>NC_137664.1:5476251-6090714 GCF_963422515.1 Blennius ocellaris | reverse complement strand
GAGAGAGAGAGAGAGAGAGAGAGAGAGAGAGAGAGAGAGAGAGAGAGAGAGAGAGATGGTAGACGGTAGACGTGACGGAGGAGGAGAAGGAGCAGGAGGAGGAGGAGATATATACTTGGGAGGATGAGAGATGAATTGTTGTTTTTCGGGTGCGCTTTGACTTGAAAGTTATATATAAAGTGAATTCATAAATTATTGGTGGAATATGTTTTGTTGTGAGATTATGAATCATTTTCAGAGGTAATACATGGTTTGCTTGAAAAGGAGGAAACAAGTGTGAATTGGGAAATATTCATACTGTTGAACTATGTGTACTATGTTGCACTTATGGATATATTTAAAACGGTGCAACAATAAAATATTAAACCCAGCTTTTTATCCCTTCATGGTTTTACTTTGGGCTAAGATTACATGATACTTGTTAGTATTACTAGATTTGGACAACTCAAGACAGAAACTATTCTGATATGTTAAAATAACCAAATTTCCCCAAAAAGACTTTTCTCTTGCAGATTTTCCAATTTCATGAATCTTCAGTTCATGCTTTTGATTTTAAAGCTTCAGTCTCACTAAATTTCAAATGAGAAACCACCAACGAAAGAGTGTACTTATGTTACTTGTTTGGCAACAAGAGTCAAAAAGAAAGTCGAGTCTAAAATAGCTAAAACCCTCTTTTTTTGAGAATGTATGTTGCCTCTGAGCCTCTGAGCTTTGTTACTGTACTTGTACTGTACTTGGCTCATGAAAAACTCTCACTTTTGTACATAAGAACCTTTCAGATCCTGAAGTTTTTAACTTTTACTTAATCCTCACATACTGTTCACTTCAAGTGCAGCCACCTTTACTACAATAAATGATTAATCCCAAGTAAAACTATTAGAAAGCAAGAAAATGTTTTTTTCTCTCTCACATTTTACAACATTTGTTATCACACAATAAAGAACCGGATAACATGACAGCTGACTGTCAAATTTAAGCACAGCTAAAGTACTTTTTTCATTGATTTGACTGAAGCTGGTGGATCTAAAAATGTATTTATAAGATAAAACTGATCCCAGACCAGCACCAATACTACAAATTTCCATTATTTGCGCTGCTACCAAATATTCGGGTCAATTATTTTAAGTAAAGCAGTTAAATTAAGTTTTAAACATGCAGCACTGCATCAAATGGGCCTATTTTATATATTGCCAGGGGAAATCAATGACCACTAGTGTGTCATGTTATTTATACAATGTTTACTGTGTAAAATGTGACCCAAAGCCACCAATTTAATGCTCTTTGTGGTTGTTGCATAAAAAAAAAAAAATGAAATGGCAATATATTCAAGTGTGGTTGGAAGTGTTGATAGATGCAGTTACTGTTCATGCAAACCCCTTTAGATTTAGGTTTTTTTTCTAATCGGTCACAGTGTGAGGTTCATTTTTCTAAACCTGAACCAGTAGAAAGAGAAGAACCACTGCAGTGGGCACGACAACAAGATGCTCCTGGCCTCAAAACCTGCACGCGTCAGGCACACTGCTGGTAGAAATCTCCAGCCACACTCCTTCCATCTTCACCCCGAAGAGCGTCCTCCGCCCAAACACAATTTGTCTGAAAAACAAAGTGTTTTCCAGCCCTGACAGGGAGAATGGATTACTTCCATTACACTCTACAAGAAACACATTCTGCTGAGATGAGAGGGTTGTAAATTATTGCAGAAGGTGTTGCTGCTAACAAGTCTGGTGATCTGGGGCTAATGAGGTTCACACTCGCTAACTGCATCTCCGGCTCATGTAACAAATCAAACGCACCCAAATGAGTATCATCATCGCAGTACGTTTGCTCATGAGATCCACGGTCCTATTAGGAGTTTTAAAAAAAAAAAGGAGAAATCAACTGACCATAATGAAATACACACAATTTTAGTGGAGGGAACCTCCTTCTGACTCATTGATGCTGTGGAACTAAGAGGAAGCTGATATCATCACTTTGTTTGACCAATCAGAACTAAAACAGTCTCCGTTTATTAAGACTTTCTCCTTTAAACATCTTAACAAACTAACATATGGGGAATCCTTCAAGCCAAACTAGTGTTGTTCAAGTTCCTGAAAATGAGTCAGTGATCCTCGGAGTGGCTTATAGTAGTTAAGTCACTTCAGTAATTACTGCTAAAGATGATCTGAGCGATTTATTTGTTTATATGCTTAATAAACATAAGCTTTTGACAACGTTAATTGGAAGCAGATTGTCCGAGAACTCTGTTGTAATGAGCTCTTGTTTATTCTGAGGCTGTTGTGAATCAGAGCTTATATGGATGTATTTGTTGATGAAACTTTTAATCTACAAATTGAGTGATTCTATGTCTTTTTACGACCGAGCCTATTTGCATCCTTCCGTATGAATTTTCTATAAATATTTAGACATAACGAGCCAGGGCAACGTCGTCTACTCGAGAATCGTACGGGGCGGCGAGTTACTGTCTGATGGCTCTGTAGCTCCGACTGGTGGCAAATCGGGGAATAACAATGTATAGGAACGCCTTGTACATGGTTGAAGCCCTAATGAAGTACTATCTCAGGTGCTGATTATTGAGCAGGCGGATGTTTAACTGACTTGTCACAAAGCACGACAACTATGAAAAGTCACTCGGTTAAGATGAGCTGGCTAACGTCCACAAACGTAATTGCTTCAAGTTCTTCTTATTCTTTTGGGTTTAACGGTAGTTTGCATCCACAAAGTTGCATTACCACCACCTGCTGGTTCTGTCTATCGACATTGTTTCCCACCGCTCCCGTCGTCCCTGATGACTCTTTCTCTTTCTCTCTTATCAGCAGCTTTTTCCAACCCTGATGACTGTTTCCCTTCTTCTGCTTCTTCGATTGGGTTCAATGGCAGTTGGCATCCATGCAGTTGCGCTACCGCCATCCGCTGGTTCCAGCCAGTCCAGGCCATTCCCACCGCTCAAAAATACAAACAAAAAAGAAACAAAGACATTTAGGTGTAACAGTTTTATAATATTGTTGAAACTCGATGTTGCGCCGTTATTTACGTGTCCCAATAATAAAAGGAACTCTAAAAGACGCAGGCGAACCAGCAGTCATTCAAATGATTCAGGGGTTGTTTGTAATTTGGAACAAAGGTCTTCGTCTCCCTTTGTTTAACTTTCAGCCAAAACCAACCCTGACACCAACAAACCCGTCATCAGTGTTTCCACGACAACAGCTTCATCCCGGCCAGAGTTCACCGTTGTACAAATGTGATTCCTGTGTGCTGGCGATCTGTTGTCATCGGCCACAAAAGATCCGAGCGTCCTTGGAAGTATCCAACGGTGAAAAAAAATGGGACTTTCCTTCACACCTCGGCCGTGTGTCGTCTCCCCCGCACGAGGGGCGGGGCGGGCAGGAAATGGGAATGACAGCTTCCTGCCCGTGCCGGCTTTGAAGGCCGCGCTCGAGGGACGATCTGGCGGTGGAGTGACGTTCCTGCGCTTTCACCACGGCCTTTGTAATGTGTGATTTGCAGCTTCCCCCCCTGCTGTTTCATCTGTGATTTAGTGTTTCCTGGTCAGATGGCTATCGGCTGCCTTACACGTCCGCTTTAAAAAAAAAAGGGGGGGGGGCTTTATAGTAGACCATTTCAAGGTTTTGCTTTATGATTCACAACAAAAAATAAATAAAAATGTCACCATTTTTTTGTCCACCGCTGTTTATGCAGACCTTGTAATAGTCCAGTACCTTTGGGAAACGTTGGCGTTATTTTCACGACGACCCTGCAACACACATGTTCCTGTTAATACTCAGCACTTTCCCCACTTTAACCTCCGACCTCGTCCCTTTCCTCACCTTCACCCTCAGCCCAATCTGAACCCTCTCATAATTCTCTCAACCAATAAAACCCAAATAGAGGCCGAGGTGATTTAGGGTTCAAGCCTTCACCCGCCGGTCACCATTTGTGCCCAATCATTAAAGTGTCCCTGAAATAATTCTATTAAAATACACCAGTATTTAGCATTATTTTCCCCCTTTCGAATGATATATGACACACCAATGACAATCACACCACTATCTTGCTCTTGAGCGCCGAACGTCTAAATATGCCTTTAAATCTCCCGCCCTGTGAATCTGACCTAGTTTTCCCAACTTGCCGTAGTTTTGCGCTGTGACGTATGAGGGGTTATTTACTTCCGCCCACAACAGCTGATCGTAGCGTCTTGTTTACATGTGCTCTGCATTATCGCGTTATTTAGCAGTTTTTTAGAGCCATGCCTAAGCGTTGTGTTGCGGCTGGGTGTTCCCAAATGCCCAGTCCGTCTGTAAGTGTCCATAAATTCCCAAAAGATCAAACTTTGAGGAGATTATGGACAAAACAAGTGCAGCGCACTCGCTCCAACTGGACACCAACAGAGGCCTCCTATCTCTGCAGTCAACATTTCACAGATGACTGTTACGAAACAGCACCCGCAATCCGAGAGTCACTTGGTTTTGCTGTGAAGAGGAAACGTATCCTGAAACCTGGTTCTGTCCCCACCATTTTTAAACGGCTTTTTAACGGATTTTTAAACCCAACCTTCAGTAAGTCTTTTTAAAACCTGCTAAAACTTAAGACAAATAGACCAATAAACTTTGCAAAACACCCACTCTGACACAAGGGTAAATACCCGGTCACGCACAATATGTGCACACGGGTAAATACCCGGTCACGCACAATATGTGCACACGGGTAAATACCCGGTCACGCACAATATGTGCACAAGGGTAAATACCCGGTCACGCACAATATGTGCACACGGGTAAATACCCGGTCACGCACAATATGTGCACACGGGTAAATACCCGGTCACGCACAATATGTGCACACGGGTAAATACCCGGTCACGCACAATATGTGCACACGGGTAAATACCCGGTCACGCACAATATGTGCACACGGGTAAATACCCGGTCACACACAATATGTACTCACGGCTCAAACATGTATGGTTGAACGCCTTGATTTTCTTCTAATTCTTCCTCCGATGATTCCTCTCCTTCATCTTCGTCCAAAACCAACGATACGTCACTTAAATCTTCGCTAACATCGCTCCTAGGTGCTTCTGTATCGCCAAACCCCTCCATTCTTCAATCAGCTGATGTTGTTTTGGCTGGGACATATAACCCCTCGTACGTCATATCCGGTCTAGCTCAGGCGGCTCACATTTATGGCCCGCAAATATACCGTCGTCTGCTGCATCATGTAAAGTCAATTAAAAGGGTCGGAATTCGGACTTTTATCTAGGAATGTTATATACCTTTCGAAAGCATATTTATTCTTCTTTCTAAAGATGAAATATGATAAACATTTCAGGGACACTTTAAGTCTTAAACTTTTCATCTCGCAATAAATTTTCTACTAAGCACGTGCTATTTTAAAGATTATTCTGGGAAACAACGTTGACAACAACACAAAACTTCGATTCAGGTCTGGATGAGCTGATGGTAACATCTGGGAAGCTGATGATCAAGAACTTCCCACCGAAGGATCACTATTGCGGAGAAAACCTGGTTTGAAGTAAAATTATTTCTGGCAGTGATACACAAGTCTCTAATTAATCATAAAAATAGTAATGGAGTTTTAATTAAAGTTTTATTGTATGGTTGCAGATCGGCTGTTTCTCTAACTCTAAGATAAGTTAAATGCAGAGAAGGTTTTCCCCAAAAGGGGCAATAAAGAAATCTTATCTGAGCTTAACTGTAGTCATTTTCATGATTATTATTGCTCTAAACATTAACGAGTGGCTTTTAATTCCCTTCTAACAGTAACATCCAAGATATTTGATTATATTAGCTTACATCCCCAATGATTTATTAGCAGCCTTAAAGAAACGGTACACTTTAGAACACTCGAGTTCAAGTGCAAAATAACTTAGTGCATTGTTTCTGAGCTAACCACTTGAGAGTGGATTGTATTACTACCTCTACGTCACTTCTGCTAAATGGCCCGGCGCGCAGTTATGAGTCATCCAGCTTGTGCTGGACAGTATCCTCCGTCCACGTCGCTATAAGACAATGTGTCTCTGCAGACCCCCAGGCAGGGATGTCCAGTTTCTTTGGAAAGCTGGAAAATCCGAAAGGCTATTAAAACATTTATTTAAAAATATTTTTTTAGGTACAACCAAACACAAGGACAAAAGGCCCCAGAGGATTTAGGAAACACTGTATAACTCAGACTGGCACATTCTCTGAAACGAAAACACTGCACGAGGATGATGTTTCCATGTTACATATGATGTATTTTCCTGCGACGCGACTGTATCCAATCTCACTCACGATGCGTGGTGTTCACACTCCAAAGCCTGCGTGGTCTAATGTGTCCCTGAACAGGTTGGGAAGTGGTTCCCTGCCTATTCACACTTAGGGCTCCACACATGTGACCGGATCACCCGAAACACATAAAGGGGTCACATTCTGCAAAATTCCCTTTCTGAAGGTTTTCCAACAGTAATAATCATCCTCGTACCTGGAATGACGCCCCAGAAGTGAAGAAAGTGTGTCCTCTCTCTCCCTGGATTGTTTCAATTTTAAAAAACTGTGTTGCTCCAACGGGCCAATCAGAAATCAAACCCTATATAGTGTCATTTGGGGTTTAGCCAATCCCAATCAAGTTAGCCACATCCCTTTGACTCCTCCCACAATCAGGCGGCTCTGCTCTGACACATGGCACCACGAGAGGAAGTACTACCTCCTCTTCCCAAGATGGGCATGTGTGGGCGGAGCCAGTCCATCACACACATACACAGCAGATTCTGAATGCAGCTCATGTGATCCAATAATCAAATGGCTGAAAATCAAGGAAAAGCTGGATTTTGGACAATAAACTTTGAATCAAAAGTTTTTGGACCAATGAGATCCATGTGAAAGTGTTGAAAAGCGCAATAATAAAAACCAACTGCAAACAGGCCCATAGATATATAATGAAATGCAAAAGAAACATTTATTTCAGCACAAAGAAAGTACGTTTTGTCAAATAGTAGAACGTGTCACCAAATAAGTTGGTTTGAAAAGTAGTACTGAAGAAAACTATCAAGTATAGCAGAACGCCTTACCACTCTGCAACACATATTCGCGCCTGGAGACAACCCATGAAGACACTGGATAAAGTGAAATGCTGTGACATTTGCACTGAAATGACTAACTAACAGCATCTCCTCTCCATTTTAAAATTCTTCTTCCACAAACCTGCAGCGTCCCTGCATTTCCAATAACAATCTCTTTTTCCATGCAGTGCAGTTTGCTTCCTGTGCTCTGCAGGAACCAACCAGAGTTTACTTTCTGTTCTTCGTTGGGATTTCTGCCCTTTCTGGCACCACCATTAGTTAAAAGAGCTGTTGAATGTTTACACAGTTGAACAAATCTCATAAACGAACTGCGACCACAGTGTCTGCTCTTCATCCTTCCAGTGTCTCACTCAGCGGAGGAGGAAGGAGTGGGAGGAGAGGAGTGACAGGAGGGAGCCGAGGGAACGACGGCAAGGACGTGAGAAAGAGGACGAGCCAGAGGGAAAAAGACGGCGGGGAAAGAAAAAAAAAAAAAAGGAGGAGGCAGGCGCGTTCGGGGTAAGTAAACTTGGAGTGAGAAGAAAAGACACTTTTTAGGGGATTTTCTCTGTTTAGCAGAGATTCGACACAAAATTTACGACCTAAATATGGTCATGGCAGATTTAAAAAAAACAAAAAAACTCCTGCAACACAAATACATTCTGCCATCTGGTTGGAATTATATCCTCCGTAAACTTTGTGGTAATTTAGCTGATAAGAAAAAGTGAACTTGGGATTGTATTTACTTGTAATTAAGTTAATAACAGGATGCAGTAAGTTGAAGTCTTAACAAACCCATATTTTATTTGTCATGGAACAGAAACGTATGCAGCTCGTGATAACACAAAAACTAGACACTGTTAAAGAGGAACAGTTTTAGTCTCTACCAACCTTTGATTGAGACAGAAGTCAAACTATTTTCGCAATAAACTCTTTTCTGCTCTTGATATCTCCAGAAAACGCTTCAGTCGCCCGCCTTGTTTTCGCTTTAAGCAGATTAGTTCAAAAATAACTTTTTTCGCCACACTATATTCAAATTTATTAAAGGAGACAGAGAAACAAGATAATCTATGATTATTGATAACAAAAGGACACTCAAACAATCTTTCCTTTATGTTATTAAATGAGAATTGGAGCCACTAATATAAGGACTAACCGAGTGGCTGTAATTTAAGCTTATTTAATATATTTTTTGCAAGTATTTAAGATTATGTTGGCTTTAAGTTTTGTTTTCTTGCGTCACCATTTCTGGATATTTTCTTGAGGACCTCAAAGAAGACGGCTAAAGGGCCTGCAGACCATCAGTTCTTATTTCTGCCCCAAATGATCGCCACTATCAAGTAGTAAATGATTAAACAAGCGTGTTCTTCCTTCAGTTCAGCTGGCACTGTCACAGCATCCCAGCAGTTTAAGATTTCTTTTTACAAACCTAATGACTTAGACTTTTACTACTTGAATGACTTTCCACTTGTTCTTATTCTTATAACGAGAGCATTTTTCCGATGTTCTGAACCAAATCTGTTCTTTTTGTGACACTTTCTGATGTGACGTTCCAATACTATTTTTTTTTTTTTTTAATTGACAGTTAAGCCCGGTAAGAGAGGACACATCAAGGACAATAAGTCTTCTCAGTCAAGAGTTATTTCCAAGAAAAAAGTGCATTCTTCCACGCAAAAACATTGGGATGATGTAATGAGAACTCTTCATTACATTGATCACATTCCTTAACATTCATTTTCTCGGTCTGGACATACGTTAAAATGTGAACTGCGACTTTACTGGTTCATCATTCAATCCCAATTCCTTCATTTTTCACTGGGATCGGACACTTCCAGACTCCCCGCAGAGGAGTGTCGGAGAGCGTAGGGCAAAACCAGCAGATCTGTGTGTGCGTGCACGTTAATGTGTTGTTGTGTGAACGGGTCCAGGACTCGGCCTCGTCCCCATCCCGAACTTTCATCACGGCAGCGTCTGTTTTTAATCCGACCCGGTGATTTATGAAGAAGCCCGGGCTGTGTATATCTCCTCACTTCCTTTCATTTCTCAAATGGTTTGTGCACGGCGGGATGATAGATTTATCTACACACAAACCCTGCATGACTAATTAAGTCTGAAATATCAGGGCCAGATGTTGAAGTAAACGACGGACCCTCGAGTGCTGCTCGATCTCGCTCTTTTGCCTTGTTTTTTTTTTGTTTTTTTTCCCCTAACTGTTGCTCAAAGTCCTCTTGCTCGTTTTCGCCTCCTCCTCAACACCGAGCAATAACTCTGCTCATAATATGACAAGATGTTTCAGGGGGAAAAGTAAATGCTGTACAGGCTGAAATAGCAAATTGACACAGTTGATCGTTTCGATTGTGAAACGCTGCTCAAATAAATGCGCTTGCCTGGGAGGAACCCTTGTGTGTTTTTACAATCTGCTTCCGGCTTTACGACCCGATGATCACACGAGTTTTCGATTTAACTCCAGATGATCCGAAGCATCTTTACTGTGTGGTTAGCAGCACAAACGAAGACAAGCATGTGCAAATTCTAAATAAATATGCTGGTTTGTGAGTTGAACGGATAAAGTGAGAACAGATTTGATAAAAAAAAAAGCTCAATCTGTGGTCTTTGTGTGTCTGTTTGGAGTTTGACAGTAGTTTTGTGTACAGCGAAGTCACACCAAAGCATTTATGCCTCGGGGCAATTTAGAACAATATGTTAAAAACATGAAATATCTGTTGGAAATACACAGTTCCAGACTTTTTACTTTCAAAACTGCAAATTGAATATTGTTCAGCTCAAATAAATGCGAAAGAGAAATCGCCTCAACAGTTAAATTATTAGAATTATATCATGTGTTTTTTTTATTACTATTTTTGCATGGCAACACTTCAGTTTTCAACGTTCAATGATTTCAAGTTTACTGCAGCAATGACATCATTCATCGTATTGTTGAGCTACAGGACACACACACACACACACACACACACACACACACACACACACACACACACACACACACACACACACACACACACACACACACACACACACACACACACACACACACACACACACACACACACACACACACTGCTCTTCAACCCAGAATTGAACTTGGGACCATCTCGCTTTGAGGCAATAGAGCTAATTGCTATGCCACTGTGTAGCCCTTGTTGACATCAGGTAGACAATGAAATAATAAACTGAAATGAAAACAAACATCGGATAATATACTGTAATGTACAATATAAATATTATGCACAAGGATGGTGTAATATTCAACTAAAGTAAAAAAAAACAACAGCAAATAGAGACGCAGCAGACATATTTCTATTTGTTTTTCTGTATTTTGTCTATTTTAGTGATTTTGTGTTGCCATTCATTTCTAAATTGAGTTATTTCTGGCTAAAACTGGCATATCTGTGCATTTTTGTGATTATTTGCTGTGGGGTTTGCTTCTGTGTTTTGACATTGTGCCTTTTTAAGGCCATTTTGACCTTGAAAAGGATGTTCAATCTGTTATTTTCATTGCTGCAGTTATATCTTATTGATCGATTGTCTTGTCCAGTCAGAATTATTTTTGTGTTCTATCTTTATGTCCTTGTGGCATATGTTCCATGTTATGGTTGTTTGGTGTGCCTGTGCATTAGTTAAATTTTCTTTTAACTTCAAAGTTATTTAGAAATCACCTAAGTGACACCGTCTCCCCTATGGTCATGCTACCAGCATGGCAGATTTTACATATAAGTGCTTTTCACACATCCTTCATTTTTCTTCCTTATCAGTCACGCTGTCTGCTGCCCTGTCAGCATTGCCGACCTCTGATGTTAATCTTCACTTTGAAAAAGACAAATGACAGTTTTCAGTCTCCTGTTGGCTTTTCCTCTAATTTGAAAAAAAAAAAAAAAAAATGGAGCTGGTGACGTGCGAGGAGAGAGGAGAAGGAGGTGATGTGTAAACCTCTTCCGGGCAGATCTACCTTTAAAAAAAAAAAAAAAAAGCCAGAAGGCCCCTCTGACACGCTGACAGCTTTCAGTGAGTGACGTGTGATCTGTACAAATTTCAGGACTAATAAATCTACCTGTCAGAGGAAGGAGACTTGAAAGGGCCGCTGCCCCGCGGCACAGCTTAAATGCAACTGCTGTTGATGAAATTCTGTAGGCTGGAGAATTACAGCTGTCAGGAAAAAACGCCTACATCAGATCTGACGGCTCGCCTGGCTTTTTCTCCAACCTGCTCTCTGCATCACAAAGCCCCTACGTTTTTTTTTCTTTTTTTTCCTTCCACCTGTTTCCTCTGATCCAAAATGTGCAGGACATGAACGAAAAAAAATAAACTAACAAAAAAATAACCCGACAACAACAAAAAAGAAAAACTGGTGTGGGAAATATTATGTCGGCCGTGCAGCAGAACATTCTACATTTACTCGTTTGTTCTGTCTCACAACAACACAACACACACACAGACACACATACATAAAAAAAAACTAAACTCAGAAAGGAACAAAGCTAAATCATATCGCACGCAGCTGTTTTGCTTTTCCATTACAGAGCGGCTCTATTTTCTTATTGCTTTGAAGTTGTGCTGGACTATGGCCAGTGAGAGACATTTTCACTGCTGGGCCATGGCAGCTATAAACATCAGCTCACCCATTCCATCATCTGCAGGGAGAGGCATAAACCAGCTGAGCGTGTTGCTGTATTTATGGGTAAACGAGTGGAAAAGCCATTGCTCTCTCTAATCTGTCATAAAGGGGATTTATGGGTGTGTGATGTGAGGACCTTGTTCAGACTGTGTATTGACTCATCTCATGCAGACGGACTCCGTGAGCCATGCATCTCGCCAGACTCCACATCAATGGACGGGGGATTCAATATAGAAATGGACATGCAGCTAAAACTTATTTTATATTTCCATTTGGAGAAAGAAAAAACAAAAACAAAAAAAACTGGCCATGTGACTTTCTTAAATAAAGTGTGCAAACAGGCTCGGAGCTTTGTGGGACATGTAAGGCCAACATGCTGGTAGTTAACAGTTTTTGTTTTTTTTAATTCTGCCTTCTTAGTGTAGCTGGTTTTCTCAACAGAATTTGTTAATTTCAACTTAACCACAACCAGGGCTTGAAGTAATTTTTTTTATGATGCAAAATTAGAAATTGAGCCGTTCATCCAGAGCGAAATGAAGATCAGGCACGTTTACAAGATTAATTTCAAGTTTTAACTTGAATTTCTGTACCAAACAAGTGTGTTTTGGAAATAAAGGGAATTCGAGGTTTTTAACCTGAAGAGGGAATGTGATATTTTAAGAAAGGCTATCAGAACAACTCACAACAATTTCATACAATAAATACATTACAACCTATGCTGCTCAATGCCATCAGAAGTAAATCAACATAGTTGGTAGCACACAATTTCTGGCAACAGTAATTTTCCACTTCAAGTGTAAAAATGTTTTTTATATCAAAAATGTATGTATGTGTATTTCTTTGTATGAGTATTTTTTAATTTTTTTTTTAGATTAGATTAGATTTTCTGCTATCTGTTTAAAATGTGAAAAAGGTGATTTTAGATGAAAAGCAGAGTCTATAGGTCAAGACGACTCAACTTCATTCTGTCCTCCTTTATGCTGCTTGTGAAAAAAGGTGGCTGGAGCCGGAGAAGCAACAATGATTGTGCATCATCTGCAAACAAGTAATTACAAATTATATGTGCAGATATAGCTCTAGATGAACTAAGCTTGCCGGTTGTACCAGATTAAAAGTCACAAGATTAATGAACGATTGCATCTTCCAAAGTTTCTGGCAGTTCAGTCATTAAGATGACATTCAGGAGCAATTCATCAAAATCGGTTCTAGAAATGTGACTTCATGCTAAAACTGAAAGAGAAGTCCTAGAACCTCAGTGAACTCTTTCCTCTGGAATCATATGACAAGTCATTTTGAATCCCTTCACGAGTTGCTTCATTTTTTATTTATTTTTTTTTTAAACCAAAGTGATCATAATGAGGTTTAAAGATGACAGTAATCACATCATGGTGAAAATAAAGGCGCTTTGCTTCTCTGTTACCCCTCTTTAACCCCGCCGTCACCTCACTGCCGCTCTGCTGCCCATCTCAGCGACCCCTGACCCCCCCCCCCCCCCCCCGCAGTTTAACTCCCAGCATGCCCTGGGGTTTGAAGTTCACGCCTGGGTCTAAACCAACAAACACAGTCAAAGGTGGCCTTTCTTTGCTCTTGTCTTATAAAGTGTATGCGTGAAGAGTTGGCATCCTGCTGGGAGCCAGAGAAGATGAAAACTGCTGCTTCCACCTGGAACACATTTTCCACTGAGTGTGGACACGTGTTGGGAAATCCACGCCGAGGCTCCTTAGTGCCGTGTGTGAGAAATGTGCTGCTTAGTTGGTAGATTGCACTATGTTTGTCCGTGTGTGCCTCCAACAAGTGTTCAAAACCAAACAAATTCTAAGAAAAGCAAAGCGGTGAGAAACAAAACATATACTCAAGAACTGCATTGTTTTGAGTTACTCATACTTGAATAGTTTTATTTTGCTCTGCTGTATACTTTCACTGCACTACATTTGAGAAAAAGAGATTGTCATTTGGCTTTATTGGTTGCTTTATTTGTACACGTGTCCTCAAGCAAAACTAGAATTTAAATGTGCTGGTGCCGTGGTGGCCTCCAGGTTAGGAAAGCAACGTCGACACTGGAAGGTCGCGGAATGAATCCCTCTGCCAATAGGTCCCTCAGCAGGGTCTTTAACCCCAAACCTCTCCAGTTAATCATGAAGGGCAAATCAAACATGAGGATCAAGTGAATGCAAACAGAAAATGAATGAATCATTATGATCCTTCAATATAATATGAGAAAATTACAATTTTGTTAAATTTTGCTGAGAGAACTTGTAAACTTTCACCAAAGAAATTGTTGCGTAATGGCAACAGCCTTTATGTCAGTTAATTGGCTGGATGGTATCTTTTGATTGCCTCACATTGGTGGCACAAGTAGCTTGGTTAATCTGAAGCATAACAAAAACAAAAATGTCAGAAAAATACATTTAAAAAAAATAAATTGAAATCGCTTCTACCAAGGTCAGTAGTTAACTTGCATGTGAAAGAGAATGTGAAACCGGGTGTATTAGTCTTGATGTATTAAACTTGTCCTGTCATTGACTGGCGAAGAGGGGGTGGATGGATGGATATATTGGTCTGGTTGTATTAATCAAAACTGATGAGAAGAGTATGAAACTGACTACTTGGAAAAGCATTGGAATTGCTTCTTTTTTTTTCTTTTTTTTTTTTTCCACTTTATGACCTTTGAATTCTTTTAGTGTTTTTCATTCTTATTATTCAGAATTTATTCAGTTTATTCATTTTGTTGGAATTATTTATTTATTTATTTATGATAATACATTGGAGTACATTGGAGTGATGTGATGAATGACGTTCAGTAGGCCTCGTGAGTCAGGTCTGATTCAAAATGTCATGGGTTCTTTCTTAGAACATGATACACCCTTTCTCCAATTTTCAATAAACAAAACGAGGAGCCAAACTGAGAACATGAGCTTCTCGGTGGAGGTCAGCAGACTTCAGAGTTTCCTCCAGACAGACAAGAGTCATCATTTATGCAGCTGCTGCGGGGCTTTGTCATTTGAAAGTAAACACACTTCTTTTGAGGGCATTCCCTAAAACAAATGGCCTCTGTCTCAAAATGTGCTCACTGGTGTCGTTCAAAGTGACAGCAACTGGAGGATCTTCATCAGTGTTTGCTTTCGGTTCCTGAAAAAGACAGTCCTTATAAACCACTATCAAAACCACAATCTGAAGCATTTTGTGAATATTAACTTGAAAAACACTGACTTGAGAAGAGGGCTGCATCGTTTTGAGGAATCCAGTATCCAGACGGTGGAGGCAGTGCTGTATTTTGTTTCTCGCCGGCGGCCATGAGACTTGAAGAAGAAGAGGTTTCTGTCCATCAACTGTAATCTAATTGCAAAGTGTGGACGAGAATCTTTGAAGGCATAAACAACGAGTTAATCTGTATCTCTGAACTCACCGCCTCCCTGTCAACTGAAGGGAGGGGCAGGAGGAAGAAAATCAACCTAGGTATAATTTAGCATGACAGCCTTCTGGTGGCGGCCGGGGTGAAGAGTTCACGGAGGGGAACAGACGCTGTGTGTGCAGAAGAGACAAAGACTGGAAACGTACAGCGGCAGTTAAATTTACTGTATATGGTGGCACATTTATGTATAGTGGTGCAACTGTAACTGCAGCGAAGGCAGCATCTGAGAGTTTGACAATTTGCAAAACACAGGCGCGATTGTTCGCAGACTTGGGCACGGAAAGGTCAAGCAACTGTAGCACAAGCACATCTATTCAAAGCCTTCAGAAAAACCAAGTGTGGCTTCCCAACAAAACTCCTTTTATTCGGAGCCCAACCCTATTACATTGAACCTACTGTCTCTTATTCTGTGTGCAGACACTACGAGAATGTCTTTTGACAAGGGTGAACAGGACTAAAGCAGAGGATGACCCCAGGCTGGGTCAGCACCAACTAGACAGGGTGCCAGGGGCCCCGGAGGCACATGCACAGTGGATTCATGACAGTCGGCGGGGCCGAGGGAGGAGCGGAGCGAAGCCGCAAAGAGTGCGGGTGTGATAATGGATTCCCACATTAGGTCCATCAAGGTCTGATGAGAAATGGGATATGGCAGCAGCTTGGCATAAAAAGTGGAGGATCTGGTTTGAAGTGCAGCGGTGAGCGGGCTGCTGACTCCATGCTTGGTGGCAGGCGCTCGGGGCTTGTGCTGGGGATTTCGGGAGACTTCTCCGGGTCATAGTGAAGAGTGGAAACACAAGGTTTCTATGGGTTTGTCATCTCCGATGCTGTGACTTCAATACAGTCCTTGGGATTGAATTGGTGTCTGCAATGACCTCTGGCTAATCAAGGAAGTAGAGTAAAATGTTGGTTTTTTTGTGTGTGTGTTTTGGGAATGGAAATCCCAAGTTATCGCTACTTACTTCAACGAGAGATACTTACACTAATGTACATACAGTTTAGATAATTTCACAGATTATGAGAAATGACAGCTGCCAAAGTGTTCACATAGCATGCTGGGAATATATTTACTCAATTTGCTCCGAGTATCGCCTGCCTGCGTGTGTGATACCGGTTTATACCACCAGATGGTACAGTGAGTTGGACTAGTTCAGACTTGGGTCTTATACAACTCAAGGGCCGGACACAGGCCTTGAATTGTTCCGAACAGTGTGGTCATAGAACAATACTGAATAAAGAATAAAGCAGGCCACAGTCACTGTAGACCCGACAGTGACTCAAAACTGGAACTCAATGCAAAGAAGAACAAGCGATCGCTCGATCTTACACAGTGCCTGTATCAGCATCTTGCTCACATGTGCATGTTTGCTGAATTCCTGGAGAGTTCATGCGTAAAACTGCCCGGGAGTCTGCAGAGTTGAAAACCATAAATTACCTAAATGGGACATGAAGACACCAACGGCCATGGAAATCTAAACTCAGAGCGTCAGATCAGCAGGGAGCAGCTTCACAGAGAGGGTCACTGTTCAAGCACGTGGGAAGCAATACAGTCAGATCGCACTGCAAAAACTATCATCAACTATAAGCATTTGGGCTTGTAATTAGTCACAGAGGCTGCCAGTGGAGTCCACATAGGATGTACTCCCAAGGATTCTTAACATGTCAAATCTGAAAAAACCCCAACCAAGTTAGATTATTTTATGGAAATGTTATGTCAGATGATTTAGTTCAATATGTGGCAGGATACAAAAGCCAAAGTTGACCTTTCACCAAAGTGACTTAATTTTTTCTTTAGTTGATTAACAAATAGTTACATTGAAAAATAGAAGTGCTGAATTTCTGATGTAATACCATTTGTGCTTTCTGTAAGACACCTAAAATACACAATAGTGTGCAATGGCTGCAACGTATTCTGTTTGGCTGCAACAACAAAACAGTTAAATTTGTGACTTTTGTTCCTTGAAAATGTCTTCTTTGATTTCTTCTCTTTACTTGCAGCCAATTTCTGCCCTGAAAGTGTTGCGGTCAATTCGTTTACCCCGAACCCCTCCAATTTTAGTTGTTTCTTCACGTGAACATGCTGCATTTCAGTGCTATTCTTTTCTCTCGGTATAATTACAATGGTGCAGTTTACAGTATGTGCACATAGTCATTTTTTATAGTTGCACACTTTGCTCACATGGTGGTTTTCACTTTGCTCTTTTACATTAAACTCTGCGCAAAGTGCCATGTCCCAACTAAATGAGTGGTTATAATGGTGCCTTCAGGAGCCACGACTCAAGGAAAGTTCACATTTTCCAGTAGCAGAATATGGACGAGTGTCCACTGTACAGAGACAATCCTACAACATGGCCACATCTCTTTATGTATAAAATTCACAAAGACAACAAACAACCGTTTGCGTTCACGTGATGGCAAAGATTCACTGTGACTCTTAATCCAAGTAAAAGAGTGTCTTAAATCTGTGTTGGTGTGGACGTATTGAAAAGTAAAAAGGCCATGTCTGCCTGAGTTAAAGTGAGCCAACACCTGCTGGCTGGCCGCGAGGTCTCTTGGGTTTCGTCCACCTTTGACCGGCAGAAAAAGGGCCGTGATAAACGATGTTTACCACTCCTTTTGTGAAAGAGTCCTGTGCTGCAGTGGAGTGATTTACGATCGGCGCGGAGCTTTTATTAAGTGTAATTTATTGCGATCTGCACAGAAAAGCATAAGCTGATTAAAGTACAGCTGAGAAAAGCAGCTCCTCTGCTCGTTCCAAACCGATGCATCCTGTGATTTTGACGCCGAGCCAAACCCCCAAATAAGGAGCCCTGCTGAACTTTGAGAACTTTATTATTCAAGGAGTGCTTGGTGCGATACCTCCCTCCCTCTTTGAGCATGTTTTCACTTGCTGCTGTCGAGATGCTGCTTTTCTATCCGTCCGTACGAGTTGGACTTCCCTCGAAACAAGCCTTTTGGAGTTCCACAGCCCACATACTGCTCATCCCACAAACGTGGGCTTACTTAAAATGGAAAATAAAGACTCTTTCAAATGCAATAATGCAAAGCTTTGTTAAATGTAGGAATAACTATCCCAAACACAAATTGCATACATTTTGTGTGAAATTCAGTTGATTTGGTTTGCATTCCTGTCTACTCTTTGTGTCCCGGTCACCTGATGGGGCATCATGTTTCCATGACTACCGACTGCCACAACATGGGGAGAGACTGCGACCGATGTAACCTCTTTGTACTTTGTACAGCTACTATTTTTATAATAGACTTTGATAAATTGTTTAGCTTTTATGAGGCGCTGTCCACAGAGCAATGAAGCCCTCTTATATAAGACGTTTATATAAGACAGCATATAACATCATTGTGGTTCGTCTGAAGTTTTCAGGCAAAATATCAATGAGACTCAATTTGGTTGACCCAAATTGGCATGTCTGCCATGTTTAACTGCAGAAAAGAGTCTTTTAATCTTTTTTTTTTTACTCATCTAAAATGTGACTAATCTGTAAATGAGACAAAAATATCAGTATGGCTTTTGAGGTAGTTTCACCTAGATGATTTGTGCATCTGTTATTACTCAAGTATTTTTTATTTATTTTTTTCTGTTTTACAAAATATGAGACAGCTGGAAGTTTTGACCTGATGATTATTGTAGGATGAAAATTTGAATGGACGTCACAGTAAATCCGATTTATTCTTGGGGAACATGAACTCTGGGGCCAACTTTCTCTGAATTACAACAAATGATATCACTGCTAATGTAGAATGTCAGCTTTGTAGTGACATGAGGAGAACGTGGCAGACCGAGTGGAATTGGAATGTTGTAAAGCTCTTCGTTGTCGAGAGATTTCAATGGATTGACAGGCAGAAATTAAAAAGGTGTGTTACTACTGTAACTGATTAAAAACACTAAATAATAAGAAAATAACACACGTCACACTTCGGTTTTTGATATTTAGTCTAATAAAGCAGGTGCTGTGTTACAGAAACATCCCTCGGCGTTACTACGCTTCATCATGAATCATTCCTCTGTGACATTTGCCTGTCTGATCATCATCGTCATGTGAATCCCTCCTCGAGTTGAGAGACGGGCCACAGTCCTTAGATTGCTTCTTTTGCCCTCGGGCCGTGTTCATGTGAGGATTCAGTTTAGGGTGTGACGACAAGGATCATCTGGCTCAAATCAGCCAAACAATCCGGGCTCAGTGCCCTCAGACAGACGGATAGACGAGCCGGCCCGGGCATGCCAAAGAGAGAGACAGAGAGAGCGAGAGACAGAGAGAGAGAGAGAGAGAGAGAGAGAGAGAGAGAGAGAGACGCTGACAATGCCATCCTGGATGGGACCCCGTCTGCGTTATCCGCCTTTATATTCCAGCAGATAAGGAGACTCTGAATTAATTACGCTGCAGGAGTCTCTGAAGCGGCGGATGGCTTAGTGCCTTTTCACGTCACGCCGCCGCTGACAGAGGGATGTTCCTTCCTTGTCGTCCTCGCCACGAGGCTCCCCTTCAAAGGTTATCGGTCCAGATTCCGATGCAGGAATCGGGAGAGACGAGGAGGATGAAGGACATCACAGGAGCTTTGATGAGTGACGTTTGCCATGAAAGAAGCTTTCACAACACAAAAGGCTCCACCAACTCCCGTTCTCTTGGCGCTTTCTCTCCCTCGCTGTCACTCTCACAGATTATCCAAACACCCATACTGCCACTGTCTTACTGTAGCTCTGAGCTACGAACCCAAACTGGTATCGTGGCAGATTTCATGTAACAGCACTGCACGCTTGTCTCTTTCAGTTTTCGCTGTCTTGAGACATGGAGCATTAGCGTCGCGTGCGCGGGCCCGTCTCCGGCAGCAGGATTCCCCACCAGCACGTTAATATCGGGAGATGTAGGAAGCGATAAAAGGAGAAGGGAAAAATAAGTAAGATGTCGTCTGTGATATCAAACACCGAATGTGAGCTTTCATTATTTTCACCGCCAGCCCTCGTCTGGCTCCCGAGCGGCGCTGTAACTTCAGCCGCGTTGCTCAGAGCGACACCCTGTCAGGTGAAGTTTAGAAACACTGACACGGTATCCAGTAACCCCTCATCAGGGTTGAGTGTGAGCCGCAGAGGAACCAGAAACGGGACGGGACAGAAACGATGAGAGAAAGGGGCTGAAAGATGAGAGGGAACAATCTGGAGCTCGCTTGCTTCCTTCTCATGTGACCGGCTGCTCCCCGAGGAGGCCCGGGGATTTGAAATATGTTAAAGTAAAAGTTCTATGTAAATGTTTTTGAAGGAAAGCAATCTGGTTTATGGCAGCTTGGAGACCTTTCAAAGTGGGCCAAATGACTGTAACTAAACCGACGAACTGACAAATAATTTCTCAGCATCTTAAAGGGCAAACAAAAGTGTGAGATGATTCGGTTTTTATTCAGCTCAATAGATCTGAGTACACATGTTGAGATAATTTATAAAATTCTAAATAGCAGCAAACTTCTTTCCTGTTTTGACTTAGTCTGATCTGTTAGAACCTACTGGATGGCTCTGTCATCCACCTATATCAGCACTTTTAACACTTAGTCACCATAGTTCACTTTAAAACCTTACAATCGTTTCTTTAAAAGCCAAGGCTCAGTTTGTTTTCATCAGCCCAATAGATCTGAAGTTATCATATGCAACTGTAAAACATAGAGCAGTAGAGTGAAACCCATTGATCTTCTTAATGATCTGATACCAAGTAACACCATTGCTGGTGTTAACAATAACAATAACATATGGATACAAAATCCTATAGTGTGAGTATAACCATACTGAACAGACACCTCTGAACACATCTCAGCCTCTGCCATGATGAGTTTGTGTGTTTTCAGCTATATTAGCGCAGATCACACTTATGAAGCAGTTATGCCAAGCAGCAACACGTATGACCCAAATAAAGTATTAACTTTCATCTAGAATTAACAAAACAGATTTTTGTTGACATGCTGTATCAATCAACAGACAGACGGTAAGCTCCATCTCCATCTTCGAGATGACTCAATTGCTCTTTCGGAATATTAGGTTTATGATTAAGTAGTTTGAAAATGTTGACATGACTGCTATAGATATAGGTTAATCATGTCCAAGTGCACTGAGGGAGGATTCTGATGTCTGTTGACATGCAGGAATGCTGCTATTGTTCACTTTAAGACAGCAGCAGATCTCGATATACGTATATCTAACTCTCAATACCAGTTTTTAATTAGTCCCATCGATGTGGAATAGTAACGGCCACTTCCACGTCCCATAGGACTCAATAGTTCTGCATCAGTTTTCACAATAGATTTCAGGTTTATCACATAGTTTAAAATTAGCTGCGTGAATGTAACTAAATTATTTTTCTTCTGAAGAGCCAAACTTGCAGTGTTTCTATTTATTAAGTCCTATAGAAAAGAGGTTATCGTGTGCTAGAGTGCTAAGTGAAGTTTAAAAGTAGGTTTTTGATATTCTAGATTAGCTGCCAGCAACACATTTCAATATTCTCGCCCTGAAATGGTGGTGTACAAGCCACTGTATGACTTGTTGACTGCTGACCAGTTTTCCCCCAGTGGCGAATATACAGTACGTCACTGCTAACACTGAGACAACTACAATATGAATAATCACCCTGACTGCACTGACACCCAGACTGATAAGAGCTCACGTCGGCCATTCAGTTATGCTGATACCATTCAATGTCATTAATCCTAATGTAACTTGACTCAAGATAGTTTGATTGGAAAATTGTGGGTGTTACATCAATTCGTCACTCTTAAAATTGAGTTAAATCCTGCTAATGCCGTCTAAAACGGTCTAATTTATTCGACTGTGTGTGTGTGTGTCCATGTGAAGTCAACATGAACTAGATGGACAGTCATTCCAATACTGGGACATGATTAATGTAATCTTATTTTTTATTATGATGTGCTCATTTAGATTTTTCTTTTAAATTGTTCTAGAAAAACTGGTGTCGTTCACAGTGCTCACCTTTAATGTCGTTTCAAAGTGCTAAAACCACATAAATGTTAAATGGATTAACATTAGTAGAAGTAGCAACAAGTTTGTTTTTTTCCTTTAGAAAAGAGTCTTATTGGTTGCTTTTATCTCACTTTGACAAACACTATTTTCCACGCAGCTGTGGTTCGGCAGAAGAGGCAGTTATTTTGTACACGTCCGTAAAGATTATAGCTTGAAGAAGAGATTCGTTTGAAGTATGAAGAAAACAAAGAGGAAGCTGTAGTGTTCATTTTTTTTTTTTTTTTTCACGGGCAAATGCTGCAGCGGTCGCTTCATATCTTTACAAAGATGAATGTAATGCTGGATGAGAGATTGCACTGAAGCTGTTACAACAACATTATATGACCCCCCCACACCCTCCCCTCAAAAGAAGAAGAAAAAGCTTTTGTCTGTTTTCATTGGTTTCTCCATTAATAATTACTTAAAATTAACTTTAAATCAAAATGGGGCCGCTGGATAAAAGTCAAAACGCTTTGAGGGGGGAAAAAAAGTTGGCAAACTGGGTGCTCCGTGACAGATTTCTAAAGAGAAATTGCTCTCATTCCTTAATGGTATTCACCTCGAGGTGCTTTTCTTTTTTTTCTTGCTGAACTTATCCAACCATACATCTGTGAGCACCTTTACAATCCTCGTGCTCTTATCTACGACTACTAACCCTCCTTCTTTTCACTTCCCACACAGCTGTGCAGTTTTTCTTGTCTCAGTTTAGATATTTACCCCCCTCCCTCCTTTGTTTTCTGTTCATTTTGCTGCCTGTGCACAAACATGTCTGCTGCCTGCCTGCCTGCCTGGCAGCCAGCAGGTTTGGGGCCTATATTTAATCACCACAAGGCTTAACTCCCTCCGTCAGTGACGGCTCATTTGACGTGGCGGCCCTGGGCTCTCTCCTCCCGATTCTGTGCCAAATACAATAACTCCTCTCTTTCGTTACCCTGCCGTATTTTATAATTTCGCTATTTTTCAATGTCAAGGCCGGCCCTTTTGAAGAGTTTTTATTGAATTTCCTGCTGGACCCTGCAGCCGGGGCAATTTTTTTTCCCCCCTCTCATCCAGCCTTCACCTTCACAATGTTTTTCCTCCCGTTCTTCTTGCGTTTCTCCTTCGGTTTGAACACAAGTGCAGTTTTTCAGCACACCTGTAACTGTTGAAAATAATGACTTACATGAAGTCATACATTACTGTCGTGTCAGCTATGCTTTTATCGATGGGCACTATATAAAATCTATATATAGAATATGGGAGTTGTTCATATTTATCCTGTCTTTTTTATGTATATAACATATATATGTATGTATAACCTACGTACATGTAGGTATATACTATTGACAGAGGTATATTTGTATGTTGAATGATTTTGATGGGTATCATATAGTGCATATATTGATTGTATATTCTGAAGCGGAAACAACTTGATGTATGCATAATGTATGGAGAATAGGTGGGGGTGAAATAAGTTTGGATGTATAAAACAATGTACATACAACTACTGTCAGTTTGTGTGTTTAAATAAGTTCAATTCAGTGCAATTCAACACAGTTACTGATCCCAGAGAAAAGTAAATCAAATTCAGATTGACTAAAGAATTTGAGTAAATGAAAACAGTTTCAAAGCTGCAGGACAGCTCTCTCTCTATTGTCCTGTATGCAAGCTGACTGTTGCTTACTATTTCACTAATTTTAAAAGATGTCACACTGTCAGTAACATTAAAATGATCCTGTTTCCACAGAACTTGCATGCATTAGCATCCCTGAAAAAACTTTACCTTCTGTTTCTTTCAACAACTGAACAAAAAATCAGATTATAGATCATTTCCCTCAATTTGCATTGTTAATTATGTTCTGCTGCTGAAGCTTTTGGAACTCGAGGCTCAGCTCAGGACGGACAATAGACATGCTGTAGTGTTGCCACATACATCAGCCGGTGTTTCACAGCAACTCTACAAGTATACAGCTGTGCACGGTAAATGACTTCTGACTTATATAGTGCATGTAATTGCTTGAGCGCTCTGAACATCCCTCAATAAATATGATCCGTCACATTCACCCACTCGCACGCACACACCAGACGCGTCGGCTGCCATTCACGGCGCTCGACCTCCATTAGGAGCGACTTGAGGCTTGAGCGTCTCGACAGGCACCGTTCAACTCACGAAGACGGGGATCAAACCTCCGACCTCGGGGTTGGAAGACGACGCACTCGATGAGCCGAACCCCAGCTGCGCCGCCATCAAGACAGGCCCAACTCAGGATGACCACAAGTTATTTTCCCCAAGTGACTGTTGAATGTAACCAAGTCTATATTTCCAGTAACTCACTCGACACTGGCCTGTGATAAAGTGAAGTCCAGAGCCCAGCATGCAGGATTACTGTGAAGTTTCTTGTTACCCATCTTTCTCTCGCTCCTCGGGGTGATATTATCTAACTCGCTCTGGTTGCATGTGTTCACAATTCTTAGGCATTATAAATCTTGCGCGGAGCTGTCAGGAGTGTCTTGAAAGCATTAAAATGCCTGTTGTTTGACCAAATGGAAAGAGAGTCGATTCGAAACAATGCCGCGCTCTTCCTGTCTCCCCGGGTTCACAGGAGTTAATGCGTTTGGCAGTAGCAGATGTCGTTCTCTGCTCCGAGTCGTGCGAAAGAATGTCACCCAAGTCTAATCAAATTACGGCGGTCATAGCCAATGTCAAACCTTCACTTTAGATTTCGGCCCCTTCGCCACTGACAGTTGGTGCACTCTTGCTCCCTTTCTGTTGTGATAAAGTCGAGATAAGATCTCGGCCGGGGCATGTATGGGAGGCCGTGCTCTTTGATAAAGCAGCGGTGGATCATATGGTTAAAATCAGTGGTGGGGGGGGGAGGCGGTCTGCATGCGTTGGTGCGTGTGCGTCAGCTCTTGTGACCTCTTAATATCGCATCACATGTCTGATCTTATTCTTGTCTGCCATCTGAACTCCTGTCATGTGCTCCTTTTGCCAATCTGTCACACTTAATCTGAGCGGAAAGAAAAACTTAGGAGGAAAGCCTCCGAGTGCCCCGGGAAGGCTTGGGGTTGAGCGAAAAAAGCAAGGGTAGAAACAAAGGAGGAGGAGGAGAGGAAAATCACAACGGCGTAGCATTTCAGGGGCATGAATGGCATCAATGATTCGCTGGGGGGGATAAATGGGGTGAGAGAAAAGAGGCATGAAGATGAGAGAACAATGTGTCTGTTGTTCCTTAATCTGAAGTGAATCATCCGTCTCTTTCCCTGTCAGGTGTCGAGCTCGGCGCTCGTCACGCGAAGCTTCAAGGGTTCGTCCAGTGCGGCGCTGTCCTGATGATTTGAGCAGGTCTCTTCCTCCGCCTCATCTTCCCTTTCAGGGTCGGCGTCGGCGGTTTCACAGAGATTCTGGAGCCGAACGTTTCCCCCGTTTGGACTCGCGTCTGTTCATTTTCATCATTTCCATTCGGGGGGCGGGGGGGTGAAGTTCTTTCATGTGAAGTTTGTTTTGACCTGCTGTGTTCAGCCTTAACATGGCGATCCTCACCCTCTTCGTTGAGTCAACTTTGTCTTTTTACCTCATTTTCATTGTAGATTTAATTCCTCCTCTTTATACTACACTAATTACAAAGTGTAGTAGGTGTGACAGGCTAAAAAGAACGTAACTGTCGTAACTATTAAGTGAGTAAAAAGAAGTAGGTCAAAACATTGTTGGAAAAAAAAAAAAAGAAGTAGGTTTAGGAGATTTTTAATGTTTTAACAACTCAAAAGTAACACAACTGCATATGCGTACAACTAATGGCAGTTGTTTATGGTTTGCTTTTTATGGGAGCTGTTGTCATTCAAAAACATTTGCAGATGTGTACTAGTTAGGGTCTTTTACTTTGACAGTCATGCTAAATCTGTGTTGAGTTTATTTTATCATTTTGTTGTTTAATAGAATATAAATACTTTATTAATACCAGGAAAATTATTTACAGCTTTGCACCACCAAGAGTAGTTATAATTCTAAGTAAGAAAATTAAACACAGAATCTTAGTATATACATGTCATGGCTTGGCAGTCAATATTTGAATACAATATTTAAACAGACAAGGGCTTGACAGCAAAAAAAAAAACACACACACTATGTTGATTTATTTATTTTTTTTTATATATATTTATTGAGTTTTTTTACTTTAACAAGGCAAATTACAACATCACAGTAGAAATGCAGAGACAAATATCGCTCGATTAGCATCCATACAATTAAATATCAAGGTGCCTTAAGAACAAATAATATTCCTTCAAGTATTTTTGAAAATTAGGAAAAAGCAATACACAAATCCAAACGAAACAACAACACAAAAACAAACAAAAAAAACAAAAAACTAAACCAAAACAGATCAAAACAAAACACTCATAAAGGGGTTATAAAGTTATTTAACAATCTGTGAATGTCCACCTAATCTTACATTGTCCACGCAAATTATAGATATTAGGGATCATCTACAGCTTCAGATATCTTAATATTGGTCCCCATACAAGCTGAAATTTTTGAGAGTTTCCTGAGACCTCATACCTCAACTTTTCAATGTGTAAAATCCCAACAAATTCCCTGAGCCAAACCTCAAATTGTGGTGGAGAGTCTGATTTCCACACTTTTAGAATGCATCTTTTTGCGACGACCATGCCATAAGAAATAATTGTGGCTGAATTATGACCCAAATTTTCCAAAGTGCTGGAGTAGCCAAGCAAAGCAGTCTGAAGATCAGGATCGATATTTACATTCAGTACATTTGAGTACCATCTGAAGATAGAACACCAGAAGCCTTGGAGTAACGGACAAACCCAAAATTGATGTGCTAATGTGCAGTGAGCTGCCTTGCATCTATCGCAGAGGGGTGAGGTTTGTGGAAAAATTTTATGTAGCTTTGCCTTCGAGTAATGTAACCTGTGTAATACTTTAAATTGTATCAACTGAAGTCTGGCATTGATAGAGCATTGATGAATTGTTTTTAATGATAATTTCCACCTGTCATCCTCAATTACAATATTTAGATCCTCCTCCCACATTTGCTTGATCTTAACTGCAGGTTGAGCAATCTTTTGTAGGAAGAATTTTACCAGCGATGAAATCAGACCTTTAGCATCTGGGGGACCTAGTAAGAGTCTAAACAAAGTGTTGTCATTTGGTAAAGAGTTAAACGACGAAAAATTTAGTTTTATATAATTTCTTAACTGCAAAAAGCGGAAAAAATGTGTATTGGGTAAGGTAAATTTAGTTCGGAATTGATCAAAAGAGCAAAATTGCTTATTGATGTAAAGATCCTTTATAGATGTTATACCTTTACGATGCCATTCTTTAAAGACTGAGTCTGTAAATGAAGGAGGAAAGGCATGATTATGCCATATTGGAGCATGCACAGAAGTGTTTGGTAGTTCACAAAATTTCCTAATTTGTAACCAAATTTTTTGACAGTTGGATAGAATAAAGTGTTCTCCCTTGCAAGCTGCAGATGGTCTAGGGGCTGAAAATAAGATTGCACGGAGAGATGTTTTTGAGGTTAAACTATTCTCAATTACAAACCAAGAGGGAGTCTCAGCTACTGTTTCCTGAGCTTGATTTAGTTGCCAATATGTCATTGCCCTAATATTAGCAGCCCAATAATAATGCAAAAAACAAGGTAGACCTAGGCCTCCACAATCCTTTGGCTTCTGAAGATGCTGTTTAGATATTCTATGTGCTTTGTAACCCCAGATGAATGGTAAAATAGTAGAGTCAATTTGACACACTATGTTGATTTTTAATATGTTTTGATAGAATAAATTTGTTTTCTGTACTAGTTTTATTTATAATATATTCTATTCTATTTAGATTGGTCTTTTATTATTATTTGTCTATATAAACAAACACTCATTGTGCCTTCCTGTAGCTTTTTACAAGTTACTTGTTGGGAATATGCATAAAAAATAGTCATCCATGCCATCCACCTAAACCAACACAGGGATAAAATCACTTTTAGATATATGTAAATACTGCAGTTTTTTTGTGGCTATCACACTTGGTTTACTTTCACATGAACAAATAAGACTTTACAAGGTGCAGCATTAAATATCATTTCTCATGTTGACGCACGAAAGCCGTCGCGTTGACGCTTTTCTGAACTCTTCATAACGTTGAACCTTTTGTAAGTTCTTTTCCAACTTTTGCAACTTACCACTGTCTCACAATATCACAATATTGAACTCAAATGGAATCAAATACGACAAATTAACTAACATATTGGTCGCATTGCAATTGTGTGTCCGAATGAGGAGTCGATAACACTGTAAGTGGATTTAATACTTTACTTTGTAACTGTAAATCTTGGCGGTGAGTAGGTGTTGAAAGCTGCATGAAACCGGCAGGAACCTCCGTATCGTGCTTTATATCTGAAGCCTAAACAGCCCTCTTTGTTTCGCTTGAAGCGAAACACTCATAATGGCGTTCCTCGGCAGTTTGGCAGAATCAACGTCTTAACTTGAAAATTTCTCACAGGTTGAGATTTGTGTCCTTGGAAGCTCATGAGAGCGGCGAGAGTCAAACGTGTTCAGATTTAAGCCGTTTCAGACGTCGACGCTCTTAATGCAAACCATGAGCTGGCTCTGTGCTCGTCTGCCAGATGGGACGGATTCTCTTCAGGGCGCAGCCGAGCCGAGCCGAGCCGAGCCGAGCCGAGCCGAGCCGAGCCAAGCCGAGCTTCTCCCCGGGTGAAAAGTTCATCCTACAAAGTGTCATAAATCCACGTGGGAACGCGGTGTTACCTGAAAATCCATCGCGCCTTGCATTTCTGAGAGGCGCACGCGGCGCACGCAGGTGCTTCGTCAGCTGCGAACGCCAGACTTCATGCCCGTAGCGTCGCAGGATTGTAACACCTCGTCTGACCGAGTGTTTCTGAGACAAAACATGGAACGTGTTTCCTCGCGAGCAGGATTTGTTGGATCTTTGCACGACCGTTAGTTGGACCAGGTTTTTTTTAGAGTGACAACAGATTTCCCACCGGAATTAATGACTATGTAAGTGGGTATGAGCTGGAAAACATGCTCGCATGGAAATTGGAAACTCTGAAGACTAGTCATTCTACATGTTAGCACCTTTTAAACCTCGTTCACTGACATGGAGTTATTTTTAAATTTGTGCAAGAAGAGAAAAATGACAAAGGTTTTCCTGAAGGACTTATTGTGCAGTGGTTAGGGATTTAGATTTCACACAGTTTGAATGAGCATAAAATCGGCTCATAAAAGTCTGTGGCCAGATCTTTAAAGAATATAACTGCATGTTCACAAGTTATATAAAGCCTCAAAAAGGCTAACGAATAACTGTCATTACGAGTGTCAGCATTTGTTCAATCTGAAGACGACACATTTGGAGATACATGAGCTACTTTTTAAACTACTACACACTCAAATACATTGTTTCTGACTGATTTGTTTCAGTCTTGCCTACTTTATAATAATGTTGCTTTCTTTTTTAACCGTGTCTTTATTTTCACATTTGCCGACTTTAAGGTCTTGCTTGTATGTGACAAAACATGTCATTTCTAAATCCTCTAAAATTCTCCTCAACTCTCAAGTTGCCTGCCTGCCTGCCTGGTTTGTCATGATCAGTGAGCAACCTCTAGAGATACGAACTAATATCGCCCACCCTTTCCTCGGAATTGGCTGAGCAGGCCCTCATCTATAATAACCTTTTGAGTTCGGGTGAACTTGGCCTCATCATGAACACATTGTGACCTGATGTTAATTTGGTTAGATTTCCAAAAGGATAAAACTTTTGGAATGGAAAAACATCTGTTTATTATTTGCTGCCATGTTGAGAAAGAAGTCAGGTCGGACACATTTTCCCATATTTGCCGCTTGGTTAGATTAAAGGAATCAAATGTTTTGTCAAATTGATTAAAAACAGTAATTTTTACCTTTATTACAAAGCGTTTTTAATGAGTACATATGCACAGTTGTCTCCTACTAAAAAACAGAAACAAAAACTGAACTAAAAACTGAACTAAATGCTTTTAGATGGGATTTTAACCACTTTTTTTTACCCAACAAGCTAGCAAATATTTTCCTCATAATTTCACAGCACTTTTTGCTTTTCTTACTTTTTTTTCCTTCTGCAACACCACCCAAATAATGCTTAAATGATGTGGTATCACATGTTCTCACATTGTGCCTTTACTGCTTAACCATAACTATGTCTATTAAATTATTTAGATTTTATGGCTACTTACTCATAGAGTGCCTTTTCTTTGAATATCTCAACTTTCAATATCCAGGACTACTTCTATATTACTGTGTGTTTGTGACAGAGCTTGAGAAGGTCATGTTATAAATATGTGACACACTGGCGAATCTTGCCTGTGATTGAATGGATGTGCTGCAGAATTCCTGGAGGCCACTGTAATCATTCGTATATGGGTAAAAAACTTTTTTTTCCTGCAATTCCTGGTGTTTTTTTGTTTTGTTTTTTGTTTTTTAATCTTCTCTATATTATAGATGCTCTGCAACCACCGCTCTTTAGCCTCTCTGTTGTGGCTCCTTGTAGCATTCACAGAATTGAACGTAAACAAACATTTTCATCTAATCTTTCATCTTAGCTTTCCAAGAAACCCTTACTATATTTATTTTCTTAATTGCATTTTGAGGAAACAGTTTGACATTCAAATGAAAGATTGAAGTTTATGAAATTCATTCAGTCTGGACAGAATTTCCGGATCGCCAATCTCCGCATGTGCATATGTGTCCTCGAGCAAAACAATGAGCTCCAAATTGCTCCCAGAGAAAGTGGAGCGCCTTACATAGCAGCTGCCCCCAATGGAGTTTTAATGTGTGCTTATGAATGGGTGAATGTAAATGACAGAGTAAACTTCTACAGTATATATAAGTGAAGTCCATTTGCCTACATATTTGAATATTGTGATAAACAACAAAAAAGTGATGTTGTAGCAGGTGAAATTGTCAAAAAGAAAGAAAGGGCCACGATAAGTGGAAAAAAGAAGAATATGGCTGAAAACAGTTTAAATGTATGAAACAAAACAGCTGAAAAGAATTAAAAAAAAAAAAAAAGACAAAAACAGCTGTCTGTGTGTGGACCCAGCTCTTTGGACGCCACAAGACCTACATGAGATAACTGATTTTAAGCATTAATGACAACTATTGTCATGCTTGGCCATCTCCCATCTGAAATGCTCAAAATCACACTGTGTGAGAATTATTAAGCATTCTGGGGAGGTTCTGGAAATCTGACATTCGTGAGAGTTAATTTGGAAATATTACAAAATGACACCTTGAGCTGGAAATGGGAATTTTCTTTTTAAATGAGTTGTACCCTGCACTGCAAAAAACTTTCATTGTTTTAGGTGATTTTTACCCCCAATTATTTTTCCTGTGTCAGTTTATAGCTCAGCTTTTGTCAAGTTTCATGCAATCATTGCTACTTTAATTTGAATAACACTGGAATGAATCCAGAAATATACACATTTAAAAATATATTATGTGTTTTGACATAGTCCCAAGCAAAGTCAGTCTTGTTTCTGGCATCCCACTTGTAATTACGGCCATATATAGTGTCATATAGTCTCACGCCTCTCTACATTGCTTCTGTCATAAGTCGAGTGGCCACTCGAGGTCGCTATAAATCTGCCTTTTCGAGTTCAGTATGTACTTTTCTGTTAGAATGACCAAATGGCAGCGCTTGTGTAATAATGTCTTATTCCTGCACATAAAGCAGTTTTCACAACACTCATCCAAGACCTGGAAAGCTGACGTTGAGGAGTCGGATCTTCTCCTTTGACGTCTTTCACAAGTTTATGGGGAGATTAAAAACTCAGGAAGGTGCTCTCGTGTATAAAGAGGCCTCGCTGTTGCTCCAGTTAAGCGTTTTATGAGTGGAGCTGAAGTTATAGACTCTTACAAAACCGAGAACATATGGCAGCACGTAGAGTTGCTCTGCGTTTGACCCGAGATTCTGGCACCAGCGGCTCGCATTAATATGTCACATTAAACCAGCGCTGCTGTTTACAAAACAGCGGTATTCCTGACTGTGGCTTCTTTCGGCCAATGAGGTATCACAATTTGGATTTTTCCTACCAAGAATCGTTGGTTTTTGTCAAATAAATTCTCCTTCCAAGTTTTCTTTCACTTGGTGCTGAAAAAATAAAGCTCATAAACCTGGAATGGAACATTATTGGCACTCAGAAAAATGCAGCTCAGAAGTCCGTAAGATAATCAATTTCAGCTTACAGTATTGTCACCATTACACCCAGTAACTGACAAATGGGTGTTGGAGTTCATTCTTGCAACTTTACAGGCATTAAAAGGCTGTTTTTTCCTGCTGCTTTTATGTTTGTGCATTACAATTAGTCCATTGTCATTTTAGAAACACAACTGTATATATATCAGTCTATATTTCAAGTCGTACAACCTGAAACCAAAACAACAGCAGAATAAAATCTGTGGCAACACCCGTTGCTTGGCAATTAATTGACTACGATGCAAGTATAAGGTAGAAATGTCGTTTATTTCTTTTAAATATACATTTATGAGGTTTAGAATTATGCCTTGACTATAAAACCATTTCTGTAACAGTTCCGACTATATATAATTAATTATATTTCATATTACAGCTTTTTCTTGCCTCTGGATCCCAACAAACATTTTAAGTTGAAAAACATTCGAAGATTAGGAATTTATTGAAAAATTATGACTTGGTGTGAAACTTGCTGTGGTTAGAGCTGGCATGACACAGTGTGGTTCAAACTATACGAGTGGTGGGGCTTATCCTCCACTTTCACCAAGATTTTAACAATAACTACTGTTACAATCCTGGTTTTAAACAGATCTACATGAATTTAGCCATTTTCACAAACAAACAAAGATCAAAGTCTTGTTTGGCAGTCAGATTGGTACAAACCACAAAGGAAGTGTCTGATACTGATGTTAACAGAAACCTGGTGAGTAACTGGAACTGAAAAGACTGAGCCACATGATCCTGATATCAGGTATTAAATTTCATATTAGTGTGCAGAGCAAGTTAATTTCTTGCCCTTTATTAAATCTCCATGCTATTTCGTGTAAAAAAAAAAACAACAACCTACTTTTCAGACCTCTCCTACTAACAGTGAAGAGGTTTTCGATGCATTTCACACTGGTGTCACATGGATAAAGACCGGTTCAATTTATTGGTTTAACAAATAGATAAATAATAAATGTTGGCTCAAACCAATGACAGGACTCATATATGAAAACACAAGACTTTCCTTCATTCAACCAAACCAGAACAATTTGAGAACATAAGTGCTTCTGTTATTAACCCTTTTGTAAATGGAGTTTAGAGCTTCGGGTGAGCCGATCACAAGTGGCGAACCGTAAAGAGAAGGCCCAAAAGTGCTTTCAGTCAAACCACTTCCCGGGAATTGTAGGACAACTCGTCCACGGACAGCACCCTCAGAGGACAACTCGCACATGACGCCCACCCCACCTCCAAATTTCAGCACTGCAGTGTGCTGCATATGCACTTTCCAGCTCGCTAATGACACTGCTTTATATTTTTGTGCCAACTATACTTAATATCTTATGTTTTTGTGTCATATATACTTAATAATCCTTCCAAATGTGTTAAATATACATTGAAATCCAATGCTTCAAATCAATAATGCTTATGGACGAGTTGTCCGATCACCCTTCATGATGACTTTGTAGTCGTTGGCTTTGTAGTGTGAACAGCACCGTGGGACAGTACGCAGGAAAATACGTCGTACATAATGCATAAACGTCCTCAGTGCACGTTGTCTTTTTGCTGAAGAGAGAGGAAGTAATACAATCTGATCTCAAGTGGTTGGCGTGGAACACATGATACGAACAAGTGTAAACAGCCTGTGTCAGGACTCGCCACATGTTGTTGTTTATTGTGCAGTTTGTAGGAGTCACATCAGCTGACGAATCGCCTTCTGAGCCTTTGCGGTGAAAGATCTTTTCAGGCTGTTTCTGGAGGATTGCTGGCTGAACTTCCCAACTGCTGAACTTGGGGAGGGACAAACACAAGGGATTCTTCTCACTTTAAAGGAGTTCACTTGGACTGTTGGCTGCGGCAGAAACACAAAAGGAGGCGGCGTGAAGAAGTGTTTGAGTTTAGCAGGTGTGCTCTGAATTGTTTCGTGGCTCGTTTTCAGACTGCACAGCCTGAGTGTGTGTGTCCCCTCCTCTCCTTGTGTGGGTGTTGATCCGTCGGCCCCCTGCTGCCGACAAACACTTCACACGGACTCCATCAAAGTGAAAACGGAAGAACAGAAGAGCAGAGAGCGGAGTAACAGAGTGGGGGAGGCATCAAAGGCCGAATCTCCCCACTGTTTCCACATGCTGCAACATCCCAGAGGTAACAGCTGACAAGCCCCTCTTTAAACAGCCCGTTCAGATCCTGCCAGCAGGATGCGCCCATTCAAAAGCGTTTTGCTGCCTGGGCTTTGTTTATTGAAGTGCTGCCTGGACAGCAGGGCAGCGTGATGTGGGGAAAGAGGCGGGGCAGGGTCAAAATGCAAGGACAACCGAAGAATTAAGAATGGAAGACGCATAAAACGAAGAGGAGATTGTGTCCGTGGAGCCTCCTTGTCTAAGATGGTGCTCTCTAATTCGTAGCGTCATCGTTACCATAGTTTAAGTGACAAAGTGGCATAACACTTACAGTTTATCTGCACCTCCCTTCTGCTTTACACAACTTTCCCTAAATATTTGCTGCTTTCATTCACCCTCGCAGCTGTACATCATCATCGCTGCGTTTGTATATTTTCCAGATGTGCTCAGAATCAAAAGCATCCAAGACATGTGCGCTACAATCAACAGACACAGTCGCAAGGTTTCTATAATCCCAGTTTTTGTACCTTTGGGAGTTGGTGGAGACCAGAAAGTTAGTGGAAGACAAACATGAATCCAGTTCCAAAAGTGTGGCGACTTTATTTCATTTCATGACAAGGAACGGCAGGATAAAAATAGAATAGTTACAAAAAGGTAAAAGCAAATAGATATGATTCTAAAAGAAACTCGTACATTAAATTAAGAGACTTCCATAGAGGTTGGTGCCGATTATGTAACATTCATCCCAAGATCACCTTCACAGGGATATTGTGGTAAGCACTCTTGCGTCATAGCCAGAAGTTCCCTGGTTTGAGTCCAGATTTGATGACTCTAAAGACTATGCAGCTTTCTTTCTCTTGATAGTTGTCCTGTGGTAGATCCTACATTCAATAAAGCTCTCTTGAACAAAGATGGATAGATTACATTAATAACTTGTTTATTATTGTTACCAATAACCCTAAATATGTGTTCCTATAGACCTGACTGTCTTATCATGTCTATGTTAAAGCCTTTGAAGTCTCAGAAAGAACATATCGAATTTTATTGCAATTTTTGGTGACTCGTAAACATGACAACAGCTTTGAAGAAAGTCAAGGCGCATGAGCGCAGGACTGGAACCACTTGTCTGGATGTAATTATGTGTATTAAGGGTAACATTCATCGCGAATGTTGAAAATGTCACAAAAATACTTGATTTTCCAAAACCCCAACGTCTCAAGCCTGTTTGACAGGAGTTACTAGGATTTTAGTGATTCTCCATCTATATATCATTGATAACAGCCCAGTGCGTCGGCTGTTTGGTGGACTTCAGCCACATTTCTAAGAAGAACCAACAACCTTTTGCATTGGGTTGATGCTTTCAAAATAAAAATAGAAACTGGAGATTTCGGTAAACACAACTTGACTGAAAGTGCTACAGCGTATATTCACCACTACTACAGTAAATGGTTCTGCTGCACATGCACGAGTGGATGGACAATGACAATAATGGCTGCTGACTCTTTAGGGACTTGGTAGTTTTATAGTTGATTCGCCTGAAACAGCAATCCAACGTGCTCATCTGTCCATGCGAATACTCTCCAATGTTAATATTTATTGTGAATTTTTCTCCGTGTGCATGTGTGTGAGGTTTCATTAAACAAACGACTAACAGCGGCAACTCATGGCCGGGCACGCGACCTCCATCGTTTTCAGTGTTTCCGCCATTTCCGTGTAAACGGAAGTGGGAAACTTTTCTGAAACTAAAACGCCGTAGCGTTTTGGCTTGAAACGTTGCCTAAACGGCCTATCTTTGTCGTCCTCTGTTATCTAAATTCGCGATTCTTACCTGTCGCCGCCTCATCCCGTCACGCTGTTTGATGTTGCCTCTTAACGCGACATGCCGCTGACAGACCCGAGAGAGTTTCAGGTAAATATTAGCTGTCAGTCAGACCAAAAGATCTCCCGCAAAACAGAAAATATTTTCTTGTCAGAAAGACCAACGACAGAGCGGAGACGTCTTTTTTTTTTTTTTCAGATGTCTCTTCGATGAGCATAAACAGAATGAAAGTGCGGTGAGTGAAAGGTGTGACTTAACATTCACATCTTCCTCTCATCCACATCAAAGGCAAAGCCGGGCTTTCCAGTCTTGAGCAATACCTCCGCTCAGTGTGTCGGCAGACTCTCCTCTCGGCTTTATTTTTGTTTCTAAGCCTCATCCCGGACTCCAAACCTTCATCCTCCGCCTGTCCACGATTGCTTCGCTGCTCTCTGCAGCCCCAGGACGGTGGAACAAGTTTAAGAGACCGAAACAAAAATATGGAGAAAATTCCACGTCTTATTACAAGTTCCATTTTCTTCAAAAGAGCTCAAATTGAGGCTTTTTTTTTCTTCCCGGGGAGGTTCGGTGTGTGTGTGTGTGTGTGTGTGTGTGTGTGTGTGTGTGTGTGTGTGTGTGTGTGTGTGTGTGTGTGTGTGTGTGTGTGTGTGTGTGTGTGTGTGTGTGTGTGTGTGTGTGTGTGTGTGTGTGTGTGTGTGTGTGTGTGTGTGCGCTCCACTTCTAAGATCAAAACTGCGGACATGACAGAGTGAGTTGCATTCCTCTCAGGTGATGACAGTGATAATCCACAGGCAGTCTGAGTTCAGCCGAGCATAGATGACAAGGTCGGAGTGACACACTGACACACACCGACACACATTACCTGAAACCCTCCCATTCGCCTCCAGGCCCTGCATCAGGGAAAAAAATGTGGGTCATGGGTGAAGACTACAAAGTCGATCCCACAGCTGCCACACACATACACACACACACGCACGCACGCACACACACACACACACACACACACACACACACACACACACACACACACACACACACACACACACACACACACACACACACACACACACACACACACACTCAAGTGCAAGCAAATCTGTGTGTCTGCGACTCTAATCCTCGCTGTCAGACTTTGTGACAGCGTGATGGACAGACCGAGGGGAGGGGGAAGTAGCGTTCAATGTTAAGTGGCAGGGTGACAGCAAAATGACAGTCCTGAGGCAACGCACACACACTAAGCAGCAGCAGCAGCAAAACAATAATCACACGATCCGTTCAACGCTTCACACCCTCCGCCGAGAGCATCTCACCACCGACTCACTGAGGTGAAACACAATCAAACACACCGGCAATCTATGTGAGATAAACTCATTGAATAAACCAAGAAAAGAAGAGTTTTCACTGATTAATGTTTTAATCAGATTCCAAGTTGTTGACTTTTTAAACACAAAACAGTGAATTCACAAAACATTTTCTGACACACTAATTCAGACGTAACATTAAATGTTGCAGGTTTTCTCACAGGTAAAGATTTGAGTGATGCAAAGTTAATATATCTGCTACACTTTGACCGCGTGGTGTCGCTCTGCTCTGAATCAGACGTCACAACTGCTCTGTTGTTTCTTCAACACACAAGGACATTTTTCTGTACATCCTGTACATCATCTACGTACACCGCCAGTACTTTCGGGAAATATATAAACAAAACCTAACAATGAATCGAAATGTGGAAGAAGTTTTTCCGTGCAGGAAAAAAAACCCTCAATTGACAGAGTATGCAGGGCTGTCGTCGTCGTGTTAGTAGGGGCTGTACAACACAACACCACAGATTTAAAGTCACAATCAAATATTTTGCCCAAACTGCACAATCTTTAGGTCAAGAAACAATAAAAATAAGGATATAGGATGCCAGAGTTTTGTTAAATTTACCATCATAAGTTCTGTTTTCTTGGTATTTTGGTGGGGATATTAAGCAATTCGCTTAATTAAACATTTGAATCCATGTCCTCTGTCTTGGTACAAAGTGGCAAGGAACAGTGTGTAATAGCTTCAGGCTGAAGCAGTTCTCATTTTCCCATCTCAGTCAACTTAATATACATCCATCTATTTTCAAAGCCACTTTATGTAATTCCGGGTGGTGAGGCGTTAGAGCCAATCCCTGCTAACAACGGCTGGAGGCATTATCCATTATGGACAGAGACAACCACACACACTTATACTCACACTTACCTGTCGTTTAGAGTCTCACACACACACACACACACACAGCAGCAGCATTTCAGAAGTTACATTTTCCCTTGTTTACACGGTGAGAGGGTCGGAGAGTTTTCAAAAAGTTCCACCTTGGGAGTCGTTTTCATAAAGTTGTGTTTTCAGTGACTCCGAGTACTGTTGTTGTGTAAACGCATAACCAAAATGAAAATGGCACCTATGTTAACTGGTAAATCTTAGTCAGTGTTTTGGTGGAGGTTTGATGACTTGATTTATTATTGTGTCTTTATAAGTCTCACGTCCTCTTTGTTGATTTAGCATCATAATTATGACAATGTTTCACTTGGCATCGACTCGTTTTATTTCCACTTCCATATCCACCTCTGAGCGGTTTCAGCCTATTTTGAGCATCGCCGTTGTCCTCACCCGACTGCAAGTCATTTCCTGGAACCGGCAGTCGACTGGGAATGATAAAAACTTTTAACGATTCCAGTAAAGCACCAGTGCTGCGAGTCACGGCTCTCCGATAGCTTGTGTACTCTCCGCTTGGGCCACTGGGCCAGAGGCAACGCCCCCGTACGTAACTCTGTCTGAAAGATGGCCGCGGTGCTCTGTTCCCAGTGCCGGTGGGGATATAAAAGAAGGCCGGATCCCTGGATGGAGGAGCCTGAAACAAATGCTGCCTCTGTTTGAGGGATGAGCACAGGAATGGGTTTGATTTATTCGCAGCCTGTATGTTTGGCAGATTTTACATTTACAAGCACAGAGGTCAAAACAAGGATACACAGCCAGTAGTTTGTGAAGTGGGACCTGAGTTTCATTCTCGCCTTCAATAAACCTTTTGTCTATTTTTCTCCTCTACTATGCAGATGGGATAAAACTAGAAGAGGTTTCGTCTCTTGCCGCTTTCCGTTGACTATTTAATGTAATTTCTCAATAATGAGATTATTGTCAAGACAGAAAACATATCCAGGAATAATTTGAATAGTCAAATAGATGAGACACACGCACGCATGCACACACACACACACACACACACACACACACACACACACACACACACACACACACACACACACACACACACACACACACACACACACACACACACACACACACACACACACACAGAACAACCCTCTCCTGTTGTATCCTGCCTCCACCACCCCCTCCCATCATCGCTTCTCCTCCTGCCAAATCATTTCCACCAAATCCGTTTTGATACGACATCACAGCGCCCCGCAAAGTGAAGATAATCCTTGACATTTTTATCATTCAACCCCCCCCTCCCCCCATTCATTTAGTCTGCGCTCTGCTTGCCTGTCTTGTTTGCTGATAAAATCTGCCAGCCGATGCAAGTCTCGTCGGATCGCACATCAAAAAGGGCCATTTCACCCCAGAGGGTGACGGGGAGTGTCAAAATAATATTCCTCTCTGTGCTTTTGGGGAGGGGGCTGCAACATTTAAAAAGTTCATCTCATGATTGTCGCCATGCTGACTGTGGTGTCCGGGTCTTCTTGTATTCTGATTCTGGACAAGTCGCAGTAGTTTTAATTTGTCTCCATCACAGCTACTACAAAGTCTTAAAAGCTTGATAAAATAATTCAGAGTTTTATCCTAAAACTTCTTCTCATCCTCTTGAAAAAGGCACGCCAGGAAAAGCTATCCCACGGTAACCAGCATCAAGGATGTTCGCAAAAAACAGACATCGTTGCTTTAAGAAAAGGACACATGGGATGGAAACTTTGGTAAAATTGCATCAACTTTCAAAACCTCTTTTTAGACTTATTCCCATCATTACATCACAGTAAGTCAAATAATTCTAATGTCCACCTTTATATAGTGTTTTTTATTCAATTGGATCTTAATCTGGAGTTCATTCATCCATCTTCAACACTGCTTTATCCTATTTAGGATGAGGATAACGATAGGCAACACAGAGGGGTTGGAAGGAAGCTATTTTTTTCCCTTTTTCTGGCAGATCTCGGCCTCAGATGAGAGATATGATGAAGTGGGAATGTTCAGGAAACCTTTGAAGACAGCTTCCTCTCAGTCCTCCAAACTTCAGGAAATAATATTGAGAATTCATCTGCCCACAAAGAGTGGGACACTATCAATAATACTTATATTTTTGACAGACTTTTCTTGGCTTAACAAACTATATAAGTTAGTGTCCAGATAGTCTGTGACAAATCCTCAAGCTCAGCAATGAAGAGGAAAGGGGAGGAAAATAGCTGTGAGGGTAACAAGTTGAAGATATGGGGCCAAAAATGATATTTTGACTCAAAGTTTAATCGCATCTGTCCTTGTTAATACAAAAAAGTCTCTTTTATCCAAGAAATTATGATGGCTTTTGCAAGTTGGGCCACTGTTTGAGAGCATTCAGGGCTTTTCCTGTAATAACGGGCAGATTTTTCCCAAATGGTTCGGTGGAATGAGCGATCCCGGCCAGGCCGTGGTTTTGATTTTAACAGCAGCGAGCACAAACACTATAAATTTACAGTCACCCGAGAGAGGGTTTTTTTTTTTTTTTTTTTTTTTTTTTTAATAGGCACTCAACTTTGCAAAGGCAATAACTCTCCGGGTCTTACTTTCTCTCTGAAACGCTCCCGCTGTTTGCTGAGGTAGCCGAGGCAGCTGGCAGGCCTCAGCACTCAGCCTGACAAGGTGCTTTGAAATACCAATCACTGAGTTTATACAACAGGGAGGACTCGTAAATATGTCGAGCGGGGAAATATACAATGCTATACTTCAGGTTTTTTTGTTTTTTTTTCCCCGAGTGGAAAAGGAGAGTTATGGTCTCAGCAGCGTGTACACCTTACAGGTGATATAATATACGCTCAGTCTTGTTCTGAAACTCATTTATCATTACTGACAGTGCAGGAAAGTGTTACTTCTGTTATACTCGTGACAATCCCCCGTAACCCCTCGCCAGCACCACCCACATGTGTGCCCAAAACATACACGGATACTGGAGACACCGCAAAGCCATGCTCGTTGGCTGCGAGTAATTTACAGCAGGAAGTGAGGAGGAGACAAAATAACACCTTAAAATGTAAGTCTTTGTTGCTGGATGTGTCAGACGTCTCATTTCGACTCAGCAAATGTTGATTTATTCTTTTTTTTCCCCTGCTGAAACGACATCTGTTGCCGGTACTCCCTTTTCTACTGTGACTCTCAGGCTAATGTATTTGTCCATCGGTAACTCAAAACACAATAAATTTAGACTGACCGAGTCAAAAACTGGTTTTACATTCATACTAGACTAGACTTTTCTTCCTAAAGTCAACGACTGTCACTTGCAGTTATCGCACGCCTGTAAGTATGAAAAGGGCCTTAGAAAAGAACTTTATGTAACTCCTACTACTCTAAAGGTGTGTTATGAACACAACATCCTAGTCAGCATAATATATGACAGATATAAATATGTTTAATGTGTCCCCCCCCAAAAAAAAAAACCCCTCAAAAAACAACACAAGAAATTCCTCTTGAAATTGCCATTGGCCTCGCTGATCAATCATGAATATATGTCACACCAAAAAAACTGTCAAGTGGGAAATCCCCTGTTGTCATTACATTAAGAACGAATTAAGCTTTTAAGAAAACCTGCAAATGGAATGACACAAATTTAAAAATAAAATCTGTATGACCTGTACTGGGTATGATCTCTTACAGCAGACTTTAGCCACTCCATTAGCTCGTTCTTTTCTGCTCGTGATATCTGTCGAAAAGCAGTGAACACTTACATTATTGCCTCATGAAAACCATTAAAAGCCAAAAGGAAATACCAATGACAAGTACTGAACTGTGAGCGCCAGGAGCTAACAGAAGCTCTTTTGACTCAAGTTGCTGCAGGATGTTGGCGTGTCAAAGGTCAAAGGTCGCTTCATTGTCCCCCCCTCAGGAAAATACGTTTGCAGCAATTAATAACACGGGCATCCATAACGTATGCTCCACATGAACACATAGATCACACAGAGATCGACGGCATAAAGACTTGTGATATTGAACATCTTCTGACTTCAACACTAATTATTTGCATTATGTATCATCAGTGTACTGAGGACACTTGCATGAATTTTAAGCAAAGCTGCTAACTTTTCCCTCTTGAGGCTCGATCCTCCAGGTGTGTGATTGATGCAAGTTTCTCTCATAGTAAGACCTGACGTGCCTCTGTGGCTCTGGCTACATGTTTACTGGCATGTTGCATCGCTTATAGAACTCTTTATCCACGTACTGACTATCTTATATGCATGCTTAATCAAATGTTCTCTGCACACGAGCCACGTTCCTCCAGTAACTTACTATTTACTGGTGTTTATGTATAGAATGTCTGTGAGCACTTAAATTACATGATTCCTTCTGGCTCAAGCTCAGCTGAGTGTATCTTTGCAGACCTTTGAAACGTTCTATTAATTTGTGTGTAATAATACAAAAATAACAAGTAAATTTATTTTTTTTGTACTGCAAATGTACATATATTTAAAAGGCAAGGACCTAAATACATAGTGTGTTTATAAGAATGTGTCATAGCATGAAAGGATCATTATGTAATTATAAGGTCAGCAAGATCATGTATCTTACATTTTCAGTTTGTGGAGTTTCTTTTTTCTAGTTATTCCTAGTTTTCCTGGGGTCATTCTCAGAAGAAAGACTTTCCCACAAAAGGTAAGCATGCTGTACCAATCAGTTCTTTGTGATGATGTTATAAAAAAAAAAAAAAGACTGTGGTGCAACATTAGCTTTTAACTTCTAGTCATTTATTCAGGCTTCAAAAGCAATAAAGCTGATGTCCGGTTGTTCAGATTCCCTGGAACATTTTTGTTCATCACAGGCTGTCAGTATCCATTTATAAAGTAATGAAAAATATTCTGTTTTTGTCCGGGGAGCCAGGTTGATGCTGACTTCAGGGCTCACTGACAAAAATGTGTCATTCCTGTTGCACTCTATATCTGCCATCGCTGTTGTTTCTGGCGTGTTCCTGCCAAAACAAACAATGAGCATGCACATATTTGGGTCTGACATTATCGTTTCCCCAAATCTCTCTGTTACCGTCCACATAAATCTTCAGATTTTAGAAGGCTTTGCTTATGATGAGCTGACCTGAAATGCTGTCTGTGTGTGTGCATGAGAGGCCAAAATGTAGAGCAGAACACTTTGCTTTGCAAATCGTCCCCGTTAGTGTGGACAAGGCATTAGACTAGAAATGTCACTCACGTCTTTATTTTAACACATGGGGAGAATTGTGAAAGTAATCTCCATTGTAATCCTGTCGCAGCCTCTGGAGATGCACGGCAGTGGAAAACAAGCTTACCTTTTCTCAGCCTCACATCTGCCTTCTTTTCCATTTCAGCAACCAAAAATACAAATACAACATGCTCCCACATTTTTCTCTGTAATTACAGGTTAAACACTATGAAGTGGTGATAGTAAATTTAGATTAATTACATGAAACGCTGGTTACCGTGAAACCGGAATACAAACAAATAGAGCAGAGCTCCTTTTTAAAAAAAAATTTTTTTATAGCAACTTGAAGCCATTACTCCAAGCCAATGTTTAATTTTCTTGGAGTTTTAGCTGCCAGGTACTATTTACTCGCTAAATAACACCTCGTAATCTTTCTACCAGATGTGTCTCTGTGAGAACTGAAGTTATCAATGGCTGTGCCAACGAGCTGAGTGACACAGAGCAGAAAGAATCACTGAGTCACCATTCTTCACTAGTATCGGGATGCAAGTGGGAGTGGAACAGGAGGAGGGATGAAGACTGATCCGTATGTCAAAAGATATCAGCAGCAATCTGTATTTATGATTCTGTGGAAAAACACAACATTATCTCACCCTCCTTTTTGAGAAAGTTTGTTCGTTGCGGCGGCTCGGAGCCGGAGGGGAAACTGTCCTACTTCAGCAGAAATCTGAGGTCAGCGCAGGAAATATTTCACGGCGCGTCAGGCCGCTCCGCGCACAGTGAATAATGTTCAACATGACACTGTAATGCTTGTTCAGGTGAAAAACGGTTCCCTCCACAACTTTCTGGGGCAGCGGTAATAATATTCCATCCAGTGGTGGGGCTGCGTGTGTGAAATATGGCGCTACTTCACATTCATGTATTCATCCCGGAGAGATAAATTAGACCCCAGACGTTTCAATCTAACTTCCTAAATAGAGCACTTTGTCATCACTAACTAAGGGGGGGGGGGGGGGGGGGGGGGGGGGTTGTCAGATGATCAGCAGAATAAGTCATGCTTCTTTACATTTCGTGCATCGGTTACAGGACTCGCGTGTAAACAATCCCAACAACAAGACAAACCACTGCTTTAGGCTACGTTTACACCGTTTTCAGAAATAACTTTGCTCACACCGGATCGTTTAAAAAAAAAAAAAAAAAAAACTTGTTAAGCGCTACTATGAGCATGCCAAACCTGTAGGTGGCAGTGTAACGAGAAGCATAAATCAGAATCCTGGAAAAAAAACACAACAATGGATGGCAGGAATTACTTGCTGTTATTTCAGTGATAATGGCACGATGGTCGTTTGCTTGGACCAAAAGAGAAGTAGAGCCTCTCCTCAATATGATGCTAGAGGACAACTCGAGTAAAAGTAGCATCTATCGTCATCACAGTAGCCAAACCGTAAACACAGATCGCACACATATGATGCTGACGACGCTTCTCCGGCATTAAACTCCCCCCCCCCTTGTCTACATGCAAACGTGAAGACACGAGTTTTCAAATATAATCGTTTTCAGTTACTTGTAGCTTTGTTTGCGTGTGAACAAAAAGGCCCAATCACATTGAAATATCACGGTTTTTGCTACATGTAAACAGGCCTTTAATTTGGAGCAATTTTTTTTCAACTTTGTGCCGAAGCAATAGCCTAAACTGTGTCTTTTATCTTGCTCTGTACAGTCAGTAATTATGCGGAAAAAAAATAAATGAAACTGCAGATGCCATGTGAGGCTCATTTGTTGGAAGTGACGTGGCTTATAGGCGTTTATTTACTGACACGATAACGACCTTTTAATTGAGCTCTTCCGTTCACTGTAACTTCAAAAGCCTGACAAGTGGTTCGACAACCTTTTTTTTGTTTTTTTTAACGCCCTCCTCTGTGACTGACAGGCACAATGTGGTGGCCTTCATCCCACACTGCTTCCTTGAACTGTCAAAAAGCTTGAAACCGGACACCTTTGCCCTCGGGGGCGAGCTGCATGTCCAACAGAATTTGAAATAAAAGTGGTTATCCCTTTTGGAAAGCGCGGAATAACTGCAGGGCAGCTCGATTGTCTCCGGCTCTGGTTCAGGCGAACGGCGCAACGCGCCGGCTGCTGCTTTGATTTATCCGCAACGACAGAAATACAAATAAAGAAAGCAATCTCATTTACCACCTTCCAGTGTCGCCATAGTCTGTTAAACCACAAGTCAAGTGTTATGACAGACTTTGTCTGCGTTGCTGGCATGTCCTGAGGGAGAGCAGAGGAGGCGTGTGGTGGTGTACGCTGAGCGATGACAGATGTGGGACAAATGCTGAAATGCATCTCTGCGTCCGCGAATGCCGAGTTCTTTGGGCTGGAAAAGGGTTGCTGCTGCTGCTGACCGGTCATTATGTGGCCGCGGGTGCGCAGGAACACCAGCCTATGTTTGGTGTTGCTCACATTTGGGGTTTTTTCTAAATGGTGCGTGAATTTGTTCCTGACATTTATGAATGAGGGTTGTGCTGAGGGTTAAGTAAATAAAGCCATCAAAGTGGAGAGCATGTGAGGGGCACAGAGTTGCCTTTTCTGTTTTTCTGCTTCCTCTCACTTATATTTTTTTTCTCCTCACTCCTCTCTCCCTGTTGCTTTGTTTAAGTAACCCTTGGGGGGCTTTCTATCAAAGTAACTTATCGAACAGACCCGATCAATGGTGACACAGATCCTGGTCCAGTGCTCTGTTACAGCTAACTGCCTTTACTTTGATTTTATAGACAGATTCAGGATTAATGGGGATCCACTGTGAGAGTAATTGACTTCTGTGTGGCTTTCTTTCTCATTATTAGCACAAGTAAATGGTAGTCATTACAAAATGGCTCGAAGGGAACACATTTACCTTTCAACTAAATATTAATCATAACGTGTGGATACTGTTACGTTACTAGGAGGTTTTATAATCTTTGCATAAAAAAAAGATTAAGACTAATCTATAGAAGGGCTTCAATACATACAGTAAATGATCTGCTCACAACATACAGTCATAGTGTCAAGATCTGTGAAGAGTGGAATGCAAGTGACATCGTCACAGGATAGAAGTATGTGTATAATCAGCGTACAACAGGATTTATCCAAGAAGCAACAAGGAAGTTGGCAGCCTCCTTAACTGAATTATATCAAATATGCAGCTTCACTGCAACAGTCTAGAACAGTGACTGTTTGAATGCTGCAGAAATGAAAGACAGTTCCATAACTGCCCCTGGAGTGTAGGTGTCTTCACTCTCTGATTTTTCATTGATGCGTCTTCATAAGCTTGTGCAAAAATACCCTGTTATGCAATTTCCTCACTCGAATGTCTGTTTCACTGCAGATTTATGTAAACTTTCCTACAAACTCACAAAAGTCATGTTTTTTTGTAATGTCAACTAATTTTATTTTTAATGTCATTCATAACTTTTGCTTTGTCTGTTGTGCACCGAAGCGAAATTAAAGCTATTTTCTTTGGCTTTGTTTTTTTTTTTTCATCTCACCAGTCACAGATATGACCCTAAAGTAAACTAGTGACTCAGATTAGTTTCCTTTTCACTCTACATTTTCAAAAAGATATCTCCCTCAAAGTACTATTTGGTTTTGCTTATCAAATTGTGTACATTGTGCACCACCAGAGAATATGTCGAGCTCAGACCAACCTAAACATACTGAAGTGGAAGTTTACCAGATCAACTATAGACAAAGGAGAGGTTAATTATCAGCCACGTCAACACTGTGCAACGCAGCAACATTATAATAGATGATTAAACACATCCTGACAAGGTGCAGCACCTCTTTCGTTCTCATAAATGCAGCAAACAGGAACATGACTGATAATAATAATAGCTATTTTGTAATCCAAATAATACTTGTCTGGTTGTGTTTTTAAGGTTCCACAGTTTCGTCACACTAAAACTCGTCTGCCTGTGCCGGGTTTGAGTTTTTGTTGATTCTGGGTCTTTTTCTGTGTTTGCCCTGTGACGGACTTGTTCTGTCCAGTTTCCTCCAGCTGTGTCCTGCATCAGCTTGTATCGGCTCCAGAGCAAAACACTTCATTAGAGTCAAATACAAGCAGGACCGCGGCCCTCCAGGACCACGACTTGACAGCTGTGATCTGGATTAGTTATATGTTGCATATATAATGCAGATGCTCCTGCATTCATAACGTGGAGCACATTTGTTAACTTCATTGTGCGACCCCTCCTCCCTCTGCTCTCTATATGCATTTTATTATACAAAACATCATTTAAAAATGTGTTTGCCCCAAATACCAAATGTATTACAGTATTGTCTCGGTACGACTTTCTCTTTATTATTATTCAGCTCCCAAAGCCAAATCGGCGTGGTTGCTGTTATCCCATAAACCCTCTGTGGTGTGACTCCTCCAGAAGATGGATGCCAGCCGAAGATAAATGTGTGGTAAAAGCCCTGACAAATGTGATAAGGCTGACCTCCACTTTGCATCTGTTTCACAGAGAAGAGAGATCAATGGTAAATGATTACTTGGTGGAGGCCACAGGGAGCAATGGAAAGGTTTGTTTAGTGCCTCCAGGGTCTCTGCAGTCACAATCAATTTCCCTGCGAGTGTCAAGAAAAGGTCCACCAGATCGGGGTGAAAAAAAAAAATAGATTGAATGTCAAAAAGTGATTCTTGCAGGGGTGAGTGTCTCTTCTGTGTTAAGCCGAGCACTAAAGTCGGCAATATTAAAGAGGATTTAACATCTTAGTCAAATATGATTAGAAAATAAACTCCAACTAATAATTTTACTTCATTGAATAGCCTCAGGTAGATCTGTGTACTGAGAAGGAAGCTAAAGTCGACCTCTCGTGGCTGGAATAGTTAAGATGCCGGCAATGCTGATTGAAAGGAGGCAACACCATTAAAAATATACCATAATAATAATATAATAATACCCTTGGAGTGATACTGCTTTTTTTAATATATGTAGCGTTTCACCCCTTTTTAAACTACTTGATTTAATCATAGAAAAGTGACCAATAGGGCATAATAACGTGTTACAATCTAGGAAAAGGTTTGCAAACGACGTTAAGCGTGAGTCCTTTTTAATGCTGGTTTGAAAGGATCACATCGACACAATGTAGCATAAAAATGGACCATGAATTTTGCATGAAACCAGAAAATAGTATGTCAGTCTTAATGCTCGGTGTTGGTATTCTTTATATTTTCTGAATATTAGGTGGGATGACATTTCTGTGTAATTCAACAGTCTTCATTTAAGCTGTGGCTTCAAATTAATTCTTTGCTGTTCCAATATTTTTTTTATTTTTTTGTAATTTTAGAGTAGAGTAACCAGCAGGCAGCTCTTATATTTTTGGAATAAAATCATCTTTCAAAAAAAAAAAAAAAAACAAATCTGGAGGGGTGTGAAAAAACATCTTTGATGTCGAGTGAAATTTCCTTGAACATCACAGCACAATCTGATTACAGGCTGGCGTCCTCTGGCAGCCTGATCTTTCTGGATCGTTCCACCCACAGGACACGCCGAATGCATCTGTGGCACTGAGAAAATGTGCGTCTCTGTGTGCTTGTCAGCGTGCGTACAAAAGAGCCGCTTTGATATCAACGTCTGACGGGAAACTGATCGGACAGGTGAACAGACTCGATCATTAAATGGATTCTGAGCCTCAAGGTGATGAGAATGGCTTTCAAGTTAATTAGGTGGTGCATTAAATTTGAATGTTGTGCCGTGTTTGTTTGCATGTGAGAGCGGGTACGTCCTGCATATTCTGGTTATTTTTCCTAAGGCCATGCATTTCTGGATATTTTGAACAAATCCTGGGAATTAGCCACTGATGTTGTGTGCTGGCGTTAATGTGCCCTGATCAACCGACTATGATCCAAACCCCTCCAGCCAGTCGTGACTCCTGCTTTTAAGAGACAATATTTGAAGAACTGTTGTTTTTGAATGCTGGTAGAAAACATCATATTTTTCTTTTTAGCGTCATTAACAGTTTAAATTAGTTCCGTAAATCTGGAGATGTGAGTCATTATGGCCAAACTATACCCGTCAAAGCTTGAAAAGAACGATTTATTGCACCCTCGAGTGGCCACAGTTGATATAACAGCAGCACAGTTGAGAAGAAAGAGACTATTTATAAAAATGGAGAAAAAGCTTATACAGGAATATATCAAAGACTTTCATTGAAGAGACTGGAAGTACAAGTCAGACGCATGATATTTTTCCGAGTAAAGCACATAGCATAACACGAGAAGTTGGCCCGAGCAAAAGGTAGGACATTATTTTTAACCTATCAAACCCGCTGTGGTGTCCAAAAATAGAAAACATGATGACAAATGTTACCATGGCAACAAGTACCTACCATGAGTGAAAAAAACAGATAATTTGTTTCTGAATCAAACCAAAAATAAACGTCACAGAGGTCTTATGTGTAATTAGCTTTTTAAAAAGTTACAAAACCATTTTAACGTTGATTAAAATATAGCATCAGAATAATATAAATAAAATGATAGTGTTAAGTATGCAAATGAAAAACTCATTTTGTTTCGATATGTTATAGTAATTATTTATGTCTCTTTTCTTACCATGGCCATTATTGCTGCAGTATTTTATATTTAGTTCTAATTCTCATCAATAATAACGGATCAAGGATCAGTCCAGTGATATTTTGAATTTAATTTGAGAGTACAATGGTTTAAAAGTGCAAAATGCAGCTTTAGCATCACTATTGTTTTTCTTTATCTTGAATGTCATCAAGTGTTTAGCAGCTAAAATGTAAAGAATATATATTAAATTTTTCGACTGAGTGTTATTTAAAGCCCTCTAAAACTGAGGTCCCACTATTTTGTGAATCACTCTTAATTTGGAGTTAAACACTGTCATCATTTGGCCAATTCAAAGAAAACGCCACATCAGAGACAGAAATAGTCTTGTGAATTGTTCGTCACGCGGTGAAAACACTGTTTATTATGTAATAGCGGGAGACTTTCCGACCGATTTTGGTCAGAGCCGGGTCCATTGTTCGTCCATGTGAAGCCGCTTTGATTATGTTTTCAAGATAAGAGAATCAGAGGAAACCCGCCTCACATTAAGCAACAACAGGAAGCTATAATCACTCACAGACACTCTGCCACCACTTAATGACTGGCTTCAAGGCCAGTCATGAGAAGTTAAAAGAAAAGTGCTCCATTGTTCACTGTGGCCTTTTTTTTTTTTTTTTTACCACGTCTGACCTCCTTTGACTTCTCCTCCTCTCCCACTTTTGGTGTTTTCCTCCATCAGAGCTCACTCTGCTAACTGTTGTCAGATTTTATAAGCCTTTTATTATGTGGAGCATTGAAGTCAACTGCACCAAGTAAAGTTATGATGACTTCTAGTGGCTGTGATGATCATGGCGACAACAATGTCGGCAGGCCACAGGCAACTAAAGTATCAGGAGAATGTCCACTGACGAGGATGAATTAGGTCCGAAAGTGAAACCAAAACTAAAGTCAAAGTTTTTCCTCCACTCAATTTGATCACAGTGAGTACGCGTTATTGCCTCATACCTGAAAAACAGATGAAAAAATAAACCAACATTTCACGCATGTGGTTTCTCCCTCTTCTAACACAGCCAAACTCAAAAGAATGCCACGCCCACTGAAAAATGCTAAAACCTTCTGTCTAAGAGGAATTTACCTAAAACATTTGCACCAGACACAGAATAATATAATATGGACAATGGCAGTATGACAGATAAGAAAAATTAATAATAATGTTAATGGATACACAAAAAAATAAATTGCACTTCTTTCTACAATGTTATTATGCTGTTCTTACAGTTCAACGCTGGGCTGTTGATTTATTTGAAGAGTCTGAACACATCAGGTTTTTCCCATTCAGACACTAGGTTTAGTTTAAAGTCATGGGCTGGCACACCTTCAATTGGGAAAATTGCTTAATATAGGTTATAGATAGAATCATTTTAGTATTTCTAATTAAAGAGTCAAATTAAATAATTATTTATTGAATGCAGTTTTTCTATAAGTGAATGGTAGGCTGAGTCCTGTAATGAAAGTTTTAATACTTTAATGCAATGATACATTATTAGCATTTATGTCAGATGTATTGAGTCGCAAAATCATTATCTTCAAATCAAAGAGGGTGAAAATACTGTACATAAAACTTTTTTTTTTCATAGGATAGCTTGCTGTTTCATGTAAATTTAACTTTGTCCTCAAAACATTTGTGCATTTCCAACCTTGCATAGAGTTCTGCGAGGGGGTAAAACATGCTTGAGTTTCCAAAGCGGCACATGAAATACTTTCCACAATTCATCCGTTTGGCTCCATATGTTCATCCCACTGATGCGTGGTCTTCATCCTCGAAGCCAAAGTTCTGCTCACCTCAGTTATTTTTACATACAGATGTGTAATCGAGATGTTTTACCTATCCGCATCAGTGATGTTTTAAATTTGCCGTATTGATTGATTCAGCACATTTTCTTACTCCCGGTGCATTTTCTGTATGCGCGTCTTCACACTGCATTGTCCTGCTCCGGCTCTTCATACGTCAAAGTCCTGCTGTTTTGTTTCCCTGCCGTCTCCTCCGCAGAGCTGCAGACTGTGACCTTGTTTCCTGATGAGATGGCGCTCCCACTCCTCTGCTTCTTATCACAAACGTGACATTGACGGATGGCCGTGAGTAGCCGTTGTGCTGTTTCAGGGCGAAAGGTCAAGGCACTGGTTACTTGAACTTTTTCCTTCTTCTTCTTCTTCTTTTTTTTTCAAACAGTGGCCCAATGCTGATTCTTAATCATTAACAAGGGCATTGAAGCAGTGTTTATTTAAAAAAACAAAAAAACAAAAGGGATTTGCAAATTACGAAAACGTGTTTTGAGGAAAATCACAGATTTACAGAAGTATTAATTCATCATCCTTTCTTTATATTTACACAGGGACCATTGCTTTTGAAGATTAAAGAGGACCCTGTGAGGTATGTACTAATATCCGTCAGCTAATTCACATTATGCAGCCTTTTGCCCACAGGTTATGAAGGATTAGGGATGATTTCGCACTCAATTGAGGCCACGAAGGATTCAGAGAATCAAAGCCCCTCAGATTCAGACTATTTTGGGCTCCGGCTAATAGTTCTTGTCAGCCGTAATTTTTAAGTACTTTAACCAATTCTTTGTATAATTAGGTTAACAAAATTAGCTCATTGCAAAGTCAGTCAGCAGGCAGTAATGCAATAAAGTTATTAACATACCAGATTTATAGAGGCATTAATATAGAGGCGATTTGTCTTTATCACATTTTTCTTCACTGGTAAAAATGGCATAAATTAATAAAAGAAATTAGATTCCAGTGTGACACACGCTCTGTACACTTCATTGATTTTCTTTGTCTGTGTCTGTTTAAATTTGCTCAAAGCCAGACGACAAACGATGTGTCAGTCCGCACGTCGACGGTGAAATGCAAAGTGAAGACAAATGCGTGTCTTTTAAGCCTGAATATAATGAGGAATGACTCATTTATAAGGCACTTTGCAAACAGGTGGGTAAACCTGTGTGTGTGAGGTATTTCACCTGTGCTGTGTGTGCATCTGCCAGCTTCCATCATGTCGCCACTGCAAAGGAACATCCTGTACTATATAATGCATGTAATGTGGCAATGGATTTACGTAGAAGAAGTAGGCCATTGTTTTACACACGCCTTATAATCGCAACGTCTGATCTCATTTCACTGCCACTTAGCTGTGGAGGGGAATGTGGTTGGGCGAAAGAAATGTAGCTGGGTTTGCTATCAAACTCCCAGCGCACGTTTTGAAAACGGAATATTTCTGAATAGCAAAGCAAATTTAACCAGTCATGAAAAGTATCTCAACATGTATTGAAGGATGCTCATGACACCAGCGGACGATTATTTAAAAATACTCATGCATATACATGGTAGAGTGGTCGTCTTCGGAGTGAGAGGTCGGAGGTTCGATCCCAGTCTACACCGGTCTATGTGTCGAAGTGTCCTTGGGCAAGACACTGAACCCTAAATTGCTCCCAGTGGTCAACTAGCGCCTTGCATGGCAGCTCTGTCCCATTGGTGTGTGAATGTGAGCGTGAATGGGTGAATGAGCTGATATGTAAAGCGCTTTGGGACTACCTCAGTGTGGTTAGAAGGCGCTATATAAATCTAGACCATTTACCATTTACATGAAAAAGATGATGTTCGCAGTCCTTACAGGATGTATCTGAATGACGCACGTCTTTAGGAAATGATAAATTCCGTGTCCGTCTGTGTACCGTAAACAACGTGGCGTGAAAAGAAATGTGTAACACTTGTCTCGATGATATCTACATCAGGGCATATTTGTAACTTAAAAAGGATTTTATGTCTGCCTCTCAATGGCCCGTGTCTTTTTTTTCCTTCCTGCCTGTGGATCAGTGGAAGTGTGTCGGAGTATTTACACAACAAATCCCATTGACAATGCATCCGTTTACTTCATCATGATGAATCTCCCTGAAGTGTATTTATTTGTTGACAAACCGTTAAAAAAAACCACCCCATAAACAATTTAAATCAAAACTGTTCTAAAAAAGCTCTTAGAAACCTTTGAGAACTACTAAAAACTTGCTCTTGAGAAAAGTTCTCAGTTTCCCCCCCCCTATACCATGACGTGTAGTTTTCACCTACCGATCGCAGTACAAACTGCAATCTGTGGATTTACTTCAACACCACAGAAATGTGATCATTCTCAGGCTGTTTCTCCAAGTACACAATGTTTTTTTTTTTTTTTTGTCCTTTCCAAATGGATTTATAGACATCACGTCGGATTTAATAATGTCCTCGGGAAGTGTTTGTCAAACTGTATCAAGCGTTTGTGTTCGGATTTGATTTATTTATGACCATGACGAGAAGGATGTTGACACAAATTGCAGCTCACAGAACTTTTTTTTTTTTTTTTTTTTTTTTGCTACAACGCCACCCGAAGCCATACCGGAGCCACTGTGACTGTTTGCAAGAGAAAAACAAGCATCTTGGCTCATAAATCCACTGTTTGTTTTTTTTCTTTCTTTTTTTTCCCCCCTTCAACCAAGCGAAAGATGACTCATGTGACTTGTCCCCACTGCTGGCTTTTGTTCTCCGCACCATTACACTCACAAAAGAGCATTTTTAGTTTTAATAAGAGGTTCAAGTCCCGGCACTCTCGCGCCGTCCTTTTTCTCTGGCGAGTCGTCTTGGTGGAAAACTTCTGCTCCTTCCTTTGATCCTTGTTTTCACGAGCTGGAAGTTACACAACCGAAACAGACAGTTGAGAAAAGTGTACTTACATTACCTCGCTGCACGGCCGAATTTTTCATACATACAACCTCCCAATCTGTCGCCCCCCGCAAATTGTTTGCTTCATTGCCGCAATCTAGTTTTTTTTTTTTTCTGGAAGCGGCAACCTCTTTATGAAGTCACATCGCTTCCTCTAATTGGGGCTGACAAGCGTTTGGAGAAATGCCCAACGATTTTATGCCCTGAATTTGTGCATATCGTGATTAGGCAAACCATAGATGGTATAATTTTTTGGCTGGTAGATAAGGATAACATCTGTCCAGAATTTTGCGGCATGTAATTTTCAAGTTCACGAATCCACACAAATATTCAGGCTTATTAATTTACTCAACAAAGTAAATGCAATTTCTGTATTTTCTCCGGAAATTTCCCGGGCTGTGTGTAAAACTGAATTAAAGTGATACATGAGACGTTGATAAACATACCAGTAAATCTAATAGATGTATTGCATTCCAATAAAATAGCACAGCATTTTTGTGAAATCCATTTTATGTTAGTGTAGCTATTTCAGCTCTGAAACATTTTCATGGATGTATTGTATTTTATCTCGGCTCTGCTCTCCTACACAGAACGTTTGTTGTGAGAATGCTTTGTTTTGTTTTCCTTTTTTTCACGGCGCTACATTGGAAATCGGCATGCATTTGGAGGATGAGTGGCCAGACTGTGCATGATGGCTATAGAAGCCTGCATACAGCCGGTGACAACATGGACTGACAACATGGTTTAGTGGATTGTTCTGTTCCCTCACAGTCTCAGTCTGCAATTGGTTGCCTTTCTGTTTGGAGTTTTTATGTTGTGGTACCTCTCTGCATTTTTTTTCCTCCTCCCACAGTTCAATAACATACATTTCAGCCTCGATGGTGCATCTAAATTCCCTGTAGGTGTGATTGTGTCTTGTTTCTGTGTTTGCTCTGAAAGAAACTGGCCATCTGTCTGTGGTGTACCTGCCTACGATCGGCTCCACTGAATGAATGAATGAATAAGGTAAATGTTTGACTTGATATGTAACCCAAGAGGGTTTTATCAATGCTGATAGTACTCAGTGGTCTTAAAACCTATTTTACAGTTTCTAAAAGCAGCCAAACTTAAATATAGAAGATCCCAACATCATTTTATGCACATATTTTTTCTTACTTGTTGAAGTAAACTCTGGAAGTACCAATGCCCATCAGAGGGAATTTCCACTGACAACACACTTCTGTAGGATTATTGTATTTAGGTACAGTGTAGTATAGTTGTGGGATAGTTGTTAGCACTCATGATGAATGTGTTGCAGGTTCAGATCTGGGTTGACAATATCGGTGTGGCGTTTGCATGTTCTCTTCATTTGTGTGATAGTGTGATTGTGAGTATGTGATTGTCTCTCACTGTCTGTTTGCTCTGTGATGGACTTGTGATCTGTAGTTTACTTTATAATTTTATATTTACATATGAACCATGATATAATATTGAAAAAACTATCCCAATTACAATTTAGTACAGTTAAAACTAGGACTAGTAGACTGAAGAACAGTTTCTTCTCCAAGGCTGTAAATATATCCACATGGTTTGTACCCCCAACAGTCCAAGGACTTTAAGACCTGTGCATTTTACCATTATAACTGTTCCCTTTTTATTGGTTTTGATAGTCGGTATGCTACTTTCTGTTTGGTTTTTTTTATCGACACAATTCAATTGTACAATGCGTAATGATAATAAACACCTCAAATGTACATTTTATCAGCAGAATATTGACATTTCCACTCTTGTCCACATCCATAAAGAGGGAAATAGAAGAATATTCAATGGTTTAGTGCGTACTTAAAATATTGCACTCAGTTGCAGCCTCAGTGTAACTGAATCGGGGGGAGCGTGCAGCCTGACGTCGCTCCGCCTTTTACGCACGTCCTCTCCGCCCCGCTCATTACCGATGCGGCCACCCAGCGGACAGTCCGCGGCTGCTGCACTCCGAAGTCCGCCTGTTGTGATCAGTGAGCTGCTGAAGTCCGGATCGGAGACAGCCAGGCAGCGGAACAGTTTCCCTCCGTGCACTCGGACTCTCCGGAGCGCGCTCTGTTTCTGCTGCGCGTCGACGCGGAGACAGGGACACTTTGCCGTTTTCTGGACTTTAAAAAATATATATATATATTTTAAGAATTGGAATATCTATACGGGATCCGTGCGGGAGATGAAGATGCTTCAAACCAAGTAGCGCACTGGGACTGAGAAGCTTCTTCTCCGTCCTCCGGGACAGTTCACTAACACTCAGCGCTGCGGATCGCTTGGATTACATTTTACGCATCGCGTCTTTGGACATCCTTTTCGCGCGGCTCCCTCTCTCCAATGACATATCTCCCCCCAGGATCTGCCGTCAGTATCCAAATCGAGTTCAGTGAGACCACCGAGTGCAAAAACCCTCGTCCCGGTGCCGTGGTCTCCCTGTTCACCCCTCTGGATCCTCTCCGCCAGGCGAAGCGGCTTCCTATCCGAGTCCTCAAGATGTTGACGGCGCACACTGGACACTTGCTACACCCGGAATATTTACAACCTTTAACGTCCGCGCCAGTGAGCATCGAGGTATTTATTGACTTTTTATGGTTTTATTGGGGAGAAGGGCTTGATGTCACGCCGCGACGGCGTCCCTGGTTTCACAACTGGGAGTGAAACTGTAAAGATCCGTTATCGTGGAGAACAAACGCAGTTAATCTGGAGTATAGGGAAATAATATAATAATAAAGTAACTCATTCCCGCACGTTACATAACTGGTTCTTTTGTCTAAAATAACTGTAGCCCTCTTCACAAATCCTCAGTTACTTTTGTTTTTGGAATTTCCTGCCAATTCTGCAAAACATTGATGAGTGTTTATTTAAGATTTATATTGATTTCAGCTGCTAAAATGTTAAGATATTCCTGTTGTACTGTTGCGCCTGTGTTTATCAGCAGGAAATGGTTGTTTTCGTCAAGGTTTTTAATCTGCTTTTAGCGCCTGAATTCATTAAAATGCAGCCTTCACAACTTCACAGAGCCCAAGGTGAGGTTTTTCAAAGCCCAAAATCCAAACATATTCAGCACATTGAAGGATTACGAAGAAAAGCAAAAACTGTCCGGTTTTTTTTCTTCTTGATTGAGCTCAGAAATGCACCGAAAGGTTTTTCTCTCATTTCCCCTTTTTTTTTTGTATTCAAATATATTTCGATATCAATAAATATGTGCAAGTATTTAGTTTTTAGGCCTTTGGATAGCCAGAGAGAGCTTTTGTTTAGTTTAGTTCATTGCTATTGCCGCTTTTGACATATATTCTGTACCAAAAGCTGGAAACCTGACAAACATTAACCAGGATTTTTTTTTTCTTTTTTAATTTTTGCCATAGCTGGATGCCAAGAAGAGTCCTCTGGCCCTGCTGGCTCAGACCTGCTCTCAGATTGGTAAATCAGACCCTCCGTCTTCTTCCAAGCTGAGCTCCTCCTGCAGCCAGGGGGACAAGGAACCCAGCAGTCGGTCGTCTGTTTCCAGCCTGAAGCTGGGGGAACGCCGCCCCTCCCTGGAGGACAAATCCAGTTTCAAGCCATATAACAAAGGTGGCGGAGACTGTCGCAGAGAAGGAGTCGTCACCAGCAGCAGCTCCAGCGGCGATAAAGTCGGGTTCAGGGTCCCCAGCAGCAATAACGTCAGCAATAATGGAAATTCAGGCATGGGGCAGCAGTCGTATCCGCCTCACGCTGCTTCGCCCCGAGCTGACAACAACACTCCACCTGGACAAGCGCAGCAGCATCACAAACAGAGCCAGTCTCCTGGTGGACAGCCAAACTCCCAGACTCCCAGTGATGAGTTGGCTCATGAGCAAGGCAGTCCGATCAGCACGAACAGCAGCAGCAGCAATAACAATCATAGTAATAATCCCAAAAAAGACGTTGACCTCAACAAGGCTCGCTCGGACAGCCCACACCATGCAAACTCCAGCCACATTCGAGCCAGCACAAACTGCAGTAACGGCAGCTCCGATGGCGGTTCGAACCATGATGGGGGTAAAGCCGAATCCACGCAGTCAAACCTCGTCCCCGGGCATATAACTCCCATTTCTCCCTATAAGACCAGCCAACCCATCTTCCAGCTGCCCGCCTCTAATATGGGTTACCACGGATCAGTCGTGGGTAGCTATGCAGGCTACCCATCACAGTTTGTTCCTGGGTTGGACCCGACCAAGTCCAGTCTTGGCATGGGAGGCATGGGAGTCCCTGGAAAGCACCCGAGCTCCAGCCCTCTGACGGGTGCCTCCCCACCCTCCTTCATGCAGGGTTTGTGCAGGGATCCCTACTGTCTAAGTTACCCCAGTGTCTCCCATCTGGGTGGAAGCAACTGCAACTCCTGCATCCACGACCCTTCCTCCAGCCTCAAATCCAGCTTTCCCTTGGTGTACCCCTCCCACCCGCTCCACTCCCTCCACCAAAACTCCCTGTCATCCAGCGTGACCTCTTCCCTCTCCCACCCTCTTTACACGTATGGCTTCATGCTCCCCAACGACCCCCTGCCGCATGCCTGCAACTGGGTCTCGGCCGGAGGCCCCTGTGACAAGCGATTCACCACGTCGGACGAACTCCTGGCTCACCTCCGAACGCACACGTCGCTGCCGGTGGGGATGGACAGTAAGCTGCTCTCCGTTTCGTCCTCTGGACCCGGCTCCTGCCACCTTCACCTACCGCACCAGAGCAGCCCAGGCTCCATGCCCAGCTCCCTCTCTCTCAGGGCGCCGCCCAGCCTGGGTTTGGCTCGCTATCACCCCTACAGCAAGGTCCACCTCCCCTCCGGGCCCTCCTCCATCTCCCTGCACTCTCTGCCCACCACAGGTCCATACTACCCTCATTACGCTCTTTACAGTCAAAGACTTGGATCCGCTTCAGCTCTTGGATACCCGTAATACTCTATCTACTTAAATGTTTATAGGAATGATTTAACATTTTGGACTTCTCTTTGCTTTTTGACAGAGAGCTGGGAGGAGAAAATTGATATCGCTCATTTATGTGCCTTGTAAATATGTAGCTGCAGCCAGTTAGCAAAGTATAAAGAGGGGAGAGGCTCAATCATATCCATCTGCGCATCGTAATACTTTCAGGTCATTGTTTTCAAAACATGGATTTTATTGTTAATTTCAAACAAGAGAATTGTATTGTTTTTAATCGACAACAAAAAATGTCACATGTTTACGTTTTCATCTGTATTATAAACTGAAATTTGCATGAAAACCACCTCGCCTTGACAAGTGTTGTAATACCATTTTACACCACTTGGTGATGAAGAGCAATCACTCCAGTGTTAAGAATGTAGTCGGCCCATCAAGCGGAGATAAAGCGGTGGGTTTCAACTTCGATAGAACAAGCACTAAATACAGTGAGTGAACTTTTTGTTGAGGATTCAGAAACATTGCCACCTGGCCTGCAAAAGTGGTATTACCTCAATTTTACATATTGTATTTTTTAAGCCAATTTATCTTTACCATCTAAATAACTAAAACTAAGTTGCATCTGAGATGAGAGATTAAATAGATCAGTTGTCCTCTTCTGGGAGCTCTTTATTAAAAATGAACCCCCCATAATTAAAAAGTTTACTCGGTAAAAACAACCATACTGATTTATAAGTCACTTTTTTGTCTGAGTCACCCCCCCACCCCCCCCCCCCCCCCCCCCCCCAAACTAACCTGATTCAAGATGTATGGAAACAAGCAGTTCACGTGGCTCACTAAAAAAGTGGATAAATCCAACTCCACTAATGTCATTTTTAAAGCTGGAAGACATACTTTAAAAAAAGAATCCAAACCAGTCTTTATGCACCCGGTTGAGACTCCAGCTGAGTAACCATGTTATTTAGTTAGCTTTAACGGTGCTTGTTTGCCAGCTTTGGATAGTCAGGCTCGCTATTTACGCACGCTTTCAGTCCTTTACACTAAACTAAGCTAACTGGCTGTAGTTGTATATTTAGCAGGCAGTGGTGCATCGTGCAGTTTTGCAAAAACAAAGTCCCAATTTATGTTTCTACAAACGGTGGTTAGTACATCAAATGTTAATGTTTGTGAACCAAAAATACACCTCAACTTTGACCTGTTGCCAGAGTTTTGCTGCCGTGGTAGCATAAATAAAGACTTTATCAGTGTTGTGCGTTAGTTTGGTTATGTTTAAACACCAAAACTGCTTGAACAGTAAATCAAGTTGGTAAAAAAAAAAAATAAAAAAAACATTTTAATGTTATTTTCTGGTTTGATGTTTCCTTTCAATTGGCTACAATTAAGATTATTTTCATCAAACCAACTCCTCAATTTTGGGCGGGTCTTTCAGTCTGTTCACTTTCTTTATTGTTCCTGATGTAATTACTGCAGCCACAAGAGGGCGCCTTCCACCCCCCCCTCCCCCCCCCCCCCCTCCTGTCAATGAAGTGATTTCTCCCAAATGTTAACATTGAATGTCCTGCAGAAGCCAACCTGTTTTTTTTTTTTTTTATTGGAGATTGAGCTGGCGTGTCAGTGCTCTGATTTCCAGAAACGTTGATCTCTTTTAAGGTCGCACTCAATCGTGGCAAATCGCTGCCTCTTTGGACTTTAAGAAACACTCAAGTGGAACTCGGAGTCCTGGATGTTGACTTGAGAGTTCAGTCACTCTTTGTTTATAAGTCATCGATGGGATTTCCAATCGGGACCCTTTTGGTAAAGATCAGAACAAGCGGCTCCTGCATGTCTCCTCATTGCTGGGATATTTCTGGAACAGAATGCCCCGAGGTGACTTTCCGGCAAATTACTGGTTGGGACGCTTGGTTGAAAGTCCTTGTGGATGTTCAGGGTTCCTCGCTACGAATAATGACGACGATTTAGTGCAGAGAAACAGCGGTGGGCTGCAGCCTCGCCGCCGTCGCTTTCTTCCACGCAGCTGATGCATGTAAGCTCAAAGGCGGCGTTCACGCTCGACAAGCCCCGCGGTTTGCTGCGATCTGTTTTTTGGTTCCTTTTGTTCCGTTTGTTCCTACTGAGAAGCTGTATTTATTTTATACAACGGGGAATCTGGCTTTAATGTTTACCGTATAAATCTGCTCTCATTTCCCCGTCCTGTGCGCAGACACGTGGGAGGCCAGATGGCAGGTGTTGAACATGTCGTGTCTTAACGCTTCTCCTGAGAAACGAATGTTGAAATCGCATCTCTCGTCTTTCTCTCTTTTCTCCGAACTGATCAGCTTTTTGATTGTTTTTATTTTCACAGCGAATCAATAAAAACTGAGATGTGATATTTTTTGTAAAAAAAAAAAATAACTAAGTAAAAATTGGAGCACCCTGTGGAGGGCATCCAGTGAAAGGGGAGGTCATATTTTGGTAAATAAATCACACTGAAGATGTTTATAAGTTTTGTCCTCGTTTCGATTTTTTTCTTTATTAGTCGCTCTGTCCAAAACAACCAAGTGATAACATTTTGATCTAATACCGGTCTCCACATGCAGCTCTTCAACCACTTTCTCACTAGTAGTTTTCACACATTTCCATGCGTTTTTAATTGTGTTGAACATCTGACAGTCTTTCAGACTGGGTTTTTCTAGCAGTGCGAGTTTACAAATACAACATTCAAAATGACGTCTTTATATATTCTCGTCTGAAATGTGTCACACATGACCGGCCTGACAGATTCTGATGATCTGCAAGGCTGGTCGTCACCCGATAAAGACCAACGCGTCATCAAATGTCACATGACGCTTTCAGAAAGACTGCAGGCACTGTTGAAACATGTCAGCAAGGTTAAAAAAAACACCTTTCCTTACTAATTTGTTGATTATAAAGAAATGATATCATAACGTGTCACATATGATTAAATGGTCATGGAGAGTAATCTGAAAGAAGTAAATCTCTCAAGGTGAGATGATAGTAAATCTATTCGAGGGCCAATTTTCTCTCCCTGCCAATGCTGCTGGTTTACCTGTACGTGTAAAATACGTGCAGAGAAGTTATTAAACAAAAGACAAAGGTTCAACCCAAAAAACCATCAAAAACTGTCAATCCTTCTCAAATGTAATTTTGTTATCCACATGAAAGCAACATAAAGTAGTTTTTTTTTCCTAAACTAGCTCTTAATCATGCTGGACACTCATGTAGGTTTACTCCTACTGCATAACAGTCAAGAATGAGACTCAGACAGTTTTATTTAGCTTACATCACAAGGATAATGTTATTAATTTAATATCAAATATTCTATATTTTGTTCTATCTTAGCTTGGTTTTCAGAAAGTGACCGATTCCTACTTATTTTAAAGGTTGAACAAGTTTTACAGGTTATTTTCGCTGGGAGACGGGATAATAATGTCTATCGTGGTCTGCTGTTCTCATACAAACTCGATTTTGATGAATGCCGCCGTTTTCTTCACGTCAGCGAGACGGTAACCTCATCTCTGTTGGAAATGCTCCAAACACAAGCTCAACCTGATGTGCTGACAAGCGGGACTTCTCACTTTACAACAAAGACATGTGCAGACGATCCATATCTTGTTGCTGCTTCTCTTGGAAGAAAAAAAATCAGGACCAACAAGCTGTGCGTCCTGTTTTCTCCACCGCTTCCTCCTGTTTGCTCCTCTCCGGGTTTTAAGAGCTAAAGCAGGTGAAGTGCTGAAAGGAAGACGTAAACTTTTGTCAGCGTACGTGTCACAGCAGAGGCGTAGGAGAGGCTATTTTCGCTGCGAGAGAAACGCATGATTGATGACTTTGGGTGTGCTTTACTGTCGGCTGTGTGCAGGCCACAGAGTGTCACCTTGAAGCATCCTGATTTAACTCCCACAGATTTACTGCAGCAGTGTGCTTCATTAAAAAAGAAAAAAAAAAAAAAAAAAGCCAGTGGAAGTAAAACCTTCTGGGATGTAATGCATACATGCTGGAGGATCCAGATAAGGATCGCAGCCACTTCCCATATGTGTTCGGGGCGAAAACCTTGACGGTCGCTCGGGTTACTGCGGCCGCTCCGTGATTGGCAGCGGTAATATGCCATTTCCTCGCAACATGACACTGTGACACCCTCCGCGAAGTATAGATGACCCGGGCCGGTCACTCAGGACTCTGACAAGGGACCCACAGGGGGTCACGACAGCCTGTAACAAGAGAAAGCGCTCCCGTTTCAGTGGTGTGAGATGGCGTTATGGGGGTGTCTTGAGTTCGGCAGGAAGGCAGGAGATCTTGTAGGGCCCATGCTGAAGGTCTCATGTTGCCAGATATGCTCCAAAAACAGCAGCACTTAAGCTTATTGACTCAAGGAAATGTGTTTGCTGCAGATGCTGCGAAGTTTCACACCTCGCTGTCCCTCGTCAGACTTGAAAATTGGGATATTCTTAGAGGTTTGTGATGGATTTCTACACACCTTTTACTTCAGCAAAGGTGGGAACTGTAAAGCTGCATTGGGATGCCATCTATTGGTGGCCAATAATGCTTGTTTCCTTTGAGGTTTAGTGTGGAGGAAACATCATCTGCTTGTGGTTCTTCTTTTTTTTTTTTTTTCCCTTTCGTGTGACATTAATCTGTACAGGCACTTCACACGCTCAGACACATTTGTTGTGAATAGATGTGCTGTCTTTCATATACTATATCGAACTAAAATAAATGAACCTGATCCTCACGGACGACATGACAAATTATTTTGGGGGTTTGGAATAAAGAGGAGGTTCCGTGTGTTTTTTCTTCTTGTTGAAGGATAATTTTTAATTTGTTTTGGAAGCTCTTTCGACATCTCAACGCAGATTTTGTTCTGATTTACAACAATTGTGAAATGTATTGTTGGAGAAAATAAGGATTTAGAATCAGTTCAGGCCACAATATATTAGATTATGCAAACAATATTTGCTCAGAACAAGAAAAGGTGGAGTGGTTTGACCTCCAGCGGCCACAGCAACTAAGAAAATGAAGAGGATTTATCATTTTCCATGATTCACTCGGGGAACTTTTTTTTTTTAATATTTCAGTGGCGTCTTTATTAATGCAGCAACAGACTACACAATTGTTTACGCTATTCTTGTTGCAGTTTTTAATTACAGTGTGACAAATTATGTAAATTTATTCTAAAGAAAATACATTCTTGCTTCCCGGTGGACAAATCCTAATGACTTGCACTGATTTTTCCTATAGTGCACAGGGTGACTCAATCACTTTAGAATGGCCGACTGCAAAATGTCTTGCTAGAGGTTTTAATGTAATAACCTTCACATGGGAAGCATGGAGGTGTGAAACAGACCAGCAGACAGAAACAAGTTAGTTTGTCAATCATTGTGTCTTTCATTTAGTTTTTTCTGTGTTGTCATTTATTTGATGATTTTGGAGTAACAAGCCACGATACAAGCAAATGCAGCGTGTTTTAGGTTTTAGGTTTTTGATCTTCTGCCAGCATGCACGCAAAGATTATATTTACTGTTATTGCACAGGCCATGTTTACACAACATTTTCAAGTGAAAGTAACAAACTTTGTTTATGTGACTACAGCTTCCAGAGTGCTACATTTTCAAAATGTCCATCACTGTGGAAAGAGTGAATACAACTTTTCTGAAATGACTGCACATGCTCACTAAAGTCACAGTCAATAGTTTTTTTTCTGTAAATAGATCGACAATAATAACTATGGAGGATTTACAAGTGTTTGTGCCGTTCACTCTTTTAAGTTCACCAGCACTTCTCCAACAAAGTATACAGTTACTACACCATCATCTGCATACGTGGACACACATTTCTGACATACAGGAAATACTGGCCGAGCTTATATGATGAAAGAAATACAAATTAAATAGCTTCAATGGTTGTTTTTGTATCACAAAAACACAGCACCAACTAGTGAGCATACAAACTACAGACATTTCAGCATTTCTGGTATTTCCCTTTTTTGTTCAAAATGTTTCCATCTGGATTTGAGCTTTTTTTTTTTTTTTTCTAAAATGAAAAGATAAAAATGATGTTTCCAGTTGACTGATGTTGATTAAACTAGGCTTTGCAGTGTTTCCTGTTGCTGTGAAGAGGCCTGAGTATAAGCTATTCACAAGTATCCCCTTCATGTTCTAGTAAATAAGAGTTCAGTTTAGTGAAATTGCGACAGTTTGCGGCTCATCGTTTGTAACAAACAGGTAGCAACATTGAAACTTCAGGGACTGTAACTACGTTTATAATGTCATAACGTCAGTTACTAATGCGAAAGTGAAGATGATGATAAATGCATGCACATGCTATTGCCAAATTCCCTAAATCGTGTGTGACGTGCCTTTTAAAAGCCATTGCTCCATGGCTGCAGAGCTCACAGTCTATTAGTTATTGTGCACTCGTGGAGCCAAGAGCCATTATTTCTTCTTCTTTTAGTGCTGCAGTTATTCCCCATTCGTTTCGGGCCACTTTCCCTCGAACCGTGGTCCCCCCCCCCCCCCCCCCCCCCGCCTTGAGTAAAGGTGACTCATCATTCCTGCTGTTTTTCATCAACAATTCCCTTTGTTGTGGGCCAAACACCTCCTCAAAGACGGGGGTCACTCGTGCAACCGGGGGATTCGTCCTTCATCCATCACCTCACACCTCGGCCTCTCTAATCTCCCGGTTTAGCCGCAGAATTTTTTTTCTTTCTTTTTTTAATTTAGCGCTCCAGATTGAACCCAGAGTGTTGAGGACACGCCGTGCTGTGATGTATAAAAAGAAGTCTTGGGGTATTGTTCCTCTTGCCTGACTGGTGTGAGTGAGTCAGGCCCTGACAGGCCCGATGATTAATGATGACAGGCTGCGGAGCTGCTCCTTCATTACATGACAACACTTTAACCTCTCCATCAGCCTCCACCGGCACAAAAGAGAAAGAGGGAGGGATTTGATTTAAAACACGTCTGTGGATATATAATTTTTTAATGAGTGATTTCAAGCCAGAGATACATGACTCTCTCCCTTTTGCCCCCTCGGAGAAAGTAAAATTTTCATGCATTAAAAATCATTAGGCGTAGTCGCAAATTACGAACATCTGCCTGGATACTCTCTCCGACTCCGTCTCTGAGTTACAGATCACACGGCGCTTCCCAGAAATGGACTCCTCTCTGCTTTCATTTTTGTCTTCTCTCCAACTTTATCACTTCATCCATCATTCGACTATGAGGGCTTTTCAAGTGGTCCAAAAATAAAGCGGACACAGATGTCAGCCATAGCTGCACTGATGTTTCTAAACCGCTATAAACCCATCACTTACATCCACCCACAGGCTGGGAGGAATGATGAAAATACTCTCTTTCTTGCTCGCAGGAAAAAAAAAAAAAACGCTCCACAAACCAAGCTCTCCCACTGCACCGCCGTTAAATCACTCACATCCAACAATAAATTTGCGCAGGTATTTTTTTTATTCCACCCCCCCAAAAAAAGGGGGAGATCCATCCCACCTTTCCTTCCTCATTTCCATTGTGAAAACAGAGGAGGCTTCGCGGTGTACAAGAGGGCAAACGCAATTATGGTTGCTTTGCTAATGTGCGCAGGCCCAGCTGGTTCTGATCAGGCGTCGCTCCGAGGGCTCCCAGCTCGGTTGTCAGCTCTCATGCATCACCGACCCGGTGCTTAACGGAGAAACGTGCTTTGGCAGTGACCAGCGGAGGCCTGGAGGCCAGCGGCTGCTGCCGCTGGGTTAGCCACATGCTGGTGGTGACACCATCCGCTGCCTCTGCGCATCTGGCTCCTCGCGGCCACATTCTCCCATTCCTCTCCTGGTTTTTCACCCTGTTCATGAACACAGTAATTGGGCGGCGTGACCCAGAGCAGACGCCACGCTGCAGACTTGGGAGGTCAAAGGAAAGACTCCAAAATACACAGGAACGGCACCAGGAGGAAAAAGAAAGAAAGACAGACTGACTGAGAGAGAGAGAGAGAGAGAGAGAGAGAGAGAGAGAGAGAGAGAGAGAGTACAAAGCAGAAGGAGAAAGAGAAGCTCGCATGGAAATAAGCACACATGATTACTCAAATACAGTCATTAAGGAGGAAATGTTGTTTTTCAAGCTGTCAGGATGATTAATGAGGGAGAGCAAATCCACTCAAATGCTGTTGTTTAGTCTAACCAGCAGACCTGATCTCTGCCACTAACTTACAACAGACAGGATGCGTGCGTGTGCACGTGTGTGCGCGCGTGCGTGTGTGTGTGTGCCTGCGTGCGTGCGTGTGCACACGTGTGTTCGTGAGTGTGCTGAGAAAAGAAATAAAGAGCTTTCTTAATGTGAGACAAACTGACTGCATGACACTAATCTCAGCCTAAATCACTGTTAATTATATTATTCCAGGCATCATTGCTAATATTTTATTCAATACACATGACATCTGTGTTACATAACTTACAAAACACAACATGTTCACCATTATCCTAACAGTTTTTTTTTCCAAATACATTAATTGTGTCTTGTTAATATGAGTTCATCTATTTTGATATACTTTTTTTTTATTTTTATTTTTTTTATATTATTCACATACGCTTAACTGCAATCACAGTTAACCTCACATGCATGTTTTTTTGGTGAAGGAAATCAAATATTGAGAGCATACAAACTCCAACCAGACTTGAAGTTTGCAGACTTGTTGTGAGGCCTGAGGGCTGCACCACTGTGTGGACCCTGTTTCAACGTTTGCGACAAAAATCTCAGAATTTTAAACAACTTGTACCAAGTTTTTCAAACTTTGTGAAAAGAATTAGTCATGAGTGAAGAACGACGCCTGCTCACATCTTAAGATCAGTCAGCTTGGTCAATTTATTTGCCTGCACCCAAACAAGGTGTATCTATAGGACTTTTAATTCAGCAGTGAACTAGCGAGGTACAGATGAAGCCACATACATACACACTTTCATAGTTGTTGTTGTTGTTTTTTTTTAATAATGCTTCAATCAAGGAAACTGATTGCATGGAAAAGATCCTTTCCCAAAGAAGGAGGGAAGAAAAAGTAACACTCTGTATGAATCTCATTGTCATTGAAAGTACAGTTAAGATTTCAAAATAAACCTGTGGAAATGCCAAAGTTGACAAATATGGTTTTATTATGAGCTTAATGAGCTACTTTCTACACTTGTAATTTTCTTATTTTATGTCTTACTTTCTTTATGGAATACTTTAGAGAAACATGATTATTTTTAAAATAATTAGCAATGGGTATCTCGAAGTAATTTAAAACAAATCTGAACTTGTTTTTTGTTTTTTTTAGAAAAACTGAAATAGATGGCACTTTCTTTTGAAGGTTGTTATGAAATGTAAAGAACAATCAATGTTTTGTTTTGGGTTTTTTTTTTTAACTCCAACACAAATAATCTAGTATCTACTTTCTGCTATTGTCAATTCAGACACATTTAGATTATTTATCCTCAGAGGAATATATGTGTATTGTATCTGCCAACTTTAACCTCAGTCAGTTAAACAAACAGCCCTTTTGCACTGTGTTTTGGTTATTAATGTGAATATTGTAAACGTGTCACCCTGTGATGAATGCCAGTCGTCAGTCTTCCTCTGGTTCCCCTCATGTGGCTCACATTCACCCAGAGGTGCCCGTCGTGCTGCTATAGATCACCAAGGCTACACTTTAAAGTGTCAACACGTTGGGGAAAAATTAGCTGTCTTTTGTGAGTCCTGCAGCCCCCGCGCTGTGCCAGAGTCCTCAGAATCTCCAGATGTTCCTCAAATCACGCTGGAAGGCCGATAAGGATTCGGCTTTCAGCAGATGTCTTGTGCCAGCGATTTAGTAGCTGTGAATGATGAAACAGTGTTTTCAGTGTGTGGCTGCCTTTTGTCATCATGCAAGCAGCTGTGGATCTCGGGTGACGTCACGTCGACGGATGGGAGCGAGGATGAGAAGGCACATTAGTTTTCACATATTTCTGTCCTTGCATATTTGATGTGTTTGACGTCAAAGGGCCCGTGGTTGGCTGGAGCGTGAGATACAGTCATGTGTGGAACTAAAGCATGAAACACTCGTCACTCAGCTGTTACGAGAGTAAAACTTCTTCACAAACCGTAGAAAAATGCAGTTTGATAATCCATCTTCACTCTGGAACTGTTTCAGCTGCTTTTATGTCACTAATGAAGCGAATGCAGCCATGAAATATACCACAATCACAGAAAATGATTTTATTATTTTAGCTTCGTTTTTTTTTTTTTTTTTTCCCTCCCCAGAGTGATGACAGAAATTGGAAGAAAACACCACAACACACTTATTTCATTTCCCAAAAGACATGACGGAATCAAAAATACATCAACAAACAGTTCAACACTTTTTACAGGACAAAATGATGAAATATTAGCACAGAGTCTGTCTGTGTTTGGATTTGGGACTAAAAATCTACAGTAAAATATTTAACCACGTCTAATAATTTGACTTGATTTTCAATTTTGTGAGAGAGGTAATTTATTGTTCTCTGTGAGCATGTGTGTGTTGCAAAAGCGACCAACAGCATCTACTAGTGGCTTATCGTGCCAACTACATCATTTTCAGCATTTCTGACATTTCTGTAGAAAAAGACAGAGCTTTCAAAACGTTCCAGTGCAAATGCAACGGAAACGCAAAAACGATGCATTTAACCATTTTATCAAATTAATTCCCAAAATTTTCGGAGGACACGATAGCAACTGCACAACAAAGCTGAGAAAAAGCAAATGAAATCAACAAATTGAGTTCAGTCTTTTTCCCCCCCCATTTCAGTGAAAATGGTGAAGAATGAAGTACAACCCCTTTTTTTTTTAGAATAAAAAACATTAAAATAGTTATATGTCTTATTTTACATTCCATATTTACATTACAAATCCATTATATGGATATTGACCAATGTATGCTATATATTTTACATTATTATATTATACACCTTACACACACTCATATACCTTAAACATATACACATTACTGCTATTATCATAATACTAGTACATAATACTAGTTACGTTCCTAAACATCAACCACAATATGAGTCTCCATGAGATTCAAAGCAGTTTAATTGATTTTGTTTGACATACTGTATGGTTTTCACTGCTGTTCTTTCTTCTCTTTTTCAACCAACACCCAATAAAGTTAATTTGTTGTCGTTAACAAGTTGTTTCCCTCATCAACCGCATTTGGTTCCTCTTATACAATCCTAATTTACTCTGTAGATGAATTGAAAGGTCTTGAAATTGACCAAAATCATTGGTTTTTAAGGTTTTCAGCTTTGATGAATGTTGGATTTATTAGTTCTTCAGCTGCAATACAGGTCTAATGGCATCCAGTGTCTTGAGAAAAACTTTAAAACACTTTGAGTTAACCTTTTGAAAGCTGAGCAGTGAACTCTCCAGCTCAATGTTACATCTGAGGCACAAACAGAGCAATAAATCTTTCACGAATCATCTTAGGACCGTGGATTTGACAAATTTGTCAAAATGTGGCAAAGTGAAGGGCTGACCCAAGCAGCAGTGGCATTCCACCTTTTAACACTACAAATATCACATTACTGGTTTCACAGTCTAATTTGGATTTTTTTTTTTTAAGTGAATGAAGAGGAAAGGGAGAGTGTAGGAGTGTTCGGGAGGAGGAGGTGGCGTCTGACAGCAGGAATGACTGACACAAACACTGAGGGGATCGGACAGATGAGAGCCACAGGCGGGGGGTGGGGGGCGCGCAGGGGTCAGCACATCTCCTGTGCAGTGAGTGTGGCCCAGCAGCTGTATGCAGAGGGGAGCCTCGGCCTCCTGCTCTGCGTGTCAGGGGCCATGATTAATGACCCGCAGGCCTCGCTCCTCACCCCCACAGAAGCCCCCGCAGCCACCGCTCGTTTAGCTAATGGGCACAGGCAGGGATGGGGGTGGTGGTGGGGGTAAATTCATGCAGTCATGAACTGGGAGCAATTTCCCCTCTTTGCAAAACACCACTTTCTGCAGGCTTTTTGTGCAGTTCCGGGGCCACAGCTTGTGAGATGTGGTGCCCGTGCAGTGTGGTGGAGGCTGAGAGGGTTGCCCGTGCCTGTGTACTGGTTCCCAGCTTGTCAGGCAGCTGTCGAGAAGTGATTTATGACCACGAGACTCCAACCTGTCTTCACTGCCAGTTCAGCATTGTTACAACTGACAGCTAATGAGGCCAGACATGCTTTCAAGCAGAGCACTTAACAGGACTTCAATCTTCCCCCCGTCACAAGTACCATTTTTGCACTGCCTCTCTCTCTCTCTCACAGCAGCAGCAGCAGCAGCAGCAGCAGCAGCCTCCTTTCTCTGTGCCAGGCTTGTTCTCTGTCTCTCTCTGAGCTGGAATATATGACAGCCACTGAAAAGGCTGCTGCCTACCGAAGGAGATGTCTCTCGGAGGCTTGCAAGAATAGTCTGACTCTCCTACCAGCTCATGCTTGATTAAAACTCGATTAAACCTCGTCGTGCGCCCTTCTTACCACACTTCAAGAGAGAAAGTGTAAACAAATAAGCTTGTGCTGGTTCTCACAGATAGAAATCAATTGTTCAAATGATTATGATTGTGTTCGTATGATAGAATTGGGATTTTCTGAGCCATTCTGTAGTGAATAGGTATGGCTCTTGCCGTGCCCTCACCCCGGGCTATTCATGTGTAATAACATCATAGGAGGGGCTGTGCACCTGGATGAAGGTAGTCAAAGCCAGGCTCACCTCTCCCTTCCCCGTTTAACTCAACGACTTGGCAATCTTTATGTGTTGCTAGAAAATTTCTAACAGCATTAATAATAGTTTTAATTTTAGTTTACTTATGTGTGTTAAAAAACAATGTTTACCTGTGATTTCACACTGGTTTGGTACATCACTCACACATATTTTCTCTGGCAATCCTACATGGAACCTGTCATAATTTCTCCCGCCATTAGAGGGTGCCATACCTCTGCCTCCAGTAGATGCAGTAAGACTCTCCTCTTCACTATGTGTGTGACAATTACAAACTAATCCAGCCTGTTGGCTTGATCCCATTCAAATTAGATGATGTTTTCTGTTTTCTGCCACATTTATGTGTGTTTGAGTGACTGGGACTCAGCTCTGGTCGCGCTACGTGTCAGTGTAACATCTCTCAAGGTGTTTTATGCTGCATTTCCTCCTTGATCTCTTCGAGTTCCCTGTCAGCTGTGATAAATGGCAGCTGAACTAGCTGCTCCAGCTTGCTTTGCTTCTTTGGCTGTCATCATCACCTTCTGAGTACTTCCTGAAGTCTTCCCTCCTCTTCAGCTGATAATAAATGTTGCAACAGCGCCTCCTGGCGTCAGAAGAGAGGAAGTGAGGACAAGACGCAAAAAGTCATGCAGTGAGTGTCAGTATCAACATGCAGTTCAAGCATTGTTATTGTCGGTGTAAACATGGCTTAGCTGGTAGGGCAGGCTATCTCCATCTCAAGGTGGATGGTTCAAAACCCTCCTCCTGACTTCTTCATGTTGAGTCCTTGAACCACTTGCATGGCAGAAATTCACAAAATATTGGCATGTGAGGGAAATAAGTTAATAGTATAAAGTGGCCAGAGTCTGCTCGAGTGAGAAAATGTTTGTTAAAAATGCAGGTATCTGGATTCAGTGGTTTGTAATAGTATAGTCACATTTAAAGCCAGAGATAAAACTCCCTTAATTCATGAATGGACCGCCTTTTGTGCATGTTTTACACATTTAATATCTACTGATATGATTCGAAAGTCGCTCACCTGCACACTTAACATGTGCTTTATATAATAGTTTTATAAAAATACCTTCAGTTTCTTGTGACCTGAATATATGCAGAAGTTACTGACAATAAAATGTGGAAGAATGTTTGCAGTTGTTTTACACTTCTGCTTATTTTTATTGAGCTTCTCTTTATAATTGTTTGTATGTTGTTCCTATTTGTCCTTTCTGCATATTTTAGCGACCATTTCAATGAAATGTGAATTGTTTGTTGCTTTTGTGTAGCCAGCCTGGATGCCTGTGATATAATTTTATGCCATATTATGTAATATTGTAGCCTTTTTGCATTTCAATGTGGCAGTTCTGGCATTCTTGGTTGTACTGGTATCCCATAATGAGTAATTTTGCATGGATGCTTTTGTCTATGTTTTTTTGTGTGTCTCATTTTACTTGTGTGTGTTTATAATAGGGCTCATTTGGTGTTATTTTGCATATGCGCTTGTTTTGTTTCAAATAACATCACTCAAATATACATGCTACTATTACAAGTGTGCCCAGTTTGTTTCATGAAGGTCATCTTCTTACCTCTTTCTGATTTCACATCCTGCTTCTTGTGACAGTTTTTTAGCTGCTTTGGTTCTGGCACACCTCTATTGATTTTGCAATATTTTTTGCCCTACTTTGGGTAAATATGCCCTCTGAAGTAGTTATTCTTTGTGTTTTTGTGTGTTTTTTTCTATATTTTCTATTCAGTTCAATTAAACACACACACACACACACACACACACACACACACACACACACACACACACACACACACACACACATATATGTTGTTCTACATTTCAGCACACTTTTATAAAGAAAACCCAACAATTCCACATGAGAAATCATTTGGTTTGATTTGCATTTGTGTTTCATTAACTAACATACATTTTTATAATAAAATAGTCAGATTAATTAGTCTCTGATTCTACAAATATTGATATTTTCAATTTAAAAAATAGATTGACTTCATATCGTGATCTATCCATCCATCCAACGATGGCTCTGTCGATCTATTTAATGGACTTTGCTGCCACCTGGTGGAAGATTTGGTTAACCACAGGCAGTCCAGTACACATAACTTTATTGTTGTATGCAGAAACATGGCCGCAAGTACATTAAAAACATCTTGACAGCTGATTATCTCTCATGGAGATACGTTTTGGAAACTTGCGCAGAAGTTTTACGCAAGTCACTTTACCTGTATCCCAAGTGTATAACGTATCTACTCAAAATACAAGTTGAGTGCGGCGGCCCCAGCAGGACTCCTCTCTCTCTCTCTCTCTCCCCCTCCTCTCCTCCTAACATGGTTCCCGGCTGCTCCCTCCCTCTTTTCCCGGCTCCTCCTCTGCCGGCCGGAGCTCCGAGTCGTCCCAAAACTTTCAGGGCTTCCTCGTTAGAGCACAGCGAGAGCTTCGGCGGCGGAAGAAATGAGAACTAAATGAAAAAGTATGGCACTGACGAGCGAGCAGGCGGACCGACCCGCGACCCCGCTGCCCGCCGCGGAGCAGCTCTCCTGCAGGGACTCCTCCGCCGGGAATCGCTCGACGTGAGTGTGGATGCGACTGCAGGCGAGAAGGGTTTGAGAGAAGTAGAAGGAAAGAAAGAAGAAAAAAAAAAGGCCTTTTATTTTATTCTCTACAGGCCAGTGCATTGTGGTCATGTTTGAATTCACATCATGTCTCAACCGATGCATTTAAATGAGAAATCTGTGGGGAGTTTTGATGATTATGGCATAAAAAAAAAAATAGTTTTGATTTTTTTTTTCTTCCCAGAGTGATACATGATTTCTATGCTTTGACTATTTTTAAGCTGCTTGTGTGTTGTTGTTGTTTTTTATGAGGCACTCTCGAGCCCAGTCCTCAATGTGCTTTTAATTCCAAGCACACGAATCAACATCTCAGCCTGGTATTTTATATGGAAACAACATGAAGGTGTGAGATCAACTCAGGACGGAAGGAGAAAGAGAGAGAGAGAGAAAATCTGCAGCCTACAGGCCTGACTGCTGCATGGGCAAAGGTCACGTGCTTGCATGCAAATTATAAGAAAGCACACTTTGTGTGTGTGTGTGTGTGTGTGTGTGTGTGTGTGTGTGTGTGTGTGTGTGTGTGTGTGTGTGTGTGTGTGTGTGTGTGTGTGTGTGTGTGTGCGTGCGAGTGCAGGGCTGAGGTGGACCATGGAGTGCTGGGCAGACACAGGAGGACTGCCCCTCGCCCTCCTGCTGCTGCAGACCTCCACCTCAGTGTGGACACAGAGTCTGAGAACTCACAGCGAAGGAAGAAAGCAGCCAGCATGAGGTGATCGATACGCTCCTACGAATTTAACAAAGCATCCATGAACACTTTATAAAGTAGTCGTGTCCTGAGCATGCTGCTTTGTGTAAAACAAGGTGTAAATGTACTGTTTGTATAAAGCGTCAATGTGTCACCAGTCAACCTAATTTACCCACTTAAGAACAATAGATGCATTATGTCTTGTCTTTTTAATGGTTTTAAGTTGTCGTTTCTGTCTTGACATTTGCTCCAGTAAGATATCTAATTGCACACACACTCAATCAAACATGTTATCAGCTTTCTGGTCTTTGTTGTGTTGTCCATGGCAAAAACAAGGAAGTCTATTAATCATTTATCCTAATATCAGAAGCTAAAAGCATAATCTCATCTTGACATGTCAAAGCATTAAGAATAGCTTTTGTAGTTCTCTGGTTGTGGTTTTCATTCCATCAAACTGAATTTATCAAGAAACCGATCAGATTCTTGAATCTGCGCTTTCTTGTATTTTTGACCAAACTTTGTGGTTTATGTTATAAAAGTGTAATTTGTTGCATAAACTGATATTTATCTTGCATTTGAGGGATATTGATAGTTTAAACTACCAATTTATAGTATTTGATGGATGTATTTTTATTGGGGGAAAAAATCTACTTAACATTAGACACAAAGAAAGCTTTCAGAGGTTTATTTAGCCAAAAAACTAAATTAATTGAGAAACTGATCAGACTCTTAATCTTCTCTATTTTGCCTTTTGGTCGCACTTTGTGATGCTTTCATGTTAAAAATATGTTCTGTTGAAAAAAGCCCTGCCGTTTATTCTTCCTTAAACTAACAGTTTAGATTTCCAAGTCCTTTGTTTTTTTTTGTTTTTTTATTAAACTAATGTTTCATAAATTATTTTGTAATGATTGCTAAGGCTTTGTTGGTGTTCTTTCGTCTGGCTTTTGTTACTGTGAACAAAATAATTAGCTTTTTGCACCATTGATCTGGGAAAAAAAAAACGTGACTTTGGACACATTTTGAAACTTTGGACATTCATCAATGCAAAGAGCATTACTTCCTTTATGTATTTATTGCGAAATCTAAATTTGCAAAAACTGGTCATATCATAAAAAGTTCATTTCAGAATTTTCTAAGCATTACAAATCCTTCTTTAATTCTCTTCCTATGGGTTTTACTAGTGTAACCGGAATATATTTGACTTTTTTCACTGGTTGTACGTCGCACATAGTTGTGTTTTACACCAAACAGTGTTGTTTACTTTGGCACCTCTGGTATGAAAACAAACCCAACTAGTGTTGATAACTTCTTGCTGTATTCAGCAAAAGTTTCCTTTAATAATAAGTTACATAACTCACTGGTTTCAGCAGCGTAAACAGTGGGGGTTTTTTTGTTTTTGTTTTTTCTTCTTGTCTACCTGCATGTTGTTTCCAGGCTTCATTGTTGCTGTGTAAGCAGATAAACCAGCAGCAGACTGTGACTCTTGTCGGGGCTTCGCTCGCTGTGGCTGCTTCCTCTCACCTGTCCTCCCTCAGCTGTTGCCATGCGACTTCACCATAAACACTGACCTTTTTTCTTTTTAATGTGTCAGGTTGAAACCAGTGGAGCAGCTTTCCCCGGTGCTCAATCTGAGTGACTTTGAAACGAAGCTGGAGAGGAAGAAACTGCAGCCAAACCAGGTACAGACGCATCCTGAAACTGAGGTTTTTTTGTTTGTTTTGTTTTGTTTTTTTTCAGTTAAATTTAAGCCACAACTTGTCATTTTTTTTAACCTTTGTGTCAATGCAAAGAAATCCAAGCACATGAAAATGTAATAAAATACTAAGAAGTTAGAATTTCAAAGAAAATGGAGTACATTTTCAACGTTATTCCTTACTTAATGAAGCTTTGTCGTGCAAAAATACAACAAAATGTCAAAACAACATGTCTCTTTCAATTCTGTTGCAACTAAAGGGGCTTGTTTGCTCAATGGTTTTCAAGTGAAGATGTCTGTTTAGATGTCATCGTTGCTCAGAGTCACTGAAAATACAACTTTTTGAAAACGTAACCATTTCCGTGCAAACTGGTAAACAACGCTCCTCTAATACATTGTATCTTCATTTCACCATCATCTGGATCACATTAAAAAAAAAATTCCATTAGTGGGTCAAAAATACAAAGAAAAGACAGTTTAAAGGAGGTTTTATTATGTAACAACAGCACCCACTAGTGGACGTACAAGTGAATCACATGGTTTTCAGTGTTTCCGACTGAACGGACATTGTTGCGGTGTGAATAAAAGATTTTTCTCATACCAAAAAGCAAAACGATGTGAGTTTTCACTGGAAATATTGTCTAACTTTAAACATGGCTGGAAAAATGGAAAAAATTTTCCTCAGTTTTTCATTTTTTACTCAATAATCCTGTTCCACGATGTGGGCGCTGTTACTGTATTTTTATATATTTAATTTTCCTTTAACAAATGAACAAACAATATTCCCCGAACCCTGGCAGAAATATATGTATACATACATGGAAATAGCTTTAAATTGAAGATTGAAAGTTGTTTGTTTTTTTTATTAAATAAAAATATATAAATGAATTAAGAAAATAAATTCAAATGAAAATACTATTGTGTAATTACAAAGACCGACATCAGCAGTATACGATCATAGCACGTCGGGGGCAAAAAAAATAATTAATCAAGCAAAACTGTGGTTTTCCTAGAAAACCGTATTAATACAAGATGTTTTCCTGTTTCCAGTTATCAAAGACAAACGCTCAGTATCACAAGTTATTCAAAGAAGTCAACAGAGACGAATTACTCAAACAAAGTAAGATCCATTTTCTCCATTTCACACGTGGAGCTAAAACATGCTAGAAGAGAGGCGCTAATGTGACTGTGTGTGTGTGTGCGTGCCTCCAGGTTACACGTGCGCGCTGCAGAGGGACATTTTATATCAGGGCAAAATGTTCGTCTCCGACAACTGGATCTGCTTTCACTCCAAAGTCTTCGGCAGAGACACGAAGGTGGGTCGTCGTTACGTCTACCGAGCAAATTTATTCAGATTCCGGGGCGGCGGCGAGCTGCTGATGGGAGGTCGATTTTCTCACCCGCAGATTTCCATCCCCGTCGTGTCTGTGACGTTCATCAAGAAAACTAAAACTGCTCTGCTGGTGCCAAATGCCCTCGTGATCGAAACGACAGACCATCAGGTGAGAAAAGGGTTAAAGGACGTCTGATTTATTCTGGTCTTTTTGACTCGATCGTAGCAGTGACCCGGGATGATCTTTTTTCTTTATCTTTTTTTGTTTTTGTTTTTCAGCATGTGTTTGTGTCCTTCCTTTCTCGAAACACCACCTTCAAACTCTTGAAATCCATCTGCTTTCATCTGGAGGTAAATCGTCTTCATGGTGGCTGTTCAAACAGGAGTGTTCTCTCACAACTGTCTGTAAAATCCTAACTGTATAAATAGACATTTCATATTATATCACATTTCCTGACACTTCAAACTTCCGTAAGTTGTTTGCTCACACTGTGCATTCATGGTCGGCGAATTTAAACTGACAAGACATTTGAATATGAAAGAAAAATCAAGTTTCTTCCCTGGTGAGCACAGGTAATATAGGGGCAAGAGAAAGAGCACTGTTGGTTAGAAATACATTTTCAAAGCACAAACGTTTGTATTTATTGGAAATGATAATCGCATTAACATTATGATATATCATGTATTTAACTAATATTGTGCAACTATAGTATCTGCTCAACACAAGTTTTTTTTATAATTATCTTTCTTAAAATTCTTTCTTATTGTAATTATTTTTTTTTCTAATTATTATTATTTCAGTATTTAGACTTTCTCAGGTTACATTCTGTGTCAAGCCAGTGCACCAATACGAATGTAAAGTTACTGCGTGAAAAAAATAGAATAATAGTAATAGATTATAATTCAGAGTTATGAATAAACAGCCATAAAAATATAAATGTTGATAGCATTTTAAAAAGATACTGCACAGCTCTACTTTCAATAATTCATATTTTTGCACATCTACAGCCACAGCCGTTTACAATGGTTATTATTTTGATAACAGGTTAGTCTTAAAACTACTACTTACTCCTGTTTAGAGAGTGACCTGACCATAAACACTAGTTCCATGTGTGGCCCACGCCAATGAAAAGAAATATGTTAAGACAAAAAGTGTTGCATGTAATCTGTAGGCAGCAACAAGCTGTGTAGTATTTAAAATAGCATTTAGATTCGAATGTACCGGGTTTACTTCTTATTTTATGGAGTTATATAAAGTTATAACTTTTGGATGAGTATTTATAGGTCATTTGTGGAACTATGAATTGATTTATAAAACAATACAATATTACAGCTTCTGGAAGCAACTACAAGACTCCACATTTTTTTTATATTAGCTAATATGTCAGTTGGTATCGCCCATAATTGTATAATTATGTCAAATGTGTCAAAATAAGGAAACAATTTTTTTTGTTAAAGTTCAACTTCTGCTTGAAAAATCCAAACAGAATCCTCCCGTTATTGAATTGTTTTTGTGGATCAAGTCATTTTTTTGCAGCTCAGTCTCTTGCTGTGTGTTTCCAGTTCATTGCGCTTGAGACGGTTTATATGGAAAACTCTGGCTTTTGTCACCCGAGAGCGGGAAATAAACAAAACGATGTGGACGAAGCTTTAAAGGAAGACAAACATGGTGGACCGTGTGCATGTTGTCCCTGTAGGTGGATAAGAGCTGCAGCAGCCCCGTGACTTCCTCCTGCGAAAACAGCTTCAGAGTCAGCTGCCCCGCGTCGCTTCCTCTGGTCAGTCTGGGTCTCGGGGGGGGGTCCGTCCGTCCATTTTTCTGGGATGTTTGTGCGCGGCGACGTATCCATTGTACGCTTTCCACTGTGACGCCTATAGAAAAACGCCTCACGCTGTGCGAACGCCCTCTCTGCGTGTGGCCTTATGTTCTCCCGCTAGGACTTTTCCGGAGACTTCTCGGACCTGGACGGGGTCGTGCAGCAGCGGCGGCGGCGGCAGGACATGATGGAGAGCAGCAGCTCCGGGTCCCAGACGCCAGATTACGACAAGCTAACAGGTGCGCGGGCACTTGTCTTCCCCGCTGTTGTGCACAGGATAAGCGACTGCTGTACACTCACTCTAATCTCCTGTATACACACACACACACACACACACACACACACACACACACACACACACACACACAGAGCGCGGCGCTACAGTGTTTATAGTGTCAGGTGTCACTGTGTGTGAACTCGGGAGACAATGAAGCTTTGGCTTTTCTGTTGCTTGTGAAGACAATCGGCACGTATACGAACCGCCGTCCCGGGTCCGTTGTCTCCGGCGGTCACTGAAACGCGTTAAGATTCGTGATACCGTGCGCGTGTGTGTTTGCACAAGGAGTCACCGCCTCTCTCTTGTTTACCCCGAGCAGACTTCGCCGGCCTCCCGGACACGTTCCTGAGCGGCGAGGTTTCAGTCCACGCAGACGTTCACCTGCAGACGCCGGGACAAAAGCACGGAGCTGCCCTGAAGAATGGTAGAGATACGGGGGGGGGGGGGGGGGGGGGCGTGTGTTTGTTTTGTTTGGCTTTGGGGCTGATATTGACACCTGCAGGGTTTACGCTTGTAAAAATAGAAAAAGATTGAGTGTTTAAACTGCATGAAAACTACTGAAATATCTGAATGAGATGAAACACATCGTAGGTTTGAATCCCACAGGCGACAGGTCACTGCTATGGCCACCTGAGTGTGACCTTTATCCTTTATTTAGCCAGGAGAACCATATTGAGATTAGTAATCTCTTTTACAAGTGACCTTTGACCCCCCCAGCAGCTCCTGCACTGCACCCTGGCCACCAGTGCTACGACATATCAGCAATACTGATATGTCGTAAAAATTCACCTTCATGTGACTTTTTAGACTCAGGCTTATAGAAATACATTTAAATGTTAACGGCATGTATTTAAAAAAAAAAAAAAAAAAAAAGCTTGGAAAGTGTGACATTGATGATAATGACATTGTATTTCTCAACTTATTGCTTCAAAACATCTCTAAAATGTTGAAAATTCTCACAAGATGTCCTCAGACTACTTTCCACAATCCCGCCGTCTCAATCTAAACATCACATGGGACTAATAGCCTCCAAAATAAAAGTGCTTTTATGAAAACTAGTTCTATAGTTATGATGAGCATTATGAACATTTCTAAAGAAAATAAATAGGAGAAATGACCATAAATATTAAGTTGCTCTATGAAGAGTGAAAGAAACCCTCTTTAGAAACATTGCAGAATCATTTTATAATATATTGAATGTGAATTTTAACGAATAAAAACTGCCAATTTCCTTCACTGTCTAACCCCAAAATGCATAAAAATTCATGTTAATAAACTGATTTGGCTAAAAAAAAAAAAAAATTTTTTTAAAGGCCTTTCAAGTCACAACAAGGACATCAGATAAGAGAGCGGTGAAGAGAGTTTACTAATAAAATGATCTGAATCTGCATTTTAAGGTCTCATTGATCAGCTTCTGTAAATTAGTCATGGAATTCAAAATTGTGTTAAAAGCGATGGTGGATGGAAAAATGCTGTCGTTGTCTGACGTAAGAAAATCTGTATGCAATTTAATTCAGTTTCTATTTGTACAGTATTTAATTACATCATTACTTATACATATAGGCTAATGCAATAAAATATATAGATATACTGTATATCAGTTTCGCTCAACATAATCTCCCAATAAAATGCTGAAATCCCTCTTTTAACACATATGTTACATATGCAAACATATGGATAATAATACAAAAAGTATTTAAACACTAACATAAAGTCCATAAGATGAATTTAAAAACTTCACGCTGAGCTGGAATTAAAATTTCAACATTAATTCGGCATTGAAAATTAAAAAAAACAAAACAAAATCACCATTGCGGTGTGATGCTAACAGTCTTTCTCGTTCTGCTTTCATCTCCAGGCCCGACCAAACCCACCCGAGGAGTCACGGTGAAAGACAAACCGCCGCAGCCCGCCTCGCTGCACGCCGTGCTCATCATCTACCTGTTCCTGTGAGTAACCTGCACAATGAGTGGAATACGAGAAGCGGCGCAGACGATACACGGTTGAGCCTCGCTTGGAAAGTTCCCTTTGCAGCATTTGGGCGCGTGACTGATTGTCCCGTGCGGTGTGCATGAACAGAGTCGGCGTTCTGGTCCTGTCCTCGTGTTACATGGCCTTCAAGATCGTGGCTCTGGAGCACCGCTTGAACTCGTTGGTGTCGATAGGGGAGCACGTCCGCCACGAGTAAGGAATGGAGACGACGCTTCGTCAACGATCGATTCGGCCACACTTGGCGTCCCGACTCGGTTGAATATTTGGTGTCGGTGTGTGTGCAGAAACGCCGGCGGTCAAAAGTTGCTGGATGAAGTGAATGCTGAGATCTACGGAGAACTTTCCTCCAACCTGTTCAAGCTCGAAAAGGTTTGTTTTATTAAGCCGCACGGCCGACGTGTTCACACATTGATCTCGTTAAGACTCCATGTCTTCTGTAAAACTTAGTTTATTCCCATTTGTGCAAGGTTCCTTCTTAGAAATCACAAAAAGGAATAATGCATGATGGGAAACGCCAACCCACCAAGATATGTGGCTTTTAAGGACGGGAAACATGTAAACATAACTATTTATCAGGTGTAGTTGATGGAAAGTTGATCAAAATCACACACATTTTGTGTACTATTTCTTAAAAATGTACATGGAAAAAAATCCTGGAGGTTATATTATATTATATATTATATAAAGGTTGTATGTCCTCTTTACACAATTATGTGTAATTGTTTGACTCCAAATATGGAGTCAAAAGGGCAAAGGACAAAAGTGTTTCCAGCCAACAATAGAGTTGGCAAATAAGCTGTTTTTAATGAATGAATGAATGTAGCATCAGTCACAGCAGCCGTCCGACGCCAAAATCTACAAAACTATGCAGAATTCTCACAAGAGAACAAGATAAAGCAAAAAAAAAACTTCCCACTACTGCAAAGTGCTTGACGCGTAAACTTCCCACTACTGCAAAGTGCTTGACGCGTAAACAGACTTTGTCCACAGCTGCTCCAATGTTAGAATAGATGATAGAAAACCAGACATCGGGCGAAATGCGCTTTAACCAGACTAAACTGGGTACATTTGATTTTAAATGCTGTAAAGCAAGAGAAACCTGAAATTAGCCTGGATGCTTTATAAATAAATAAATAATTCAATCTGCTCCTGTTTACAAACCTTTTTTTTTTATGCTAAATGTGACGCTCAAACAGATGTTAAATAGTGTGTTTGTGTATTTAAGACTGATGATCGAGCCGTCATCAGTTTAGAAAAGGGATGGGCAACTCGTTTTCCTAAAGGGCAACATGATACTATTGAGGTGTGAGACATAACAGCTGAATATTGAGCATGGAATATTGAGTCAATAAGAGTCAACTGTTGCTCTGTGTCTCGTTGTCTTTCTCAGCCTTTGTCTGCAAACCACGTTTACATTTTTCTACATTTTAAGTTCAGTAAATGAGGAAATGACAACTATATTTTTCATTAATCATCTTTTTTTTTAACCCCTACTATGACACACGAATATTGTGAGGTAAAGTATTCTTGACACAACCAATAATATAATGTGAAGATTGTGACCATTTTATAGGTAATAAAACCAATAATTACGCAAAATGGCTTTAGATTCAAGATGTTACTGTGACACTTGGAGCCTTATGTTGCCCAGGTCTGATTTAGAATGTATAAATCATCCCACTGTATGTTTCCATTTTCCCATGATAGTAAACAAATCATTTTAAATCAATGAATCTGTTCATATTTCACACACCTGCTTGTATGTCAGTCTGGGCAATAAGCAGGAAATCAAAACACTTTCCATGCTGATCTTGCTCAGTTGTGTAACATCTAGTAAAGTATCACCAGTTAATATGATTAAGCTTTTTCAAATTTTTTTTTTTTCCATCCAAGATTCAAAGGAACCTGCAGAAGCTTCTGGAAGAGACGTAAATGGGGACCATTGTTTTGTGAGGACAGAAGCTTTACTGTTCATTAGAAAATGCTGTTTTGTTTTTATTTGTTTGTTGTTGGGTTTTTTTTTTTTTTTGCTCTGCGGATCAGCAGAGATTAGATTTTACTCGTTGCTGTTTTCCAAAGCTTGAAAACACAAAAAGTCTGCAAAAAAAAACTTTTGTGGACTTTAATTGTGCAATAACGGCTTGTTTCCTCTCTTGATTTCACTCAGGACACTTCTGAAAGAATTGAGTGCGAGTGTGTGAGTGTGCCGGCTGTAGTGTTAGAGGAGCACATATGTTGTATTTATCTTAAGAGCTGATATTTTGCATTTCACAATAGTGGAGATATTAAAAAAAAAAAAAAAAAAAAAGGAATATGATTTCAGGTCCGTCGGTCCTATTTCAGTGTTCAAACATTTCTCAAAAGGTCATTGTTCTTTGTCAGCTTTAAAAGTGCCATTAATTTATGTCGCGTCGATATTTATCGTGTGTGTGAAGACTTCTAATATAGTGATGATTGTGGAAAACAAAGTGTGTTTGTTAATGGGGTAGTTTCTAAAGGTAAGAATCCTGTTAATAACAGGTTGTTTCACTATGCAAAAAAAAAGAAAAGTTGAATAATTATGTTTTTTAAATTGCATTTTTATGAAACGAAAGGCTGATTTGATACTTTGAAACCATGAAAAAAACAACTTTTAATAACTGTGATGATCGAAATGTCGTTTCTTGCAACTTTGTTCTCCTTTCCATTTCAATTTGAATGATATTTGTATTTGAGTGTTTGATGAGAAATAACTTTGGGAGCTTGTGTTAAACCTTCCTGGTTTACATTTCCATTGCAGATTGTGCCTTAAATCTTTGTAGAGATTTGTTTGACAGACCTGAAAATAAATATCTGGCCTTCGCTGTGGCAACATTTTTATTTTTTTTTTAAGTCGGGGAAACTTCGGGTTACATGAGACCAATCACACCTGCAGGCACACAAATACATGCAAACAGCTCTGATGTAACTTGATAGATCACATGCTGATGGTGACGGTGGAAAGAGAGTTTAGTTTACTGCAGGGAGCTACAGTACTTAAGTACAAAGTCAAGATGGAAAATGGTACTTTGAACCTTCATCGGAATGTTTCTGGGGGAAATACTTTTGAGGGGTTTGATCTGTTTGAACTACAAATACACTTTTAAAGATTTGTGGTGTTTAAGTGATCTTATGTAATTTTTCAATAACATACATCTTAGTCATTTCATAGTACTTCTTTAGAAATAGATTCTATTTAAGTTTACCAACGGACATTGCATAAGCACTATTACTAATACTACTGTGTAGAAATTACTCCAAAGTAGCAACACCAAGTACTTTATTAAAGTGCACTTTTTTTTACCTTCTTAGAAATATAAGTTTTTACATTTTTAAGAAATAAAGCAAGGAGGTGTAATCTTATTATGCAAGTTCTAAGTGATTTTAATCATCTAAAGTTTCTACCCATCATTGTGTTTTAATGGGAAATAACACGCAAAACTGACTGTAATTTGAACAGAAAGTGGAAGGCATATTATGTACTTGATATCACTTTAAGGATATTTCAATATATTTTTCCACTGAGAAAAAAAAGCCTCCAGTGCATGGACCATTTTATTGAAATGTCAATGTGCTTAATCAGTATTGCTTTGGTTCTGATAGCATTTATGACATCATTATTGTTTATTATCATTGACATACATAATAGGATCAGACCAGTTACAAATTAAACATTTACTTATAAAAGCTATAATATTTTATCTTCTGGGACCTACAAAACAAGCATTGCTGGAGAGTTACTAGTGTTCAGCAACATTTAATCATATTGGAAATTGCCACCAAGAACAAGTGAACATGTTTGTTTTCAGATATAAAACATAAAAAAAGTTAATACTGAAGAATCAATCTGCCTACAAACGTACATTCACATGCCTGTGCATGTCTTTCAGACTTTTTAAAAAGTGCTTAAAATGTATTTTTCAAAAATCTAATTCCTAACATTTTTATCTTTATAAAAATGTGTGAAGTGAAACATTATTGAATTTTTAAGAACTTTTAACCCTTAAAAACATGTTAAAAGGACCGTAAGGAGAGAAAAAAAAACTTGCTCAAAAAAGCAGCTCACCAAATATTTGTATGTGTCACACAGCGACTCTTGAGATTACCCCTGGATTACAGATCATCCAACAAATTTTATAGGGATGACATTTGCAGCATATGTTCCCTTGGAGTTTGGGTAGCCGCCCAAGTTTCTCATCTCTGACGAGACACAGATTGACCTCATGGAAAAAAAACTTTTTTCACACAGTCATTATGAAGCGTTGTGTTTCTATTTATTCATTTTTTCTTTTTAACGGGATTACATGACTTTAATCCATGTTGTCACGCGACGCACTGTGTATTTGCGCCCCACCGCCGTCACACACCGAGTCCACTGTGCTGCATGCGCGGACAGATGTAAACATCAGCACCATTAAAAAAAAAACACCAGCATGTGCCGCGCGTGCGCCCTGCGCGGCGCACACGTTGTGGAGCCCTTTTCACGGCGTCTCGCTGGCGGAGCTCCCCGCCCCCTCCGGAGCGCGGACCAATGGCTCGGCCGCCTCCGCTCCTCGTCTGCCCGTCAACCCGCGTCCAGCCCCCCGCCTGACGTAACACCACAGCCTGCGAGTGCAATGGCGATATTGGACAATAACAGCCGTCGCGTTTGGGGACCACATCTTATATTATGTGGCTCCGGCTGAGGAAGACCCGTCGAGCCGGCTGCACGAACACGTTCCACATCAGGCACGGAGCGCGAGCGTCTACCTGCGGACCAGGAAAGGTGATTTCACGCCCCGCGCGCGCGATGACAGTTTAGACCCGGAAAGCCCCGCAGGTGAGTGCAAAACTCCGATCGGCGGGGCTGTTTCAAGGGCTATCTTTCTTTCTTTCTGTCTTTCTGTCTTTCTTTCCTCCCTCAGTAAACAGTGTGTTGCAGGCGGCGGCCGGCCGGGGCTCCGAAAGGGGCGTGGCCGCGTGCAGGGGACCACTTCTGACTGAAGGATGCTGCTGATAGCTTAGCAACAGCGACAAGCGAGGAGAAGGAAGGAGAGACAATGGATGTGCGATTTGTCAGCACCGTTACTGGGCAGGCTGAGCCGAGCTGAGCTGAGAGAGTGTGCTTGTAGCTACAGGGGGAAAAAAAAAAAAAAAAGGAGGAGAGCATCATCATCATCATCATCACCACCACCACCACCATCATCATCATCATCACCACCAGCTGGTGCCAAGTGAGCTGCAAGGAGCCATGGGTGCAGGGAGGAAATGTAAACAAAGGGTGTGGGCCTCTCAGCTGGCCTGTGATGCTCTGCCATCATTATTATTTTTCTTTTTTTCTTTTTACGTGGTGTAGTGAAGAGGAACGACCGGCGCCGAGTCGCCCTCTGCCCCCCCAGATATCATCTGGTGGCATCGTGCTTCTGAACAGCACGCGTTCAAGCAATAAAAAGCAGGATGTTCACATTTATTTTGAACTCTTGAGTCGATGACGAGCCTCACAGATCTATTGTTAGCAAGCATGTAAACATGTTCATGTAGAGTCATGTCTCCAGAAATCTGTATAATACAAGTTCGATATTCACTCTCTTTTTGGTTTGTTGATGGTCTCCACCGCCTAGTTTAAAGCGAAATGTCTCTCATTGTTCATCGGCTATCTCTGACTTTTGATTTGGTGCTATCAGAATTAATTCCAGTGAAAGTTTGGGTGATAAAAGGTGCTTTATCGCAAGCTTAAACTTATGATAAACTGTCCATTTAAAGTAGCTGCTGCACAATGTCAAAGTAAAATATTTATCTGTTTGTGAAACCTAAAAAAAAAAAAAGCATGACTCTTCAATTTCTACTTTCAACTTGCAAATGTTCCTCTTTAAACTCCCCATACACTCGATTTTCAACAGTCCAATTTCGAATTTGTATGGACTTTTTCCTGCCTACTTGTTTTATATGTTGCTGTGAGGCTTTACCAGCGAATTAAAACAATAAGAGATCAGGCAGCCACATAATAAGATGAAACTTGTGATGGAGTTTCAGTGTGTTGGATACGTCATCTCAAAATAAAACATTGTATGAGCTGCTTAGTAACATTTTAGAGTGAGTGCCTCTTGCAAAGTTATGTTTTCAGACATTTTACATTATTGAGTTTGCTCCATTGCATCTCTGAACGCACAATATTAAATTTGCTTTTGCTAGATTTGCTCTGTTAGTTTTATTGTAACACCCAATATTCAATATTAAATATGCAGGAACTTTAGTGATGTTTCATTTGAAAATGTTTCAAAAAAACGTAGCTGCTGTGAAAGCAGTGAATTTATATTATAATTATAATGAGCTTAGACTTGCAACAGAGTGACATTTTGATGTGTTTGAACCATGTTAAAGTAGAATATTGTTGTGGCTTCTTTGGGAATATTTTAGAGAGCATGGCTTTATGGCATATTTCTAAACTTCTGCAATGTGCTTAGTAAAATCTGACCCATTATTCAATAGTAAATAGATATATTATGCTTAAACTGCTACACAAACAAAACAAATGTTGCTTAAATATATAGTGTTGATGTATTTGATACATAATTGAAGTGTGGAAAAACTATTTTGCCTTATGAAATTGTTTTTTTTCTATATATATATATATATGTATATACATACACACAATTGTTATTATTGATTAATATTGGAAAATTATTGCGATGTTTAACATTTTAGCATTCTCACGCTTTGCTTTTGTTTCAGGTGCGACGTGTGAACAGACACCATGGCCACACAGGAACCGTCCCCTCCCTCGTCCATGGAGAGCAACAAGCCGGGCTTTCCCAAAAAGATCCTGGGCAACAAGCTGGAGGACAAACACCTGTGCAACTGCTGCCACAATATCCTCAGACGGCCGTTCCAAGCCCAGTGTGGACATCGCTTCTGTTCCTACTGCTTCAACAGGACTGTGAGGTGAGAGACGCCACGACAATATACTATTTTATAGCAACTTGAGTCGCATGCACTGCTTTAAAAATCCTCATTTTATAACAAATAAAAGTCATCACATGTTAAAAAATTTAGTCAGAGACTGGCTCAAAAAATTGTGCATTTAGTTGTTAACAAGCTGTTCGAGACCAAAAATAGAGAAAAAAATAAAAAAAAGAGTGAATATTGTCCAGATAAGACTAATTGAAATCTGTATGTGTTGGACAAAGAAGGGTGTGGTGATATTGTTCTGTTCACACTGCGTACAGCTATAAATCACTTTTTACACTTTTGGTTTTATGCTGAAATCATCTATAAGAACTTGTAGTTTCTTTTTACATCACTTAAAGTTTGATGAATTGTACCTCCTTTAAATACTCCGATTACATCATTAATTACATCCTTTCATGCATAATTAGTGTAGCCAGCAAAAAAACAAACAAACATGCTGATGGTTTCAATTGATTTCCATTCCACTGTTTTCCACTCAACTCCATTTAATTCTATTCCATCTTTTACCTACAATTATATCACACCCCTTTTATTTTATAAATCCTCCCCGTTACTTTTTATTCCATTTATTTCAATTGAATTTCACAGTTTTTAATTAGGTTCCATTGTTTTCCATTGCATCACATTCCATTTCTTTCTATTCATTCACTTACTCGTCGTATTCTCCATTCACTTCAGCTTTATTAGATTTTGGCTCAATTCCATTCCCATTATTATATTCTCGCAAATTCATTCTATTCCAGTCATCCAGCAATGTAAAGTTCATTAAGTTGTTTATAACTGAATTTGATCTGATGTTTGCCTGCTTTCGCCGTGTTTGTTGCCTCGTTGCAGCAATGGACCTCAGAAATGCAACGCCTGCATTAAGGAGGATATCTTTGAGGAGACAACGTCGGTTTTGAAACAAGGATGTGTGAGTATGAACGTATCGTCAATGGGTTTTTATCAGTGTGACTTTTTTTTTATTTTTTTGAGAGGATTATGAAGAGATGGGTGGACTAAATACACATTTTCACAACATGAACAGTACTTCTGAAAAGTTGCAGAAACAAATTTAGAACAAATTGAATGTCCATCTGTAGTGTAGAGATCTTATGGAAAGGAACATTTGTGTTAGTCAACCATTTATATTTGCTAAAGCACTTTTTCAAATGTCGTAACAGTAACTGATATTTCTTGTGAATTTGATTTGATTATGTTTCCAGTATATTCTTGATGAAGTGACACCTCCGATCCTTGAAAGTGCTCTGCAGTGTGACTTGTTCTCTCTGGGTGGTTTTCAGGCTTTTCCTGACAATGCGGTTCGAAGGGAAGTCGAAAACCTGTCGGCTGTCTGCATCAACGAGAGCTGCAGCTGGAAAGGAAGTCTGAAGGATTACGAGGTGAGGCGAGGTTGATTTGTCGGGCCGAGCGGGTGATTATTATTTGTGGGAGTTTCTGCGGGCTGATGGCGACGTGAGCCGGCGCTTAAAAGCTCTTTGCACAAACTCCGCCCTCTCCCAGATGAACCACGAGGGCAAGTGTGAGTTCATGATCATCCCCTGCCCGTCCTGCAAGGAACGGATCCGCTTCAACGAGCAGGAGCGCCACAACGAGCGCGAGTGCCCGGAGAGGACGCTCAACTGCAAGTACTGCAAGGAGCCATTTCACTTCAAAAACATCAAGGTTAGAAATTATTTATTGAGGCCGAAGATGCTCGGCTAATCCGGGCGCAGCGGCAGCAGCAGATCACAGCAGATGTTTTTTGGTGCAGCTTAAAAGAAAAAAAAAAAAAAGGCTTAATGCTCTTACTTTTTTTTTTTTTTTCCCTAGGCACATGATGAGATCTGTCCCAAGTACCCGATGATCTGTGAAGGCTGTGCCAAGAAGAAAATACCCAGAGAAAAGGTGAATCTGTGAACAAAACGCAGACCAGCAGGAAACATTGTGATGAAAAATAGATCATAGTGCTTCGCAGCTGCAGCATTTAGTACCGTCTTAGTCTTTTGTAGGGTGGGGGAAAAAAAAAAGAAGCCTTTTCACACTCTGTACCTTGAGTCGAACCATTTGCAGAGACTTCAAGCAAAAATAGCCCAAAAAGTGAGGAAACCGTTTTGGCTTTTTGCCTTTTTGATAGAAATACATTGCTAAATCCCAGAGGGAAATCTGTGAGAAACATTTGCAAGAAAACGCTGTTCCTCTTCTCAAGAGTTTCGGAGTTTTTAATGTTACTGTGTTAAATTCTACAAGTGTTTTGTAGGTTTTTCACTTTGTGTTTGGAGTATAACTTTCATTTTCTGGTCAAATTAAAAGCAACATTTTAAATAAAGATAACAGACATTGTGTAAAATTACAGTAAGGGTTTTTAGAAATCTAGTCAAGTAAATAATGTTTTAATTTATTGAAGATTTTTCTTCTTTTCTTTTGCAAAATGAGATAATAAATTGTGTTTTTCTCTCTTTCGTGTTTCCAGTATGTGGACCATATTAAATTCTGCAGCAAATTCAGAACTCCGTGTCGATTTCACGTCGTGGGATGTGACATGTCTGTAAGTCTCAGGAATTGTATTTATATTTTTAATTTCCGCACACTTTGAAATTCTGCAAATCAACACCTGTTGGCCAGATTTGTTTCATTGTGGAGTTTTTTTAAAACACCGTTGACAAAAGTTGAACTTCTTCTTTGTTTTTATACTGCGAGAAAAGTTATAATCACACATTAATGAGGGTATTTAACATTAACATGTTTATAAATGTGTCTAGTACAGACGTGTGTCTTATAAACATAAATTCTCACTCGTAACATCCCAGCAACTATCAAACTTTTCATTTTTATATGATGTTGTTATTTAGGAATATGTAAAATATATTTAAAAACGTTTTTTGACAAGTACATTTAAAAAAAAAATTACTTTCTAGCTGCTGCGATATGTGAATTATCTTCTCCCATCTCGTCATTTATATAATTTTTACTCTTGCTGAGGAAAACTAGGAGAAGTTTTCATCATTTATTGTGAAACTTAACTGGACTTATTTTAATGAAATAACAGGATGAAGAGTTTCTTTGTCTTAAGTGAGGAAAAGTGTCAAAACAAACAATGAAAGCTGTCGATGAAAGATATTAATGGAGTGTTTGGTGTCGGTTTCCTCTCCTGTCATAGGTGGAGAAGGAAAAAATTCATGACCACGAGCGCGCCTACGCCTACGAACACCTCAACCTGCTGCTGCACTACATTATGGGCATGAAAGTGAGCATGGAGGGCCTGCAGCCCCAGGGACTGGAAGTCGCCGGACACAAACTGGTGGAGCTCCAGCAATCCCTCCGGGAACTCGAGGCCAGAGTCTCCCAGCTCAGCACCACCTCCTCTGGGCCTCCCGTGCAGGGAGCCGCCTCCTCATCCTCCACCTCCGGACCCCCCGGGCCGTCCACCTCGGCCCCCCTCCCCCCGCCCCCCACGCTGGCCCCCACCCTGTCCGTGTCCACCTCCTTCACGCCCCTGCCCAGCTCGGTGGGCGCGGCGCTGGAGCTGCAGCTCCACAGCGAGAAGACCAAGGTGGTCGAGCTCGGCCGCAGGTGCACGGAGCTGGAGGTCAAGGCCGGCACGTTCGAGAACGTGGTGTGCGTCCTGAACCGAGAGGTGGAGAGGTTCGCCACCACCATGGAAGCAAGCAACCGGCAGCACAAGCTGGACCAGGACAAGATCGAGGCTCTGAGTAACAAGGTAATGGAGAGACTGATCCAGAAATGTGCCAAATCCAAAAGAGTTAAGTCAGGACGTTCAACACAAAATGTCCTTTCAGCTTCTTCTCCTCTAACAAGGGTTTAGATCAGTGTTTTTCAAACTTTTTCGAGCCAAGGCACACTTTTTTCTTTGGAAAAATCTCGAGGCACACCACCACCCGAAAATGGTAAAATTTTAAACCCTGTAGCCTATATTAACAATATAAAGTCATTCTCATCAAAGTGTTATCAACAGGAATCAAATAAATACAGAAAAAAAGTATTTCCCAATTTCTTTTTTTTTAGTTTTACTCACTCAGTGTGAAACCTGGGCCTGATGGATGAACACAGAGCTGAGATCCTGGCAGGAATAGAAGACAGACAAACACCAACATGTCTAGTTCGGAGTTCAAATCCTCCCCTTTCAAAAACTTCTCCATCATTGTCACTGACACAGTGCTTTGATACAAGATGGGAGCAACCGCAGGTGGTGGAGATTAACCAGACTGACGTCTTTCAGTTTCGATTTCAACGGCAAAGTTCTGTGCTGCCATCTATTGGCGAAGAGTATTTATACATGATTATTCTGCAACACACTGCTCTCACAGCCGACAGCGGCTGTCAGAGCAAATGTTTTTTGAGAAAAAAATGTGAAATTGGATCATTTCTCACGGCACACCTGACTATATCTCGCGGAACACCAGTGTGCCGCGGCACAATGGTTGAAAAACACTGGTTTAGATCACCTGAATCTCAAAAAAGATCCACATAAGAAGACTGACTGGTGTGTTTGGTTGTCCAGGTGCGGCAGCTGGAGAGGACGGTGGGGCTGAAGGACCTGACGGTGGCTGAGATGGAGGGCCGGCTGAGGGAAATGTCTGCCACAACCTTTGACGGCGTCTTCGTCTGGAGGATCTCAGATTTCGCCAAAAAGAGACAAGATGCAATCGCAGGTCGAGCTCCGGCCATGTTCTCGCCAGGTGAGCTCATCCGGTCCCACAAACCCTCGCCTGAAGCTGTTTGCAGCCACCGACGACTCGAAACCCACGAGCCGCGATCAAACCCGCCCAGTTAAGTTAACATTCATGTGAACTCAAGGATGAGCTGCTCATGGAGCTCAAAAGGTCACAGTCCTCCCTTCATCTTTCTGAACAGAACCGATGAGCTACGAAGGGTCCAAAATCTTATTCACAAATATCGATAGCTGATACTATTTAATTATTTTTTTCTTCCAGCCTTCTATACCAGCAAGTACGGCTATAAGATGTGTCTGCGCATCTACCTGAACGGGGATGGGACGGGGCGCGGCAGCCACTTGTCCTTGTTCTTTGTGGTGATGAGGGGACTCAGTGACGCTCTGCTCAAATGGCCCTTCAACCAGAAGGTGAAAGATGTGGAGACGCACGATTTTCGTTTCTATGCAGATTCACAGGCATGAGATTTTAAAGTTTATTATTATATCCTGAGAGACAAACTTCAAGACAATACGACAGCATTTTTATAGTTCTTACTAAAAGAAATGGGAAAAAAAGAGAGACTTTGGTACGTTTGGATCCAGTGAGATTTGAACGTCTCTTCCTTCTCCCGCCCAGGTGACCCTGATGCTGCTGGACCAGAGCAACCGGGAGCACATCATCGACGCCTTCCGCCCCGACGTCACGTCCTCCTCCTTCCAGAGGCCCGTGAGCGAGATGAACATCGCCAGCGGCTGCCCGCTCTTCTGCCCGCTCTCCAAGCTCGACGCCAAGAACTCTTACATCCGCGACGACACCATCTTCATCAAAGCCATCGTGGACCTGACGGGGCTCTAGGCGGGGCTCCTGCGAGGGGCGGTAACAGTCTTGGGGTGGAAAAACCAGGCAGCTCTGTGACCATTAGAGGCTTTGCTTTGAGTCGTGGTCGACTTCAGGGCTCTGATTGTCCCGGGAGGGGTGGTGGGGGGGTGGGGGCACGTCTTACTGCCCCTCTTTGCCCCCACCTGCAGCATTGGGGAGTCAGATACAAACACGGCAGTGCGGCCGCTCGGTCCCGCCGCCATTTCCCTCCCCCCCACCCACATGGTCCCTACGCGCTAGAACGCCACTATCATTGCCGTGCATTTCAGTGCAAAACGCGCTTTTCTTTTGACATCGTGACGACAAAAAGTGTCCCTTCAGTTTTGCACGCCAGTTTTGAGTTGAAGCAGCAGCAGTAGCAGCAGCGCGGCGTGGACGGTGCGGCGTCGAGCATAGGCAGAGGCAGAGACGGAGGTGGAAAGACTGGACAGAGTCTTCCTTTAACCTCCTGCTTTTGAAGGTTTGGGTTGTAGATTTACAGATAGTCAGTGTGGTCTTTTCTGATAAAGCTGATTTGTGCTAGAGTTAGAGCGTGGTTTCCATGCAGTTTTTGCTTCTTCTTCTTCTTCTTCTTCTTCTTGCAGATTGTGGATATTGTGAGCTTCTCAATTCCAGTGTCGAGTGAATTTGCATAGACAAACGTGGAGTTATGTTATGAATAAGACTACAGCCAGTTTATCCTTTTTGTTTTCCTTTTTGAAGCAACGTGCATGGCTCCCCTTTTTTCCAGCTGAGCTTTTTCTCGAGAGGTTCCTTCATTTGTCGTTAAAACTTGTTAGTGAATTAGCCATCCGTGATGGTGGACATTGCCTGCATGTCTTTTTGCAACCAGGCTACTTACATGTGAAAGTGAGTGTGTTTGTTCTTACTGAAGGAGGGAGGAAGGGGGGGGAGGGCGGGGAAGGGGAGGGCAGGGAGAGGGAGGGAGGGGGCGTGATTTTTTTTACTTTTTTTTTTTAAATTTTTTTGGTGGTTCTGATTGGTGGTTTGGTACATCTGTGGAAGATACAGTGAAGTTACCAAGGAGTCAGGGCAGCTTGCCAAGTCAAGCCTGAGGCATAAAACTTTACAGGTGTTTTGTGTCTCTGACAAACTGGAGCTTTCTCCCCCCAGGATAAATGCTCACCAGCTCACATCTCAACACATAGTGCTGTGCCCCACCACAGATCGAAGTCAACACAGATAATCCACGAAATGAAGGAATCGTCCGTTCCTTGTTTTCTGTCCATACAGTATCCAGTGCGTGTGTGTTTCTGCTGCTATAAGATAGAATACTGATGTGAATCTAATATATAAATATATATATATATAAATATACAGTATATATGTTGGTGCAAATATAAATGAGCTAAATGTGCGTGGAGGTTAGGGAGGGCTGGAGACGCAGAGATTGTTGTTGTAGGTCACAGGTTGTTGTTATATATCGCGGAGAAATCTTTTAAAGTGATTTTAATAGAGTTTCACTTCAATTTATTTATTTATTTGTTTTTTTAGTGCGCGCTCACTAATTTACCTACAAACTAAACCCCAGACTCTTACATTTTTCTACTTGTCCACCAGAGGTCACTGTTACTTAGCACGCATGCTGAGGTTTTTAAAGTTTGAAATCTCTGGCCTGTTTGGAAACCAGTCTCGACCTGTATTGAAACCTCTCTGTGCATGGGAGGCTTCAATTCATATTCACGATGGAGAAAGCATTTATTTGTATTTTGTTTTGGGATGAAAACACACTGAATAGATATTATGTTATACCTGGCACCGCCTCTGCTTGACGGGGGCGGCTGCCTATATTTATAGCAATTTATAAATATGTATCTTTCATATCATAATGTTGAAATAATCTATATACCAATGTTAATATACACAAGATGTTATAATAAGCATAGTATTACTGAATACCTTATTAATTCTATATCTATATACCAGCTTTTTCTTTGATGGTTTGAACAGGCCAGGACAACTCCTTTGTGCAGTGAGGATTTATGATATTTTTCCAGAGTGCAATACACGATTGGGACAGACACACACAGAGGTCACGCTCGGCTTATTTGTTGCCATTTTGTTTACATTGCTCCTCATCAGCGCTGAAAACACTGCAAATAGTTACAAACTTTGTCGAGAAAAATACGCTGCTCCCCTTTGTCGTTGAGTTACTTCACCAATGCGAGGGATCTCATATCACTAACTAATCACGAAGCCTCAGTGAGCTTTCCTGAAGGACAATGTTAACGTTGAAAAAAAGAAAAAGTACACTAAGTCGGGTTTCTACTTTTTAGCTTCATTAAGTGATGACTGAGCATGTAATAAGTCGGACAACATGGGCTTTTTAAACCTTGAGTGTTCTTGTAATGTGCCAAAATCGAATATTACCTCCATTTACTAATAATGTGCAAGTTGTATTTTATGTTCTATGCTAACAACATGGTGCCAAAAAATGTTTTTATTTATATGCGTGCGTGTGTGAGAGCGTGTGCGTGCGTGTGCGTGCGCTCTTTTACTACGATGCGTTTTTGTCCATAAACACCATAAGAAATCACTACTGTCCGTTAAGCTGTCCCCTCCCGATGTCTCTGAATGTAAGCTTTAAATTCAGCTTCTCTTACTACAAACGGCAGTTCGGTCGCGTGACGCCGCTGAAACGAACCCGGTTCATTTGTGCACTTTGCATCGCGTCATTTGTGTGTCCAAACAGGGTATTTTGTTGAGTGATTTATGTACTTCAAAATTTATAGCCATATATACATATATCTATATTCTCATGTTGATTATTGATGTATTATGCTACAAAAAAAAAGGACATGCAGTATTAATAAAGTTTGATGGTTTCAGCCAACTGCTTCTCAAGAGCCTTTTTTGAGGGGGTGGGGATATTCTAAGTTAAAAATTCTGAGATCGTGTAGTAAAATTATTAAAATTAAATAAATGGACAGAAAATGACCCACGTAAACATCCACAATCAGTTCAATCATTACGACACACAATCAAACCTACAGGTAATTTAGAGACGCCACTTCATCTCATACTCTTAGCCTCCTCCTGTTGCAATAGCAAAAACTGTTCTGACACCGGATGGCTCTCAATGGCATCATATTCTCTGCCAAAGCTGCCGAAGAAGACAAGGGTGAAGAAGAAAAAAAGAAATAAAAGAAATAATTTAAATATTGATATGACACTAAAGAGTCAAATAAAGTTGACATACACCCAGAATGAATATCAGTTAGCTCGAAGTTGCATTTATATTTACATTACTACTTCCTCTGCTCACTAGAGGGCACTGTGTCTTTCTCAATGAGTTCCTCTGCATGTAGTTAAAACTGCTCTCGAAATTAATAATAAATGGAATCATTGTACTTCGATGGGAAGGGTGATTTTGGTGTAATCTGCGGTTCCATTTAAAATAGATTCAAGCTTTTATTTTCTGGAAATGACTCGCAGGAGCATCTTCTCGATTGCCCCATTTAGGAACAAACACTGATTATTTATTTCCTGTCCATGCACAAAGGCAGAACTGTAATGCGTCTTACAAGACGTCTTCTGTGATGAAAGAACTGAACTGTTAGTGATATAACTGAGTATTCCTCTCCCTTTACTGGGTTTGATGTAGCTCACAGCTGCCATGTCACTCTCCCACCGAAATTAAAGGCCTCGTCGGCTCTTTGAGTCTGAGTGTGGAGGAAATGAAGTGATGAAATGGTGCTTATACCTTCACAGGATGTGGTCCGGCGTGGAAACGAGGACAGCCTCTAACTTTTTTTCCACAAACTTCTTTTTTTCTTTGACAGTGACACACATAACAGACCAGTTTTCTGCAGCACCATGCAGAGTTTTCTAAAAAAATCACATTATTCGCAATTATCACAATTTAACACAATGCATGATGTGTTTGTGTCAATAAATAAAAATAGAATCAATCGACTCAAAACACTGATGCACATAATCTTTGACAAATTACAAGTTTTAAGGACTAGCTTAAGGAAAGAATAAACTCGATGTTACAAAAGTTTGCACACTTATAATTTGACAACATTAAATGTTTTGTGCTATATAGTCCATTTTATATTACTAGTTATGATTTGTCACAGCAAATCAAAATAAACTATACTCCAAGACAAAAGCTTCACCAGTAGAGCATATTAAATAACATAAAATGTTGTAAATCATTATAGATGTCGCCGGATTGGCTACAGTTAAAATGCACCAAGCATTCATGTATTTTGAGGGAGATGACAATAACACAACAATGACTTTATTTTATTGCTTCAAAGTTAATAATATGCCTAATGTACAAAAAATAAAGTTGTGTGTGCTGTGATAAATTTGCATGAACTCACTTTTTGTGAAACTTAGGTAGAAGTGCATAGGCCAACTTAAAAGTAAAAATGCATAGATTTCAAAATGGACCCTAGTAAACAGTTCAAATAAAAATACATTTAAAAATGCATCCTTGCATTATGAGTCTTTTTAGGGTGCTTTCATAGGCACATGCATATATGCACATGTGCGTAAACACTGTAATTATTGTAGTGTGTGGGTTAACAATGGCACAAGTCATAATGTAACTTCCATTTGTTACACATTGTCAGTTTTTATTATTTCTAAAAGACTGAAACAAAAAAGCTGCCAGCTAATAAGTCCCACTCTGGATACCGTATACATTTTGTATTTTATTAAGTGTCTCTGAAGAGGTTTGAAATACTACCTAAAAAAAATATACTGAAAGATGTTCCATACTTGCCATGATGCATGTTAATGATCAGATACTAAATAAATATAAATACAAATTCTGACCAAAATGCAGAATAAAATCGAGTCTAGAAGATTAAAACAAACAAACAAAAAAAACATTTTGTAAACATTCAATGAGGTTTCTGCTCCATGTGACCTACGGCAGACCCCGAGGATCAAATCAAACGCAACCTCTCTGGATTTACCGCAGCTGTGGCCGCAGCATTCGCTTACCTGGGACAGGTGGCGTAGCAGTAGTTCGTGGATTATTTAACAATGAAAACCAAAATCACCGATAAACAAACACGCAGCTGCATGAAGAAGAAAACACATTTTAATAACCCGGTAGCGTGTTGCTTTTCAACACGGACAGGAAAGTCTGAAGGCCTGGATGGGATCAGGGATGTGGACCACAACATCACCGACGTCAAGTTAAGTAACTCATGTTCTGTGAATTTTTTTGTTTGTTTGTTTTGTTTTAAACTCTATTTTCACACCGTTACCATGTTGTTTTATTATTACCTGTGCGTCTCAGCAGGAGCTCGGTGCCTGGCTTCTCTGTGTTTCACTTTTAGTAACCCTGCATCAATTACTTGTGTTTGTTTCCTCAGTTTCTACTGCTAACTGGAGATTTTAATGAGGAAACGCACATTTGCTGGTTTATTTAGGCCTGACACCTAATTTCATATAATGCTGCCCTCATGGGTTATATTGCGGTCTCTTTTCACCATTTTAATGTTTGACACATTTCTAATTACAGTTGATTATAGTGATAGAATAAATGTGGACTTTAATGATGCCTCCAGTGTTTTTAGGTGCAATGTGTCACTATTAAATATTTTTACTCGCTCTGGCATGCGTTTTTATTTCACAAGGTAAAAAAAAATTATTGCATGTCATTTAATGAGCGCTCTTGGGTTCCTAATAAATGAATCAATCACAAAAGTTGCTCCCCTTCTATAACCCCCAAACCAGATTTAGTGACTATAATGGAAAACACACCAACATCAACAACACTGCTACATCTGTATGCTGTTGCCCTGAAGCAATGAATGAAAAACACAATTTTAGTATAGAAACAAAAATTAATTAAAAAAAAACCAATGTAAATACTTGCATTAGGCTTCTTTACATGTTCGTGTTGGTGCAGAAAAGTTGTTTCAATCTCACTCATCTTACAGTGTCGAATAGTAAAATGGTCAAACCTTTAACAAAATGCAACCTTGATTCAGTACAGTACACCACTGATGCTACTTCGTTTCTTTACAACCAACCAAATGTAAATGTTGTTTAAGCTTCCTGACGACCTCTAGTCAAATTGAAAATTGAAAATGTTTTAAATAACTATTTATGGCAAAGTCAATGTATTTGATTGCATTATCTTACACCACTGTACCTAATACAACATCTGGTCAGTATATTTCATGCGATCACAGAAATATGGTCTATTCTATTCAGGTTAGTAGAGCTACAAGCCAAAGTTACAGTGTAAATGTGACTTGCTTACAGCTCGGTCCTGATGTCTGTCGTAGTGTGGCGTCCGGCTATAAACAGCTATTCAAACAAAGTGCATAAATTTGTGAAGTCAGGTTTTCCAGAAGATGTTGAAATTGTTTTGAAGAGTGTACACTTATCATCTGATATCCAGAGGGTAGTACTGTCCTGTTGGATCGTCATGAGTAGTTTTGTTTCCCTCATTTGGTCATGTATGTAATGACTTGGACTCCTTGCGTGGCTAAATTGTGAATTTCTGCAAAATGGCTAAAATGGGTCTTTTGTAGATATTTGTACATCTGTGCTCTGGTCAAACTCGTTGTTTCATGCTTTTATTTCACTCCAAAATAAAGTCAAACATCTGCTTTCAAACTCGTTGGCGGACCCTTCAGAGGGTCTGCTGTTGCCATATTGCTTCATGTTGCTCACTGGGGCCATATTGGACCTTTTTAAAAAGAAAATCGGTACAAATTGATTAAATCGAATAGATTCAACCCGGCCCTGGTGTTTATTACACCAGAAGAAAATCTGTTTACAGACCTTATGCAATACAGTCACATACCTGAATTATCTAAGAATATTTGGCGTGAAACAGTAGGCAGGGAGTGTTGTGTTGAGGCAGTTTGTGTCTATTTTCAGTGTCGTATATATGTGAAATCACTATTATCAACTCTGAAAAAACAGTCTCGCAGTTGCAGTTTTGGGTTCAGCGTGTGGTCGACGTTGACGGGTTTGCAGTGGTAGGCGTGCGTCTGGAGCTCTGTGGAGGTTTATGAGGTGAAGCCAGTGAAAGCTTCTGGTGAACGACAACAACCTGTAATCTAAACAAATCCTCACAACGCTAACAGGTGTTTTACTTTTTATGAAAAACCTGCAGCTCCGAAGACTCTCAAACATCAGTTGTTTTGCAGGACACTTGGTGTTCATGATGGATATTAAAGGATATTTTACTTTTGAGGTGTTTTTCTTCAACATTTATAATTTGATAGCGTTTTAACTTGTAAAGTGGCCGAGCTTTATGGACGAGTTGGACCTTTTATGTGCTTTAATTTTCTTTCTCTACTAAAATAAATCTGGATTCTTTTCTTTCATTCTCGTTGTTATAAAGGGCTATGATACATTTCAGGGAAATTAGTGATGTCGGATGTCTTTGTTTTTATTTATGTATTTTAAAAAATATTTCCTCGCCAGCCAGAAACTCTGGAATTATTTTGCAATCAAACATAAGCATTTTAATTTAAAAAAGGGGTAACTTTGCTAATAATTTCAGCCCCACACTGAGTCTGATATATCGGTTCATCAGTACGCATGGAACTAAAAGGAACTTTCTCAGGTCTAGTAAAAGTAAAGTTTATCTGAGTGCAAGTTTATTTAGTTTTTTTAAACACATTGTCTTCTCTAATTAACTAATCAAAATCATAATTTAAAATCCAACTTCTACTTTGTGCTCTGTGTGAGAGAGTCAGCCAACTTGGGGCACCACCCAGAAATTGAATGTATTTTGGTGTGAAAAGATAATTATAGTATATAGTTAGGATAGTCATGTTTTGGTGACTCACGTCCTCCAATTTTCTTCATCATCTTGCAAAAGTAACTGCTTTGAAATCACCTTTTGGTGAAATAGATAATGCGTCACTTTGGTCAATGACGACAACAAAAAGCAAGTATTCCAGTAGTTCAAATAGAAGACGTGCGAACACATAATTGTCCTCAAAATCAGATCCAAAGTGTCAAGAATTCTCCAAAACAATGATTATATTTCACAGACATTGCTGAAAACTCCAAGCGGTTGCAACGGACGCCGCTGTGCTGTTTTGGATTTAGCTTGGAAGGAAACGATGACAAAGCAGTTGAGGGACGTTCATAAGCCAGACGTGGAGAATGTGAAGAGTGAAATGAAACAATGCGCCGCTTTTGAAAAGCCCTCTTGAAGTCGGACACGACGCATCTATCACCGACAAAGACTAAACAAGTCAAAGAGTAATGAATATGTTTGTTTGCCTCTGGAATGTATTGACACAGTGGGGTTGGAGACCTCTGGACATCTACTCACACATACACACCTATACAATGTGAAGATATTTTCTTTAAAATCATAACTTCTCAGGGTTGAATTGTGATGTTTAAACCGTATTGAGTCCCCTAACCTTTTTTTAATTTAGGTTTTTTGTGGCTGTTCTGGACAGAATTGTTTGATTTCACATGGAAGTGGATTCAAAAATATCCCTTTGTGATAAAAGGCAGACACATATTTGTTCTTCTTCTCTCGTCATGCACTTCAGTTCACGTTCCTCGTCTTCCTGGAGCTTCAGATTTGTGATATATTTAGCAACAGTGTGAAGTCACTATTATTGTCTGTCTAATGCAACTCTTTAAAAAGGCAGGAGGCGACAACAAAAGCCCCGTTTCCCTGATATGTGATTGTTTGAAAGCGCGAAGCCGTTAAAACCGATGGAGTGCATTCATTTCCAATGAGGTGAGCCGTCTGCAGGAAGGAGCAGCGTCTGGTCATTCAGTTCAGGAATGTGGGTGACGTGTTCAGCGAATAGGTCCTGAAAGTATTTACTGTTCAAGTTAGAACGTCTTGGCAGCTGTTCAGTTCTTTAGAGATCTTAAGAGATCATTTAGATGTTTCGAAGATTTCTTATATTAGAGTATGGCTTGTTTTCAGCTCCAATGGTCTTGGGGTGTAAGATGGATTCAGGTACAATTCATTTCAAGACAGAAACGCTGCTCCAATAGTTGGAATAAAAAAAGTGATTTATTTTATTTGATGACATTTGGTCATTTAGATGATAGGAGTCCAGTCAAATAAGTATAAAAGGTAGCCTAGCAGGTTATAGCACTAATTTATCCAGTGCTGTGAATATTTCACTTCAATAAATGTGTAAATTATTTTATTGTAGCTCAATGTTTGTTGGCATGTTAAACTTCTGTGTAGGTCGGATAACAAAATTTCCATTTCAAAAGATTTTTATACTATTTTAGCACTCGAATGACTTTATTGGCCAAATCAAATATTCACCTAATCGTCCAACCACAGTTTGGGACAAATGGTAAATTATATCTTTTGATCATTGGGGTGAACATAATTAATAGATTGCAAATATAGTTTCCTTTAAAAAAAATTTTTTAGATAGACTTTTATTGGCTTCTGCCAAAAAAAACCCCAGCAGTTTTATAGACCTTCAACATAACACGTGTTCTACAGGACAATGCTGAAAGCCACAAGAGTAATTTTACAGATCAGTGAGTGAGAGCATCCACTCATAAACTGTTACGGCGTGGTTATTCTCTTTGCTATGAGAAGGATTTAATGGAAAGAAAACGTTTAAGACCTCACAGGAACAGAAATTTCCAAGAAGTGCCCGATAGTTGTTTTCGATGGTATCGGATCCAAACCATCAAAGTGGACATATTGAAGTATTTCAGGATTTAACTGACTGAGCACTTTATTAACCCTTAAATGTATTGCCTCTTTATCTCCAATACTCAAGAGCTATATGGATATTCCTGCAGTATTTACACAGAGTTTATTCTTGTTTGGACCACTCCTGCGACACTGATGTAACAACGAAGGTCAATTCAGTCCGAAGCCTTTCATAACTGAAGGTTTTTCCCCGATTTAAACCTACTACTCATCGCGTGACCTCGCCCTCGCTTCCTCCAGCCTCTGTCCCCTCTCATCTGAGATCATCGGTTCATGCTCTGTAAATCGCGGCCTCTTTTTTTTTTTTCCTCCGTGCTAGTCATCACGGCATACGAGTGGTCATCTGAGGCGCGGCACTGTTACTAACTGGAAATCAACAGTTCTGGACTTGGGCGAGCTTCTCCAGTCGTTTGTGGATACCATGGGGCGAGCCTATCGTGTTCTTGTCCGTGGTCGCGTACCGGGTGACTAAATGCTCATTAGGGCTGAAATCAGGCCACACCCCAGGGTTTTGTCAATATATAATTAAAAAGACAGGATGCAGGCACACTTTTGGCTCTCTCTACACAGTGAACCAATGTTCCGTTTCGAGATCGGCTGCTCAGTGCAGCACTGTTGGAGATAGAGTTTCACATTTTCCTCAGTCCAGGAGACGGACTAATAAAGAGTCGCATACCTTATCCCGTATTCATTAGAATTGCTCAAGTTTAAAGGCTGAATAATAAAAGGCCACTTGGTCTGACGTCAGTGGTCCCAGCTTTGATGGTGGTAAACATCTCGTCTGCAGGTGAATCATTGGCCACCTGGATAGCGTTGAGCTTGTTCGTAAACCACTCTGCCTTCGGGGCCGTACGTCACGATTTCCCAATGAACGGTTGCGAGACTGAAGATGCTTTTCGAATGCTTGTTTATTTTTTTTGAGCGCTTCAAAGACGCTTGTATTTGGAACAATACATTTTAAATAATTTCTCGACATTTGCTCAGTCTTATCTGAAGATGGCAGCCTTGCAATGTACAACAGCAGAAGTTGGTTGTTCTGTTTGAAACATAACTTGTTAATTTCTTCTTTCACCATTTAATCCATGTTAGAATAAGGCTGTAACATAACAAAATGTGGACAAAAGGAGTGCTTTACAGACACGATGTATCTCACTCTTTCCTTCAAACCTTTGTAATGAACTCAACCATCAGATCCTTTAAAACATAAAGGTTGTGTGATCGTATGTCATGCATCACTGTTACATACAGTAACAGTTATGCAACAGCACCTCAAGCCGCTATATTGCTTTTTCCAAAATAAAGGTATTTCCCCAGAAATAAATAGTCTTCAAGGACTGGCTTGTTTTATTGGTGTGGTTGGATCGGGTCGCCATGTTGAATAGCTTCCTTGCAGAAACGGAGAGTCTTCCAGGGGCCTCCAGGGGCCATGTTGTTTCTGGAACTGTTGCTGGAAGAAAAGAGGGAGAATGTTTATAGTTGGCGCTTTAATATCCATTCTGCAATTAATGGGTTTTCTTGCCACACGCACACACACACACAGAGTTCTTGGCAGGTTTTGCAATAAACAAACAGAATAAATCACTGCAGCCTTAGGATTCAATAAGTTTTGTAAAAGGGTCCATTAGAGCTGCTGGCTCCGTTTTGCTCGTGATAATAAACATTCCAGACAGGAGATCAGGGCTGTTGGTAAACAACATTATTTACAACCTATTGGATTATATCCAGTAGAGTTGTGAAGATAACTCTACTGGATAACTCTCTTTTTCTTTAATCAATAACATTTATTTTAGATTTAGGGATTTTTGTGAAATATACATTATATTATACATTTGTTCCATATTCATCACAATTTCTTCTTAAAGAGGACGAAAGAATGCTTGCTGCAAAAAACCATGTTTGCAAGCATGTGCCATGAAAATACCTTTTCTTTTTCCATTTTCTATCGGAACACTTATTTTCAGTTCATCTAACCAAATGTCTTTCTCGATCAGAAACTACACGTTTGTGAGAAGCGGTAATGCGATAACGTTTCTGTAATTTCTGAGCAGTTTCTCATCTTTGAATAATGATCTCACCACAAAGTGACTCATCCGTCAGAACGTGGTTATCCGCCTCAAGTTCCTATAACTGCTTTAGTATCTTTTTATTTTTTTCATTTTTGGTTTCCTTCCCTTGAGAGTGTGTGTTGCATTTTATACCTTAGATTGTGAATTACAGTGAACAGCACAATAACTATTAGTGGTGTGTGTGTGCAATATCAAACTTTGAATATCAAGCTCTGATAATGTTGGAATACAAATAAATGTATCGTCATTTAGGAGTTTTGCTTCATCGTATTCAATATTTTCATTCTTATCTAAAACGGGCTCAAGTATTTACTGTTAAATTAAACTGATGTATTAATGTTTTAATGTTATTGTCAAACCAATTTAAAAAAACATTTATGCTGATGCTGTGTGAGGTTACCATGGAAAACAAATATTTAAAAGAGCCCCAAAAGTGGAAAGAGGGTCCTTTTGGGGACTGTTGATGAATGAAGTCAGTAACGGAGCTTCAACTGGAAAATCTTCTGTCTGCATTATATCAAAACAAGTAAAAAAACAAACTCCTACTACAAGCTGTTGTGTCTGTAAAAAGTGTAATCAACCATCCTTAAAATATAAGACTGAATACATATGGTGCGTTCAGGGTTTCCATTTGTCCCTGGGATCTTGGCGAAGATGTTGAGAACTTCCTGCTAAGGTCCAACACAGACTGTTGAAGCTTTTCCATGAGTTTACTCTCTGAGGGGGGAACCGGGAAACACATGGTAGCAACATTAAATGCAGGGCTGTTATCATGCATCGACAAGGAATTCAAGTCGGTGTTAAGAGTAAAGAAGTACGGGGGAGGAAAGGCCTGCTATTTAATGTTTTTGTGCTGTAATTATACTTCTTGACAAGATGGCCAAAATAACATTATATTCTATCCCTGAAAACATTTGAGTTTTTGTTTTCCTCATTAAGAGCATCAAAATAACTGACAGAAAACAAATGCACTTGCAGTGTTTGAAAAGTCATCATGCTGCACCAGATGGTATCATGGTGTGGAGAAACGCTCATCTGCGATCTAAAAATAACCCAGAACGTGACCGCAGAAAACACCTCTCTCATGATTCTCGCCAAAGCAGTAGGCAATTATTTTGCACGTTGTGCAACTTGTTGTGCAACTTGTTGTGGTGCAACGCACACAATGGTCCTCTCTGGAAAGACACTTTTCTCATGTGGGGGAACCTGAATATGATGTAATTCTTAAAGTTTGCAGTTGACATGTTTTCTGGTTCGGGAGCTCCTATGATCACTTTCCACTTTGGGACATATCCGGTTCTCAGGTTGCCGTGATTTCCAGACTCATGAGGTTTATCTTCAGAAAAGGCTTGCATGTCAAAATATAACTGTGCATTCCATCTAAGATGACAAATTGATGTATGATAAAAGAATTATTAAATAATTATCTCCATTATTACCACATTTAAGTGACGGCGCAAGCAAAAATCATTTAAAATAAAACGTTTCACGGCAGATTCTAAACTACAAATGACAAAGAAAGTTCTGCGTGTCTGAGAAACTTGTGAGGGACAAGAGAAGAGCTGAGGAAACGTAACAATGCTAAAAGCACGATGAACAGAGTTGAAGAAGGTTCTTGAGTAGCAGCTTCTGGAGACTTATCGTCTGTGCATTTCAATCCTGCATGGGAAAATAGGTAGTTTCTCTTCAAGACACTTTTTTTCTAAAGATGTGAGTTGTATTCAGGTTCAACTATAGTTCAGAAAATAAACAAAAGATTGTAATTCATGAGTTGAGCTCATTTAAAAAAAAAAAAAAAAACACAGCAAAATGACATCCAGCTTCAAATGGGCCTGCATGGACAATTTTGACTTGTGTTTTACCTAAATGGCACTGCAAACATGCATCATGCAGGATTTGACACTTTCTTAAAAACACAAAGACTAGAATTACCAAGTGTTTTCAATTTCCATTTGGTGACATCTTATGTGGCTTCAGAAAGATGTGAAACATTCATGCAAAGTACAGCAACAATCAGCTGTCTTGATAATCCATGAGCGTCTTAAAGGATCACGTCTACTATGCTTTTCACTCCTTTGTAAAGTCTATAGTGATTATTGGCCGACAATACACATACAAATTTCAGATTGTGAACGTTAATCAGATCTTAGATGATTTCAGCTCCAACTCAATAGTGATTGGCATAATATATAAATGCGCCCTAGAGAAAGTGTAGTTTTCGTTTTGGAAGGGAAAAACAAAATCGATTATCAACCAATCTTGGTGCAAAAATGTTTTTGAGAAAATATTTCCGCCTTTTTCAGTGCAGTTTCAGTTCCTTCTGCAAACAAAACAAATTTGTCGCACGCCGTTGAAGGTGGTTAAAACAGGAATTTGAGGCAGGCAGACAGAATAGGATCGTTTGCACTCGTACATAAACACAAAACTGACTCGGGAGATGGATATTGAGGGTGAAAAGTTCAGTCATACAGTCTCAAAAACATGTGGCCTCAGGGGCTTTGTGTATTTGACCCATTTAATCCAGTTGGAAATGAAAAAGGCTCTTTAGAAATGGATTGAAAAGATATTTTTGTTGTCTTGTTGGGGGTTCATGAAGTGTTCAACCATCCATCCAGTCATAAAACAAACTCCACACTGACTGACCGGTCTTGGAATCAAACCGGAGTATTGTTGCAGTGAGGTAAGTGCTAACCACTTAACCAATGTGTGCATTAGGACGTATCCACCATCTTGTATTTCACCATAATTTGTTGGACGGCCTTGTCAAAGATGTCCAAAATACAACATACTATATGTCAGTGTGTTGTACATGTTTAAAATCACCAGTATTCTGTCGAAAAGTGTGACATGATTGTTGAACAAAACTGCTCATATGAACTCGTAGTTGACTTTTCACACTCCCATTTCATCAAAACACTGACAGAAAACTGGGAGCGTTGGTGAAATGTGAAAGCAAACCCAGCTGTTGTTCCACATTCGAGTTCTCCAGTGTTTCCTACAGAGAGATCAGCGCTGCAACACTCATGACTAATGCACAGGAATAACTGTTATAATTGGTCCCTTATAGGAAAAAGCCTTGATTTACTCATCAGCTCCGACGTTTACTGCGAAAGAGGGACACTCTCATTGTGGCCCTGGAAATCGCACAAGCGTGAAGGACTTCCTCGAGGTTTTCCTCGTCGAGTGTAAATCTGCACGCCAGCGACGAGATTTCCGAGGAGTTCCCCTCGGAGCCGCCGTTCTAAGAAGCAGATGATCAAAGACACCGGGGAAGTCTCCATGTCGGCTTTCCCTATGACCTGCTCGCACAACGTGAGCAGAACGACACATGTATGTCGGTGTATTTCACCTTGTTCTGCGAAGGAACACAAGAGTTATGTGTTTTTGAGGTGAATTGGTGTTGACTCAAAAGGTCAAAAGGCTGTTGTAAAAACATTTTGTTCTTGGGCTATCTTTTTTTTTTTTAATCCCTGCAAAACATAAATATTTAGTAGCAAAACAATGATTCATGTTTGAGTAAAGACTTCAACCATTTAAAGCAGGGGTATCAAACATTTTGGTTCAGGGGCTACATATTGTCCCATTTCATTATGAGTGGGCCGGACCAGTAAAATAGTGGCATAACAACCTTCACTTTTAAACTTTGACATTTTTCTTTGTCGTGAAACACAGTATATGTGATGAAAATGTCTACATTTAAAACCAAACAAACACTATGGAAAACGACGACAATCTGAATTTTTAATGAAATCTTCTTGTACAAAATACAGTAAAATCCCACAAAACCCCGATTCCTGTTGGATTATGCAAGTTTTTACAAACTGACTTTTTTTCATATAGTGTATTTTTAAATGACTGACGAATGTTGTGTATTTAATATTACATGCTTTTATTAAATTTTTTGTTCGATTTTTCAATACTAAAACTTGTGAAATGTTGTTGCCCATCTTCTGTGGGCATTCACAGGTCGCATTGGGGCACGTTCACCGTTTCTATCCAGGATGCATCAGGTGCAGACTTTTGTTGATGGCGACATGTCCCAGAATGAATTTTGCACCAAGGTCAGCATTGTGATAGCCGTCAAGGAGACCCCCAACAGTAAGTAAAACATGGTTTTAACATTAGTAATTTTAGTTTTTTTATTCCTGGTATTGAGATGGCCAGCTGGCGGTTGGCTTTTAAGAAGCTCGGTGCTGATTGGCCTGCTTACAGCCGCCTGATGTTGGCAGCTGGCAAAGGCGTTTGCAGCTGGTTCTGATGTCCAGGCGGTGGTCGGATAACGGATATGATTGCTTTGGCCTTGGCTGTGAGGTAATACCGAATACCGCTACGTCAATTCAACAGTTTGTCATTAATCCAAAGCACTATAGTGTACATTAAAAATATATGTGTGATAATTAAGCTGTATAATGTCCTTTATCACTCTTTCACTGGACGGTCAACCTGTGTTGGTTCCGGATTAATACTTCTTTCAGTACACAGAAGTTTATTCAAATAGACAGAGCTGCTGGGCTAAATGCTAACAAAAATTAAATGTGAAAATTACACTACCAAAAAAATATGTTATTGAAAAGCAAAATTTAAGAAAACTACTACTACTTCAATCCTCAAGTGTGTATTTGAAAAGAAGAAGAAAAAAATGGATCAACAGGACTCTTAATAGTCCTTGTGGAGACGTTCAGTTTTACAGTGTGTCCTTTTATACAAGGGAATCTTCAGTAGTAAAACCTGCATCCAAGTAAGGACGGCAGCGCTCGGTCCGCCGTGCCCCGACGAATACGCCAGCTCTAATCTCTCTCTGTCTGGAAGCGCTGACCTCTTTTGCTCCGATGATGGCTTGTTACCACTATTGATTTTGGCTTCTTTATTGTGCAGACTTCCTGCAGGGAGGCAGATGACCCCATGCACATATCAGCTACGGTTGGCCACTGAGAACACCAACAAACAATTTGTCCTGCTAAATTCACAATTTATCGATGCACTTTTTGTTTTAGAAGACGGCAGGACGCACTGTGTTTTGTCGACGCCGTTGCTGGATATACTGTTGTCCTGCGGGACCGTGCGCGATCATCCTGGCCTGCGGTTTGTTTTGCCGTCCCGGTGCTGATGGAAACTTCTCTCTGGAGGACGACATTTCACCTGCCACTGATGGATCTGAGCTGATGTGGCTGGAGCGACTTGTAAGTGAAGGCTTCTTTATTTTTCATTTTTGGAGAACAAATTGGGTTAGAGTTTTTGTCACCGAGACAGAAATCAGAGATATTTTCACTTTATTACTGCATCACAAAGTCACTGCTTGTATATGCTTGTCAGATTTCTATATCTGGCAGTATAATGCTGGCAAATATCATAAGTGTTTATTTCATATTTCATATCTCATTGTAGTTCATCGCACGCACCATTGAACTGAGGGGATTTGGTTTTAAGCTAGAAGTTTTCATCTTTTAACTGAATTTATCATCTTGTTAAAAGCAAATAACACCAGATAGTGTTTTTTTTTCTTCTTTATGTATTAGGTTTTTGCTGTAGCCTTACAGTAGTTCCGGCTGTGCCGTCATATTGATTCATGAAATCACCTCGGGGATCAACCAGTTAATCAGAAAAGAAAAAAAAGGGGGTAAAAGTAAAAATTTGATGAAGAAACTAATGAATTCAAATAATACTAATGAAAGCAGTGAAAGCATAACCGATTATGTTCAGGAATTAAAGATTCATTTGTGAAATAAAGTCGAAGAAAAAAGGACTGGATCACACTGGTGTGGTAAACATTTATACTATTTTACAAATGCTTGTGTTATGAACCTCAGTCTGGTGTCCTCAGGAAGTAATACGATTGAAAACACTTTTTATTCTTGTTATCGGCAATAAAAGACAACAGATGAACGTGTCCCGACGATTTAAAAAGCGCAGCTTCATCTGTTGTTCCGGTGAAGCTGAAAATAGCAGCCAGCACATCTGGTTCTGAGCGATGATATCCCGCCTTCCCTCCGTCGCTGGGATGTTTGTTTTGCTCACCATGGTTTTCGGAGACAGCAGCCACATTCTGCTGAAGATGGATGGCGGGTTTGAGGAGAAAACAGAGGCGGACAGTACGTCCAGAGATCTTATCAGACGGTCTGATTGTTACCGTCCTGAGGGGATCGGCACCACACTTTGTCATGATGACATTTAGACAAAATCACCACTCCAGACAACACGTCGAGGTGTTGACTTTTAGGAATACAGTAATATAAACTGCGTTCAACCAGTGTTTACATATCTGTTAGTGCAGAATATATTAAAGCAGCTGTAGCAAAGCGCGCACTGAGGTTTTAGTGCTAGTTTGAGTAATGAGACGGCTAATGGTGATTCTCAACACTAAACAGTATTTGATTATTTGGTTCGTCGCTAAAAGGCAGAGATGAGCCCAAGAACTCAACAATATATTGACCTTTTTGCACATTCTTCATTTTAAAGATAGTTAGTTTTTGGTTAAAGTCTGTTTACCCGAGCTAAGGATTCTAATTAAGAATTAAGGAGTATTAAAATTTGTCTTGGAAGTGATGAGAATATTAAAGTGGCTGAGATTATAACAGCTATAATACATGTGTTCTTGCAAACTCTTCCAACTTTACACTTGTCAAAATGTTAGATTTTATCAGTTGATATCCTTGAGATGACGCTCAGAGGATAGTCTCGTGTCAGAGAGCTGGGCCCATGAGAAATGAGATTAGAAGAAAAAACTTAGTGCAGCTGTCGTCTGGCAGGCGCTCCAACAGCACAAACTAAACTGACATTTGAAATGCCCAGTTTCCGAGTTGCACCGCAACCTAAACAGTTTACGAGTTGGTGTGTGTTCCCACCCTCACCTCGGGTCACGAAGGTTTTCTCATGGACGTAAGAATGACTTTCTAGTTATAAACAATCCGACATGAGGACAATACCAAACTGTTTATGAGAGGCTGAGCTCGGACTTCTCGGACTAAATCTGACGTAGAGCTGGTGGCACTCCACAAGTAGATCTGAAATGTCTTGATCCCGAGCTGAACTCTCAGGTTTCTTACTGCAGGTGTAAAGGGGTAGAACCGCCTGGATTAGGGTTAAAGGTCAGCCCAGATCTGGCAGGATGGGGGATCTTGAGGTCAGGCTTAGAGCCGCTTGGGGTTGACTCAGGATGAGCTGGAGGAGGTTACGGGGGGCAGGGATGTCTGGGTCTTTCTACTTGAAGTATCAATACTGCAGCGTCATGTAGACCAAAGCTTCAGACAGATTATGACGACGGCTGTCTGTCCGACTTCTTAACGGAAGTATTGTCACGTTGCTCTGTGTCACACCTGTGACAAATCCAAATCTTCACAATCAGAAATATTAAAATGGATATTGGCAAACAGGCTTAAATTAGTTTTAACAAATGAAAAAAAAATGAAAAGAAAGCTTTGCTTTATCATCTAGTAAATTTACCACTCATGTCTGTTACGGTCCAACATTTTTAAAGCTTTGTCTTTATACCCAATTTTTGTGTTCACTTGACATTTGTGGTCTGGAACAACTGTTAAAACCTCAGAGATGTTCAGTGTACAGTACCAGAGAAGCAAGTCTCATGTTTTTTTTTTGTGTTTTTTTTTCCTTGTGTGCTGTGTGAACATCACCAATGAGTAACTTCTACAGAAATGTTCCACCTCCTACGGATTCCCACATCTGAGGGCAGTGGGGTGGTTGTCATGTTAGCAGAAGTTTGTTTTGATTGGTTTGGGGTAATGAGTCTCAGCCTAGGTTAAGTTTTTCTTCTTAGTAATACTGAGCTGGAAATTCAATACTATAATTTAAAAAAGAGAGTTCTATTTGACCTATGGTCAAGGGAATAAATGATTTTAGTTATGTTTATTGTCTTCTTAAATCAGATGTGAGCAAATTTTTGTTAAAGAATATTTTGAACATAATCTTTTTTTCTTTTTCTTTTTTTAGTGCTTCTTGCTCTGAGGTAAAAATCTCTTCCACAACAACTTCAGACCACAAAACATCTGACTGCATATTTGGACGAGCTTCACTCAGCTAGGTGTTTGGTCGTCCTCACAGTCCGTGGCAAGTTCAGTCTTGGCCTGACTGCTTTTTTCTATCTTGCAGCAAAGCTTGATTTGGCAGAGAGAAACGCATAAACTGTAACATTGAGGTTTAGTTTCTATAAAGAAGGGCATACAGTGTTTCTCAATAGTTTCCTTCCACCTTTCTTCAAGGCTTTTTTTTTTTTTTTGCCTGAGATGAATTTAAAGAATTGGCACCTTCAAACATAAACATGCCCAGTCAAACAAATGTGGCTCTTGTTTAACAGCAAGAGAACAACTCTCTCGGGGAAAAGGAATTTTATTAACTTATTAGTACCTCTACAAATAAATTAAAACGCTGGCATCATGCAAATGTGTTTATAAGACGAGCGACTGTGAAATACTATGAAGCTCATAAATATAATGGCGCAGCAAAGAATACAGACGGATGTACTCCCAGTTCCGTTAATTAGTAACGCTCTCAAATGACCACTTTTTTCAGTAACGAGTAATCTAACGCATTACTATTTCCAAACCAGTCATCAGATTAAAGTTGCACCTCCAAGTCACTGTATGTTTATGTTGTAGCGTCCAACAGGACTAGTTTCTTGTCTGCAAAGCCGCTTTATTATTAAACAGAACCGGGCTGCTCTTCTATTCTCCTCCACTCTCAGCCAATCACAGACCAGCTCGCTCTAATGGTGCGTTCACGTGACACAAAAGAATAGAGATGATAAAAAATAATCAATAAATGTTGTCATTGCAACAAGAGCACAACTGCAGAGATGTTACACTACTTTTGTAATTTTCCTGAATAATAAGATTTATATTGGGAGGAAGCCCCGCCCCTTTTTAAAGAGTTTTTATCAAAACCGGGTTCCTTTTTTATGCTGAGACGGTCGGGGGGGGGGGGGGGGGGGGGGGGGGGGGGTGTTGTCGGCATCTGCTGAATGGAACTAAAAAGTTGTTTGTATTCTAACTTGGTTACTTTTAAAAACAAGTAATCAGTAAAGTATCCAAGTTACTGTTTAAAGGAGTAACTAGTAATCAGTTATTGGATTACTTTTCCAAGATAACTGTGGCAACACTGGTCACAACTTTGGACCTATAAAATCCGCTTCTGCATAATTAGCAGAAAGTAACCGTGTCAGGGAGTTAATGGACGATGCTGAGCTGGAATACATCAATCGGGATGTTAAATGCTCACCTCCAAATTACTGTGTTTCTGCAGCATGAGGGTTGGGGCTAACCCTAACCAAACATAAATTGTCTTAAATTTTGATTTGTGTGACTACTCCCCCCCCCCCCCCATCCACCATTTTTTTAAGGACTAATTGAGTAGTCTAAAATAATGTTTCCGTTTAGTCCACACCAAAAATATTCCTACACATGCAACATTCTTTTATTGCATTTTATTTGATTTCCAACACCAGTTTATTCAATATTGAGTCGGTGCAGTAATGTTGACTTTAACACAGAAATGTTTATCCAGTAGTTCAACCCGAACTAATCAGGCTGACGCAAGTTGTCTTGTTCCCTGTTGTCTGAAGCACTCGAGAGCACAAAGCTGCTGCTTCAGGATTTTTTTTGGGGGAGTTTTCAGTCTGAGCCAGCCTCCTAAATCACTCTAAGAATCTTTATCTCATCTCATATTTCCCACAAATGGTGATGACGAAGAGCTGCAAATGATGGAGCTGTCTCAGCTTGGTGTTTACTGGAGAGTTAATGCAATTGAGGAAAAAAATCATTGATGTAAAGAGAAAACCATCAAACTGACACTTTCCAGTAGTTTGCAGGAATGAGGGCATTTGTTTTGACGCCACCGGCTCTTTCCACATTCCCACATTTCAAAATGAAAGCCTCCACCTAAAACGAGTTTTTATATATTTGCAGCCATTAAGAGGTGGGAAGGCTGGAGCTGCACAGTGCGATTTAAGAAGTAAGAAATGTCTGCACCTTGGCTGCACTTTGCTCTTGAGCATGTGAAATGAAATGTCCTGATTTTATACTGGTTTTAACTGACAGATACAGTATTTTACTTTCTAATTTATTCTTATCTGCCTGTACTCTTTTATATATGTATTCCCTGTTTTTACACTGCTTTTCATGTACTCAATACAACTTAAATGACACATAAAAACCTTGAACCTTGAGCCTTAGGATCCATTTCTAGTACAGAATATCTCAAGTGAAAATTGATTTCATTTCAGAAAAGTTGCACGTTTACACAGTAATGTTTTGAAAGTGATGTAGCTTTGATGTATTAATATTGAAGCTCCTTTAAACTGTCTTTCTTTGTTGTTCTGGCCCACCTCGTATCTGTATGTAAGAAATAAAATGTGTGTCCACATGTGATTCAGATTGTATTCGACTCAAGAGTGAAGAGGACACACCGCATTCATTATGAATGAATCCTTCTCGCGCTTGGGAAGAATGATTTTCTACGACCATAATTCAATGAACTGGTCAAAAGACACACAAATATTTTTTTTTGTTTTAAGAGGCGGAACCACCCCTGCTACACTGTGTTTGGGTGTACTGGAGGGATGAGGTGATGCTGTATCATTTCTATATAATCTCTTCCATGCTGCGAACGTGTTTGGTTCATGCAGATGATCTAAAATTGTATTTTGCGAGCTGAGAGGGTATCTCGCCGCTTTTACCCGCCACCTCCTTTTGCAAAACATAAAAGGGTCTTGAAAAGATAATGATCAATTGCAGACATTGTTGTCTTCCCTGTCAACTGCGGAGAAAAATAGAGTGCTGTGCCGCCTTAATGTGGCTCGACAGCTTGTTCGAAATGTACTGTATCTCCATGGCCTTTTTCATTTTAAGCCAGAGTTGTGAACTTGATGCCCTTTGAGCAGCAAAGGCTGTGCTGACAGTTATCAATGGCTGGTCGGCTCGTCTGCACATTATTCCTCGACACGCTGCATACATGTTGAGGATATTAGTGCTGCAGTATTTCTCTCCATCAGGATATTCAGTGTTACCAGAAGGCTTTCATTAATGAAATGCAGGATTACGACTAATATACGTAGAAGAACAGTTTCTTATTCCCGACTAATTTATAACTTGAAATGGCCTGCTTCTCATTTTAATCTGACCGTGTAACATTTCTCGTTGGCTGGCCGCTGAGATTTTTATGAAAGCTCTTTCTCAAGCACACGAAACACCAAAGAGAACCATCCACACTGTACTACCCACATAGTTTCCATATGTTCCACTGTCCTAAAAGCAGAGGCGGCGAATCTCCCGCAGCTGCATGCATAAAAGAGCCGAGTAGCCGCTAACCAAGGCCAGACCTCTGTGAAGTAGCGTCCATCTCCCACAGTGGGAAGATTTCAGCTGTCTGAAATGACGCAGGCCTGCAGGAGATATGAGGCCCTGCTGGACGCAGTCATAACTCACGTCTTACCAGCTTCGCAACTTGCCTCTTTTCAGCTGCATGACATATGTAAGACTGCGCACGCACAATCTGGTATTTTTTAAGCCGCAATATTGAGGTTGGATGAGAATATCTATGGACTTGAACACGTTCACTGGATGTCGAGGCGCCGAGAACAGGAGGAACAACACATCTGATTGTAATGAGAAGCACATTGCCAGGATTTCTGCTGAGCTCGGTGATGATAAATGAGAAATCGGCTTCACTTCTTTACGGTTTTACTATTCCAGCGTGACACAATCAGTCCCAACCACTTATTCCCGTGCACACATTCGCACATGGTGGCACAAATGGCAGCAGCTCTAATTTCGGGTGCTCGGCCATCATGGGAGCAACTTGGACTGGGTGAGATGCGAGTCCAAGTAGAAAGACATTCACGGAGGCTTCATGATTGAATTTAATGATTGAAAAAAAAAAAAAAAAGTGCTGCGTTTTTATATTTCTTGGTGCGTCTGAGAAACGATACTTTGAATTTCCCAGCATACCGATGATATTGATGCATCAGCCAGTTACTGATGAGTGACATTAGATAACAATGCATTGTGTTTAAACTACAACAAAGTCCACCGGCAGGTTACTACTGTGCATGAGAGACATGGATGAAAAGTTTCAGTTTAAGAACTTTTGGATTGAACAAGCCTATAAAATACGTATGAACACAGTGAATTGCTTTATTTTCAATATTGGATGCTTAAGAAACACAATCGATCAACATTATTGTATTTTCTGTTTAATTTCCTGTACATTTGGTTCAGTCATCTACCAAAACTTCTTCTTGTATCAGATACAGGGATACTATAAAAATGGGATTAATTCTCCTGAATCCATTAGGTTTTGTTTTTTTAATTGAGTCGTACTTCCTTCAAAACATTTGTTGTGAGGCATTGTTTACAACTTCAAAAATATCTGCAAGTTACATCCAAGTGAACTGTAGTCTGTCTGAGACTGAGTCATGTCTCAGATTATTCGAGTGCAGTTCCCTTTAGTAATGAAGTTTGTGTTCGAGCAGAATTGTTTTAATTAGCGTGACTGTTCTGCGTCGTATTTAGTTTGAAATGACGGGGGTATTTTTAACTTATTGGCGAGACCTTTATTTGTTAATCAGAGGACGTGATTGTGTTCCGAGTTCAGCCAAATCATCTGTCCTCATTAGAATAAAGTGATTTTCCTGACTCGACGCAGCATGTATGGTTTGAAGCAGTGGTTGGGATGTGGTGTGGTGTGGATTCCTTTTAAAGCTTCTAAATAAATCTGAAGGGTGGAAACATCTGCACAAGTTCTTTTTTCTGTCATTGTTAATTTTTGTCTTGGCAACTTAATGTGAAAATGTTGATAAAGACAAGATTATTTGGGGTTGGCAAAAAAAAAAACATCGGAAAGAACTGCTGTAATACATTAAAAACGGTTTTAACGGTCATTTCATTGTCAGATGCTCCATTGTGCAAAGCTGAATATAGAGACTTAGCAGGATTGCAGTTGGCATTTATGTCATCAACACTCCAGAGAGGATTAATGTGGAGATGTAAACGTCACCAGGGGCCGTGGATTTCCGAACTCAGCCATTTGCAGCTTCATCCTGGTACATTTTTGTTCATGTGTGTATGGCGCAGTCAGAAATCCCAAGAAGATTTGTTGAGGGAGGATCGGCGGGTTTCTACTGTTATGTCCGAGTTGGGAGAGTTTCATTGTCACTCAACACGATTGTCCATGTGTTTGGCATTTGGAGTAATCCAGACTTGCGACTGTCTGAAAATTACATCAAAGATGAGCCCTGAAACCCAGCACTGTTTCTGTATCCATCCTCTGTATTTTATCCAACTTGCAGGAAGGCTGGAGCCGATCCCAATGGCCGTTTGGGGGAATTGAAGCTACAGTCTGGATCGGTCGCTCATCAAAGGACAAACACCGAGACACAGTCACACACACTCGCATTCACAAGTTCAAAGTCACCAATCAATCTCAAATAAACCTTTTAGACGGTTCAAGGGGAACCAGGGTACCTGAGGGAAACCCAGACACACAGGGGTAGAACATGCAACCTCCAACACAAGCTGTCCCTCAAGCCCAGACTTCAACCAAGGACGAGAGGCAAGAAGGCTAATAACACTGAAGTCTGGCACAGGGTCGGTATCTTCACTTGAGCCTACAAGGTTATTTATGTTGGGGCAATTATGACAAATGCAGTTAAAAGTAATGAGTTTATTTTAAAATTCAAGCACTGTAGCTTTTCAGAAGATGATTAATAACCCCTTTATAACCCTCTTTGCTTCAGAGGACCGAAAACCACTGGAGCGTTCAGTCGTGACAAAAGACACTCCGAATGAAATGGCAGCAGGTCTTTTCTGTCTTTGTCTGCTTTAATTGACAATTTCTCTCCCGACCTGATAAAGAACATTTACTCAGGAAATTAACTGGCCAGAATAAGAGGATGAAGCAAGAACATTATACCATTATCTTGGCTAAAAAGATGGCATGCTGGTGCAGTGGTTGGTACTGTTTCCTCTGGCCTGGAGCTTTTCTGTATAGTTTTCATGTCTCCCTGTGTTTTAATGGGTATTCTTGCTTCTTTCAGCAATCAAAAGGCATAGAACTTTGGCTAATTGGTGACTACATAGCATGTAGATGTGAGTATCAAGTTTTTCCTTAAACTAGCTTTTCTTTAGGCAGGTGACACCCTGAACAGATCAGTTCATCACAGGACAGACCTATTCCGCAATGTGCCACCCACAAGTTGATCATGTGAAAACGAAGACGCTGCTGATCCCTCTTTAATATTCGACTCTCATTAGTGTGGTGTGCCATGTACCTTCATTAATGACATAAGTATTAATAATGCTCTATTTTAAAAAGTGTTGGTTACCTCAGTGCTTTCATTGCGGGAGGGAAACGGTTGCACTGCAGATTCTAACACCGACTGTGAGGATGATTGACTATCGCTGATCCCGTTAAGGATAATGGGCCCTGTCGTTTATTAAGCACTCAGCCAGCAGAGCCGAACGCCACGGTTAACAAAGACCCCATTCAGTAACGATCAGTCACTAGTGTCACTCTAATCCTTACACTAATGCCTGGACGTGCAGATCCTCTAATCTGTAAAGAGCTCCAGCTCATTAGAGTTAACTGCGCTGGGACAACAAAGGGAAGCGATCTCCGCACGGTCCAAGCCGCTCTGCGTTGTGGCTTCGATCAGAGGCTCTCGGCAGATGTGCTGGCGAGCCTCAGGAGGCGACCTGAGAGGCATCTGTGATTCCTTCAGAGCCATATTAGTTCATGTTTGTGCAAGCTGTGATGTCCCTGGTCTGCTTAATGTCTGCTGATGGCCTTTAGCTGCGACTCTGAAGTGGATTGTGAGGACTTAATGCCACGTAGGAGTATGTAAGACTCGATATCAAGCATTGCCTTTAATTGCCACTGAAACCACTGTGAACAAAATATCAAACATTAATTCAAATTCAAACCCTCGTTGCCACTATTTTTTCCATCTGATAGTATTTTATCTATTTCTAAACGAAGTCATCAGCTCGTACAAGCATCACGTTATTATTTTACCTCATATATACTCTCGGTGTCTTAGAATTGGTTATTTTGTGGTATTTACTGCCGTGGACCAGCTGCGATGAAACAAATCGATAGCAGATGTAGATTCTTACGAGTGTCTGAAGCTTCCAAGAGTTATAGCGGGTCATTAAAACTAATGAAAGGTCATCTAAGAAGGAGAGTCCCTGTATGTGTGTGTTTACGACTCACTGACAGCTTGTTGGTCGTAAATCCCTGATCTGATGAGACCTTTTCTGGAAAACTTTAGCCACAATTTTGTACTTTAGATTGAATCAGGGGAGTAACTGAATTATGCAGACCATATAAAGAGTATTCATTCGTCCTGGAGATTTATTGGTTTTTCAGAACATTGGATAAAAATGGATTTATTATAACCGTCTGTATGTATAGACGAGAAACATGAAAAAATGTGTTTAAACCAAAAAATTAAATAAAATAAAAAATCTAGAGCACTATAATAAAGTATTCAAAAAAATTGAGATGGAATATTTAGAAACAGTTTGAACACAAGTTTTAAACATAGCGTGACAACCTTTTCAAAAATAAGCTTATCTGGGAAAGTCACTGTTCAGTCAGGCCGGTTCTTATTGACGTGTATGTACGTAGCTGTATTTTTGTGGTTTTAGCTGTAAAAACATGAGCCAAGCAGTCAGCACTGTGTGTGTGTGTCTGTCTGCAGACTGATTTACTCTTCAAGTTCTGCTGAAGTTACTGCACTCAGTTGGTGGAAGAAGATCCACTTCTGAAAAGAGACAGATTTGTCAAGGAATGACAAAACTGCTGAGATGATCCACCAACATGCAGGCCGCGCCTGTAAATTACTGTCTGTCGCAAGCTCCTAATGCGTCCCAGATGCTGTGGATGCAGAGTGATGCTTAGAGTTGGTGCATTACAAGCATCTCCAAGAGTTTAGTATAATAGTAAATGGGCAGGACGGAAAGGAATCCAGAAGGTCTGCAGCTCTCTAAAGGGTTTGTACCTACAACAAAAGTCTTTCACTGTCTACATATGAGCTTCAAACGGCGTAGACGTCACTAGGATTTTGCATTCAACCCATCAGAGGGAACAAGTTTTGGGTAGACTTTTAACTTGGTATTTAATCGGTATGTTAGAAGTTGTTTTAGGAGAGGAAGAATATTGAAAGTAGGAAGTAGTTCTAATGTTCATATTGAGAAGGAGGCAGGAAGGCTGGTGGCCAATGAGGTCGTTGAACATCGAGGCCCTCAAGCTTTCCAGTGGTACTGCAACGTTTGGTCCATCAGCTTCTTGGAGATGAACGGAAGCAGAGACAAATGAAAGGCTTTGCGTGTGTAGCTGCACGTGGATCTTATGTTGAGCTGAAATTAGTATTTACAAGTAAACAGCCACTTGTTTCATGATGAGAATCAATTACTAATGCATCTTTACCTGAAATAGTGGTGAATAGTAAACCTCATTTCAGGTTCTTGTAGTGTGCTTAGAAGGCCATTTTGATTGTTTCTTTAAGGACAATCCTCCTCTTCCAGATAGTTTTAATAATTGCACAAAAGTTCCATGTGTAAGTTACCAAGTCAATACTATTGCGTCATCTATGTTTTGATTAAAAAACAAATTCCACTTTTGACATTTATTCTCTTGGGACATACAATCATACTGAAACTGCCTGCTCCACCTTTCATACTGTCATTACCTGTAGTGTAAAAACAAGGGTGTATTCACTCATTATTTATGATGGTCTATATTCACATGACTCATTCAATGACCTTTTTCAAAACTGAAGCTGACTGATTCACTGAGCTCCTTTATTAAAGTCCTCTGAGGTTCAAGCTGGAGACACTTTGGTGCCAATTTCAGCCTGTTGGGATGACAGAGAATTGTCCCGAATCGCATGTCAAAACAGCAGCATGAACAGGACGATCCAGCTATGATTTAAAGGAAAAGGAGTGCCGCTGTGTAAACGACCAGTGGATGTTTAGTCTTGGGAAGCTTCGCAAAATATCACTCACTCACACAGCCAAAAAGGATCCTGAATACTCTCTTCTTCAAATGGCTTGTCCCTGAACTGATGAATGTAAGTTAAAAAAAATTAAATTAACAGATAAAGTTAAAGATTCTTAATTAGTCAGTGGCTGTGATGTGTTCTGGCTTCCATTGGGGTTAACATTTAAATAGAAGATTTAAAAAGGAAAGGCTGGGTTTGCTATTCATTTTATGACATATTTGATGTTTAACATTTCTAAAGTTATATTGCGGACTGATTTAATTTGACTTGGATATTTCCTGGAGCAAATTGCAACATTTTTTTCACGGTTTTACAAAAAGCTATATTTTTCTAAATTGGGGGAAAAAAACACAATTTTCCCATATTTGCTTTGAAAATAGTTTCTATTTAGCAGTTTTGGTTTGTTTTTGCACATTCAGGTTATTTTGTTTGCATCGAAAGGGAGACATTCAAAACTTAATTTGAACTTGAAGCTCAATCTTTATTTTTAGCGGAGTTTACATTTGAATATGGCTACAGATGTTTTTTAAAAATTATAATTAACAATGTCCTCTTGCCTCACAGTAAGGTCATGGGTTCAAATCTGTGTCCTCCACGGTCTAAAAACATGCACATGAGGTTAATCTGTGACCCTAAATTGCCCCCCTTGTTGTGTGTGTGTGTGTGTGTGTGTGTGTGTGTGTGTGTGTGTGTGTGTGTGTGTGTGTGTGTGTGTGTGTGTGTGTGTGTGTGTGTGTGTGTGTGTGTGTGTGTGTGTGTGTGTGTGTGTGTGTGTGTGTGTGTGTCGCCTGTCTCTGTGTTTGCCCTATGATGGACTGACAACTTGTCCAAGATGTATCCTGCCCTCGTCTATGTTACGCTGGGATTGGCTCCAGCACAGAAAGTGGTATAGAAGATGTCTGTATGTGTGACTGAAGAACAAGAAATTATGCACTTTGCATGGAAACTTAATTTTAAGTGTGATTAATTGCAATTAATTGACTGTTCTGAGATTTAACTGATTGAAAAATGTGGTTGCGACAGAATTATTAACAGAAACGACAAAGCCAAGAAAACGATCAGCTTCTTAACCTGGACATGCTGGAAACGGCAGATTGCCATGAGACGAGGGGAAACGACTAAAGTGGTGTAAATTAGGTGGAAGAGAGATTGTTTTTGGAAGGTCAAACCTGAAACAACAGAGACATCAACATTGTCTACTTTTATTAATTTATTCCAAATTGTCTCACCAACACAGGACTTAACATTGTCGCACATCCCATGCTCACCTGATATTATACGTCTTTCCACTGGAATTTAGCTGAGCACATATTCTATGACTTGTAGAGGTCATGTGTTGAGTGGATCTTTAGCCAGATTGATGTTGAGTCACTTCTCTTCTCAGATGGTTAATTCATCACAACACCTCAACTACTGCTTAAATTACTTTTTCTTCTTTTTTTCTTTTTAACTCCATTAAGAGTGACATTTGTTTTAGCATTAATGATACATGAAGTTTTGGATGTATTGACTTGAACTTTTGGTGAAATATTGTTGATCCTCAGTGGGTGGTTTAACTGCCTTTCATGACCCCATGACCTTTCCTTGAGAAGGTTAACGTTTGTAGTTGTTTTAAATGGACTTCCGTGAAATGTGCTTCAGCTATTCACTGCAGGATGATACACGGTATGTTTACGTGTAACATCATCAATCAACTACAAACCTTTTGGGAGCAATTCAACATGAGCCCTTGGACAAAGCGTGGCTGGTGTTATTGATGTTCTTAGACTCTCAATCGTGTTTAATCGCGGCCACTTATAAGTATTTTGCTCCTTCCCATGCATACATTGCTCAGATTGTTCAGCTGTGATCATAACTGTCACTTGTTTATACTGTAGTTTCAGTAGCAGCTGCATGGAGATCAACAGCGGCGTGTTGCTGGGCCGCATGGCCTGTGTGTGCAGTGGGAAGTACATGCGAAACACATGTCGAGTCCTAAATTAAAACGGGAGACCACAGTTTGACCCGTTTGCTTCGTTCCACTGGCATTTTCTCATTGGCCTGCAGACGGGATCCCCGGGGTCCACTCGAGCTGGGCGAACATCTGATTTGATGGATGGTGACAGAGTTTTATGAGTGTGTCCTCCGCCTGCCAGTGCACACACTTCAAATCCTTTACAGACATGCACACAGTTCCCGCTTTACGTTGTGAGATCCTGAAGCCCAACGTGCTTGTTGCAGGTTCTCTCCAATGGGATCATAACGCATTGTGTTGTTTTGACATGAGGTTTTATTTCTGTGAACTAACCTATTAAATGATTAGAAATGTTTTGTTATTGCTATTGGAAGTTGCACCTTTTCTGATATAAGAAGATATAAAAAAAATCATTATTGGCTTTGAAGGAAATGCTAACAAACTGTAACAGCAGGCAAAAAAAACGTAGATTACATCATTTTAAACTGTTAATAAACTGAAAAGCACCCACTTAAAATTACTTACCGTACTGTCAATATTTGAAATAGTTAAAAACATTTGTTGTTGCTATCTTTTACAAATTCTAACATGCTTCATCTTTTAATATTCCTAATTAGTTTGTCTTTTGAGGCTTCAGTGTGATATGGTGTGTAAGGTACAACACTTTGGCTCACTGTAGTTGGCATAAATATAAACTAAATTGATGGCCCTTTCTTTGAAAATAGAGGGGCTGCCTCCATAATAATAACGTGAGAAAACTATTAAGAAAATCTAAGTGTTTGTTCCAATTTTATGCTGGATTTGCAACTTTAAGAAACCCTTCATTTTTGTCATTACGTAGACAAAGCAATACATCACAATTGATCAGTCCATGTACACAGGACCACAAAGACAACAAACAGTGTTGTTGTCTTTATGTTTTGTATTTAATGAAATGTGACAAATCTACTTAGCCCTGATGCAGCACAATTGAATTGGGATTTATGTTTTACTCGATAAAGATCCAGTGTGCAGGATTCCGAAGGATTTATTTGAAGAGATGAAGAATAAAAAGCATGATTTGGTGTTTAAAGAACTTTAAATCCATTTTAACGTACAATGGCAGTTAACTTTGTGAGGAAATACTCACCATCAAATTCCTGCAAATATATATTTTCAATGCAGCAGTTATGTACTGTATTTGTGATTATAGATCGAGATATAATAGTATATTGATGCTCTCATTTCAAACTTGAACCAGTTCAACTGGATAATCGGCAAAGTATTTTCTACTACAAAATGCCTGCCCATGGAGGAATTCCCCTCTTTGTTTATTCCTGTGTGATATTAAACTGTAATATGATTGGTGTGTTTCATTCAACAGGAACATTTGCAGTCTTTTGATGCTGTAAAGAGGGCAGAGATGGGTTTAGGAGAAGAATTTAATCTGAAGCCTACAGTAACCTCTCGTTGTGGCAACTTTGAAGCGTGTTTCCCGGCAGGACGTCACAAAAAGTTTGTGCTCACAAACTACAAACAGCAGCTTACCGGGCAGCATGGACTCACTTAAGAGACTTAAGCCGATAAACTTGTCTTATCCTCATCTAATCACATAACAGATTAAACCGCAGAGGCTGTCTGGTGGCGGCACACTGCCCGATTCTCCCAGCTCGGCCTCGCGCCGTCGCTCAGTTTGTCTTCCCGGCTGCGTTTTTTCGAGTCGACCTCAACTGATGTCACAGATTTATTCGCAGCAGCTTCTCTTTTATTGAAATCCAACGTGTCCGCCCAGTTAAAAATGAATAATGCATCTGTTTCCTGCTCGTTCCATCTGTTAAAGAGTGTGAAGATGTAACCGTGTCCACACGGGGAAAATAACAGTCAGACCACAGAAACGTTTCCTGCAGGAACTGTAGACCAACTTCACTTTTTTTTTTTATTTGTCACTTTTATTAACTTAATGGGAAGTTATGCTACAGTTTTGTAGCATTAGGAGCTTCTTGGACACGGCTGCAGAATGATTTACACCAAGTCCTTTTCGGAGGGTTTAGTGTACGGCTTGGAAAATATATCTATATCTATAAGTTGGATGATGGAAGGATCATTTCCATGAATGTGACATGACACTTTGACAAAATGTGCCCAAAAGTGAAATCTGCAGCCTCGATCATGACGAGAAAATCGTAAATCATTACCACAGCTAATCTAGTTGAAGGCAAATGTCTGTCTGTGTGCCCGTCGCCAGTCTGGACTCACTTTTCCTCTCATTGCCCGGCTTTCCCCTCTAATTTTCCGGTACGACCACAAGCACCGCTCAGCTCTGTCATGACTCCCAGTAACAGTGGCATCTCATTTAGAGGCTGCAGCCGGAGCTCTGCATCCATTAGGTGGGAGGACGCAGCTTTGAAAGAAAAGGAGGGAGTGAGACTGACGGCTATTTAAGGGCTACAGGTTTTCTGTTTTTTTTTTTTTTTTAAAGCAATGGGGGTCTGACTTAAACACTCCTCACACTTTATAAGACATTTTACTCCCACTCTCTCCCTCCCTCTCTCCCTCTCTCTCTCTCTCTCTCTCTCTCTGCTTGTGATTCACTCTGTGGCAGTGAGGGAGCTGAACTCCCATCCTGAGCTGTGAATGGTGAGAGGATAAGATAAGGAGACGGCTGGAGGAGGACTGCCACCCTGCTGGAGAGGCTTGCTGGAAGACGGACCTGTGACATTGCTGGATTTGTGACAATTTGCAGGGGGGGAAAAAAAAACCTAAACAAAAAACTCCACACAGATAGGTAAGACATGTTTCTGCATTTCTCTATGTCCAATATTATGTATTATTACCTTTGTTTTACTTTCAATGCACAAATGTTTGCAAGTTGCAGAAATGCATGCTTACCGAAGCACCAGCAGGCAGTGATTTGACTTTTATTGTGAATGCATTCTTGGTGAATACTGCAAGTTCTTCTTTGCTCACGCAGCAGCCAGTGCAGTGATCAGAGGTGATGACTGACTGCTGAGAGGGTGAACATGTGGAGGAGTTATTGGGCTCGCCGGCGGCGCACTTTAAGCCAACAGAGCCTTTAAAGTGTTGTCAAAATTCTCCAGAAAATATGGATTAAAAAAAAAAAAACAACAAAAAAAAGCCTTTTGTCTCTGTGTGTGTTTGTGCATGCGCGTGGCCAAGACATGCGTGAGAATGGCTCGGGATGGAAAGCCTGATGATTCATCGCGCTACTTTGGAGGGACGCAGTTCATTGTGCATCATTTTTCCATCAGAGAGAAAAAAAATAAGAAAAAAAAAGTTGGCAGGAGGAAAAAAAACAGTCCTCATCTATTCACCTCATTAGCTCAACTTCATTTAAATGGAAGTCTGGTCCACAGTGGTTTTAATGTTTGTTTTATCTTTTTTTTCTTCTTTTTCCTTCCATGGTTGATTTGACTCACCAGTTCAAGTTGAAATTAGTATTTCAACTGACTACGACTTTAATTGTTCACTTCATTTGACGTGCAGCTTTATAAACTGCACAAACACATGCAGTTTTATTCAAAAATGCACCTCACGTTGGAGGCATTCCGGCGGGTGATGATGTTTTAAAGGTTCTCTGCTATTCTCCTGCCATGTGTCTGTGCAGTAGAGTAAGAAAGAGGTGTTTCAAGCAGCGAACCTCATTCAGCAGGGACAGCTGGTTTAGTAGCTGGAGCTCCCCCCTCCAGGCTTGTCTTGCACTGTTTCCCTCTGCCCGACCTTGACCCAGACAACCAGAGGTCGATCGTAACTCATAATCACACACCTTTTAGGGTTTTTTTTAATGGAAAACGTGTTGAATTCCTCTCTCAGAAGCTCAGTCCAAAGGTGTCGAACAAAAGTGTGGAGATTTAGTGTTTAACAAGTTGAGCTATGACATTACAGTACAGAAAATTCCACAATGGAGATGTGAGTGTTGTTATATAACTGCAGACTGTGTGTCAGCTCTGTGACTGCGACAGCGTGTTGGACCTTTAACATTGTAAATCTGCTCAGACTCTAAAATCAGGTGTGTTTTTTATGAGCACAGATGGTAGTTTGTAGATCTGCATCAGTGCAGAAGTATCTTATATCCTTGACAGCAGTTACATGCATGTGTTTCAGATAGTTAATAAAAAAAAGATTGGTTAATTAATGATAATGAAAAGTGACATGTCAAGATTGCTTGGTGTTTCTGACTACATTGAGTTCACTCACATGCATGAGAAAATGCAATACATTATTACATGAAATAGTTTGTAACAGAAAAGAAATGTCTCAAAAGATGATTGACATATACAGATTACTTCTTATATTAAAAAAAATCAATAATTCAGTTTAGTCATATGCGTGAGAAATACCAGCAATTTATCACACTGGAGTCTGGAATAGAAAAATAAGAGGTGGTGACATATTTAGCTTCCTTCTCATGATGACAAGCAGAAAATGCACAGATTGCTTACTTGCCAGAGGAAACAAGGATTAAATTGTCACATTCATCTCTTGTAACACCTGAAAAAATAATGAAATGTGACATATTTGGGTTGCTTGTTTTGTTGCAGAACTTTATTATATTGAATTCAGTGGGGAAAAAAGGAAAAATAACACATAGAACCTGTAACTATTCCGCTTTTGTTAAACATATTTAGGGGAAAAGGCACAGAAGTCAGATTTAAGTGCAAGAAAATGGATAAAAATGACATTACATATTAATAGGTGCAGAATCTAAACATATTTAGTTTACTAACATGCTTTAGAACGAAAGCTGTATGCGATTGCATTAAACAAACCACTCAATTTCTGAAAATTGCCATGCTGGTGTTCTCTGTGTTGGTGTTCTTAAAGTCTCTCATGAGGGTATCTGACCTGCAGCCAGCGGGAAATGTGTAATCTGCTAATGAGGTGCCGCAATTTCAGGCACTGTATCGGCTACAGAAACCGCTCCAATTAACGTTCCCGCGATGATTTTCATCTGTGCCAGATGTTTCCAGAATCGGGGTTTGCTCTTCACTGTCTGTGGAAAATACAAGATAAATGATCGGAGATGCACAATCAAGCAGATGCAGGTGTTTATTGGAATCCCAACGTGGTGCTATCAGACGTTTCCCATTAGGACTTTATTTCCAGACGGTTGGTTTCCAATCAGACATAATAAGAGGCAACACACTTTGCATCAAGTCTGCGTGCAGTAGCACTTTCACTTTTACTCAAAGCGGAGCTATTATGCAGATGCAGGACGAGTTACTCGTTTTGTTTTTTTTTTGTTTTTTTTATTCCTACCTTTGACTCGGCAAAACAGATGCCGTCAGTCCAGGGCCAACATTCCCAGTTTCTCATTTCCACGTGGGAAAGTTCCCTTCTTGCTGCCAGCGTGAGGGAAGAGTACTTGAAGCTACAGCAACTGGATTATAGCTTAGCGAACAGGTTATATTTATTTCAATTTCTTCTCCAAATTCTCTTCCCATGTCCCGCTGTCAGACGAAATGTCCTTGGTCAACCCTGCGGCCTTCAGTCAGGGCTGTACTCTTGGCTTTTCCCTGTCGGCACTAATGTGGAGACTTTAACTGAGAAAAAAAAAAAAAATGTCACCTCTGCATTAAACAGGCCATCTGCAGGATTTAGAAAAATGTTAACACATGCTGAAAGTTACCTCAGATAAGCATCGCAGCAAGAGTACTCCCATTGTTAGCACAAGTAGAAATACAGATTCTTGTGGGTGAAAGCTTCTGGTGAATATAGAAACATGGATTCAACATTGATACTTGAGTAAAAAGAAGTTCTTCTTCGATGAACTCGGCTCACCATTACCGTGTGTTTGACCCAGAAACTTCAAACGCTATAACTTCGTAAGTCTAACAGCATGCAGTAGTGATGAGCTAGTAATTGATTTGTCACTTGATTGTTCTTGAAAAGGAAGTTGAGTTGAGTATTGTGGATACATACTGATTAGGGGTGTAACGGTACACAAAAATCACGGTTCGGTACGTACCTTGGAACAGAAGTCACGGTTCGGTTTGGTACGGCTCGGTACTTAGTTAAGGGGACGATTAAAAAAAACAAAAAAAAACAGGAGCATAGTGAAATTAACAGAGTTTTTGATAATGCAGCACTGCTCACATTTCTATGTGATGAATTGTTGCGCTTACTTTGTGACACAATATTTCTAACACTTTTCATCGATGCTTTTTGGTTTGCTTTCAGTTATTTGTCAACGAGGGTCGCTCTTTCACAGGAATCACGTTCAGGAGATGCTGTTTCTCGTTATGCAAAGTTGTTTTCTCCTCTCATCGACTGGAGATTGTGAACTCGGCTGCAACTCTGTTGAGCTAAAACGCACAAAGAAAAGATCAAATCTGCATAACTGTCATTTTCCCTCAAAAGTGAACACAGCCTTAAGTGGCAAACGTCTGAACGCCCACGTCAGGCAGAGAGATACTATCAATGTCACATCCTTGGTCCGCTTCGTCTCCCAACTTCCAAGGCCACAAATGATCAGTATTGTGTCTCATAAAGTTTTCTAGAAGGAGTTGAGAAACGCATCGCAGTGACCCAGTTTTCAGATTTACAGCTTCAGTCACAACCCGCCTTCGTCCTGCCACTCACCAGATGTGTGAAATCTTGTGAAACCCAAGCTGGGTTTTATACCTGCGCCTCAACCGTTGAGATGAAGGAAAAGCATTTGGCCGAAGGTCGCGTGATGAAAGGGAGGCCAGGGTCAATGGTCAGGAAAACGAGGACAGCCGAGAAAGAAGGGGGATCAGGGAGAGGGTTAAAACTGCAGGGGTGGAGCAGGAGGTACAGAGGTAAATGGCCCGTGGTGACACGAGTGGAAAGAATTCATCGTAGATTTAGGGAGGACACTGTGCAGCCTGTCATCTGAAAAAATAACAAGTGAAATTAGTGTGCAGTCATCTCCCCCGACTCGGATGTTTTAAAGTCCGTTTACCCTTTTCTGATTTATCAGTTGTCTCAGATATAAATATATTCCCCTTCTCAGAGGAAACTTCAGCTCGGGCTGGCTTAGATTGTCTTCACATTTTCAAAGAAATACATTCATATTTGACATTCGGGCTCGGCTGGCTTATTAATGCTGCTCCGTGCTGCCAGCGCACCTGATGGGAAAGAGCTGGTTTGTTTAATTTCTCTTTGAAAGAGAATATTTGGCTTCACAATTTGCCACTAGAAGTAGGAATGTATTCAAGAGATTTGCTGAACACTGAAACTATGACAGTGGGCTGAACTGTATGTTCTCTTTTGATGATTTTTAAATCTACTTTCTTTTTTTTTTTTTTACATAAAAACAAACAAACCACTAAGTATTTATGAACAGGAGGAACTCTTGAAGTGATGCGTTGTTCTGCACACAGTGAGTTTCCATTCAAATTGTACAAACGTTTTCAACCAAAAATATGACAAATTAGTGACAATAGGCTTTCTTGAGTATCTGGGAATGAATTCTATCACCGATGTAACACCAAAGACAAAATGATAGAAAGATTGAACCTCAAAAGCAGTTTTCAAGGTGTCCTCTCCATTGCAGACAGTCATACTGTTCATACTGAGCAGTATTGAGTTCAGTTTTTTTTTTGGGGGGGGGGGGGGCGGGCCTTCACGCTCCCTTGAAGATCCAGGTTTGAATTTTTTCTCAGGAAAATGATTTGCTCTCCTGTGGTGCTGTTTGTGTTTTCGAGGCACTGAAATGAACTCCAACTGTGTTTGGGTCAGAGTTTTGATTCATGAGCATGTGGTTTCCTTGTTTTGAGGATAAACTAGATCCTACTCATAAATATAGGATTTGCATTGAAAGAGACGGTGTCCAGTCATGATTGTGCGGCGATACGACAAATGCACAGAAGAACGTTTTTATCATGTGAGAGTGAAGCACCATCAGTTTCTATAAGTAGTTTCCAGTAGTTGTTATGACAACATGCATTCTCTTGTTTTTTTAATCTTTTAAAGGATACACATTCCCCTCCTGGAAGTCATATTTGCTCTGATGGACCAGAAACCTGAGCTGGCCGAAATGTAACTTGTTTGTCTGCTGCATCCCAGATGTGACAGCAGATGAGTGTGTGTGTGTGTGTGTGTGGACCAGAGAGTGTGCATACCTGGAGTGTGTGAGCATGAAAGGTTAGACAAAACTTACTCTAAAGATACATTCTGAAATTCAGAAGAAGCCGACGCTGTGATGAACTTGCAGTGCTATCATAGCTTCTAAGTCGGTGAGGCAAGCCGTCTCTTGTACCGAGACCAGACAGAAGGACTTTCTATTGATTTTCGCCGTGCCAGGCTTAGTCGGATCCGTTGGAAAGTCATCACTCCATAATCCGGGGAGGCTTTCCCACGCCGAGGAAGAGGCTTGTCATTTGACTCCTGCAAATTATAGTGTGTATGGAGTCCAACCGATGAAGTCATCTGAGAGATCTGTGGGCGAGGGGAAGTGCAGTGCATGGGATGCATTATGCCGTTTCACACCGTTTATTGCACTGTATGGATACTGGAGGCTCCAAACAGCTGAGTTATTTCACATGCAGTCACGGACGCTGAATAGAGCTGGTGTGCCAAGGCAGCTGTATTTTTGTTTTAGCGGTGTGTTCACAGGATTGTAACAGAAATGGGCTATAATTATGGATCTTTTGTGTCTCTGGACCATAGCTAATGAATATTTTTGTGACAGATTCAATGAGAGACTGGTGACTGTTTTTCTTATTGAGCACACACCACAGAAAAGAGCAGAAAAGGAGTGAAAAGAGCAATGGGAAATTTCCATCTTCTGATAAAAGCGAGGAAGAAGAAAAGACATTCGGGCTGAAATGGTATGCTACAAAGAAAAGCTCATTTTAAAAAGCTGAACAGAGCAAATATGAGGCATATTCATACAAAAATATTAAATAATTGATCGTCAAACTTGTCACAATGCCATTTTCTATCCATCACGAAAGAAGAAAAAGATTTTGTGCCTTTTTTTTGCCCTCCTGTCCTTTTTGCTTAATAAACAAGTCAGACCATGAAGCAAAGCTTTTCACAACCTGCAAGTAAATTTTTTTAGCTTTTCAACTTCCTTCTCTGCATTTGTTTGTGAATAATAGGCATCGGTATCTGCACATCTTTGCAACAAAGTCTTTATTTTCCTTTTCCCTGAACAGACATATGAGCGAATGTGACAGACAAGCTACATTAAAATCGTCATGAAACAAAAGCTGCAGGTAAATGGACCACAGCCAATACGATTAAACACCAATCTGATTAAAATCCCATCATGTAAATGTTTCTATCTCACTGAAATTACATTTGGATTCCACCATTGGGGGTAGTGTAACCTTGTTTATGATGCGGTCAGAGTCCAGCAAACTGCACATTGTTTTCCCCCGTTGGAGATTTTATTGTCACACAACATGAACATGTGACATTTAACACGAGCAAAAGCACAGCTGCTCGACGCAGGAGACGATGCCGCACCACAGAAACATTTTAAAAGGCCTTTAAATAGTTGGAAAAACTCCACAGGTGTGACGTTTACAATCATGACTTGCTTAAGCAAGACGCACACTGTCTGGACGTAACAAGTCCCAACGAGTTCATTCTGAATACTGGCGAGTATCTTGGTACAGCAGGATGTGGCTTCATGCGCACATGTCAACAAATGGCCAACGTAACGGTGCAAAGCATGATGGGATTGATCCGTTGGGTCAAGTCTATTGATCTTTATTCAGTGTTCATGTGAACAGGATGATCTGATCCATCACTCGCTAAGACTTTGATCAGATTGACAAAAAAGGTGACCATATGAACACAGCACGTCATTGATATGTGATTTCCCACTCATTAAAATAAAAGGTGGTGTGTCTCAAATTCACCATTTTCCGGATCCAATGGCACTGTTTGGATGTGACATACAAGCTTCTATTTGAGCTGGAATAAAACAGAACTAACAATAATGTAAGAGTGATCACGGAGATTAAGGGAGTTAATTGACTGGGATGATTGGAATAAAACAGTATTTCTTTGCGTATTGCCAGATGTTTTTTTTGTGTGTGTAAACATTATGAACCTCTTTAAATTGTAGTTTTTCTCATGCAGTGTTCTATATGGATTAAAAAAGGATCAATGTGAGCTATGACAAATTGTTTGGATTTCTCCGTTGTAGAATAGAATAGCATAGAATAAAATAAATGATTCCTTTGGGGTTTTTTTTCCCAACATATGTATATTCAACATACAAATGAATTGAATTGCTATTCTATCAGGAAAGAAAACACAGATTTACACACAAATATTAAATAAAAGAAAAGAGTGTAATATATCTGCTTTGAAAATGTTTGCAAGAAATTGCAGTTTACAGTAATGCAACAGGTGGCAATTTAAAAGTACAGTATTGTTTCACATCATCACACTAATTTTCTATTCATCTTTCCAGGACTTTCTTCATTTGCCGGGATAGACCTTCAACAAGAGGTTGAAGTTCATATTTATTTCACTGAATACACGATGGGTGCACAAAGCCTTCCGGGCTGCCTCCTCCTCCTCCTCGTCCTGCTCGGCTCATCAGACGCTGGGCTCGTGAAGAAACTCCTGCGGCAGCGGCGACAAACCCTGACGCCCCCCAGAGAACACAACCTCACCCTTCCCCCCGCGGACCACCCGATGGTCTTCAACCACGTTTACAACATCAACGTCCCCGCCAGCTCCCTGTGCTCAGTCAGCCTGGACACCCCGGAAAGCACGGAGCTCCTCCCCAAAGACGCCGCGGCGTCCTCCGTCAGCCACCACGTCACCGAGCACACGCTCGACAAGGACAACCAGATTGTCTTCACCCACCGCATCAACATCCCCCGCAAGGCGTGCGGCTGCTCCGACGACCTGCCCGGCCTGAAGGACCTCATGAGCCGGCTGGAGATGCTCGAAGGAGAAGTTTCAGCCTTGAGGGATCAGTGCAAGACTGGCGAGACCTGCTGCAGCGCTCAGGTCGCAGGTAAGCAAGACTTGGGTTTATTTCTTAAATGTTTTGCACTTTGCAGCCAGGACAGTAAAATAATCCTCAAATTATCCAAGTCTTCTTTGAAAAGTGCTTCACTCAGAAAACTATGTGACCTCAGAAGCTTCCTTTATAAGCCACATCTGGTTCATTCATCTGTTCTGTGGAAGTTAATGTGCGGGTGTCATTTTCTCTGCACATTTGAGGCCAACAAAGCATCAATTAGCATTGAACGGGGCTTCATTTGACTCGGAAAGCCAAGACATGCAAATGCATTAACATCAATAAAGATAAAGCTGCTAAAATAAGCCTAGGAAAAACTGGGTAACGCTCCGGAAAGGAATTTATATTTGTATCCGTAACGTCTTTCAGAGATGACCGGGATTTTGCACACAAGCAATTTTATTGATAAAGTACTTTAAAACACCACAGTGGACCAAAAGGTGCATTTTCTTAAAGGACAAACTTACTGTAGGAAAGAAACACAGACAATTATATCAATTTAAATGAACAGAATATTAAAAAATGATTGAGTAGGAATGAATCATACAATCTAAAAATCGTGTGTTTCTTCTTCCATTTGTCTCCAATTCTATTGGCTGTAGTTGGAAAAACAGAAAAAAAGATCCACAACGCTCAAGGTGAAAAACAGTGATTTAATAGATGCTTTATCAAATGGACAGGATTTTACACAAATGTGTCTGGTTTCACCCACTCATGGTGCATTAAAACAACTACTGTGCAGTCGTATTGGACAACATTAGCGTGGCAACATTTGCAACCGGCTTTTGAGGCAATCCCAACAAAACAGAGTTATAAGGTCATGGTCGCACCCAGACACCCCACCGCATGTAAGCTTTCCAAATTCCCTTACACCCAATTTATGTCATGAAGTCAACTGAGCTGCCCTATGAGTGACCCACGATTTAAAAACAGCCCAAACTGAACCTCCTCCCCTGTTTACAGGCCCAAATAAATCACTAACAATGCGGCTTCGGTCAGAAGTAATGAAGTGTTTTGGACGAGTGGGGAAACATCTCCAAAACATTTCACATCCTTTTATTCAAGCAACAAATACAAACTAAAATATCATCCAGTTATAGACACCCCTGCTAAAACTGTCTGTGCCATAACAGGATGGAGACAAATTGGGATTAATTTGAGGTGTATTTTGACTTTTTTTTTTTTTTGGTTTGGCTCATGTTTATTCCACAATCAATCAACAAGGGGGCTGTTAAAACACTTTCGCTTCACTTTTAGGTTTCCATTTTTTGTCCATGTTTTTTTTCTTTCTTTCTACTGTTTAGTCATTCATTTTACTTCTGGAAGCTGCTTTTAGGTTGACACAATGACTAGTGTTCAATTAAGAAGATTGGTATCAGCAATATTTCCATTTTTCATCTTTCAACAAAGTTGTCTGTACTGGTGTTTAAGAAAAAAACAGGAATTTCCAGCACTATGAAAGACAAATTTGCAGGAATTTATGAAAATATGAGCAAGCCCTGTATTCCTGCAGTGAAAGTTCTGCCCTGTTACAACGTGGACACCTGTGGCTTAAAGTGTGGCCTATATATGTACCTTTTTTAATTCTTTTTAAATTTTGCTGGTGTGGCTTATATCCAGGTGTGGTCAATAGTCCAGAAAATACGGTACTAATCTCTCGTCGCCCCCTACTCCTGATGTCATTGTCTCCAATAAGTATTCCATCAAATTCCTAACCGAAAACTGCCCCCAGTCCATGAGGGTAGAGATTAGCTTACATAATAAAGGACCTTTCGGAAAACCCCAAGAACCTTTTAGTTCAGGAAACTACAGTGACGCTACAAAGCAAATTGTACCTGCAGGGCTCTGCTTTCCGTTTCTTAACCAATTCTTTTCTCTTTTCAAAGGCAAGTTGGGAACCAAGCCATACTGTAATGGCCACGGAAACTACAGCACTGAAACCTGTTCCTGCATCTGTGAGCCTGGATGGAAGGGCGCCAACTGCACTGATGCCGAGTGCCCGGGAAACTGCCAGAAAAGAGGCCGATGTGTGGACGGAAAGTGTGAATGCCGGAAAGGCTTTGCCGGGGAAGACTGCTCAGTCGAGGTCTGTCTGGTCGACTGCGGCGCACACGGCAGCTGCATGGGCGGCGTTTGCGTTTGCACAGATGGTTTCTTTGGCAAAAGCTGTTCTGAAAGCAATTGCCCCAACAACTGCGGAGGTCACGGCCATTGTGACGATGGATATTGTGTCTGTGAAGAACCCTGGACCGGCTTTGACTGCGCCGAGCTCATCTGCCCCAAAGACTGCTTCGATCGGGGGCGCTGCGTGAACGGGACCTGCCACTGCGAGGACGGATTCGCCGGGGAGGATTGCGGCGAGCACACTTGTCTCAACAACTGCGGCGGTAATGGTTTCTGCGTGGATGGCCGATGCGTCTGCACTGCCGGTTACAGCGGAGTGGACTGCTCCAAGCTCACATGCCTGAACGACTGCAACGACAGAGGCACGTGCTTCAACGGGATGTGTATCTGTGACGCCGGGTATCAAGGCGAAGACTGCAGCCAGTTGGCGTGCGTGAACAACTGCAACAGCAGAGGCCAGTGCATCAACGGACAGTGTTCGTGTGACGTCGGCTTCCAGGGAGATGATTGCTCCGAGCTCTCCTGTCCCAGCAACTGCCTCAACAGGGGGCGCTGCGTTAACGGCCAGTGCGTGTGCGAGGAAGGCTTCGCGGGCGAGGACTGCAGCATCCGCACCTGCCCTTCCAACTGCTATGGCCGCGGGGAGTGCGTAGAGGGACGCTGCGTCTGTCACACGGGCTTCACTGCGCAGGACTGTGGTGAACTGAGCTGCCCCAACAACTGCCAAGATCGCGGCCGATGCGTCGACGGGCAGTGCGTGTGCGATGAAGGCTTCAGCGGCGAGGACTGTGGCCAGAAAGCGTGTCCAAACGACTGCCTGGCCCAGGGTCACTGCCGCGACGGAAAGTGCGTCTGCCATGAAGGCTACTCGGGAGACGACTGTTCTGCGCACGTCTGCCCGGACAACTGCAACAGCAGGGGGCGCTGCCTCAACGGAAGGTGTGCCTGCGAGAGTGGATACGAAGGCGAAAGCTGCTCGGTACTCAGTTGTGTCAATAGCTGTCACGATCAAGGCCGCTGCGTAAACGGTCAGTGCGTCTGTGATGAAGGATACATCGGAGAGGACTGCTCAGAAGGTAGGAATGGTCTCTTGTCTGTTTGTCCTCAAAACTGAGATTTATCTTTGTATGAAAACAGATGTTCATAAGCAGAATTGCAAACAGACTTCCAGCCTGGTTTCTCCGTCACTGTGCTTTGGCTCACACTTTTGCTATTTCTGTGACAACAGCACATCCCATCATCAAAATTATACCACTGAATGTACTTCAAAACAATAACAAATACATCTGTACAGCTTTAATCTTCCCTGATGACAAACGAAATGGAAGTTAAACAAAGACAAAGACAATTCCAGCTGTTTCCCGATCATCTCAGTCATGCCTCCGAGTCATTTCGAGATCCGACGATGCCCCACGCCAATTGTTAATGCACAACACGAATAGTATAAATCTCCTGGCAAAGAGTGTAATCCTCTTTGAGTAAAAACATATTTCAATTATATTTGGTGGAAAAATAGTATACCTCAAAAAAATCAGTGGGCCTGATGTTGGCATACCTCAAGGCACAGACCCAAAGAAAACAATGTGGTCGGCAGACTAACAAAGAGCATTCATGCAATAAATGGACAGGATTTACTTGAACTCTTAAAGACATTTGACCTTTTTTAGGGACAAAACAAGACATGACAGAGTCCTGCCATGTTTGAGAGAGACTGTTAAGATAGGCACCGAGAATAGAGATCATCCTGAATATAAATAGGAGGGAATGAGGAGTTAACCCGCCGGATCCTGAATAATAACCAACTGAACAGAACATTTAATAGTCTCTGAACAGGCAATAAATTACTGGCTTCCTTTGAAAAAATTTCTCTACTAAAAATAATTGTCAGTTTGTTTTCATTGTTTCAAACCAACCCTTTAAGAATGTATTTCTAACTCAGATTCTGATTATGATTCAATTCTTATTCTTTAGTCTGACATTAATATATAATCGTATTTCAACAGGAAAGTTATTTTGGCCTTTCAACAGCGTTTCCACAGACAATTGTAAAAGCAGGGTTAGACCACAGGAAAACACACACAAAAAAAGCCCATAAATTGTGATCGTGTACTCAACAATCCAGCCAATTTCTTCCAGTATTTAAACACCCACCAGGTTTTGGCAGTTTGTCTATGAATAAACATCTTACCTCTCCTCTTGATGGATATGATTCTGCTATAAACCAGTGAATGTTTTCAAATCTGATATTGTGATTTGAATGATTTGTGTATTTGAACTGCATTTCCATAACAGCGAATACAAGAATGGAAATACAAAAACTACAACACCATGAAATGGACTTGCTGTCTTACTCAACTGTTCATTCAGTCAAATATATAGTTTGCTGTAAAAATTCAGATTACTTTACATTTGAAAAATGGAAATGTACTTTAAAAATAATGTCCTGGCAGATGTAACAGAATCACGTGCAAACCGATCAGGCATTTTTGAGCCAAGGCACTTAGTGATAGAATATTGAATGATTTGGGGAACAAAAATAATGCCAAAAATAGAACATTTTATGGACTTTCTTCCAACAATCCGACCATTAAAAGGTTTGCCAGTTCACCTTTTCAAAAGGTTTCTGTGCCGTGACTTGATTTCCTATAAAAGAAAATCCAGTGTGATGTAATTTCCCCCCATTCTCAAAATTCATTCAGCACTTGGCCGTTTTTAAGGAATATAAAGGAAGGTTTTGGTTTGAGCTCTGCCGTCGCCTGAACTTGGCACCTCTTCTCTCCACAGTCAGATGTGGAGCTCTGGAGTTTGCATTAGCTGCCCCGTGGTGAATATCGAGTCACTGAGGGCATGAGAAACCGAGCGAGACCAGAGCTTCAGCAGTTTCGTTTCTGTGTTTGTTTTTTCTTCCCAGTGTCTCCTCCGAAGGACCTGACTGTGGGCGAAGTCACCACCGACACCGTGGACTTGTCCTGGGACAACGAGATGCTCGTCACGGAGTACCTCGTCACGTACGTGCCCACCGTGCCCGGCGGACTCCTGCAGGAGTTCACGGTGACCGGAGACAAAACCGCCGCCACCGTGAAGGAGCTGGAACCGGGCTTCGAGTACCTGATCAATGTTTATGCCGTCCTGAGCAACAAGAGGAGCATCCCCGTCAGCGCCAGGGTGGCCACATGTATGTTGTTTCTGTGTTAGACTTCCTCCGAGCTTCTTCAGGAAGGAGTAACACATTGTCTGTCGTTTCGGTCGCAGATCTACCGCAGCCCGAGGGTTTAAGGTTCAAGTCGGTGAGAGAGACGTCAGTGGAGGTGACGTGGGACCAGCTGGACATCCCCTTTGATGGCTGGGAGATCTATTTCCGCAACACGGTCAGTCCGCCCGGCTCTCTGATGACTTCCTCTGGATTCTATTAAACATCAGGGAAAAAGTGAGAGGTTATAAGCCATCGCTAGCTTATTGGGAGTCTCAGCAAAAACATGGATTTATTTAAGTGCTAACCATAAAATTTGCTGTGACGTGTGGAAAACCTAAGTCTGGATGTCAAAGAGATGCAGCTGAATCTGCCGCTCCCCCGCCGGGGCGGTGGCACTTTGAAACCAAATGGCCGTGGCTCTGGATAATTCACAGGTCTTTTTTTCTTTTCTGAGGTTGCTGCAAAGTTTTTGCCAAGTTTTAAAAGTGTCGTCCTTCCCTGACCTTTAAGTTCCTGCTGCTGCCTTTCTGGTTCTTGCGCGGGCAGATGCGTGCAAAGTTTTTTTTCTTTATCTTGTGGTGTAAAGCTGTCAACTGTGAAGGAAATCAGAAACTCTTCTTTGTTTTATAAGCAGCAGAAACTGCCGGTAGTGTCGCCTCACAGTCATTTCCTTTGACATATTAACATCATTTGACATTTGGGAGAAGACTTAAGTTGTTGTGTAACATTTAATCAGTGTTTCCTGTTAGTTTCTGTTGTTTGAGTTGACAAGTCCAAACACTGAAATAGGATGGATGATCTATGTTTAATTGTATTTTCTTCATCCCGACTGTTCACTTTGAAACTTTAGTTCAATTGTGACATCAACTTAAGATCATCATTGTGCAAAAGTGCACATTTTTGCAAGAGCCAACACTTGAAATATGAAAAAAATCTAAATACAAAAGAAAAAGCCAAAACATAAATTCTTAGTTTTTGCATGCAAAAGTCACAACAATGCAAAACCTGCCAGATTAATGCGACTGCAGCAACGAGGAAGCATAAACCATATGTAAAAGGGCTTTTTTGCATTGATGAGTCCCTTCTGGGTCGCCATAATTTATTCACCACTAACTGTATCATTAATTGGTTCATTTTTGTGAAGTTTTGATGTATCAAACAGTCATGGGAGTGGTATAACAATATACATATTCTACAAGCTGTTCAACATCAATAAGTCTGACGCTGACCTTTTGGTTTCAAATGCTAAACTTTTAATTCAGGCCTTCTCTTTGAGAACCAAAGCTCAAGTGTATTCTGCCTTTTGTGTGATTTCCTTCAAGAGCGTATTTTAACTTTTGTCTTTACGTCACGTGTTTCCGCAGAAAGAAGAAAATGGAAAAATTGTGAGCGTCCTTCCGTCGTCTCAGAACCAGTTCACGCAGTCGGGACTCGGACCAGGGCAGGAGTATGAAGTATCCATCAGCGTCATGAAGAACAACACCAGAGGACCCCAGACGACCCAAATGGTCGCTACCAGTGAGTTTGAAGCACAGATGTGAAGGTAGACGGTTGAAAACGTCTATTTGGCTTTTATAAAAGTTGATTATCATGTTCTTTATGGCACCAATTAGTATTTCGGTTGCCTACAATAACTTTACTTAAGTTTACGAAAATACATCGATGTCAAAGAGTGAAATTCCTTACAGTTACAGCAGGAAATCCCCACTGCGTCGCCATGACTCCCTTTCACCAATTTTAGTTAAAGCGTAATAACTCAAGCAAATTGAACCTCAGCCAAGCGCGACCATGTCGTACAAGTCCCCCTTTTTTTTCACTTTCGCTAAATCTTGGCTTTCGTTCTTTTTCTCATCATGTTGAGACGTTTACTGCAGCGTTACTCCATACATTACGTGGAAACGCTTCCAGCTGCTCGCGCAGCCCCGATGGCACGCAAGGGCCGAACGGCTTTTCGCCGCACATGGAAAAGTCGTTTCGGTCTCCAGATTCGTGTCAAATTCGCTCCCGGCGGGAGTCGCACCGTTTCATTGCTGATGTCATTTATTAGCATAGGCAGGAACCCGACACGGCTCCCACCAGCGACTGATGGATAAACCGTTCGTAAAGCCTCCCGGGTTTCTTTCAGCGCAGGTCCACAACATAAAGGAAATATTCCTCCTCCAACGCGGGAGGTTTGTTTGGCTGGCGGACCTGATCTCACAGTGAACAGCGAAAATGTGTCTTGAGAGGTCGTGTTTGTGTAAATTCAAGTCATTCTTCCATCCCAAGAGAGGTCACGTGGACTTTATGTCATTGACTTGATCTATTCCATCAGTTTTAACTTTTTCCTTGAAACAATCAATGGTCCAAATGAGTTGCATTTCATCTCCTCTTTGTTGGGTCAAAGCAGTCACTTCACGAAAAAAAACCTATGATCCTGGGTTGACTTGTTCTCATTCACATTTTCTCTGAATACTCTGGCTTCTTCCCAATGACTTGCTTGTGCGGTGAATCCAGTGGCTCCTAACCCTGGGTCCAGGAACCTTTTGGAAAGGGTACCAGACATCACAAAAGGCGCCTGAGTCGTTGAGTGCTCTGAGGTTGTCAAAATTCGATTGCCAGATGTCAAATGAAAACATATTAAGGGGTTTTCTACAATCTAATGCAGGCCTAATGAAGTGCCTATTGCTCATTAGGCTTCACTTAATGTCAGTAGGAGACTCCTGTCCTGTCCAAGGTTTTTATCTCCCTTTCTACCCTGTGAAAACTAGAATTGGTTCCAGCCCTTATAAAATTATACCCAGATAAAAGCAGTCAGTTTTTTCCGCATCTCATCTAAACTTTGGAGGCCTGCTGCACTCACATCAGGACTGAGCACTGCCACTGGAAAACAAATACACTTTTTCTGTGTGGCAGCTAATATGTCCAAAAAATAAATACGTTCACAAGAAGTGATCTTTTTGTCAGAATGATTTAAAAGTCAATGCTGCAGTTAGATTGTTTTTATGTGTAATCTTACAATCATACAGTAACTCCTTAAACAGGTGAGCTTTGTTTCAATGTTTTTAATGTTCCCTGGGCAGAGATAGATGGTCCACGACAGGTGGAGGTGAAGGACGTGACGGACTCCTCGGCTCTGATCAGCTGGTCTCAGCCGCTGGTCCCCATGAACACAGTCACCATGTTTTACGCGCCGACCTCCGACCCGGCAGAGGAAACCAGGGTGGACGTTTCCCCCCCGGACAAGCAGCACAGCATCAGCGGCCTGAAGCCGGACACCGAGTACACGGTGTCGCTCGTCTCCAGAGGCAACGGCATCAGCAGCGACCCCGTCACAACCTCATTCACCACAGGTAGCGTGACAGCTTTGTTGAACGCTGAAGGCTAAAGCCTCCATCTTGGGGATTCAGCATACAAAGTGATGCTGATTTCTCTCCTGTGTTTCCTCCAGCCCTGGACGCCCCTGCAGACCTGCAGCCCGTGTCTCAGACGGACAGCAGCATCACTCTGGAGTGGACCAACAGCCAGGCCGACGTCGACAGCTACCGGGTGAAATTCAGCCCCATCTCCGGAGCCGCCCACGGCGAGGAAGTGTTCCCACCGGGGCCGGGACTCGCCACGCATGCTACCATCACAGGTACGCACATTCATCGCCACACACAAACCGTGAGTTATTGTCACGTCACGTCTGGTCTCGTGTGTGTGCGTCGGCAGGGCTGAAGCCGGGGACGGAGTACGGGATCGGAGTGACGGCAGTGAAGAACGAGAGGGAGAGCCTCCCTGCTACGAGCAACGCGGCGACCGGTGAGCAGCTGTACAAACACTCGTCCGTCACTCTGCTTCATAAATACACAGATAGAGGGGTCGTGTTGATACAAATTGGGTGATGAAATGAAACTAATGGGGTGAAGTAGTTTATGGTTCCTAAGAGAAACAACTGCCGTCGAGAAGTGTCGTAAGTGTTATGTCGACCGCCGAGAGCCAAATGCAACAAGAGTCTATCAGTGAATTTCATTAATTTCAGGGCCTGGACCCTCGGTAGATACAACATCCTGTTTTACGTCACTTCTTTCACTCCATTTGTGGAATTGTTGGCGTTACGACTGCTGCCTCCACACTCTGCTGCAGATTGACTGATCTGTGTTGCGTTCATGTTTGAATTAAACTCCAAACAGACCAAACGCATGATGCAAATAACCACAGAAATGCTGAAGCAGCAGATTCTAATTGATGAGCCCAACGGAGGGAATCCTGCTGCTGTTTCCACTTTTTAATAATTCCTCTCATCTGCTGACATTTAGAGCTGTGGTTCTGAAAGCATTTACAGTTTATTAACTGATAAAATGTTGAACTCTCCATCTACAACCACATTGATCCTCCTGAACAAAGTAATGGAGGCTTATCTGATGAGTTTTGGACATTTCACAAAGTAGACATGTTTATTTCCACTTGAGGAATTATTCGTCACTATTTTAGTCACTTTTTTTAAAACACCTTATTGCACCTTGTAATTGGTCGCCTTGCCTTCTTCTCTTCGGTCAGACATCGATCCTCCCACTGAGTTTGAGCAGGTGGAGTCCACAGAGACGTCTCTCACCGTGAGGTGGCAGAAACCGCAGGCCAAGGTCGGCGGCTACAAGCTGGATTACGTCTCCAGAGACGGCGTTGCGGAGGAGGTGGCGGTCCCGGCCACGGCCACCAGCCACATGCTGCACAGCCTGACGCCTGGGATGAGATACAGTCTGTCTCTCACGGCAGAGCGGGGACACAAGAGGAGCAGGCCCGTCACCCTGTCTGCGTCCACAGGTGGGTGGGAAACGGTTTCACCACATTACATCGAATAACACACTGATAAGATGAAGAGAACTAAAACGTGTGCTGGTATGTGGTTTTAAACATGTTTGACACAGGTGAAAAACGACAGGTTTGGGTTATTTTAGTGCCATTTACGTTAACAATTTGATTAAAATTCTTGTCTTAAGTGTGCTGCGCCATCAAGTATGATTGTAAAAAGTGTTTTTGAGTGTTTTATTTTCTCATCTACTTTAAACCTCTCAAAAAAACTGAATTATCAAATTTCAACATCTTATTATTTAAACTTTGGATATCATTGTAGCGTTAATTATCACCATAGTGTGATTAAAAGTTCAAATTTATTGTACAGTAAACTGTGAAAACCCTTTCACCGGGAGAGAACCACAAATTTACATATTTTATATGAGCACAATCACATTGTTTTACATATAAAATGAGGCTTGGTTTCATTATTACTCCATTTTTTTATGCATATAGATAATTTACATTACATAACCTATTCTGATTAGCTTTTCTGAATATTGGAGATCACTTTAGGTTTCAAAAAAATTGGGCTCCAGTTTTTGTTTTTTTATATTTTAGGATGAACAACGATTTTCAACTTGCGTAAATTCAGACAATTTACCATTTTTCCTCTGTAAATATTTATAGAAATATTTATATTTTTTAGAAATAAGACATTTTTAACTTTGATTACAATTCATGTCTATAATAGCCACATGTGATGTTTGTTATTGATGATGTATGTCTTTTGCTAAATTTTTTTGTTTGTGTTTAAATGTGTAGGAATACCTTGGTTTTAAAGCAGAGTGGCAATCAAATCAAAGTTATTTTACATTCACATTAATAATGTATTCCCCCAAAATAATTAGGTCTTAATGTGTTTTCCATCCATCTCCAGGAACGTGGGATCGTGTTGTTTAACGTGCTTCTGTTTTCAGGTGACCTGACTGTGAAGAGACGCAGCAGCTGCTCTTCTTCTTTTCACATTTAGTTGCAGTATTAAATCCCACGTCAAACTATCACACACTGAATAACTTCACAACTGTTGTTTTCTTCATCTGTTCCTCTTGTTTTTCTTTGTAGCCTCTTTTACTTTTTATTTAGCCGACTCGGACGACCGCGAGTTAGCGCCCCCCGCAGGCCCGGAGGACAATGTCATTAGCTTTGTGTACTTAGACCCGTCTGAGTCCATGTTTTCTGGGATGGAGCCCGAGGACGAGCTCGGGCCGCTGACCGTCTCGGGCCTCTCGCCTGAAGGATTCGACCTCTCGTGGAAACCTGAGGCTCACGGCCTCTTTGATAAGCTTGCAGTTGAATATAACGACGCTCGGCGGCCGTGGGATGTGAGAGAGATCCAACTTCCCGGAGATGCTCGTGGCTCTCGAATCCGGGGCCTGAATGCATCGACAGAGTATGAAATAAAACTCTTCGGAGTAACGGGTAGCCAGCGGTCTGCGCTACTTGAAGCTGTTGCAGTTACAGGTACAAGTTTACCTCCCGAAGTGCTGCTGTTTTCACAGCTTCTCTCGTCGGTCAAAGCATCTCTGGGTCACGTTAACATGATTTTGCATGCCGGTATGAGATTTCTCTGCAATAGTTTTTGTCGCATCCTTCGCCTTCATAACTTACGGCATGAATCCGGTGAAAGATGAACCCAGTAGGTGACTTTGTTTTCATCATTTTCATCTCATCATTTAATGAGGCCTCAGTACTGCAGCAGCTTGTGGCATCCAAACTCTCAAATGCAAGAAGAAATGACCAAGAACGAGCCAGAATTTCAGTAGCAAAGACAAAAAGCAGGCAGCCCTATAGGAAAATGACCAAACGTATAAGTTAAGGTGGATTATAATTCCAATACCAGTTTCCTGCATTTTTCCTGCTTTTATTGAGTATCCATACACTTTTGTTCATCCAACACATTATATTTTACTGTAATATTCTATTTTTCCGTCAATAATCAGACATTAATCAGGCCTTTATCATCTGCATTTGTAGCGAGTACACTGTAATCCTTAATTTTTGGGATACGTATATAAAATCCCTCCATTTTAGTGCAACTTTGTGTTCACAGTAATTCAGTGGTTTTGCACTTTTTCAAGTATTTATCAAGCCATTGTCCAATTTTGCCACAACCATTAGATGTAACCAAGCATTATTTTTTGTGCATTTTTAGTAAGTGCCCTGTGTTTTTCTGTACATATTTCAGGAAGGATTCCTGCTTTTTGGTGCAAATTTTTTAGAATGAATATTGACACATTGGCCTCTTCTGCATTGCGCATGCAAATTTTCAAGTAACAATATTCCATTTAAAACCAATATTCTTGCGAGTTCAAATGGCGCATATATTAATCCTGTGTTTTTGTACACATTTTTCTATATGTATACAGTACTCCTTTATTTTTCCCCATTCAGTAGTTGTGCATATTTTTCTGTGAATATATAGCGACCCTCATACTTTCCTGCTCAGTTTCACTTACCTTAAATTAATCCTGTGTTTTTCCCAGTGAGTGTCAAAGCAGACTGCATGCGTGTGTAATACCACTCATTCTGTCGGCACCATTCAAAATGCACTCTATAGATTCGAGTTCAATCTTTGAAAAAGGTAGATCATTAGAGCGGCAAATTAGAATAACAAAAAAACGTCAAAGTTAAATGCTACTCGAGTAAGTCGGTGACAGGCCCGGATATTCTCCAAGCCTGAAAACGCTCAATCCTGCAGGTACACTGCCCCAGGAGCTGCCTGCTCCAATTTCTTCCTGCATTCGAGGTTTTAAAATGCAACCCATTTTGTCCTCTGAAAGCCTTGTCACACTAATTCCACCCCCATCGCTCATCCCCTTTCATCCCATTTACAGAATTAAGACGATTCTGTCGGAGGAAATTACACTGAACGCCACTCGCATGTCGTGAACGCGACTCTGCAGTGGGAAGCCGAGCGGCTGTGCATGGCTTCGTCATCCGTTTGAAGGCAACTGTGTACTTTCACTGCGGTGGACTACTCAGAGCCTTCAACAGATTAATGGCACCGACTCGCGTGCCATTAACGCTGTTTCACGCTTCGTAGTTGAAACTATCCCGCTCCCAACGCGGGAAAGTTAATCTGCAGAGGAGAAGAGAAGATCTGAACTGTTATGACTGTTGTTTTTTGGGTTTTTTTCCTTCTTCTTCTAACACGGTTTTTTCATTGCAGGATCTTTTACAGTCATCAGTAGATCAGTGAGGAATTCACTCATTTAACTGCTTTTATTCACTGTAGCGCCGCAGCCTACCTCTCCGAACGTGCTCGCTCTGAGCCTCAAAGATGCGCCATCGACCGCAGAGTCTGCCCCGGCTACTGGAGCGCCTGAAAGCTCGGAGCCCCTCGGGCCCGTGAGCGCTGACGCCCCCTCCACCTCTGGTCGTGGTGTATCGAGCTCGGGGATCGAGCTCGGAGGCTCAGACGTGGACCTGCCGGGGAATGTCACAGTCAATGTAACCGCCACCAGTGTCCGGCTGGCGTGGTCGGCGCCCGATGAGGCGTTCGATAGCTTTTTGGTGGAGCTCAGTGCTTCGTCGGCAGCGGCTCGGCCTCACGTGAGCACATTGCCAGGAAATACCAGGACGGCCGAAATCGAGGGGCTGGCCCCCTCAACCGTTTATAATATTACATTGCAAGGCCTGTTGGAAGGGAAGCGATCTTTACCTCTCAGAGTTTTTGCCACTACAGGTACATGGAGCAAATATTTCACATTGTAGGCATTCAACACAAACCAGCATCACGTCTGTCTGATAAACTCAGGATGGCTCAGTAACGAATTTTCTTTTTTTTTCTTTTTAACCGATACGCTTCGCAATTTTTCTCTGACTCATTACAGCAAACAACCACAGCCCAAACACAATTTTAAATTGTTGATTTATATTACTACAGGAAGGAAAAGCTATTTTAAATTCAAGATGATTTTAATCTTTGTAAATAAAAAAAAAAGCCATAAATCCATGCCTGCTAAATATTCTAATATTCCTTTAATAGCCTTAAGCCAAAATCAATACAGGTATGAGATATGTCAATGTGTAAAAAAAATCCAATGTTTAAAAGCAAAAGTAGTAGTATATGGTAAATAATTTGATATTAATTTACAATTTTCCATATGAATCTAATCTACAAATACACATTGAAATTTAAATATTGCAAGCCTAAACTCAAAAATAAAATGTTATAAAATATAAAATTTATATCAACACATTGACTATATTTTTATATATTTTTTGAGTGAATATTTAATATTTTATTGTATGGTCATATTTTTGGCTCAGTGTCCAATAGCTACACTACAGTATGTGGCTTTTAAATCATAGATTTTTTCCCCCCAATTATAATCTGAAAAGAACTACAGACATTAAAAAAAAAAAAAAAAAACCTTAAAATGCATCACTTTAATAGTGTAGTCTGTTCATTTTATAATTTCATTAAAAAAAAATAAAAAATCTTTTTTTATGACTTTTACATCTATCCGGAAAAAAAAGTCAAAATAGCCAAACTTTTCCCTCTATATTGTATTTTACATTTCAATTATATGTTTTTACTTTACTCTCCAAACTTTGTTCCCACCTTGGCCCGAACTCTCAGTCCTATTCATGACCAATGTGTGTTGAGATGAATGGAATGGTTGACCTCCGTCTGATCTGTCTGTCTCCCAGAGGAGCTGAAGCCGAGGGTGGTGAACCTCACCATCTCGGACATTACATGGGACAGCTTCACTGCGTCCTGGAGCCCCTCGGGCGGGGAGTTTGAGACCTTTGTCATTGAGGTAACAAACTTGGAGAATTTCGCAGAGAGCCAAAACCTCACTCTGTCCGGAGACGCTCTGAGCCTGGGCATCTCCGGGCTCAACCCCAACACCAGCTACATGGTGGGCCTGTACGGGATGTACGAGGGCTCCTTCCTGGAGCCCGTGTACGGTGAAGCCGCCACAGGTACCTGCAGCCTCGCAGTATTTTATCCTCTGAACTTTCCTCCTCTTCCTCTCGTGGGAAATATTTCACTCAACAACCTGTACGCTCCAGACGTTAAATCTGTCGCACTCTTCTGCGGCCTTCATCCCGCTGCATGAAACAACAACAACAACCATCACTGCAACGTCATTGCCTCTTCTTCCTCTCGTCCGTCACCGCGGCCGCAGTGCTTCCTCTTAACCAACAGCTCCTCGCCCTCCAGCCACTGTGTCTGTCTCGCTGAGAGCGGGCGGCGTGATGCGCACTCCAGTCGCATCACTGAGCCGAGCAAAAACCCCCGCCCCCTCACATATATGTTCACCCCCAACTTTGAAAGTGCATGAAGCCCCCACTACCCCCTCCCTGTAGCATCCCTGCATCGTGGTCCAGTCTGACGCTGACGTGCTGCAATGATTGCAAAAGCAAACCAATAACACCCCCCCCCCCACACACACACACACCCCTTTCGTCACACGGCAACAGCGTGACCGTCTCATTTCACCCCATCAGCCAGTCATTCAGTTTGTCATTGATTAACCTTGAGAGATCATTTGCCCGTGGATGTGCGAGCGCTGGCAGTGTTCATCTGGTCTGAGGTCTGTCAAGTCTGTGTGAGTGACATGGAGAACGCCTTGTCGACTCTGAAGTAAATGTCCTCGTCTCCTTTTGAACTGCTTAGGTGGCAAATGATTAAATCTTCTTGACTTTAATCAAGGTAAAAGAAATATGTACAATAATAATCTGAGGTTAACTCCTAATTCCTCCTTGTTTTCCGGCATGTCGCATGTTTTGCATGCAACTCACTGCGTTTCTCATTAACGCTGCATCTCTTTAGCTGTCATGATGCAGATTTTGTCCTCTGATCAAAATCAAAACACCGACCGCATGAGCAATTCTGCAATCAGACTTTCTCCCCAATCATATTTTCACATTTTAATCACCACTTAATTCCTTTACTTGCAGTCGAGATTAAGTTTTCAGCCATTTACAAATAAAAGCTTTTTGAGTTTCACTCCTTTGCATTATATGTCGCTCATCGTTGTTTTTGAGATAATCTCCAGGTGCAACTGGTTTAAGCTAAAGTGCCGTGCAGAATTACTGGTACCCCGGAATTTCTGAAAATTAAAAAATAACTGCCAAAGAATTCAATGATTATAATGAGAATATTTAATCAAATCTACAAATTGATTGAGCAGCAAAATATACTGTATTTTTATAGAGTGAAGTAAAATATTAGAGACAATAATTTCTAACATTGGATTGAATTATTAAATTTGATTAATTCAACATTGCTTGTCATGCAGAATTGAGAAATTATGACTTTAGTAGGAGTTTCCAGGAGTTTGAGCTTCACGCTCAGCTGGGATTAACCAATTTTGCAACACGCATATTTGTGCTATTGTGTTTAATATGTAATCAAAACCTCTAATTAAGTTCAGTGGATTTGTTTGTTTATAGGCCGCCAGTTTAAGCTCATAAAGCCAAAGTCCAGCCTCCCAGCTGTGAAGCATGGCGGCGGTATCATCATGCCGTGTGGCTTCTTCTCTGCCTCTTAATCTAACGATTGCTCAACAATTTTAAAGCGAATCGTCTTAGCTTTCTAATTTTTAAGCAGAAATTTAAGGGAGGCTATTAAAGTGTATCTTAAATTGATTGATTCTTTCCGAAAACCTGTGAACATTTTACTACATTTTTCAGTCGGGGGTTCCAGTAATTCGTACTGTTGCTATATTTAAGGTGTGGTGGAGGACTTTTTCATTTGCTTTATTATTTGCATGTTATTTAATCTTTTATTGAGCCACTCGGACTACCAGGGATTGCTGGTGGTGTCGGTGAGTGCCCCCTTGTAATGCAACACATCCATATGATCTCCTCTGTGTGTGTGTGTGTGTGTGTGTGATTTTTTTTTTTTTAACGGCGTTGATAAAAGAATCTAATCCTGATTTCTTTCTTTAGTGAATCAGCCCGTGGTTGGCAAACTATATATCTCAAACGTAACTTCCGAGAGCTTTTCGATCCACTGGAACGGCACTCGTGGAGCATTTGATGGTTTTATCCTGGAGATAATTGATTCTGATTGGCTGATGGAGCCAGTGGAGTATAACATATCCCACAGTGTAAAGTCCCACGACGTCTCGGGGCTGCGGCCCAGCACTGATTATGTAGCCTACCTCTACGGGACGTACAAGGGATCTCGAACGAACGCTGTCAGTATTGTTGCATCAACAGGTACTTTGAACTTTTCTGCGTCACATCTTACAGAGAACAGGGTTGATCATTATGCACTTTTTAAATAAAAAAAACAGATTTCATGCTTTTCATTTTTCTCTCCCCTGTAGCTGAAGAGCCTGATTTGTCCAAGCTAGTAGTTTCTAACATTACCTCAGACAGATTCTCTCTGTCGTGGCGGGCACGAGAGAAGGCATTTGATCAGTTCATAGTCGAGGTCAGAGAGTCGGCCTTGCCCTCGCAGGCGATGGGGCGCACTCTGCCGGGAGACGTGCGCTCCACGGTAATGGCCGGGCTCAAAGCGGGCACCAGCTACAACATAAAGCTGTACGCCAGCGCTGGCGGCGGCGGCGGCCGCAACTCGCAGCCACTGCTCGCTGTAGCCACAACAGGTATCCCACTACATGCATTTCTTGACACTGCGTGTATCCGCCGCACGACATAACTGAAAAAGTTCTTCTCTCATTCAGAGGACGTCCCACTGTTGGGGCCCGTAGCTGCTTCGTCCGCGAGTCCACATAACCTCAGCTTGTCCTGGAGCATCGTGTCGGGCCACTTTGATGGCTTTGTTATCCGGGTCAGTGACCCCGAGCAGCAGTCCGACACGCTGGAGTTCAGGCTGCCCGGTGACGCCCGTAACTTTACCATCTCTAGCCTGATGGATTCCACAGGCTACGGCATTGAGCTGTATGGCATTTCTCACGGGCGCCACACCCCCTCTGTGATAGCCCATGCTGTTACAGGTACTATGTATTTTACTCACATCTTCTAGTAACTAAAGGTTTTGCATACAAACCTTTTTTTTTTTTTTGGGGGGGAGGGGACGGGAGGCTAGATTACCTTTTGCACTTGTGTGTCTTGTATTGTCAGTTTGATAAAGCAAAGTCATTTTACCTGTAGGTTAAAGCAAAGTCATTAGGGGCAAACTTGACATGCATCTTAATGCATCTTTTTTTTCTCATGCACACAACAGCTTTATGTTTCATAAACAGTAATAAAACTTGACTTCAAAGTCTGACAGAATACTGAATTGCAAAGATGCAATGCATTTTAGGTAGAATATGTGATGGGTTTGTGGCAACAGAAATATATGAGCATTAAAAACTACAATATTTGAACATAATACCACTTTGTGCCTTGGTTGACAGTGTTGAGTCGCCATAATGCTCTTCTGTCAGTTCTGCTGAAGTTTTAAGTGTGTTTTAAAGACTTTATGGAGTTTAAAAAGACACTGTTCGCCACTTTATTGCATCATGTGTAGTGTTGTGAGACTGGAAAATTAGAACATGTCACCCAATTTAACTGACACTAATATACTTGGCTAGACATTGTTAGGAGAAAGCAGTTTCAACAAAGGTGTATTATATTATACACTGTAATGTTTTCGCCATCAACTTTGATTCCTTTACCTTACAAAGAGCTGCTTTAGAGGGTAGACGCCCTTGTTACCTCGTGTTGACTCATATAAGCTCAAAGTAGTGATATAATTGTTGTTTACAGATGCGACTCACTACACCACCTACTGGTACTAAGTGGTATTGCTTTTGAGGCCATGATCTGGCTTTTATGTAGCTTGTATTCTTGAGCAAATAAATCTGTGGCACAGTTTGGAATTATTCTCCAACATTCTCTAAGGTTATTTATATTTTCTTTATTATACATAGTGTAGCTTCGAGCTAAAGCCAGTGAAAAATGACATTAACATACAGTAATACGGGATTCTTTGTTCCATCAATTCATCAATCCTCTTTATTTATAAAGCACTTTTTATAAAGTAAAATGCAACACAAAGTGCTTTACATTCATATGAGATGCTCCTCAGGTCTGAATATAAGTTTCCAGGTATAATTTGCTTGTTCTTTTGGCTCCAACTAAACCTCCACATGTCGCTTGAGAAATGTTTCTGCAAGGAAGTGTCAAATCAAAGTTTATTTAATGAAGCACATTGAAAAACTACTTGTTGAGCAAAGCGTGTTACAGGTTATTCAAAGATGATATAAAATGCAATAAAAGTGAATGGAATGTTTAATTAAAATGCTGCGTTGCACAATATAATACAATAGGATAGAATCTGTAATAGGATCCAAAATTTCTGTGGCAAAATGTAAAGAACCAAGAAGTCGAGAATGAAAAGTGAAGCACTGTAAGATGCATGCAAGATTTGCTCATAATGTCTTTGATTTCTGAGTATATTTATAATTCAGTCAGTTGTCAGCTTCTCTAAACCGTCTGCTTTTGCAATCATTGCACACATTATCCCCCTAATGGATTCTCGTTCCCCCTCCGATCGAACCCTGCCAGCTCCTTTGCCCAAAGTGGAAAACTTGACCATTTCCAACATAACCCCCTACGGCTTCCGTGTGTCATGGGAAGTGAAGCAGCAGCAGCAGCCGCCGCAGCAGGACGAGTCGGCCCCCTCTAATGGCGGCTTCAGGCGCTTTCACATAGTGGTGACAGACTCCGGCTGGCTGCTGGAGCCTCAGGAGTTCACCGTGCCGGGAAACCAGAGCCACCGGGACATCTGGGGCCTCATCACCGGCATAGGCTATGAGGTCAGGCTGACCGGGGTGTCAGAGTCAGGGCTCCTCTCTCGGCCTCTGACTACAGTGGCTGTGACAGGTACCACTCACAGTGCACTGCAAGGCCCCTCCTTTTACTAAAACCAAACTTCCCGTTTTTCTTCCAGCACATCTATTCTGAAGCTTCACCGTCACAACAAGGCTGCCCCCCCCCCCCCTCCATATTTCTATTTCTAAGCAACCTTAAAGACCCCATGAAATCTGATTCAAATAATTCGAGTCAAAAAAAAACTTTCTGCTGTACTTTTCACATTAAAAACTACTTTTCTGTCCGTACAAACAATGTTAATGTTTGAATGATTCCTTCTGTAATCGAGGGCGTTTTTTCACTCGGCATCCAATAGAAATGTTTCAGTTCTTTGTCTCGCCCCATTATTGTTGTGCATTATTCATGGGGGTTGTTCATCTGCTCAGACTAGTGTGGAAAACTAATGAAAGTTGCATTTGAATCTAATTTGAAATATTTCATCATGAAACACATTGTTAAACATATTGTTTAAAGGGGTCTTCAAGGAAAATGTAATTACTCATTTAGTATATGCACATTATTTGAATGCCATGTTTTGATGGCGAGGCTTCAGCTCGGCACCCTTACCTAACCCTACCTCTGATTTATAACGGCTCTTCTCTTCCAGAATGATCTCACTCTCTCTCCATTCTAGAGTATTTTCTCGGTATGCAGCCGAGTCATTGGGAGGACCAGACGCACAGCCCTCCCGTCTGTTTCCTCTTAGCTCCAAAATATGAGCGAGCGTTCATATTTTAAAACGTGTTTTCCTTCACTTCGTTTCTCTGATTGGTCTTTTGATGAGTTTTCATGCTGGTTTTATCGAACGCGATCAAAACTCCAGTCGAACGGAAATAGGTCACTGATCTTCCACATGTTGGAAAACACTGAATATCAAACAGACATTTTGAGCATGAAATGTCTTGCTGATTCCATTTCTAATATTTGTTTTGGTTACTTTTTGAATGCACTGGCCGAAAGGACGCATGGGGACCTCGTCTACTGAACTCCTTCAGTCAGATCTGACATAAACTCTCCAGAAAGCATCTTGTCTTTTGAAAGAGCCTGTAGCTCCTGCGCTCTTTTTTTTTTATAAATTCCTGATGCACCCACACTAATGGATGCCTGAGGTAGCTGGACTGTATCCCGCTCTACCACTTGGATAAAACCTCTTTTCCTGGTCGCTGATCTTCTCTCAAACCGACTCGTCCGGCCGCCTTCTCAGAAGCTGATGAGTGTTTCTGAGAATAACCACCAAACTCTACTCCGCCATGTTTCCCTGTCTTAACCAGAGGCCGAGCCGGAAGTGGACCATCTCTTTGTGTCGGACGTCATGGCGGACAGTTTCCGCCTGTCGTGGACGGCCGACGAAGACCTGTTCGACCGATTTGTCATCAAAGTCAGAGACAGCAAGAGGCTGACGCACCCGCAGGAGCTCAACGTGCGCGGCGACGAGCGGACCAAGGTCGTAACCGGACTTGTGGGCGGCACCGAGTACGAAATTGAGCTTTACGGTGTCACACTGGACCAACGCTCCCAGCCTATTACAGGGATTGCTCAGACAGGTATATGAAAAGCAAAAAAAAAAAAAGAAAGAAAAGACCTTGGAACATGTGCAGTTTCAAGTCGCAACAGAGCGCGATATCAATCATCTTCGTCCTCCTGCTTCGCTCCGTATCTGTCTCCAGTTAAAGGCTGCCCTTCTGGGAAATAACTGAATTTAATTTGAATTCCCTGAACTCCTCTTGTTCTTGCCGACAGGTTTTTTAATTTATCTGGTCAATATTTGTCATTTTGCACTCCGCCAGGCCTGAGCAATCCCCGAGGACTTCACTTCTCCGAAGTGACGGAGTCGTCAGCCGTAGTTCACTGGTCCATGCCTCGAGCGCCAGTCGACGGTTACCGCATCACTTACGTGCCCTTTGAAGGAGGTGATTCATCAATCAGGCAGATCCTCATCACAATAAAATACTGAATCTGTGGGTTAGGATTGAGAACAGTCTGTTTATATATATATATATTTTTTTTTGTTGTTGTTATTAGTCATTACATAAAAGTGAGTCACTCAAGTAAAATTATTTCTTTTTTCTACTTGATCCTCACGAGTTTGGCACTTTTGATTTTGTTTTACACTACAAAAGCTTGGAATTTTACAGCGTAGTTATGTCTAATTAAAGAGCACAACAAGATTATTTTAACGAATTTAACCTTTTCTAACGGGGTGAACGATTATGTTTTAGAAAAAACAGCTGAAATGTCACTTTCTTCCTCTTTGTAACTGCTTCTGCAGCTTCAAAGCATTTTCGCAATGTTAATTACATTTACACACTCATAGAGACGGTTGCCATTCAAAGTGCTTCACCAGTCATTGGGAGTGTTTTGATGTTCAGTGCCTTGCTCAAGGACACTTTCACGTATAGTCAGGGGACCAACCGAACCATTTTTTCTTGTCCTGTTTTAAATCCCATGTTGATTATAAAACTATAATGAGATTTCCACTTTTGTTGCTAATTTGTTTGCTTTAGAACAAAAAAAGCCTTAAAAAAAATAGTTTCTTGGTGCTGATGTTACAATCTGTTGTATCCCGAAAGGTCGAGATTTCAAGAAGATAATTTTCTACAATTAGATTGTTTTCTAAGAAACATGGCACTTGAGTTTATTACCATATTGAAGCAATATCTTTTCTGAGTAATGGACTACTTTAACTTCTGTACATTTACAAGCATATATCTCGACTCATTTAGGAAACAAGATGCATCAGAATTATAATTGTCTGATGTTATTAATCTGTAATAACACAAGTTTGCTTTTTAATCCGCAACCATAATAGAGTCAGAAATGTTTTCTTTCTTTGAACATACTTTTAGACAATATCTGCCCCACAAAACTCAATATGAGTTACAAAATCATAACATATGCTGTATATAAATCTGATTTAATGGCTGTGGCCCACATATCCAGCTTACCTTTACCGCTGATGAAAATAACAGTGCTGTGTGAACACATTAATATTGTTCTGCATTTCTCCTCTTCAGGAAGCCCCATGTCGATGACTGTGGACGGCAGCGTGTTCGAGGCCCTTCTGCCCAACATGAACGCTGGAAAGACCTACCAAGTGACGGTGAGCGCCGTGAAGGGTCTGGAGGAGAGTGACCCCAGCACCGACACCGTCACCACAGGTCTGTTCACTCTCCTCTTCAACAGGCGCTCGCCGTCTGTAAGGTTGAAGAGCCACTTTGAAGAAATCGGATTATTCTGTGTGTGTCCGTCCTCCAGTTTTGGACCGACCGCAGGGTCTGACCGCGGTCAACGTCACCGACACCTCAGCCCTGCTGCTGTGGCAGCCGTCTGCAGCCACCGTCGATGGCTACGTCATCACCTACAGCGCCGACACCGGTGTGTGTCCTCTTGCATTCGATCAATATTCATTAGAATGGAACAAAAATCCATGACAAAATCTTCTTTTTTTTCTTTCTTTTGACCGATGATTGGATTTCTTGTCTCCGCAGTGTCCCCGGTGGTGGAGCATGTTTCTGGGAATATCGTGGAGTTCGAGATGAACTCCCTCCTTCCAGGAACCTACTACACGGTGGGAGTTCAAGCTGTGAACGAAGCCCTGCGGAGCGACTCGGCTGTGACCGAGTTCACCACGGGTGGGTGAAGATAAAGGGTCGGAGTCATCTTATAAGTCACCTCTTAAAGCCCGAGTTCACCGGCTTCCCTTCATGCTGTCCCTTTAATATAATTTAGTAACTCCATGGTGTAATTCAGGAAAATGTGCTTAAAACTGCCATTTATTTTAACAATATATACATTTGTTAACAGAGTTAAATGTAATTTTTAGTCCCCGAGTGACACATGTATTGTTTCATTTGAAGATTCATCGTATTAAACAAGAAAGCTTAAAATTTAATTATCTAATGATCCTGACGGACAATTAAATTTTTTTTTTTTTTTTTACCAAAATGTAATTATTTGCTTGAGACAAAACCGACAAGGAAGATGGCAGGATTACTTTATGCTGAACAACACAGTATTGAAACTTTGGGAAGCAGAACACCGATGTCATTGTGTCAGGATTATTGTGAAGATGAGAAACTTTATTTATCCCACAGTGGGGAACACTTTTAATGCTGCTTGTATCTCTTGTCTCACACTTTAAAACGGTTAAATGATAATATAAACTATAATATATTTGTATATATATATCAGGTCTGACAATGTCACCAAACTACAAAAGGTAGTAATACTAATAGGTAAACTCCAGCCAAACGGTTAAGGTAACAAAGGTTATACGCTAAACTAGAACTCAAATGTTAAAGTTGTTACCCAGATGTAATGACTACCAGAACTAAAATGGCAAAACAATGATCAATAATGTCAACACTCTTGATAAATGCAATGTAAACAAAAAGCTTGGTACAAATGTACACTATACAAGTTCATAAGGTGTGTTTATTTTGAAATACAAGGTGTTTTTGCGCCTCTTTTCAGATTTCATTTAAAATTTGGTTTGAAGTCGACAGAAGTAGCTCGTTAGGTTGTAAACATTTGCCATGATACTATAAACCCTCTTCAACAGGGGGATTCATTTTAGTTCGGGGTTCACATGCAGTCTCATTGGAATCAAAATGAATCCCAGTTTTTTCCCTTTGCTTCAGAGTGGACATACACAACTACCAAAACATTCATTATGAACATCATGAAATCTAATTTGAGAATGGGTAACTCTGATATATCTTTGCTTCTTTACTTCCTTCATCCTTATTGCATAATATTATGTCTAGTTTGTAATTTACAGGCAGTTTTAGCCCACTTTCTCTATACATGACACCACCTGCGCTAATCAAATCCAAAGTAGCCTGCATACACTCATACATTTCCCTCGCTGCCCTATATGTCGTGACGTTGTCAGGTGTGGATCCTCCTCGAGACCTGACGGCCATGAACATCCAAACCGACGGCGCAACGTTGACGTGGCGGCCGCCTCACGCCGCCGTCACCGGCTACACACTCACCTTCTCCTCTGCTGAGGGCAGCATCAGGGTACGTGTCAGGCTCAGGACACGACATCAGGCGGTGATGCAATGTCTCCTGCACGTTTTATTCCACACTTTGATACAACCACGAATTTCATATTGAGTTTTTGAATTTGAATCGCACTGCTGAGCCCATTTCCTGAAATATTCAAACCTCACTCACCTGTCTTTCCTTCACTGCTGGTTTTGACTTTAAGGTTCTTCTCTTTATATAAAACTCTCTGAGACGTGCAGACCCGTGTTATTTCAGGTGGCTTTTAGCTTGTATTCCCTTCAAGCTTCAATAGATCCTTGCAATAGACTGTCATCTTTAAATCAGCTGTGTTGTCAAAACGTGTTTTCTTCTCATCTTTTAGTCCCGTCTCTCTTCAAGTCTTTTACTAATAATGCATGCAAACTCCGTTTTTATTGTCAAGGATGGATCTTAATGTGCATCTATGTACATACACGGATTGTGTCTTCTTCAATACTAAAGGCTTTATCCGTCTGAGACAGTGAAACACAATCGCACAAAATGTCTTCACCGAGTGAATTGCGGGAAGCAGCCGGCGCACAAACGGGACAGAAACCTGCAAACTTCACGTGTCCCTTTTCCATGCGTCTGGCTGCAGGAAGTGGTGCTGAGCCCGACGGCGTCCTCCTACGGCATGTCGCAGCTGAGCGGCTCCACCGAGTACAGCGTGAGGCTGCAGGCCAACTCCGGCGCTCAGAAGAGCCGCCACGTAACCACCGTCTTCACCACCAGTGAGCAGAAAAACACACAAACCTCCTCCTCACCTTGTGCGTGCGACTGAATCTCCATGACGTTAGAAAGATATCGCGTCGTCCTTTCAGCCTGATCTCCCAGCCAGGTCACCTGTGTCTGTTTTCCACCTCGCCTGAGCTTTTCTTTTCTTTCCAGACTTTTCCGCCTCCCAGACGACACTGTACACCTTCTCCTGCATTTTTCATGAAACGTGGCTGAATATGAGGCACTCCGAGCTGATGTCTTTTTAATATGTGCTTTTTCAGTCGGGCAGCTGTACAGACGCCCCAGGGACTGCGCTCAGATTCTGCTGAACGGGGAGACGAACTCTGGCCTCTACACCGTCTACATTGGAGGGGAGGAGGGGCAGCCCATCCATGTTTACTGTGACATGACCACAGACGGAGGAGGGTGGCTGGTGAGGAATCCAACATGGTGGCAGCTCACGCTCAGCAGAATCTATGCGAGTCTCCCGCGTCGCTCGTAAAAATGGTCTCCTGTCTCCAGGTCTTCCTCAGACGACAGAATGGAAAGCTGGAGTTCTTCAGGAACTGGAAGAATTACACCGCTGGCTTCGGGAACATGAACGACGAGTTCTGGCTCGGTGAGACGGCCTCGTCTCGCTGGACTCTTTTCCCGCTCTCGTTCCTTTCACCCGACGTGCCTCACGACACACATTAAACCTCCTCCGCAGGTCTCTCCAACCTCCACAAGATCACATCCCTGGGGCACTACGAGCTGCGGGTGGACTTGAGGGACAGCGGCGAGTCGGCCTACGCTCAGTATGACAAGTTCACGATTGCAGAGCCAAGAACGCGCTATAAACTCTACATAGGAGCGTACAGCGGGACAGCAGGTGGGCGACGCGCACGACTGAAGCCACGTCTTCATATTTGTCTAGTTTGGCCTCGTCTGGTTTTTATTAGTTTCTGACACTCGTGCACCCTTGATAGATTTGGTCTTTAAAATAAAATGTGGTGCAAGTTTCCAAAATATCAGCACTTTAATTACAGTTACGAGAATTTTTCAGTTGGGACAGTCTTCATGATGTGCACACAGCTGTATTATTGTAGAGCTCTAAGTTCATCGAACAGCGGGAGGAAGCTGCTCTTTGAGCTGAATGTCGAGCAAACGCAGCTACTGTGGCTACCAGCTCATGCTAATGTTTTTTTACAGTACACTGTTCGTATGTGATGGTTCAATTTAAAAAGCTTCACAATTGAATGAAAATTGAATAAACAAGTTGTGGCAGGACAAGAATGAAAAGATGTAAGTAAAACTGGTATAAAATGACAAAAGAGAAATAAAACTGGTGTTAAAAACTAGTTGAAACTGAATTGAAAACATAAATTGATTATGACGATAAATAGGCTCATTAATATCAGGGTACAGTTTCTCACGAAGATGACCCAAGAGCGAATATATATATATTTTTTTTAATGAATTCTGTTCTTATTTTCGTGAATCTGAACCTCGCTTGTTCCACCTCGCGACCACCAGGGGACTCCATGACGTACCACCAGGGACGGCCGTTCTCCACCTACGACAACGACAACGACATCGCCGTCACAAACTGCGCCCTGTCCTACAAAGGGGCCTTCTGGTACAAAAACTGCCACCGTGTCAACCTCATGGGGAAGTACGGCGACACCAGCCACAGTAAGGTACGTTCGCCGTGGAAACGCGTTTCACCACAGAGTCCGTGGAGTCCGAACATCACAATTTACATGGAAGCTGCTCGAGTAGTGCAGCTTTGATTCCCTCTTTTGTTCTCCTCACTACAAAATTTGCTCATTCATTCATCTGTTCTACGCATCTCCTCAGATTCGGCCCCTGCGTGTCCACCTGAGCCACTTCTTCGTGACTTTTTTTTCACTTTATTATGATTTATTTTCAACAGGGGATCAACTGGTTCCACTGGAAAGGCCATGAACACTCCATCCAGTTTGCAGAGATGAAGCTCAGACCGGCCAACTTCAGAAACTTTGAGAGTCGAAAAAAGCGATCGTAGACTCATGAATTATTCCCCCTCATCCTCATCCTCCTCTTGCAACTTCATCTTTCCCTCATCTTCAAAACTTCCCAAAATACACACAGTGAGTCTGATTCAGACGTGACTTTGAGAAATCTACCAGGTACCATTACACCAAAGAATCAATCAGAATCTGTTTTTTTATTATTGTTATTCCTTGTTGTTGTGTAAATGTCCCAATTTCACACTTTTGGGGTTTTTGTGTGTGTTTTTTTTATTATTTCTGCCCTTCCAAAGAAAGTAGCTGTTAATTTCTTTGACATAATGTGTGTTATTGGGACCAAACATCTGTTTTCATGTGTAAAAATAATATTATAAAAGGAGCCACTGAAATCGGTAAAATGTCAAAGGCACATAGTCAAAAGGAGGCTCGTCCCCTGAACTCATCGTTTACTCAGTCACTCAGTCTTTAAATCAACTCAAACAGTCAAAATACAAGAAATGTTTTCATCAATTTACTGTTGGACCTTCTGCTCATATTTAAAATCCGATTTGTTTAATTTGAGAAAGAGTAAACAATGCTCTGTAACCTTCCATTCAAATAAAAATGTTAGTTTGATAAACAGTGTCGGTGTCCCCTCGCTTTATTGCACCGTCGAAACATTTCCCTTTCTATCCACCAGATGGCGGTGTTTACTCTCTGCAGTGTTTCGTTACTCCAGCTGGAGGAGGATTATATATATATAAATATTTATTACACAGGGTAACTGTAGAGTTAAAACGCCTTGAATTCACATAGAAATTAACATTTTTCTTAGAAACAAAACAAAAACATACATTTTTATCACTATTAATTTCTGAAGGATTTATTTTTTAAATGCAATCAAAGGTTATTGTTTTTCAACTGATTATTGTTGAAATGAGTATAAAAATGCTGGTAATTTGTAGTATTTAAACTCTGAAACAAATTTCCACATAGATTTTCTCAGTTTTATTGTGACAGGAGATCCACTTCTTGTGTTTGTATCTATAAATATTCACTTCCTCTTGACCCATTCGAGGTGCAGCGCTCGACTTTGCTCCAAAGCTGAGTTTAAAATGAATGTTATCTTTTCACTTTTGCAATCGGAGTCCTCTTCAACCTCCGGGGGATTGGGGGGGGGGGGGGGATCAATATTTTTTTTTAAACAGATGTCATCAAATCCATTAACTGAGTGGAACCCGATCACCCTGGAGCAAGTGTGCAGAGTTACCACTTTTAAAGACACATGATTTGGTCAAATGTGACGAATCGATATGTCCTTCTTTCTGCAAGCAAAGAGTATTTGAGTCTTTCATCATATGATGCAGTGGTCAGACTCCAGTGACCCCTATGACTACTTTTTTTTTTCTTCTTTTTTTTCCCCCCCAAGCATGCTTTTAGACACATTTTGAACTCTTACCTCAAACTTCCTGGAGAAAAGTGAGTGTTTGTTGTAGTTCCAGGCCACTGGTGGCTTGTGGGTATTGGCGCTGCTCGTGCAGGTGCATGTGTTCAGACAGGCCCTCGGCCGCGGCGGCTCCACGGCGATGTTTGGAAACGACAACGAGGAGCGACGAGACAACGAGACACTCGCTGCCTGCCTGCCTGCCTGCCTGCCTGCCTGCCCGGCTGGCACGGAGCGGGGAGTTTTCCACATTAACTTCAAAGCTGTACAAATAACTCCTGACCTGGATTTGCATCAAGGCGCATCGCCGAGATCTAATTTCACTTTGAGACGTTTCTAAATAAGGACTCCGAGAATCGAGTGTCCCTGTAATGTGGCTCCGGAGAGTCACCGCAGTCTTCCCTGTGATCACGACAGTCACTGTTTAGGAACTCTCCTCTTGAGTTTGTCAAAACATGAACGACATTTAACCTCTGATACTAAATTCAGGGGGAATTTATTGAGGACGGGATGATGAAAACATATCCATGGACAGTTAAATATTTAGTTTTCAAATCTTCTTTAGCCATGCGTTTGTTTTCATTTATGATTCTACTGATGGATTAAGCCGGAAACAGCCTCTTCAGTGTGCTACAATTTACTTTGAACAATGTGGCTGCAGGTTTCGATAATGCCGATGCTATTTTGAGAATTGACAATAGTCTAATCAGTTTATCTTGGGAGTCAATCAGAGCCGTTGCACAATAATATTACAACACTGAGATTTGACTCGATGCTTGCAATACTACGGACATGTCCGTTTATTGGACACAGACTGAAAAAAGAGTAGCAGATGCACAGCAGATCCAGTTGGTACCCGTTTAAAAGTTTTGGTTGAATCTTCGAGCAGCTAAAAAACGTGGTGAACTCGCATCTGGAGTAACGTAATGTGAGAAATCGAGAATTTATCCGGCTCCCTGTAGTTGTCAGACGGGTGTTACCGTCAGATTTTTTTGGGACTATCATGGAAATCTGCGATTATTATTGAAGTCGGTGCTTAAGGTTACTTAACGCCAGCCAAAACCGCTGTTCCCGAAACATCACCGTTGCTCTTTTGATCAAATGTAATCACTCTACGTTTGCAATAATGCCAGATATGAAATCCCCTGACAGCATGCCTGACGTAAAACTTCCACAAAACGATTCGACCCAAAAGCAGCTTTTCACCACCATAAAGAGGTTCATCTTGGGGTCAACGTGAGCATTATTGCTTAATATTGCTCACGAGCTGTGACATTAACCAAAACAGAAACCACTGCGCAGTCACACTCACCATGACTTTGCATCATTAAATGATCGAGTTCGGCTTTTTTTTTTTTTTTTTTTTCCAGCTGTGGGGGAATTCCCTAATGGTGCTCATTGAACATCCCTTTAAGAACCATACAAAGTGGACGTTAAAGCCAGTTCACCATCGAGTCGATGTGGGGAATCGAGCCAAATGTTCTCCGGTTCACAAACACCGTCAATCAGTTCATCTTTGAGTCATCATAAACTTTTTTTTTTGCCAGATTTCGCTCATCCTGATGACAAAACTGATCATGCTCGCCGAATCTGACCAGTTGGTTTTTGAGTCTTCACAAGCGGTTCGTGCGTAAATTTATCCTAAAAGTTCACACTTTCCCAGTTTTTTTTTTTTTTTTAACAGAGACCAAAAGGATCAGTTTGCTAAACCGTTATTAACACCAGCCAGAAGTCCAACTTGTGTGGCGACAGGCTTCACCTATGTCCTACACGGCGTAATGTATACATCCCGCTTGTAGCGGCGCCCTCCGGCAGGATCCGCCTCCGAGACATGTGACCCAAAATTAGCCAACAGTTCTGAGAACTGTCATGGAGTTGCTACACATTGTGATACTCCCAGTATTTGTACAGCGTTATATCACTGTTTGCTCAAAGAGCTGCCTCAAATTTGCACAGCCGACTCTCTCTTTCTCTCGCTCTCTTTCTCTCTCTCTTTCCCTATGACCTAAAGACAAGTCTGCTTTCAGTTCGGCGAAATGAAATTAACACATTATTATTACTCTGCTCTGTTTTATTTGGTGGTGCTTATCCTGAAATGTGAAATGTTTGTCTTGAATCGTCGCTCAACGGAGAGACGAGGGTCCCCCCCCCCTCGCAAGGTCAAGCCGGAGTGAAAATGGCTGAAAAGCTCCGGTTGAGCAAAGGTTACTGTGTTGCCTAAGAAGAACCTGTTTGCATTAGTCACGCCATGCAGCCTCAGTGAAACACACCGGGCCGCCATTAATCATGTTTTTCAAGGAAACTTTTTTTCCCGAGAGTCTGTGCTATATTTGAATTGGCTCCGGCTCTCGGCGCAGAGTCCCTGGCGCTGCGCGAACATGTATCTAAATCATCTGCCACAGCCCTGTCACTGCGCTCCACACTACTTTCCACTCCTCCGTTGGACGTATGTAATTGAAATATGGGTAATTTCATGCTCCGTGCGATCATTCTGTTCGCTGGGTGACCTTCCCCATGCGTGCGCGGCGAGATGATGACGATGATGGCCACATTAAAAAAAAAAAAAAAAACATACTTTAACTTTATATTTCACTCTGAAGCCTGTGGATATCGTTCAAAAAAGCTATTTCACTCAGATCTTTTTGGATTATTTTCTCATTATCGAGGGCAGCGGTAAAGCTTACAAACTCATGTAAGAGTTTTATCTTGATCATGATGTTGGGGATTAATAATTAACCCAATTAATGAATTTAATAATGAATTAATGGTCTTTAATCTGGTTCTGAAACTATATAAAATGATTCTTTGACAGGCTGTGGTAATATTACAAAACACAAACTGTTGAACCTATGTTTTAGTTTTTTATTTTCTAATCTTATTTTGTAGTATCACATGTTCATACCTTGCCCACTGAACCAATGAAATCAAGGGTCTTACAACCTCCTAATGATGAGAGTCTGTTTCTTTATGGTTCTCATGACTCGGCTCACAAGAAAAATTTGGTTCCTAAATGGTTTCTCCAATTTTTTTTTCATTGCAGTAAATTCAAGGTGTGACTTGATATGTATATAGAATCCAGTGTTTCAAAAAAATAAAAATAAAAATAAACAAGAAATCTAAATAGCAGAGTTGAAACTAAAAATGATCAAACATGCAGCAGAAAACTTAAATAGAGCAGAAAGAAAGAGAGTTCAAAGTGAGAAACTACTGCAGATGGATGATGAATTATCAATAGTACAATTACATCTGAGCATGGAAACACCAGCATGTGGTTTAAATAGTTAAAAATGTATTAATATTGAACATTGTTGTATAATTGAGATGACTACCATATTTTCTGGGCTAGAAGTCACATCTTAAGTTGTGTCTATCAAAAAGTGCTTCATGAAGAGAAAAGATAACATAAGTCGCACGAGTGTACTAGACGAAGCAATATACACAAAATACAACCAGGAAATAATGATTATAAAGGGAACATGTTATATATAATCATCAAGAGACAGACCAGTGAAATGATTAGAAGCCATTTTATACCTCCACATGCTGCAACATTGTTTATGAGAAAAGTACAAATACATACAACATTTTCTACTTGACTAATGAAGAGTCTCTGTTCAGTTCGGGTCTCAGCATTACGTCTGCTATTCTTACGAAAATGGTGCGCTCCACTGTGTATAATTCAGGAACAGACTTTACAATCGCTGGAAGATTGCATCTTTTTTTTTTTTTTATGATTTCCATTTTGTAAGATCACTGGCTGGAATGGATGTTTAACCCCTAAACTATCTAACCATATAGATTAAATAAAACATGTTTAATTCAACATGGACAAACTCATGCACACTATTTTTGTGTTGTAATCTCAGGAATAAAGATGAATGTGCGGCCTTCAATTCTAAGAGAGCTTCTTTTTATTCACCAGCCCATACATGGTATTTTATTTATTTATTTATTTATTTTATGTCTTTATGTCTCTCATAAACCTGTATACCATTCATCCATCTTCTATACAACTTCAATACAATCCAGGGTCACATTGGACAGGTCACCAGGACAAACATAAAGAGGGATCATACAATCACACACTCACATTCACACCTACGCATAGTTTAAAGTCCACAGTGAAGCTCAAACACTTATTTTAGTCACCGGTGAAAGTGCCTGGAGAAGAAAGGGGTGAACATACAAATTCAGAAAGGCCGAGCTTCGTGGTTCATTCATTTCAGAGGAGGCGTTTACGTCCCTTCGTTTTGTTTCTTTAATTCTTTATTTGCTGCCTTCATGCTATCAACCAAAAACGATCACTTATTCTTCATTGTTTATTTCATATTTGCAACTATTTTTGTATTAATTGCATCATACATCCAGGTTTGTAAGGTTTTGAAGGTGAAATGAAATAGTCTGATGGGAGGGGACAGGAATGGCTGAAGGGGGGGGTCAAGGAGTCTCCATACCTACAGTACTGATGGCATCCAGCAATTGTTGTTATAAATATTGCCTTTTCACCTACATTGCGTTGTCTTGGGAGGATTTTATCTATAGTTAGTTGGTAGTTAATGATACAGGCACTATATGCTGCATGGAGAACGAACCCATAATAATGAATCATTTTGATCGTCACCTGATGTCTGTGGGCTGGCGTCATCAGAGAAAGCGTCTAATGTGTCAGCACCACTCTCGTACCCGCACATACGACCACGCTCGGAGGGGTGGGTGGGGGCAGGGGTTTATGACCTATCAGCATGGTGAGTGATCTCCTCTAATGGATCTCTGTTTCATAGATTAACAACAGAGCTCATTTAGTTAATCACCGAGGATTTGATCAAATTTATAGATTTGACGCCATTGTCCGTTTCGGGAAAGCAGCACAATTATATGAAAGCCTCCATACCAGCTGCCCGACCTCCGATTAAATGCCAAGACAACAAAGGCCGGCGGGTACTATCAAATGAATCATTTCAAAGGAAGATCTTGCTCTTCCGCTAGTTTTTCAATCTCTTTTGTCCCTCCATCCAAATGAAGGCGTCTTGTAATCCTTGCGCGGTCATCTCTCCATCGCTTTACATTGAGAGCATTAAAGGCAAAAAACACATTTCATTAGGTCGCTGCAGATCTGCGTCAAGTTGGACCTCAGCCTAAGAGGATTGGAGCCATGTTTAGCATGTTGGACCTCACATATGACGGGTCCAAGCTGCTTCATTCCAGTCCTGCATACTGCAGAGATCATAACCCCAACTTCTTTCCCTCGTCAAGTTGCCATCTGGGTTTATGAGCGCATTTGGGATTGAAAGCTCCTTATGACAAATTCTAACAAATTGCATGAACGTATAGAATCGGTAGAATACGGACGTGTACGTGCAGCAAATTGAAATGGTCTTAATCCTGATTTGAAAGCGTGTTTGCCAAAAAAACACGATGTACTTTTCTGGATTGCATATATTGGCAGCGAACAACAACAACAAAAAAAAAAAAAGATGTGCTCGCATTGCACTTACATGTTTCACGGAACAGTTTGAGTTCGTCCTGGCTAAAAACATCCATTTCATCCATTTATGTCAATTAAGTACACTGAGTATGGAAAAAGAGTGAGTTATTTATGAAAAAATCAGATAAGCATCAACTTCAAAGGTGTAAAATAGTCCATTTGTGGATATGTTATTGGTCAAGCCAAATATTTTCACCGCATGAGCATTGATCAGCCAAAACATTATGACTACTGACAGTCAGTCAATATATTTGGCATAAATTGAGATTTTCCTTCCTGAAAAAGTGAATTATTAAAAAGTGTGTGTGTGTGTGTGTGTGTGGAGGGGGGGGGGGGGGGGTGGTTCAACTGTAATGGCTTCTTGGTCTTTGACCAAATCTCAGCGACGCACATGTCCAAAACTATCCAGTGTAGTTCAAAGTGACAGAAGTCACTGCTCCTTCTGATGGGAAAGCGTCATGTTACACAGAGTCTGACGGTAGATGGGGCTCGTATCGCTGCAGACCTGACGAGGGCGTCCGCTGCAGAAACCATCAGGACTGGATCATATTTAAACAGTTGGGCCGGTCGTTTGAAATACGACTGCCTTTGACGTCGCGCGAACGGCCGGCGTGTGACTGTGACTTACCAGTCCTTTTGGTAATATCTTGCTGAGAAATGTTGAGTCCCGCCGTCAAAGTGTATTATATTTTGACACGTACCACATTGTTGCAGATTATAAACGGCTTTTAACACTCCTCCTTGCTGACAGTGGCGTTTCTCTATAAGGATAATGCCCCCTGCTGAACCAGAAGCTTTTGTTAGTTTTAAGAACACAACGGGCAGTCTGATGTGTCGACTGAAAGGTATCTGAGTGAAATTAACATGTTCGCCATTGTTCGTTCACCGAAACTCACCAGAACAAACCAAACAGCCGATTGACGTCCCGATGGCAACAATTCGTTAGCAGAAGTATTTCAACTCAAACTCTTCCAGTTTGCGAAGCTTAACTGCAGCGACATAGTGTTGTTATGTGTAAATAGTTGTGAGTCTGTGCCAACGTTCATCCATGATTATTAAGCCAATTAGAAGGCGATGGCGAGGTCTATGAGATGGATCGGATCTGACTGTCGACTGGATTTTGAAAGTAAAAATAGAATTCAGCACATATACTGAAAATACACCATATAGGGTTTCTTGTTTCGTAGCTAGCCACCAATGCAAATATCCCACCGAAGTCAGTTTATGTTGTAAAGCTGGACTGAACCAGGTCAATCCTCTGCTGGGCCATTCTCCGCTCGTATGCACCGATTATTAATTTGACCTTCTGCCCAGTGCTTTTTGTGTTTGTTTCTACACATTCTGATAAATGTTTCAATTCCGCTCGGTAAATCTCGTCACGGGGAGCTGCGCTATACCTGCTCGTGTTCTCCCGATGATGGGCTTTAACTCGGCGGCTTGGTGACATAACCTCGCCGGCTCAGGACAGGAGTGCACGGGCTCGGCGATGGGGATTACGGCTCATTCTTCAGAGCGCTGGGTTTATTTTAGGGCCCGACTGGATAAAACGGGATTAGCATCACAATGAATCCATGGGCATTTAAACCCAGAGGTCAGCCCCTCTATGGCCTTTGACATTTGAAATGTTTGCAAATCCCCATCTGTGTTGTGATAGCTAAACATAGATCTGATCAGCTGTCATGACAGCTAGGTGCCCACTTTTGATAAGTGCTCGGCTTTTTTGGTCGCTCGATGTCGTTGCGGCGACAGGTTTTATTTATCGGCGCATTTTCTCCCTTGCTAAGCTTCGCTTATGCACCAGCTCCTGGACCGTGAGCTATTATTTATCTGAATGGGGCATGAACTTGAGTCTGCTCGGCCCGGGGGCTCTGTGCTACGCCTGGTATTGGCCTGACGGCTTATGTTGGGGCCTGTGGGCTACTCCTGGCTGGGGGTGGGGAGGGTCTTCCACTGTAATGTGATAATGGTTTAATGAAAAAATACAAAATTCGCTCTGTCTTTCTGCATTAATGCATCTGAAATGCATTCAGGAAGGTCACCAGGCTACTCAAGGCCCAAACATTTTGTAGTTATCGAAGCTGAAAGTCCAATTCTGTGAATGTCATTCCGACTTTATCTAACTCCTTCACAAAATGTACTTGACACACAAACAAAGCCTCTCATTATGCGTTTAGATTGGATGATTTGGTGGACAAACGTATTTTGGTTTAAAAAAGACGTGCAATAACACAGACCAATGAGCACAACAGGTATTTTGTTTTTTATTTTCATTTTAATTCCAGAAGATGAATCTCGCTGGCTCTTTGGAAACCATTTGGCTTCACTCAACATCTAATCTACCTGCAGTCTTGGCACATAATTACATGTCAACATCTATAGTTCCCATAGGATGTGTCATAATAACTTCATTAAAAATCTGACTTAATTTTCCCATGTGGCTTCAACCTCATGTCAGCAGCTGTTGGTGGAATTCCAGAGCTTCTGTGAAAAATATATTGTTTCCCAGAGGATAGATATTATTCACATCTGTGATCATTAAAATTTTTTATTTTTACTTTAGGAAATTGGCCAGTCCAAACTGAAGTTTACACACTTCAATTTATTAGAAGATTAAAACTAAATTCAACACATTCATGATTTCCAGAGGATGAACCTCAGTAGAAACCATCTTTGTTGTTGACTGAAATATCTCCTCATTCCTTGTGCGAACTGGACCAGATTGTGGTAAAGACCTTCCTGTTTGACAGGAGACGCATCTTTGTCCGAGTGGAAGAAATCTTGGTCCAAATATTCTCTGCTTCCAGAGGATGAATCTTTTTGGTGAACCTCAAACTCACCTGGTAAAACGTGTCACCCCCCTTTAAATTTCTCTCAGAAAACATTTCCATTAGTATTTATTGTATTTCTGAACCTATCCTCTTTAATATTTCTGCATCGGGAGAAGAAACTGAAGGGAACCGGCCATTTAGACAAAACATTTGTTGTTCTCATAGTTTTATGTCTTTATCTATAACTACTGTTAACTTTGGCTATGAGACGTTTATTACAAATGTTTTTAAACTTACCAATGAGATGCTCATGTGGATTCGTTGGTTTTTCTCTGTTAAAAGCACCGAGAGATGACTGTGTTGTATTTGGTGCTATATACATAAAGTTGAATTGAATTGAATTGAATTGAATTGAATTGAGTTGGGTTGGGTTGATAATTATGGTTCTTGTCATTATATGAAATGCTGATATTCACGAACTCTTCATAGTTTACTTACTTCTTGTTAACATAACGTGTTGTTCTTAGAACTCTTTATACATGAAGGTTCAAACTGCTGAACAACCTTTAGACAAAGGAGCGAAGGAGTTTATCCTGAGAGTCTCGTGTACAGCGTTGAACACGAGATTGAGTTAAACAAAAAAGAAAAAAGAAAGAAAAGTGTTTGAAGATTTGTTAATACTTCACTGCAAAGTCCAGTCTGAGCTCTTTGTTTCCTCGCAAGCACACTTTCTGTTGCTCTTGCTGTTTTTGTACTTCAGCCTGACAGGGTCGCCATAAAATGAACGAATGAAGCCGTAATGGAAACATAATTTATGGCGTGGCCCGCTCCGGTGCGGCAGCACTTCGCCTTCGATCGCACACTTTTTACTAATCACAGCTGATGTCATCGCAGCCGCCTGAACTCTGCCTTGTTAATTATTAAGAGACCCACATTGCACATTTATTAGCAATTAGGTAATCGCCCAAAGCATTATCTGTAAATGTAGTCTGGAGACAGTGTTATGGATTTACATTCCACTCTGTCTGGAGTTCAACGAATTTCGGTGGACATCAAAAAGATCAGACGGATCGAGAGATTAGAACAGATTCTGCTGATGTGCCTTTTCTCAGAAGCAGAAAATAAACAATGAAAAAAAAAAAACGTTTTTTAGTTTTTTGAAATAATCGTTTGTACATTTCAAGGTTTTCCCACAGTAAACAGGAAATTTAAAGGCTTTAAATGACTTTCTTTTTTGTTCGGGTAATATTTCAACACATTAACACTTTAAAATTTCCACAACCTTCATTATCAAGAGTATCCTTTAAAATACACACATTCATGAATTTGTTTACAGAACTTAATTGAGTAAGTATTCATTTTCCTAAATACACTCTAGTAATATGTATGCTTTTAACTACAAAGGCCCTCTGAGTTATTGACATATTTCTATGTAACACAGAGTTTGAAATGAATTTTTGTTTAGTTTTGGCAGAATAATGTGAATAATAATAATAATAATAATAATAATAATGCTCAGTTTGTTGATCAGCTGATCAACAAACTGAGCTGTCAGGGATTGGTCTTTTTAGAAATTACTGAATACAAACAGTAATAACTATAATGTATGTAGTTTGATAACAACACATATTGAAACTGAGCTGAGTTTTACTCATGGTTTTATAACTTCTTAATGGACAATTTGCAAAATATTAAATAATAAGCCTCTCTAGAAAATCAGTTTTCAAGATTCCTGTATAAATACAGGTCAAAAAATGTTTTTCTTGAAAAAACAGATATTTCACTCCATCATTGGATGCACGAGCAATAAATAGCACAATAAATAGATAAAAACGATGTCAATTAATCTTTTTCTTTCTCTTTTTCATTATCCTGTTGACTATATTGACATTATTTCTTAAAAGATTTTTTTTTTTTTAAATGTAACGCTGTATATGATCTCTTTAATGTTTTATTCATAAAATCATTCCTCATCAGTATTATATGGGATTTTTTTTTTTTTTAAATGATTCATAGTCCTGTAGAAAAGCATTGGTGCTGTTTCATGTCACATCATGATCACCGTGATAGAAAACAAATACAGGTGAACTTTTGCTGTTTAAGTTGTTTTGAGTATTTAAAAAAAAACAACCTATAGATCTTCAACAAAATCTGGATGGGTCCACAAAGGTTTTAAAAAGATCGCAAAATAACCACAAAAATCTGTAACAAGGGTCAAAATCAAACAAATGAACAACTTCAAACAGACATGAATCAGCATGAATTACTATAAATAAATGTGCAACACGTCAAAATGATCAGCAAGATATAGACATTTGATAACATCTGCATTTTTCTTGTGTAGTTCAAGTTGGCGGTATGATGGGTCTTCACACATGTCGCCTTTATTAAATATGTTGTAGGGGGGGAAAGAAAATTCTTAAAATACCTCACAGAGGGTTAAACTGATCACGATCACCAATAAATCATATTTTCAGCGTCGCAGTCATGAAACCCGAAGCTGCAGTGCGACGTTCCTGCTTTCCAAGAACACTTTTAACCGTCAGTCTTTATTCTGGAGCACGGCCAACTTCATCACTGAGACCGTCAATCAAATCTGGAACACGAACCCAAGACGTGTTTTCACCAGAAAATATGTAAAGTGAAATTCCCCGCGAGCGTGCGTTGTACCTTCAGTCTGAGCCAACATGTCTGGTCACATGTTTGTCCAATACGACACGACAGCAAGTTTTGCTCGACGCATCGGTGAACCTGCATTGTGATTCCCAGACGGGACGTGGATTCAGAAGGAGCATCTATGAGTGTTTACGATGACAATCGGGTGGAAAAGTGCATTTTATGGTCTCCGTCAGCATCTCGGGTTATTGACCCTAAAGTTGAACGTTGGATGTTAAATGTCTTTCCACGGGTTTCTGTTCTCGTGTCTTTTAATTCTGGCTGACGAGTTCAATTTCCTCCGGGTTCAATCTCATTACGTATCATTCATCGTTCATGGAGAAGCTCGTCCCCCCCCCACCGAGAGCTTCGTTTGACCTACACTCTTCCAAGTTTATGACAAACCTGCTCCGGCCCTGCAGTCACCTCTATTGTCCGTCTAAATGATAGTGATCCAGATAGACTTAATGCCTCGCTCTCTGCCAGACACCACGCATCGCCCCGGCCAGAGTCGCTTATTCAGTATAATGCCCTCGATTATTGATTAACAATCTGGAGTATTTACAGCGTCGCTCCCTTGCGCCGGGGGAAGCTGGCGCAGTGCGAATGCTCTCAGCGTCATGTGACCGGGCACAAAAGCCGTCCTATTTTATCGGGAACGTGCTGTAAGTGTGCGAGGCTCCGCTTGTTTACGGCCGGGCTAATTGGGCCGTTCATCACGGGACTCAGAGAGTCATACGGCCGCGCACGTCGGCGACGCCGGAACACATGTTCACGCTCAGGTCAGAAGTGGCAATTATTTTAACCGGTATAATAATACCTTCAGTTGCACAGCAGCTTTTAACAAAGCGGTCCGGCAAGAATGTGTATCACAGGCTGAAGTAACGGGGTTTAATTAAACAAATTACTGAGAGGAGTTAGAAACTATATAAGAGAGAAGGAAAATAAAGCATCTGTGACTAAACTTAACTCCTTTCTGGGACCTAATTCCTTGGATTAGCACTTCTTTTGACCGATGACCAACATCAACAAAGAACAGTTGAGACGTATTACATGAAAGCGGCCATCTTTGTTTTGCCTGGTTCTGCAGGTTTCTTTCTGTTCAAGGAGAGTTTTCCCTTTTATAACTTCGCCGATGCTTGCTCATGTAGGAAAAAAAAAAAAAAAACCCGCTTTGAAGTTATTGGAACTATATAAATAAAAATGTCATTGGCTACGGACAGTTCACGAGATTTCTTCTAAATATCTGCCAGCCGCACCGTACAGCATTGGAGTTTCCTTCTTGACGTACTTCGAGATTTTCTAGTTGAGTTGTTTCAGATGTGTGTTCGTCTGTGGGCCAAAAAGGAGGAAAAAAAAGTCGACGTCGAGAGCCTGCGCACTGTGACTCTTTAATATCAAAACAAAGTAGAAGTCGTAATTCATGAGTCAGATTTCCATGATGGTTTTCTGTTGAACCACACTTCATCATTTCACTGTGACTCACAGTCCAAACTCACCAGCACTCACTCCAAACGCTTTCCCTCTTCCACTTTCAACCTGCTACATCAGCTGGGTGTCTCCTACAACTCCACCCTGTGTTCACACCTCAATGAGCCAAGATAATATATGAATTCTAATATGACTCCAACAAGCGAACTTATCCTACCAAAGAGCAGCACCTCTTTATCTTAATCAGAACGTGAAGCATAACTTCTGTTTATCGTCTTTATTTTTTTAAATATTCTGATTAAAGTGAGTGTTTCTATATTGATTTAATTGATTTTATATGACTTTTTCAAGCTATACGCTGACAGGGAGCAGGAGTTGGTGATTCTCTACCTTTTTCTCCAGTATTCCAATGTTTTCATGGTTTAGTTATTCCTGCAATTGGATGCAAGTTTGGGTGTTTAAGGTGATTAATTTCACTCCGACATTTCAGTTTGTAAGACTGTATGTTCAAACTTTCAGTGTAACAGAGTTCTTTTTAAACTGGTACCGATACAATAAGCAAAAATAAGCTTTCTAGAATCTGACATGTGATCTAATAAAGAAATAGACTTAAGCATGTTTACACAACAATGTTGTTCTTTTTTTGTTTTGTTTTGTTTTGTTTTTTAATTCTTATGTTGATACAGCTCAGAAAAAAATGAAGTTTTCCAGTTACACTGTGAAAAGTAAAGCAAGATGAAATCCATGCTTTACGTCCACTGGCGCACAGCTTAAAGGTTCATATTTTCTGTGTGTAAAAATGTAAATGTAACGTAAAAGTCACACAAGGGTCCCTTACCCAATGATTCAGGGACGATGAACTCCTCTTGGGTGGGGGGAAATTAAAAGATCTGAGCAGGGACGACACTAAGAGACTTGCTTTACCTGTTCCTTGAAAAAAAAAAAAAAAGTATTTTAGAGGAAACATATTAATATTTTTGTGTTCATTTATAATGACTTAAAAACTCAATTCAGGCCAAGGAGGAAAGAGTATTTCACGTGGCGAAGGAATCTCACTAAAACTGTCATTTTTTCAGACTGTATAAATGGGGTCGATTGATGGACTTTGGTCTCCAATTACTTCCCTGAGATCTCGTTCTGAGAGCTTCTCGTCGATGCTTCAGATATATCCGTTAATATTTGACAGAGTGCTGTGCAATGCCGTAGCCTCTGCTCCCTCTATCAGGCTCTGCCCAGATAAGCCGTCTGAACCCGTTGCCTTATCTTTAACCCTCATCCTTTATGGCCCTGTAAGTGCAGGCGCGACATTACAGTCCATACAGCTGACCTAAAACTGCAAAAAAAAAATCTCCTCCTCTCAAAGAGAGACTCCAAAATTTAAAGACCCAGTACTTTTTGTACTCATTTTCTTACCAAATTCTGACCGAACCTTGAGGTATTTGACCAACAAGAAAACCAGTGACGCTTCCCTGCTGTTGCGACGAGCGAGATCAAGTATGAGCTGAAGTGCTGCGTAATTTTCAAGCACGCTATGCTTTATACATCTGCACCGTCTGGGTCTGTCCTCACGTAAACCTTCAAAAAAAAAAAAAAAAAAAAAATCAATGTCATCAGATGGATCATGCAGATTACAGATATTAATCACAGATGTGCACGGGAGGCCATTAGCACCAACCTCCCGCCAGATGTAACGCTACCGAGGCTTGTAATCACTGTAATACTTCACTTTTTAGTGGGAGAAAATGGGTGAGCAATGTTGTACTTCAAGATGAATACAGTTATTCTATTCTATTCTATTGATGCAAAGCTAAAACAAGAGTCATAGAAAGGGCCTTTTAAGTGAACTTTTATTATTTTATCATTATATTTCCGTGTCTGAAATCTTAATTTGTTCATTTTGAGTCATAACTTTATTGGAGACGAGTATAAATAACTAACTTACAATTCATACGATTTAAAGTTTACCTAATCAGTTGCTGATTTACGTTTCTTGAAGTCCAACTAGTGTTTTGTGGCCTTTTTTACCCGAGATGAAGCCCCAGTTTGCCTCTGGTTTTCTAAAACATGACGGTGAAGCTGCAAGACACACCCACTCTCATGAACATACGAGAGGGAAAAATGTATTCAAGATAACAGCAAGAATAAAATTTGTAGGATTTTATTGTCTCCCACTAAACTCAGTCAGCTGCAGTTAAATCTCCTCAGTTTCAGGTTATTGTTTACTGTGTTCTTTACTGTTAAACTCTTCTAGTTAATGATTTCCTTGGCTTTTTTTCCTCTCCTTTATCTTTGCTTTATTGTTTGTACACACATAATTTTACTTATATTTTATTGCTGCGCTTGTTTATTTACAATGTTGTTTAAGATGTGGCATAACTGTGAACATCACATGTTTTAACATAAGATAAAGAAAAGAAAACACAGAACAAATTCGGGATTCTTTGCCAAAATGTGGATTAAACTGATCTTCAATCAGTGTTTTTTAGTTTATCTTTTGATGCCAACTGAACTGGTGAAGACACGTCTGCTGAGTTTTGTTGTCAGTAATGAATGTGAATGTGTGAAATGCCTTTGACCTGTCGATAAAAAACTAATAATGAATGCGCTATGTACAATCTTTTATGGAAAATGACTGTAACATATCCAAACCAAGATAATCTAAAGAGTTGTTTTTTGTCAATGGAAGCTTCAAAGAATCATCTAAACTAAAAACTATTAGAACCGTTTCGCAATAAGACTCTGTAATACTAACTTCAACCTGTCATGTTGATATTTTAGCTTCTATGCTATTTATTCTGTGTTGAGCTACGCTGCAAAAATTTCCTTCTGGGAGAAATAGAGCACTTCTGTTCTATTGTATTCTGATCTATTGTATTCTGGTTCGAACCTTCCATCGGTCATGTGACCACGTTTGTCAAATTGTGTGTTTCCGTTTCAGACAAATAATCACACAGTGATAATAAGCATATGATTAAGGATTAAATTCTTCAGCTGTTTTTACAAAGCCTCTTGTGATTATGTAATCTAGTGATGAATGAACTTACAAATACAATAATTAAAAAAATCTGTGCTGAAATGAATTTTACCTATGAAACTGGTGGAATTATTTTTTTTACATATGCCCAATTCTACTACAGTAAGTCATATTTAGAGTATCAATTGATCAAATTTTGAGTTTTTATGCAACAAATGTAAAAAAAAAAAAAAAAAAAAAGTAGTAAAACTTTATATACTGTATTTTTGTTGCAAGTATAATTATTTGTTTTTATGATGTCGACTTTTCCATTAATTTATGCCACAACAAGTCACACTTAAACCAGCGGAATGGAATAAACGTATAACCTGTAAAAGCTGTTGGTGGTAACTTTCCAGGAGTAACTTGACAAGTCGGCGGATAAAATCTGACGAGACGTTTCCAAGCTGTCGTCGTGTTCTTGTTCCGCTCCCAAGTTGACGCTGTGTGCTTAGTTTTGTTGCGCATCTGGTATGAGAGCCATGTCCACTGATCAAAGATGTCTGGTAACACACAGTGAAGGCTCCAAAAAAACAAAACTGGTTTGCACACCTGTGTATGCTTGTAATGCTCCTTTGCGCTGGCAGCACTGATCCTAATCTGAGAGGCCGCAGAACAGTCGTTTTTTTGTCTCGTTGGAATTAGAAGTGATTTGTAGATCCGCCAGCGTGCAAAGCTTTTACAAGTCTTTCTGCACAAAGCCACTGCAGTCGCTTGAGCGAAACTTTAATCCCGCCATGCATTCAGTGCGATTCCGTGTCCAGTTTCTCACATTAAGAGTTCCTTTAACGTGCCAAAACACACACGCAACAAACGCAGAAGATGGATCTAGTTAGCGTATTTGAGCCTTCACTTCAAATTCTAATCAACGGGAGCTAAAATCATCTGTAACACGAAAACATTTCCTGCAGTTATGGAACAGCGGGGATTGAACCCAAACGTTTAGTCAAAAGCTTACTTCTCTAACTGTAATTTTTCAACTTTTACTCCTTTGTAGACTGCGAGTTTATGGATACAAAACTCCACATTGGAAATATTAGATTTCACATGTTTTATCACGCGTTTTACACATCCTTGTAAGTAAACAAACAGAACAGGATAAATGGGACAGAAAACCTGAATAAAGCTCTAAAAACAAGACTTAAAAAGAAGTGTTTTTATTTCAGTTTTTAACAAAGCCCAATACAGATTTGAAGCAAAAACTGGGAAACACTGGCAAAATCTCAATCCAATCATCGTGTGTGTGGGACACCACCGAAAACAAGGAGGAGATCCAAATAAATTTTGTTAAAAAAAAAAAAAGACACCTAACATAATCATACAACCCAGAACTGGGGCGCAAAGAAAATAATGGTGCATGCCGTCCAAGAAGAACTATTAAAAAAAAAAAGAAAAAAAAAAAGGTTTGACATAAGAAACAAAGGTTCATGCCAGCAGCTGTTGGGAAGGTCAAATAAAATTGGACTTCTAGTAAAATAAATGCCGGCCAGATGTCGTCTCCACGACATCCGCAAACATTTTCTGAAAGAATTAATAACACCTAGAATAAATGACAGTCTCTATTAATCTGCTAATAATTAAATCTGGGATGAGTAATTTGGTCAAATACATCTAAAACATATTCCACTAAACTGTGTGTACCGTACCTTCGGGAAAATATTAAGAAATTCCAACATTTTGCTGGCTTGTTTACATGTGTAGACGTTATATATTTTTTTTTTATTATTATTATTTCCAGGTAGTGCCAAAGATGAGTCGCGAGACGAGTTCATTAAGTCTTATTTGTCGCGTCGGTGAGAATGGAAACGATCGAAATTAGAATTTGTGTTAGTTTTTACACCTAATTTCTTACATTTAAGAGTTTGACGGTTGTAAAGTGGACGTGTTTATCGTGGGGGAGTGAACTCATTTGTATTGTATTTGTTTTGGGGGATTTAGTTTTTTTTGGGGGGGGGTGATGTCTTTTTTTTTTTTGGTGATCTGGAACACTCACAAGCTGAAAGTTGGCCTTTCCGAGTCGAGGCGTACCAATCGTGAACTCGCGAAAAGACCGACGCCGCTTACTCGCCTCTCCTTTAAATGAAAACTGCCATCTGAAATGAGCCGATCCACCCATGTAAACACAGTGATTTTCTGATACAGAAAAATACTAAGTGTACGATGTATATATTGATCTTCTTAGTAACAATATCCATCGGCTGAAAACACCAGTCTGCTCCGATATATTCTCGTGTGGGAACATATATATTTTATAACAAAATAAATCTATTATACTGTTTTGTTTTCGCAGTGATGGTCGATCGGGGTCGTACAGTCCCATCAGCTCCGACGTTCTGAAGAGTACTGAAGCAGCTCGAATACTCAAAAAGGCTCTGCCTGAGAAGAACATTAGTTTGAAGCGAAAAAAAACAAAAACAAAAACAAAAACAAAAAACAAACCTAATAAAATACTCATCTTTTCCATCTTTATACCAGTTGTTAAAGTAATTTATAATAAAGTGTATGTTTCTATAGTCATCTTTTAAAAATCATAAGCATTTCTTGTACTGTATCTTGGCATTTTGACACAAAATATCCGTGTGGACATTTACACAGGAAAAGATACTTTTCAAGCAATAAAACAAGCTTATATTTGTGGGTTGCAACAGAATAAAAACAATTCTGAAGTAATAATGGGTAAAGAATTGCATAGCAGATCAGAATATAACTGAAACAGGAACTGATTTCTTTTTGGTATGGTGCACTTTGATTTATGACTTTGCACATTTTCACATATGTACATGAAAAGAGTCCGTTCAGAGTTTCACCTGCCCACAGTTTAAGATCAAGTTTAACTTCCGCACAATAATGCTTATCAGCGAGAAAGGCAGGGTGGAGACGTCTCGTCCTCTCTGCTCTCCTCTTAAAAAAATCCAAAAACGACAAAAAAAAAAAAAGAAACAAGAAGAAAAATTAAACTTAGTTTAAAAAGTGCCATTTTGCTACATTTATCAGCTGATCCATGGTCTGCTACTGAACACAGCCTCTCCCCCCCCCCCAACCTCACACAGTTTCCTGATTCTATGAGTTTTGGTCACATGGACTGTCACACACACACACACACACACACACACACACACACACACACACACACACACACACACACACACACACACACACACACACACACACACACACACACACACACACACACACACACACACACACACACACACACACACACACACACACACACACACACACACACACACACACACACACACACACACACACACACACACACACACACACACACACACACACACACACACACACAGATGACATGAAACGGGAAAACAAAACAAAAAAAAAAGTGTGGAAAACAAAAGGTGGTGGCCGGCAAGTACAGTTTTGTCTGAAGAAGTCCGTATCTGCTGCGGTTCGACATTCCGGCTGGTAAAGCTTTGAAAAAAAAACAAAAAAAAAAAACGAACAAGCACCGTAAGGAAAAGGCCTCAAACGTCCTCCCGCTCCGCTGGGGGAGTTCAGCAGTTTCCGCTTGATTCTGTGCTCCCACCGAAGAAGAAGAAAAAAAAAAAAAAAAAAAAAAAGCAAAACGTGAAGTACATCTACATTCAGACTCGCCTCGGGCTTGTGGTCGGGGCAAAGTCACTGAAATGTTTCAGGCTTTACTTTGCGTCTCTCTTTCCAGTCCCCGAGTCGAGGCGTCGGAGCCTCGCTTTCGAAAACACGGGAGTCCGGGAACGTTTCTCCCGCTCCGACGACTGCGACGGACGACGACAAACAAGAGGCCTTTCGAAAGAGCTCGGAGAGTTCCGCGCGGGAAGCGTCCGGGTCCTCACCGTCTCTGCTGGGCGTAGACGGGGTACGCTAGCGTCACATTCAGAGAGTCATTGTGCTGGACCAAAGACGTGTGCTGGTAGTGGAGAACGAGTTCTTTCAATGAGCCGTACAGGTTGTACGGCTCGGCGAAACCGTAGCCTGAGGGGGTCTTGTTAATGACGCAGTGCTTCACTTCGCCATCCACACTGCGAGGGAAGGAGAAGAAAAAAAAAAGGACAAAAGTCACAACCTGTTCTGGTGCTGCAGGAAATGAAAGCACGCCTTGTGACCGCCGCGCACAGGCTGAAGCTCAGAAAACTGGTTCTCAGACAGGAAGTGGTCGCACAAGACAGGCAGGTGCATGCGTCAATGAAACTAGGTTACTCTTTTTTTTTTTTTTAATTGTCGAACAATATATAACTCTTCTACCTAATTGAAGCTTGACTAAATTAAGCAGGTCAAGAGTAACCGTGCTCTGCGTTTGGTTGGATACGTACACAACGCTGCAGGCGTAGCATCCTGCTTTGCTGCTGTCTCGCACCAGGAATGTTCCGTCTCTCTTGCCCTGGAGCAGAGCCTCGGCCTGCAGCCGGTTGATGTTGCCCAGTTTCCAGGACCGCTCGTCGTGATGGGGGAGATCCTCGTCGTCGTCCACCATAGAATATTGACTGGGGGAGGGGGGGGGGGGGAGAATGGGGCGTCAGGTGAGCTGCGAGGCAACGGGACGGCCGAACATGAGCTTTGTTGGGTTTCCTAACTGCACTTACTCTTCTGTGTTCTCGTTCTTGATCCCCAGCCACTCGTTGAGTTTTTTCTGTCGGACTCCCTTCTGGGTCAACCACCTACACAGAGAGAGAGAGAGAACATTAGAAACCAGGGCAGATCCATTTGGATTCCCCAGAGGGGGGGAGGAGGACTGACGAGGCAGTGCCATGCTGTACTTACATTAGATACTGGTCTCTGGTCTTGCGGAGCTGAATGAGATCAGGTTTGATGCTGTTCATCCTTTTGTCGATCTCTCGGTAGTCCGCCGCCTGCTTCTTCAGGTCTTCTTCGAGTCTGCGCTTGCTGTCCACTATTTCGCTAATCCTCGATTTCAACTTCTCGTAGTTTCCCATGATCCTGAAGACGGCGACGACGGACGTTAACATCTGAACGTTTTAGGATTTTATCGATGCCGCTTCTTTGGGGGTTTTCTTACCTCTGGATCTCCTTGTCGTTGCCTTCTCTCCTGAACTTCTCGATGTACTCTTTGCTGTACCGCTCTTGTGTTTGACATTGCTCCTCGAAGATCTTTATAGTTTCGTTAAAAGCCTCTATCGCCGTCCGCTTCATTTGTATTTCCTGCAAGCACAAGCAGAGCCATCAGCGTCTGACGTCGAGACGAAAGCAGTGATCTCCTGGTTGTGGGTCGCCTGTGGCCGACACTCACTTGTGACGTTCTGGTGTACTCCTCGTACAGACGGTCGTACTCTTTGTTCTTCTCCTGGTACTGCTGGTGGTACTCGCAGAGCTTTCTGCCCACGGCTTCAATGTTGTCTTCTTTGACCACCTGATCCTGGAAGCAAACAGCAGATTCAACTTGTTAATAAGAGCTTGCAGACATCTCGAGACTCAGGTGTGACTGTTTTACTACTGAAATTCATTTCAGGGAAATAATGGATGCTCTGATGCCAAACTGAATCTGTGGGATCGGGGCGAGGAAACAGTTTGGACTAAGAATAGAATCAAACTCCATGTGATGAGTGTTTGTTCTCAGCACAACTGCATTCAGATGCCGTGGACATCGAGTAAACCATATTGTACTTTCTGCCTATTCTTTCCATGTGGTATAAAATACTCTCTCCACCATGACAGTTACTGCACAAGTGTCTCTCACCTGCTGATGTTTGGAGACGGGATACAGCAGCTTGACGTCTAGCTTGGGGTTGTACTGAGCCAGTGACTCGTTGCGATAGTGGTTGATGAGCTCAACGACGGAGCTGAAGGTCAGCGGGTCTGAGAAGCCGTACTTCCCATCCCGGTGAAATATCTTAATGAGCTTGTTGTTTCCTCCTTTCCTGTAAACAGAACAACAGGCGGCGTGTTAACCGGGAGCCGCGGGCACAGAGCACAGGCCGGTGGCTTCGGGGGGGTCAGGGGAGGGACGGCTCACCTCAGAGTCAGGGTGTAGTCTCCGTGCATTTTCGTGGAGGCATCGCGGACCAGAAACGTACCGTCCGCGGTGTCCCTAAGCTTCTCGTTGACCTCCTCCCTGGAGATGTCCCCCCAGTACCATTCGGCGTCTTGCAGAGCCATGTTGTTGTTCATACCGTTGTTAATCACAGATGTGGGCTTCGGTGGCTTTGGAGGTAGAGCTGCAGAGGGGGGGAGAGAGAGAGGAGCCGAGGAATGTAAATAAATCTGCTGCAATGTGATTGGATCTTCGTGTACATTGAAACAGGCTCCGAGCTCCAATCCAACAGGGGGGAGAATCATTTTTTTCGTGACAGAATAAAAACAAGCTGCCAAATCTGGTCTGAGCGTGCACTTTCTCTGGCCCTTGCTCATCCTTTTCCTCCCCCCATTGATTAAAGAGAGCTGGGGAAAAAAAAAAAAAAAGCAAATCCTGCTCCCCCTCTCTGGGAGAGCGGCGGTGACGGTGAGGCAGGGGGAGGAGAGATGAAGCGTGAGTCAGGGAGAATGAATTTCATTCAAGAAAATGTGGCGTCTATAAATATTCCTAGCAGCAAATACAGCAGTGCAGCCAGAAAAAATATGATGCACACACACTGGATTATTGGTTTCTGTCGAGGCAACGGAGAAAAACAAAATAAGGTTTGTGAATAAATGCAGCGGAAATAACAATGAATTGGGACACGGACTGGAGCTAATGAAAGATTCCCCTTGAAGCTGTGGACAATAGTTTTAATGTGGAATGAACAGAGTCTGTTTGTTGTGATTTACAAGCTTTAAAAAAAAAAAATACAAAATCTGCAGTGGCTCCTCACAGGCTGACACAGAGAAGCTAGCTGAGCTAAAGTAGTCGGCTATTTTTAACCCACAAATCTGCACTGCCTTTGTTCACTGCCACTGCATTAACACCCATCCTGCTGCAGAACTTTGCCCAATGAAACCACAAGCACTGCTAATGTGCGCGGCAAAGCTGCATCTGTGACTCTGTATAAAAATGCAGATGTTCGCACGCCCCGGCAATTTATTATTCTTCCATATGAATGCAGACAAAACCTCCAGACAGATTGTTCCGCTCGCTGTCTTGTCTCCACTAAAGAGGCACAATTAACACTTTTTATAACACCCACCTAAACACCCACTTCTGAAAAGCCATTAAGAGGAGCCTGCTCAGTAACGTGTTACATCACTTACCACAGCCAATCACATTGGGGGTCTGTCACCAACCACTCCTGCATCTTTCATTTCCTGAGAGCGATGAGGTCATTGCGAAAGCCCATTACCGTCTCCCTCCCTGCATTAATTCTTCACAACGCTGCAGCTAAATCAAATTCTGACTCTGCGTTCTTTCTGCGGCATCCGAGCGTTACATCCTAGCGCGCGGCCATCTGTTGTGCGCGGCGTCTCTCTCCTAGCAGGGAAAAGGAGCAGCAGCCTGCTCCATGCTTCTGTCATCCTCGCTCCCTCGCTCCTTCTGCTGAAGCCTGTCCACTCGGTCTCCTGCAGGTTGCTCGGCCCCTCCTCCTCCTCCTCTCTGCGTGTCGTGCGGACGTTTAAGTCCGTCCCACTGCTGGCACTCAGACAAAGCCAGCTCTGCTGCAGCAGCACGTACGCAGCTAAATTATAATGCCTGGCCCGGTCAGTGGCACCCAGAGCCCTGAAATACGCCAGTAATCCCGCAGCATGACACTCGGCGTGACAGAGATAGCTCTCTTGATTTCCTGAGTGATATTAAAATAGACCCAGTTCCTGGTAAAGGTAGAAGGACTCAAGTGAAAGGCAGACGTTGTCCTTCTCGGCTCAAGTAAGGAACAACTGTTAGAGCTTTACATACTTAAGAAGTAAGGAAACGGATTGTGTCGAATACAAATCTGTGTGCAACATTTGAATCTGTGACCTAAATGACTGAACCTGCTCAGGAAGATTTCCTGAGGAAATTCTTTTTTTTCTATTCTCTGTGTAGCTTGAAACCACACACAGTTTGAAAAGCTTTTGAAAGAACTTCACTCAACTCAGTGCACTTACATATGCAGTCTTTATGAACCATCAAAATTATACAGTATGACCTGCAACCTCCAGCGAACTCGCTGGCGGCTCGGACTGATCGCTTACTGAAAACTTGTTGTTCTTTGTAATTTCTTAAGTTGCTGTCTGTCTTCACTCTCCCCAAGTGACCTCCTTTTCTATTAAAGCCCAAAGCGATATCACACGGCTCCACTTTAGCAGTGACAACTTTGTTTCAAAGCAGACGTCAAACTTCGAACTTACGTTGCAAGTTGTGCATGTTTTGCTGCATCGATTCTTTCTTCTTTGAAGCGCCGCTTTTATTCCCAAAAGGTGAAATAAATCCAAAAGGGCTGCTTTCAAGTCCTCCAGCAAAACTCCATTTCATAGTTCAGGCCGCCACGTTGGTGGATAGGTTTTAATTCTTAAAAGGTAATGGGCCTAATGCGCCTCTCAATGAAATCCAGGTAATCCGCTCGTTGCGAGGCAGGTGCAGCACATGCGACTGTCTGGCTGACTGACTTCAGTTCCTGCTGTGAATGCAGTAAAAGAGCTGAATCTCCTCTCTCCCCCTCCCTCCCTCCCTCCCGCCCTCCCTCTCTCTCTCACTCACTCTCTCCGCCTTTCGGTGTTCTGTGAGGAGGAGGCCTTGCTCACGTGGAGGTGGATAGTTAATCATTAGCAGTAGCCACTGTGGTGTCGGTGCAGCCTGTTCTAGGAGCAGCCTCCCGTGCCAGCTGCGTTTGTGTGCGTCTCTCTGGTCACTCCCTCTTTCACTGTTTGTAAAGGAGGAGGCCAGGCTGAAGAGGAGGGGTGTTCAGTCTTATGATTAACTTGCAAAGTTTCAAATATTTGCTGAGCTGAGCACTTTGAGGCACAGGGAGGACATGTGGATATCCAGGCGGAGGGAGACCGAGGGGGGGGGGGGGGGGGGGGGGGGGGGCGGGAGGGGGAGAGGGAGAGTGGCCCTAGAAACTGGAAGCAGCCCTCAGTTAACAAGAAGCGCTCTGTGGAGCAGGCCGACTTTCCAGCCAACCAAATCTAAGTGGGCCTTTTGTCGCTTACTTAAAATAGGCTCGCAGTAACTGGGAGGAGGCACGCAGACAACCGTGCACACACATATACACAGGTCATTCACAGTCACATGTACAGAATGCACATGTGTGCTAACAAAGATGGCCATTTGACCCCCCCCCATTTGTACTATTGAGAGCAGTTTGACCAAAATGTACCGTGCCATGCGTGTGTGTGCGACCGGCTTATGCATTTTTGGTCACAATTTCAAGTTTACGTGCGTAAAACCAACGGGGTTAGAGTCTTGTCAAGCAGCCACCCGTCCATCTCTCCAAAGTGTTCCCGCAGGTGCAAATTACTGACAGCTGAGAGCAGTCCAGGCACAGGAACATTATAAATAGCCTTAACAGGTAATAAAATGTTTAAACAGCCACAGGCCTGGGCCTCTGGGCCAGCCAGCTACGGTGCTTTTAACTGGCGCTGTAAAAACATAAGTGCGCCACGCGATTCTGTGCAGCTTCACATCAACAGACAAAAAGTGGCTTTGTGCAGCTCAGTGTCTGGTGTATCACTGGCTAAAAAACACCCACGACAATCTGTCGCAAGAACAAACCAGCACCAGAAGGTGCCATCTTCTTGCTGGCGCAGTAATATACAAAATCATCCAAAAAAAATCCTTCATCTTTGTTTTGTAGCCACACAGAGACAATTATCAACATTTACTGACATGGAAATGTGCAACCTCAGAATGAAATGGGCAACCTCTGCAGCTTTTCATTTTTTTTTTTTTTTTTTATTGATTTTGCACATGTTCCCCAACCATAGTGAACAGGAAATGAGCTGGAAGTGCTGCCGTAGAGCACCCTGTGGTCTTGTACAACTGCAGCAATTGCAAGTCTCAACGCCTCTTTTCAAACTATTAATAGCTCCAGTCTGGGTTTGTTTTGTGCAGCAACTTAATCAGTGCATGCAGAAGACACAGCCAATGATGAACACAACGCAAAGTGATGGATTTGCCACAAAAACTAAACAAGTGATATTGTGAATGTAAAATATAGCTGTTAACTACCTGGAGCAGCCTGACTGTCGCTCCACTCGCTGGTCACCAGAATCTCGATGATCCTGATGTAAGCATCCAAACTGGGTTCACAGCTGTGGGAAAGTGGGAGAAAAAGAGGAAGAAGTTAAATAGAGCCGTTTTTTTGTGTGTTTTTTTTACAGCCCAGGTGACCACTCTTTACTCTGGATCTGGTTGTTCTTTGCTGGTTTCAATCTGATGGTAATTCAGGCTTAGCTACTTTAATTGTGTAGCACAGCTGGTAAGTAGAAAAGCTCCAACCTACATTCGCATGCAATGATAAAATCCATGACACTGCGGCACTTCAGGCGTGTGTGTCTGAGTGTGCATCTCTGAGCATGCATGTCTGAGTCTCTCGGTTTTGCATGACTGGACCTGCATGCTCGTCTGTCAGCTGCACAGCTCTCTACCTTTAACACACCAGAATATGCTCGCGGTGAGACATGAGGCCTTCTACGCTGACACCCACCTGGTGGCCTGCGGTCTGAAGAAAACCGGGCTGAAGATCTCGCCCAGTGTTCTGGCACTGAGCAGGTTCTTGGAACCGCTTTGGCACACTCTAGCGAAATGCCTGAGCAGGCAGTGGAGAGTCAGCCAGTACTGAGGAGGCAGGCTCGGGGTGTTGGCGACGCGACGCAACAGCTGGGCGCATTCCTCAGGATTCACCACCTCTGTTGAAACAGAACGGGCCGTGGGTCAGTCAGACAGATGTGGAAAAAGCCAAGTGCGCATCGAGGGCTTCCTCATATCAGAATGAAAGTGTTTTCTCTCACACGACCAGGAGATGGAAAAAGCACTGTGTGCAGTTGAACTTGAAAACCACAGAGCGACTGCGTTGCTGACAATGAGCGTAAGGTACACTGGCAGGTAATTGGCTGCTCAGAGATGCTGGAGATAAACTTTCAGGCTTGTTTTAGTTCCCATTAACCACAGATATCCTGTTTCTGGCCATGTGACAGCAAGAGAATGCAGCAGTACAGAACAGCGTGCAGTGTAACGATTTCTCTCTCTTCTTGCAAGATGGACGAGACAAAGGGCAAGATAAAGTGACAAAATGCACGCAACAGGAACTTTGTGCGCTTTCCTTTAATGCACACAGAGATGTGAGAAAAGACTCAATGCAATGTTCTCGAAAGGATGAAAGGTATTGACGAGATCTTGTGGTTTTTGTGTTCAAAGTACTCAATGTTCAGTTCGCAGGGGAGAAGTACATTATGTCAGAACGTCAGATTTGTGCCGTTACATGAAAGCGAACATTTGTGTCAAGAGTTCTGCAGTCTTACCTTTGGCGGTGTGGACCATCTGAGCATATATTGCAGTGGGGATGATGGGCTGTGGGAGATCTTGCAGGTACCGACGCAGACCATCACAAAGCGCAGGAAGTTCGAGCTGATCCAGGTCTGCTGAGGGAGGATCTGACATGGAAAACAATGGAAACATACATGTTCAAGCTGCTTTCTGTCGAGTGAAATCTTTATTTTGAAACTCATGTTAAACAACAACGCAACCTTCTTCACATTGCTGCAAAAAAAAAAAGAAAAGTAGTCTACTGCAGACAAAATAAAAGCTGCTTACCGCACTCAAAATACTGTCTGACTTCCAGTCCAGCACCAGCAGTAAAGGTCCGATACAAGGTGGGGTTATCCAGACCTGGTAATCAAGTAGAGGTCATTATTTAATGGATAATGGGTTGTTCATTGTTTGGCGTAAAGGGCAGAAATGGTAAATAATTGTAAAATCTCGAGGCTTTTTCAGTCACCTTTCTTCTCAATAGACTCCAGCAGTCGGGCTAACAAGGGTGGAGCGGTCTCTGGAAGGGAAAACTGCTCCGTCAAGTCCAGAAGACAAGAGCCTGGAGGAGGGAAAAACAAACAGTCAACAAAAGTAATTTTAAAAAGGAGTAAAACTGGCCTTGTACGACTTCCTAATTTTCCATGTGTAAACTTTGTCTGACACATGGTGCCTAATGGAAATGACTCACACACACCAAGCTTATGTAAACTGTCTCGAGACAATTACAAACAGTAATGACAGAATACACCAGTACTTTAAAAAGCAGTAGTTTCCAGGTGAAAATTTTTAATGAAATACAAGTACACTACAGATCCTGCATCAACAATAATTCCAGCTGATGCTTTGATTGGATATTTTTATTGTAACTTTAAATACAGTTTTAGGAAATTATTACTTAAAAAAAAAAAAACTAGCAGCAATAAAACTGCATTAAAACATTTAATCTGCAGTTCACACACGCACTGAACTGTGGGGATGATCTGTATGGATCAAGTGGCATCCCTTACACCATTAGCTAGCACAGGCCAAAGCTTTTAATTTGCAAGTACCAGTGTACACAGCAAGGCTCCACAGCTCACTGATGTTACTAAACTGTTTCTTCTGTCCATCTCTGCAAATGACGATGAAGTAACGCATCTGGCTTTTACCGTAAATGCCGCTTTAGATGCCCAATAGAAATCGGACTACTCCTCCTCCATTGAAACTATATTTACACATGTACACATATTCAAAAAAAAATCTTTGAGCTTTGGCTGAAATTCTGAGAAAATGGCGATATAATGTACCGTGCAAATTTCATCTCTTTTTTCTTCTCAAACCACATGGACTATAAGGGGATTTCACATGACCCACTTCCTCCTGAGATGAGCGGCGGGTGTAATTTATGCACAGTATAGTTGATATCTGTGTCTCGTCTTCAAATTCTGGAAACAAAATTCAAGCGCCGGTGAATTGTGCATGTTACCCATAGATAAAATGAAAAGCTCTGCTGGTCAAATAAATCTGAGGGCTGCAATTCATCGGCACCGAATCACTCAGAACTTCAAAAGGAAGCCGGTACACGACCAAGGCACGGCCTTCAGAAGTAGAAGTGAGTATTTTCAACAGGCTGATTCAAGAACAGGAGGTGCTGAGCACTAAAGTTAGGGACTCAGAAACTAAGCAAATATCCTGTGATATGAGGTAAGCCAGGTCCAACTTTTTTTAAACTTATTTTTCCTTTAGAACTTTGCACCCAGGTGCGGACATGAAAGAAGGAAGGAGTTGGCGAGGATTTTATTTGGATTTGCAAAGGCATATTTTGAAAGGGCACTTTCCTGAAAGGCTCGACTGTTCAACAAAGTGTGCCGTTTCAAAAAAAAATGCTGAGAAACCATGAATGGAAGCCTTTCTGGTGGTAGCCATATTTTTCTTTCTTTCTACCTTCAAAACGCTCACTTTTTTTTTCTCTTTCTTTCTTTAAACTGGGCATTAAATGGGCAACTAAAGTTCTCGTTGATGCATGCATGCTAGTCATTACCAGGGAGCAACCCTCTTCCACCCAAAGAGGGTTCAATCAGGCAAATAATGAACCACTTCATCCAAATCCACATCCTCTGGCTAACACAGCGCTGAGGCTGGCATGTTGCGTGTGAAGAAACTGAATTACTAAAGTCCTTCTCGCCACAGAACACACAAAACTCCATGTAGGACAACTGGTCATCTGGAAGACATTATTGGAACTGCAAACCGGGAGGGGTTTTTTCTCAGAAGCAGTGAACTCTGAGATGGAACGCCAAAGTTTCCCTAAATAGAGATCGAGACATGCAGTGCTGCCATCACACACCTTGGAAGTGTAACCTTTCTCCTAGACAAGATATCTAACACGGCTGTCCTTCTGCTGTCGACCTTTTTCTGAGAAACTCAAATCACAACCTAAGGTTAAATATAACCCCACGCCAACTCCTCCACCCACCCACCCACTCACTCCCCCACCATTCTTATCTGGAGAAATTACATGACTGCAACATCCTGTGGGGAGGCTAGTTTTATTTGACAATTCTGATAAAAGTCAGCCTTTGTGAGACATTTTAAAGTACAACAGCAGCACAAGTTTACGCTCTCGACATTTACTTCGAGAAACAAACAGCGTCAATAAAGCTCAGTGATTTCCCCCCCCCACACGGAAAAAGGACCTTCAAAGCAATCGAGAGGCTTGTGTTTATTTACTTTACCCGTGTCCCCCATGCCTGTGAGTGACACGGGGCAGGTCGGAGATAGAGTTGCTTCGTGGTACTGTCAACGATGCGATGGCTTTGGTGCCAATGGAATTGTATCAAGTAGCAGAGGAAATATGACAGAAATGCTCTGAGCCATCTGTGATGATTTTTCAGATGCCATAGCAGAGGATCAAACGACGAGCATGACCATGCTTGTAACCACAGAAACACCGAGATGGGAATTTTTAATTGTTAACTTTGGTACGACATGTCACAAAACCTTTATTCTCGAAAATCTTTGCTGTAGTATAACCATTTGCTAACATCACATTAAAAAAAAAAAAAAAAAAGCTTTACTGCAACCCTCTTGAGAGCAGCGATAACTCCTTCAGTCTGGAGGGCTCTTAATAACAAAGAAAAATGCTTTGATAGCGGTGGATGATTACAGGATTGCACAATTAGTCTGTTGACACGATATATTTTTTTTAGCTTTGTCCTTAAATGCAATACAATGGTGCCAAACCACAACCCAAACTATCCCGACCAATAATCAAACACAAAAAGGTGAGAAGCTTCCCATCAAGATACATCATCAGAACTGAGATATGTATAATTATGAAACCTTAAAAAATGAAAATCATATCTTAAAAATGTAAGTATAATCAATAGGCTCATAGAAAGCCATCTCTCGACTATACATATATGTAGTTGTTTTGCTGTGTTTAAACCAGCTGAGGGGCTACACATCCTGAGACTCCTCAAATTTTTATTTTCAATGGACGTTGGTTTCTGTGGTAACCCAGGAAAAGAGAGTGAGGAGACAGGGGCCCCCCTGGACGTGCCTCTACAAGTCTGCATGTTTGGCAGAGCTCATTGGTATCCCAGAAGGGCTCAGACCCGTCAGTAGTCCGTTAAGACAACCGCAGGTCGAGGAAGTCGATGCAGCTGCCGCTAGTGCTGCGGCCGCCACTGCTGCTGAGGTGTGGGGGGCAATCTCATCGGCTCAAACGGTATGTCTGAACCCAGCGAACTGCAGACTGTGGGCAGGACAGAGCCGGGGCACCGTAGACGCCCTAAAGATAGCACCCGCTTTGGATAAATTTAGAGGGGCTGCTCAAGTAACCAGCATTTTCAGGTTACACCACTTCTTGTCTGAAAACGCTGGAGCTGAACCCACAGAAGGACCACCACACCACACATTATACAGCACCAAGTAATAATTAAACTGCAAAGTGGATTGTCTGCACAGCATCCATTTAGAAAAGGCAATAGAGTGACCACCAAAAACAATTTAGACCTTCAGGAACACTAAAACTGCCCAAACAAAAAAAAAAAACAGAATTTACAATCTTCATGTTTGCAAGGGCAGCATTAACATGCCTCCACATGGCTGTCCTGTAAGTTGAGGAAAGATGCAGCTTTGAGCTGGACTTAGGGGAGAGAAAATGCAGACAATGGCTCCTCCTGCAGGGATGAAGATGCAGTGCAAAGCCAGAGCAGCAGCCAATGGGGAGACTGTTGCTACAGTCTGACAATTAACCCTATGAAGAGCCAGACTGCCAGTGGGTCTCTACACCCAGAGAAATTACTACATTTTCTTGACATGCACACCAACTGTGAGGAGCACCATGCTGTAGAGACTGTAGGTGCTTTGATAATGTAAAAATAAAACTAAACCTTTGGGGAGACAAGTGGCTGCCGGGCACAGCTGCAAGACCAGATGGGTACAGATGGCATATTGTAAATTAAGACAAATGATCAGTGTTGGATAGAAACCTCACCACTGATTGGTGTAGTGATTCTTACTGGATCGTGTCTCGTGATCCAAATGTCATCAATAGAAAACTTTCACATCACAACTATCATGATCAATCTTCCCATTATGATCAGTATTTTCTAATTTACAATTTATACTGCTATGACTTTATCATGGAAACGATAATAAAGGCCGATTTGAACAATGTTCTATAATTGGCTACAGGTTTTACCACAGTGCAAATTGATTTGGATTAAAAAACAAAACAACCCATACATGGGCAAGTCAACACGGATGTGTACGAGTGAGCCAAAACAACTCTAAACACGTCAGGTGTATTGCGCAGTGACCAAGAGTGTAATCGTTGAATGACACTAGTTAATCTGGTGTGGACTGTTTAGAAATACTAATCCTTTAGAAACCCACTATTGTGGTTTTCAAATAAGTTTAGAAAAATCACAGGTTCTTAAGTTGATCAGGTGGGATGCCACATTTCTGAGAAGTCATCTTAATCTTAAGCTTCACCAAAGTGGGACACGTCATGATTGCTGTTCAACCACAAAGGACTTAAACTGCGGTGTCAGTGCAGCTGCATTTGGCTTCTGTTGGCAGAGCAATCATTTCAAATGTGAGTGAACCTCTCCTCTTGTTTTAACGAGCCTCATCAGCAAACAGAGAGGCTGATTTCAATGCGAAAGATAACTGAGACTTCGAAACAGGGGTCGGGCGTTTTGTTCTTGGAAGCATTATGTAACGCCCCACCTCGCGAGCACAGGGCTGACCCCGTCATTCCAGCCCGTTCGCCACGTGCCTCGACACCGACCCCTCCTCCCTCTCCCCTTAATAAATTACATATTTTAAATACTTTTTCAGCCCCCCCCCCCCCCCCTCCCCTTCCTTGAGGGTGTGCTTCTTTCTAATCTCACCTTTTGTCTTACAGAGTGCTTCTTTGAGTCCATCAGTCTGCCTCTCTGCGCCTTATTTTCTGGCTCTGTCTTAATCCTGCTAGCAGACATGCCCTGACTCCAGTAAAGAAGATTTGCCAATTCAGACTCCAGTCACTGTGCACAATCAAGTAATGAAACTGTTAGGCACGCTTTCATGCACACAATTCCACACAACTCTGACCGGATTTATCCACTAATGCCACTTGGTAAAAAGATTAAAAAAAATAAAAAAAATAAAATATATATATATATATATATATATATATAATTACAGTGTTGATTTTTTACGAGTTATGATATAACATTATTATTATACATTTGGCTCCGTTTTCTGTGCTTTTCTTCACATCACTGAACAGCAGCAGATTTGCAAAATGTCCCAACAAGTGTAGCTTGGAGGGTCCACATGCTGGCATTCTTCATAACACGCAGAGAGGCAATAACCAGAATAGCAGCCATCTATACGCCATTTGTCACCATTAGATAGCGAGGCTGAAGAAAAGGTCGTCCAAAAGTTACTAGATTGAATTTCAAGTTTCACTTGAGCGGGAAACATTAAGACTTAAGTCAAGTTGGCAGAAATGTGTCCATTTTGAGCCAAACGCAAAGTCATCTCTGGTTTTGTGCTTGCTTTTTCCACTAACAAAACACATTTGGCTTTTAATTTAGTTTTCATGATATTTTATGGCCCGCGAGTTGTAAGTGGCCGTAACAGCTAATTCTCACATAAGCTTAAGGTAAAATGTGTTTCTCGAAACAACGATGGGGATAATGACAGGAGGACATTTAATAAACATCCCCCTGTGACATGATCCCATACTGGAAACTGACGAGCCAAAAATATACTTAAATCCAGCTCGACTCTGACGTTTGCAGGCAGCGGATTTGCTGCTGCCGCTCGTCACGCCTCTCTCAGTCGCAAATATTTACCTGCTAATACGAACAACCGGGACAAAAATTGATGGCACAACAAGACAAACTGTAAATGCTACAAAACCATAAAGCTCAATGAACATATATCAGTCAAATTTGCCTCACGCCGGCAGCATGTGCACTGATGACAATGACGGTGTAAAACAGCCATCGCCTGGGTGCTTTTCAGTGCACAAGCATTTATTGTCTGGTTGCATTGTGCGCCAAGTTACTGCAATCAGCACTTAGCACAATACTGATTCATCACAAAGCTACAAATCAGTCTACCATGCAGTCTGTGCGCACCCCTCCACCAAAGAAGCGCCAACACATTCCTGGCTGCCTTTAGTCCGGCAGAGGAGCACGACATCAGAGCAAACTATCATACTACAAACTTCTGCTGCTTGTTTATGCAGCCACAGGGCCGAGATAGATTTATGTATCCGAGATAGTTCTTTCTCACGGTAGAAGGAGTAGACCAAGTTAAAACGCAATGCCAAAGTCCCAATATGTATAATTTAGGAGAAAAGGCAACTTGTGGCAGAGAAAAAGGATGGACAGTACCGTCAGAACGAGTGTTCAATACAGCAGATGTCAGCCTGAGTGCTAAAGAGGCCCAGGGAAGGAGAGCTGCATTATCTCAATCTCCAGCTATGCAGTGTGCTCTCCGTGCAACTGTCTCCTTTGTGCAGCCAGCTCTCTTCCTTCCAGTAGCCCCTTTTAAGAGTCTATATTTCACAGAGTGAAGAACTTAAAATGCCCCATATACTGAGAACACTGCATGCACATAAGTACTTATGAAATCCCCTTATCCTAGTAACACAGACATGGCATGTGCCAACATAGCACACACAAAATCATGATAAGGCCAAGAACAGCTAGAGAAGATGTTCTGGTGGCATCAAATATTTCCTGTAACAAGACTGAGCATGTAGGCTGATCTCTGTGAAAGCGCGCAGAGCAGCAACTCCTTATTCACACTTATATCTGCAACATTTGCTTGAAGAATGTGCATTCAAGACTGGCTACATGCGCCTAGAAAAAAAAAAGTGAAAACAGCAAACTCAAGAGTATGTTTAACCAGGCACAGCTCGCACATAGCATGGCTACCCAGATTCTGTAATGACAAAAAAAAAAAAAAATCAGCTTTTACTGTTGAACTGAATTAAATCTTGAAAACTGCATTATGTTCTTATGATCAAATGCTTAGTTAAAATCTGAACACTGGAAGACTTTAATAACGAAAATTAAGGCAACATAATTTGGCTTTATGTACTTGATGTATGTGAGGAAAGCGAAATTTAAAAAACAAAAACAAAACAAGAAGTATTTCTAAATAAATGAGAAAGATATTTCAGAGTTCCTCCAGCTTGGCGGGCTCAAACACATGTATATTCTCTCAACTGAGAGGCCCGGTAAAGGAGCAACACTTTAATGTTTATCAAAAAAAAAAGGGGGGGGGGGGACTGAGAGCTGGAATGAAGCGGAATAGTTTCCCAGCCCAGCCCTTTTTCTCTTTCTCTCATTCAATCTCCACATCTGCTCCTCTCATGTAAACCACCCCTGTGGCTCAGAGAGGAGAGGCCCCCTTTCCCCACCTCTTTTCCCCCCACCAGGGCTGACTGTAGGAACTATCAAAACATTAAAAAAAAGAGAGAAGAGAGGGGGGGGGGGGGGACAAAAAAAAAAAGAAGCTGTGGAGTAGGAGTAACGGAGCAAGATCCCTTGGTGGTGGGCAATAAATCACAAACACTCTGGAAGCAACAAGACCCTCTTCAAAGCCCCCTTGAGCATGCAGAGCGCCCAAGTTCCTCTCGTGCCCCCCCCCCCCCCACAAACCCTCTGCCAACTCCCAAGCCCTGATCCCTTTGCACACCATCCATCGCATCAGCCCTCTGGCCAAGCGCAGGGGCACCCTTACCCCCAACCACCCTCCCCATCCCCCCCCCCCCCCCCCCCCCCCAACCAAGCCAGGACACAGAGACTTTTCTTCTCTTGGTGCGACATTCACACTCACTCCAGGCTCGGCGCTGCTGCCACTCAACCACGACACAGCCATTCAACACATGCCCCCTTCATACGGCTCCTCGCTCATTCTGCTAAAACCACAGCAAAGAATTTCACGATTCTACCACAAAAGGGCAGAAACGAGAAAAAGCTGGCGAATACAGCTGCTTTTTTAGGTGAGCAGGAATACTCAAAGGTACACATTCATGCAGGCCGCAGCAGCAGCTTTAAAAAGATGCACGTTTTAATTGCAGCTTATGGCTGCGGTCTGAGCTTTAACACTGCCTGAGATCTCCAATGACTCCTTCTGAATTGCCATCACAGTAAAACCATCAGGCAGACTAGCATGCGCAACTTTACCTCAGTAAAGAACTGACAAGTTTCATCATTGATACATACACACGCAAAAATTGACTTTGCCACTGAACAAAAACAAGAACTTCCCTGACTCCATCAGAACTGCTGGAAAATAAACTGAATTACGTATTACATGCAATATGTCCCAAAAAAGATTGGATACCAAGCTCATGATGCAAACGAGCTCAACAATCAAAGCATTTTGTAACATGCCCGTATCATTCAGATAAACTTGAGAGATCCAATTCAGGAGTTTCCACTGCTTCCCTGTGCTTCCAGAGAAAATGCAATTTGACCTAATTGCCAGGATCTAAATATTGCCTTGAACACTGCTGAGGGAGTTTTATTCCCGCAAGATGATGTTTGAGGAAAAAAACACACGATATCCACCGCCAGCAGCATATGGCCTGCACAAGATGCTCCGGAGTACGATACCCCGAGTCCAGGCCAATGCCGCGGCCCTCTGGGGCCGAGCTGGGGTCAGATTCAGTGCAGCTGTACACCACAGGCAGGTCCACTTGTTGACAAAGACTGTTTAGCAAAACCAGCATCATTGTCACGTTTCATAAACTAAACTCAAGACAGGCTAAACACTTATTAACGTGTGTACTTTAAAACAAACAGCCAGTGTGGACGCTTCAGTTCAAATGGAAAACTATCAAAGAAGCCATTCATAGCCAATATCACCTACAGTTTGAGTGCAGGCAGTGACGTGAGCAGAACATCAGTGTGTCATCTGGAGTCGGCTACACAGGAGGCGTTCAGGGCCAAGCTCCTTGTAAGTATCCAGTAAACAATGATTTGATTTGATTCGAACAGAGATGTCTGCTAAATACCTAAATCTAAGCTTCAGTTCAGAGTTTCAGTTTTCACTTTGTTTTCAATAAATTCCCAACGATTCCTGATGGAACTAGTGAAATTTTATTCATTCATCTCGCAATCACTAACTCACATAGTGATTTTAAGAGTACTTTAACTGAAAGAGCCTGGAGGAGAAAAGAAATACAGATTTTATAGCCACCACAACTCAGTTAATTTTGTCTGCGAATGAAGGCCACAAGATTATGAGTGGAAGTCCGGGAAAGCCTGATTCAAATCAGTGAAAAGGCCTTGTGGTGAGAACCCAACAAACACTGTTCCACACCACTACATAACATAAAATGATATAATGATGTGAAAAAATATTTTAATCTTATAATATACAACTCTTCTTAACTAAAATGTCAACTCCCATTATCCACAACTGCCAACGTCCTCATTCGTTGTTCAGATTGAATGATCTTTGCGCTAAAGAATGTACACGGAATATTTTGACTGGCGGCCCTACCTTAGTACCTGAATACCTGTGATCAGTGAACTCACCTTGCTCAGAGTCAGAGTCCGTCTCTGCCTTGAAGGAGCTTGGAGCTACAGGTAGAGGTCTGAGGGGTCTTGGTTTCGGCGTCGGGGGTGAGATCCATTTCTTCCCAATGTACTCAACGTATGTCCCGGGGAAGTCCCCCTTGTCCTGAGTGGTTTCATTAAAGCCTTGAAGCCAACCAATGTCCTTTGGACACTGCTCCAGGCCGTCGGTGTAGCCGAGAGCCACCAGAGCTCCCTTGCTTACTAAGAGTATATCCCCCACGTGTAGATCAATGTCCTCCTCCCGCTCCTTCTTATAATCATAAAGCGCTCTGTACTGATACCCCTCTGCACTCATGTTGAAGCCCCTGGTGACGAGGTGCTCTTCTGAACACGAGTTTCAAGCAGGAAAGCTACTCTTCAGGTTTCTGTGATTATGCGTTTTTAGTCCAGGTGCTCATTTGCTAGTTCAAACACTCACACTTCCAACAAAGCTGCAGGTTTTTGGTGACAATATCTAGCTTGTCTTCATTCTTTCACAGTTGCCGACTTTTCTGAATGATTTGTGGTTCTCCTGGTGTGTGGCCCCACAGTATGCACCCATCAGTATATGGCCTGCAGCTGTGATCTTGAGAATCCTATCAGGATCTGTAAAATGAGAAGAAGTGCCATTTACAATAAAAGGCAAATACAGAATATATTGCAAACAAAGCTCCAGTGTAAACAGACAAAAGTCACTTAAGTCTCTCACAGCAACTGGGACTTAAGTTCACCTAAGTCTCTCATAACAACTGAGACTTGAGTTCACGCAAGTCTCTCAGTTGTTATGAAGCAGAGAATAAAACTGGTCTTCACTGCATACAACAACTTTTTATTCAGAGATTAACCTTAAAAAGCACAAAATGAAACTACACTCATGCTTTTGTTCTGTTATGCCGATTGAGATGGTATTTTGACGTACATTACTTCATTGTCTTTGTAACCCAACATAAACTTTGCTACTGCAAGATTTTTGTCAGCAGATGGCCGGAATCAAACAATAGTTTGTTTTTAAACACAATAATTAACCAACATACAGCCTGTAACAATGTTAACAGGCTGAATGTGCTATTTTTTTTTTTTATTTGGGAATATTTCAGAGCAATTTTTAATGAGCTGAAATGTTCCGTTTTCTTTGACCAAATAAAAATGCTGACACAGGAACACTCAAATAAAAAAGTTACTGTGACGCATGGTCATTTTGTGGTTATCCACTGGCAGAAGCTGGTCAAATATAGCCAATCCATCAACCTTCTTGAGGTACTGGAGTGTGAAATCAAGCACTGGGCATTGCATCATTGTATGTTTTTACCCAACGTAGCCAACTTTACACACAAATCACAAATGTACATTAATAATAAGACATATTTTGGTTCATAATCTTGACTCTTTCAGAAAATATGTACATTCACAAGCATACCAAGAGGTGATTATTGACATAATTACCCCGCATTAGAGACTGAAAGCTATTTGCAGTGAGGCTGGGTTTAAAGAAAAGTGCTTAAGGCTTGCAAAAAAAAAAAACAGCCAAATGGAGCGTCTTTATATTACGGTAACATCAAACCATAGTCAATTTGCAAAGTGCAGCCCCCCCAAAAAAGACTAAAGTTGCAGATGCAGACGTGTATTACAGGATATTATACAGTTTCTAGCACATAGCGGACTTCAGTACAGTGTGAAGCTAATGTGAGCGCTTCCTCCAGGCAGCCCACATTCACGATGCTGGCACAGTTATATAACCGAAAACCCACGTTTCTATGTACTTTTATGTCCCCAATAGTGTTGTTGGGTGTAGAGGAAACTTCTAAACGATTACAAATACGTCTTGGGAGCCTAACGCAACAACTTTACAGCAACCGGGAGGGACAGTAAGAAAAAAGAAAAGAAAGATGTCGGTAGGGGAGCTGCTAGCCATGTTAGCACGCTAGCGTCAGCATGCTAACGTGACCGACTGACGGTAATTAGCACGTAGGAGGTAATTATCCACGAAACCTATTACTTTATAAACAGTCAACTGGATGTAAAGTTAAAGTAATGCAGAATACACTGGCTCGGTCGAATAAAAAAAACAACAAAGCGAAAACGTAAAGTTAAAGCAACGATTCAACAAAGTAGGTTAAGGTTCTACGTTGAGACACTGCCGCGACGAAACATGTTAAAATAAGACTTTTAACACGATTGTTTTGTGGCGATTGAAGCAGTGGCGGAGCAGAGAAACTTACGTACCGGGTGTGCACGGCTCTACAAGCGGATCCAACGGTTCCGTCTCTTTCCAGGCTGCACGAGCTCAGGCACTCTCCGCTCGGTTCAAACTTCGCAAGATGCGTCGTGAAATGTAGAAAACGCGGCCCGAAACACCCCCTGTGCCGACTCGGTTAAAAAAGCAAAATCCTCCAGTCGAGTTCCAATCCGATTTGGAGAGAAGTACAAAGTGTTACGGCCCCACGGCTCGTCGACATAACGGAGCAGTCTCACCCCGTCCTGAACAAATGTTCCCCTCACCGTCGCCTCTGCGGCCAGCGAGGGGCCAGACAAAGCGCCGCCGCTCATTGGTCCACGCGCCTGTCAATCAACATCATCAGGTAAATCGGCCAATGGAGTGTCAGCGTGGGGCGCACACGCCTCCCCCTCCTCCATGTATGCTCGCACGCAACATGAAACACCTATGGAAATTACATAACTTCTGCACGCGATCCCACTGTAACCCGGTCCGGCCGAGTTTTATTCGGAGCATATGTTCTCCAATTCAACTGGGATTATTTTCATATCCCAAAGTAACGAAGACAATGTAAAGGGATTGGCTTGCATTGCGTCAGTAAGCTCCAACAACCACCAAATAGGACATAGAGAACAAAGCCAGATTCTTATACAATATTCATGCTTAATTCCACATTATGTTTTCAAGAATGGAAGAATATAGCTTATAACCAGATCCTGGTGTGTGGATATCCTGGACCCAATATGTACATCCATACATCTTACAAGTTGGCTTTATTAAAGCACAGGTCCCAGGCCTCAAAATACATATAGTATTATCATAATGACATCAAACTGTATTTATATAGCCTTCAACAATAACAGAGCCACACATGGATTCACAGGCAGCACTCACACACCATTTGGCATCAAGAACAAAAAGATCAAATACAAGCACAAGTAAACCCGTTTACACAATTGAAATGTGTTCCAATAAACTTTTGAGTGAAAACCAGCCTAGGATAAGATATGAAACATCAAAGTACCATTTATATAACAAACTCTTGGAAGGCACCCTTATAAAAATATGTTTTTAAGAGCGATTTTGAAAGCTGAAAGAGGGCTGGTCAGTGTGATCTCCTCAGGGGAGGTTGTTTCAAACAGTCGGGGGCAGACAGAGAAAAGACCTGATCCTCTTTAGAGACAGTGCATAGGTTCAAAGCTGAAGTCCTGTGATTGCTACTGGACCGTCTACATGAAGAATAATTTATTGCAAGGCTGGCGGAAAGCTTTGAATATCACTAAAATCGTATATCCAAAATATAACCTATAAGAAAGACAGCTAAAAGAAATACATTCACTTTCATTAATTTTAATGAAGAATTTAGCTACTAGATTTTGAACTAAGGTATATTTGTTCAATCCGATATTTATATAGTAAGTGAGACTATTCCAGCCATGTAATTAAGGTATGCATGACAGCCCCAAGAGTGCTGTGGAATCCCACTAAATTGAGTTTGGAAAGTCTGCAGGGATGTAAGAAACAGGTCTGGACAAGTGTGCTAGCATGCTTATTGAAGCAGAGGCGGTTGTTAAAAATAGCATGCAGAGTTATGCAGCTTTCACTTGTATTTTGGGATGAAGAGCTCAAATGCTGCTGTGGATAAATGAAGAAAGCTGCACACTGTTCTCAGCACATAATAAAATACAAAAATAAGAACAAGCTTTTCCTTTTTGTGGGAGCTCTGCATGAGGGGCTCTATCGGTGAAGAGATTTTTTTCTTAAAGATGTGTAAAATCCTGCCCATATATTTTGCGATTCGTTGTCTGTTTAACAGTTTTCCGTCCAGCCAGATAAATGTACTCCATCTTTGTTATCGTGACATTACATCACGTGTTAAGAAAGACAAACTCCACAACAGCAGAGGTGTACTATTCAAAGAAGCAGCCCGATAAACATGTAGACCTTTCCCGGATTTCACTGTTTTCACTTATTTTTCTGTAAATCATTGGATGGAAGGTCCGCAACCCTCACCAAGTGTGGGTGGCCTAATTATGGCAGGGAAAGAGGCCTGGCCTGCAGAAATCCCCTATCAAGTATAAACCCTACTGTCCCGGCTGTGCTAAAAAGAGTCTGTAAGCAGCTTTGTGCGAGGGTAGGCCCCTTTAAGTGCCCCACTAGTCATGACTGCCATCAGTGGCTGAGAAAAGAGGAAGAGGAGAGCTGCTGGTGGTGAAACTAACAGCAACCAGGAACTTCAGAGTGCTGCTTCATTGCGATGAGTAACTGAAACGCCATGCACTCTTGACGCTTTCCTTTGAGTCATTTCGCCAGTTCCATCCCAGAATAACACAAATGTTGCAGTTTTCCTAAACCACAGCAAGCCAGCAGTTGAACCTCTTTCTGCCATTGCTCAACGTACAGTATGCCTGCAACCACAGGAAATCCACTTTTTCTTCTCGTTGGAGGTGCCAGACCAAACTGTATCCATTCGATAGCCACTGAATATTAAAGACGGGATTTATATTTCAGCTGCAGATGATGGAAATGAATATTTGAACCACCAGACCATATAATCCTCTGCCCTGCCAGCACCATACCTCGCCCCCCCTCCCCTGATTAAATAGTCAGGCTCTGATGACCCATCTGCTGCCCAAACTACACCTCTCACTGCGTAACTGTACCCAGACACAACATTCATGAGACTGACCTTTGATAATCGGTTGAGATGTGGCCTGCCATGGAGCGCGTCATACTTTTGGTAAACTTTGTTTGCTCACGCAGTCCAATAATTTACGGACAATTCTTAATCTTAAATTATTTTGACAGCCATGAAAGACGAAATGTAAATTAAACCCCCATGTATGGTGAAGTCCTCTATTCATTTTCTATTAAGAAAACACATAAGTTATTTACAGTGTGACTTCCTAGATTATTTTGAATTATTCACATGACTGCCTTTTTCCGTCAACGTTGGTTATTTCTTACATTAACATGAACACGGTTCCCCCGATTGTTTATATCATACCATGTGTGTCTCGAAGATTGTTTTCACATGTTATACAAAGCTAAGACACTTGCATTGCAAACTAGACCATGAAATATTACTCTGCTATAGTATTACATTTTTGACAGCGGGTAATTGAACCCTGTGTTTGTTTATGCTTAGAATATTTTGCATTTATAATGTTTACTTTTGTGCTCTTCAACGTGGTCTGACAGGAAATGAGCACTCGCGCTACAATATACTGGAACTGCATAAACAGGGACTCTGAGGGTGGTTTATATTCTCAGTGAACCTGTAAAAAGATCTAATCTGATGTAAAAGTTCCACCGTGTTTTTGCTTGTGAGTTATAATTATATGTGGTGTTTTGTATTCTTGCCATTTTATTGAGACTCAAACTGCAGGCTAGTGTTACAATAAGATGTATTTTCAATTCTCTTTGCATTAAAAATGGACTTTAACCTATAGTCCCAGAGGCATGCCGCAAAGATCAGCTCTACTAATTCTATTACTTACGTAGATTTGTGTTAATTCCATGAATGCTGTACACATTTCTACCTTGCTTTATCTGATGAGTGTGTTGTAGTTTTTAATTGTAATTAAAAAAAAAAAAAGCTTCCTCATGTCCTTCTGTCCAGTGACACCTTCACAAATGTGTATTAGTTTTTTATTGTGTCTTATATTGGATTTACTTAAGAAACCAGCAACCTCTAAAAGTGCATCTGACTCCAAAGTTTGCTAATACCCCTCTTTCCTGGTATTATGAGGAATTCTGATATTCCATGTTTGAACAATTGTGAGAACTCAGTTTGGAGATTTCAGTAAAACCCACACACAATGTGGCATGTGACAGTTTTTTTGTTTGTTTATGTCCCTTTCTCATGCCACATTATTTGGATCATTTATTGACTCATACATACTGTATATATTACTGTATATATGTGCCATATTGTTTTCTATAGAATACAGTGTCATGTTGATATTCAGTAAGCGCTCATTATTAGATGTTCCCTTCAATTTACAGTGTTCTGATCAGAACAAAGAGTAAGGCTATATTGCAAAGTTATTGTTATCATGATAGCAACATGTATGATATATTGCACTGTATGTTGATGTATCCTCGGCAGGTTCAATATGGCAGATTCTTTTTAAACGTAACAGAAAACTTCAATAATCAAGATTTATTTGTGAAAATTGTATTGGATTAAGTGATTAAAAATGGCAATGGATTGACAACCCTAATTACTTAAAACATGGAGGCCGAATTCAGAATGCTCATGTTGAGCTGAAACCCCTAAAATAAAACAACCTGTTGCATAAACTGTTTAGGTGTGAAAGTCCTCACGGCAAAAACTGCTAAAAACTGCTGAGTTGCATGAACAGTGCTTGAAAAATTGCCTCGAGTGTGGGAAGAGTTTAAGACTGAAGTAGGGGTAGTTTTTTCCCCTCTGTTTACAGTCTTCATGCAAAGCTCAGCTAATTAACTGCTGACTGTTGCTGCATTTTTACTGAACAGATATGGAAGCGATTATCTCACCTAAGTCCTGCCAAGGAAGTGAATAAGCAAGTTGCAGCGTTTTACGTGCATCCGCTTGGTTTGTTGTGTTGCAACCTTTAGATTTTTAGGAAATTCAAAATAAGCTTTCCTGGGCAACTCCGTTGGGTTACTTGAATAATTCACGAGCTGAGTGCTTTCGGTTGACATACATTTCAGTGAATGGTGTTTAAGGTCCACCAAACTGTCCGACCTCCTCTGCTTTTATCATGGTAATTTTCAAAGTGCAAAGTGCTGTCAGACCACCAACCGTGTTACATTCCAAAACAGTCTGAAGTAGGTCAACAACTGTGAATAAAGCACAGAATATTGTTTTTAAAGTCCCAGATTTTGCCAGCATTCAGTGTATGACATTAACAGGAAGCAACTCAAAGAAAGTGCTGCTTTCTTTTAGGGGCATCCTGAGATTTTTTTTAGTGTAAATTCCACATGGATCTGACAAAAAAAAAAACAAACATGTTTTGCCCTTTTCTCTCAGATTCTGTCAAATTGATTTTGCTCTGGGGGGCAGAGCGCTGAAGGGGCTCACAGATGCTGAAGTAAAGCTGCAGGTACATGCTTGAGGCTCCCTTTCATGTTGTAACAGGGGACCTGCCTTTTTAAAGGAATTCCCTCTGCTTGCATTGGGCCCCTTAAACCATTAATCTATGCAGCGTTTTCAGAGTTGTAATAAAGGCTAACTTTAGCGTGTAGAGCTCTCTGGCTCCTCAGCTTTATAGATTTACCCCCCCACCCCACCCCCCCACCCCCACCCCCAGCCTCTGGTCTCTGTATTCAATGATTCTTTTACATTTGTGAGCCAGCTGAGAAGTTTCACATGGGTAGCCTCCATAATGCTCGCTAACATGAGATGGACTTGTGAAATGCATCACCCTCCCTAGTGCCTATTTAAACAAAACCAAAACGAAAAAAAAATACACTTCCGTTTTTTTTTTTTTTTGCTCTGCTTCCCCCTTGCCACATAAATAGGTTTTTATTTCGGTCTGTAAACCCATTCACCTTTCCAGTCTTTGACACATGCTCATTATTTCATCATAGTTTTGAATTAAAGCACCAATTATACAGGCGGGCGAGGGTAAAAAGATGAGGGCCAATGTACAAATTAAACAAGCCTAAAGTACCTATTCAAGTTTTTACTAAAATGTATTATATATGTGCATCACATGCTTTAGTTGTCCTATGAATGAGTCTATTCAGTTTCTCAGATGTTGAAGAAGCATCACTGTGAAACAGAAACCATTTAGATTAAAGCACAAATGTTGGGACTACATTTAAAATATAAATAAAATCAAAAGGTAGAGACGAAAGACCATGTGTTTGCAGTGAATGCTGAGATTAATATCAAAATGTCCATAAAAATTCAACATTACTGTTGCCATGTTGAGATAGAATCAAGAGTCCAGGTTACAATTGCAATTTTAGAGTCACCAACTAACCTCAACCTGTTTTGACTGAAGGAGTAAACTGAAACATCTGAAGAAAACATGCAAACTCCATTCAGAAAGGCTTCAAGGCCAGACTCGAACTAAGGAACTTAGTCAAGATGTGGTCAAAAAGGTTAAAATGTTGAAGTATTGAAGACAAAATGCAAATGTTTTGACAAAAATCTAAATTTTGATATTCCAATAGGAAATTGAATATAAAGGGTGGCACAAGCAGATTAAAGAGCAGATGTTGGCACAAAAGTGAAAATTTGAAACTCGCAAGGTAAAATGTTGGGATTAAAGTTAAAAAGTAGAGAATGTAAAACATTTAAACCGAAGACACAATGTTTGATAAACACTTTGAGATCTTGGAAAACAAAGCTGACCCTATGTTAACATGATGCAGTTGCATCTAATATGTGGAACAGCCTCTTTATTTACACTTTAATGAGGTATTCTCCCATGAATTATTAACTATATTGAGCAGACGGTGTTGAGCGGTTGTGGCGACGACGTCAATGTGCAACATTGAAATTCTTGCATGTCATTTACATAACAACAATATATGAAAGAAGTTGTCATTTTCCCATTGGAGACAAGATGTCTTTTAAATTCCCCTTTACAAACACTTCCTATGTCGCCCCAAGGTTTTTCACACATCACCCCTGAACAAGTATTGTCTGGAATTTGCCTTCAGCTGTGGAACATTTCTGCTTCTCACTGATCTCCTGTCGCTAATTCTTCACTCTTCAACCAAAGCACAGACGTGCTTGTGTGCTGGTTGGTTACGGCATTCCTCTGTCATGAAAGGACACTTCTCCCTACTCAACCGTCAACCAATCAGACGCGGCAGACAATGCCCTTCTTCACGGACGAGCATGTAAATCATTCATTGACAATATTAGACACAGTTTGAATGTTGTTGTTTTTTTCTGTTCTGAGGAGTCCTATGTGTGGCAGAGCATACGGATGCTTCATACATTAGCTGGGTGTGTTATTTTAGGGTTTCTTTGTTTGTGAGTCCTAACATAGATCATATATGTTTCAGTAGCAGATCATTATCAGATGGGGACTTGCTGTAAATCTACATTTAAAATTGTTGAAAAGCTGTTTTTTGAAAGGAACAATATGGAATGATTCGACTTCTACATGAAAGTAAAAATGTTAACAGAACAATGTCTAAATAATCCCATAAAATGAGTTCAGTGTAGCCATGTTAGACTGTTGTGATGATTTCTTTGATCGGGCCTAAAAGTTTGCGGCTGTATGTCATCCAATAAGAAGGGCTCGAGGATGGATGCTTTAATTTGTCTGATTTGCTATCATACAGCAGGAATGTGTGAACCAGACCCTTTAACTGCTGCAAGGAGCTCCAGTTGTTAACAACCAACAGAAAATGACATGTCAATCAAAGTGACTCCGGCATTGCACCAAAAGACTATCTCAGCCGATTCCCAAGAAGGTAAAATGAAGCATCTCGACCACATTCTCTATTTAATAAATAACATTTTCCCCTTGATTCATGGTTATGACATGTATAATATATATTATATAATATAATATTCTTGTGTACTGAACCAAGGGTTTGATTCTGTTCTTTCCCTTTTATAATCTTGATGCACGCGTTTGTAAAGTCCACAGAGCATCGTATAACAGGAAATACATTTATTCATAAGACTGATAAAATTGCCCAGCCTGCAGTGTAATATAGATAATATGATAAGTGTTAAATAGACACAAATTTAGAGTAAAGTTCAAATTTAGCTAATTTCATCCGAATATCAAGATAAAACTTTAAAGATTTACAAAAAGAAGACAAAATATGGAACATACACTCAGAAAAGGTAAATGTGACTTTCCAATCTCTCATCTCAGTCGTCTAACATTCCTAGTTCCCACCCTTACAAATGCAGCATAAGTGAAGATCCAGAGTATTAAAATAAAGACTGTACGTAAAACTGAATATAAAAGTGTGGTGTCGTCTGGGCCTGAGGGTCGGTTAGTGTGACTGCAGCTGTGAGCAGGTTCATGTGAGGTTGCTCGTGTCACATCGTTGCTAAACCTTGAAAGGTCGAACTCAAGGCACACTCTGGAGGTGCTACTTGTGACAGTTTTACACACATGTGCAGTCACAGGATTGAAATCGAACACAGTATAACAAACCGAGAGCTGAGATGTACTAAAATGATCTGGAAATGTCAACACTCTGCAGTTGTGTGTTTTTCAAATGGTGCCAAAGACGAAAGTAGGTCATAAAATTGAACAGAATCGCAAATTGTACAGTTACTGCATCTCACTCACAGAATGGGAAGCAAATAAATGCCTCTTACAAAATGCATTGTGGCTTTATTACAGAAAGCGCATAAATATTCAGCAATGACTTAGAGAGTTGATTTTTTTTTTTTTTAAGTACCGGTACCCGTTTCCTAAAATAAGAGTAACAAAGAAAAACAGGAGGGTTTTATAGAGCCACATATCAACTCAACACCATTCCAAAAACCCTTCTGCCTTGCATTAACAAGGCATCTTGGAAAACACGGCAAGGCGATTAATGAATAATGTTGGCAGGCTGCAGGAGAGACTTCTGGGAAGTCAGTGACACAAATAGAAACCTGAACTGTCGTCTAATGTGAATGCGTTGGTGCTTTAGAAAAAAAAACAACTTCAGAATTATTTATCAGACTACAGACCAGTTTTGATGTTGCTGATTAATTTTCAGCCTCTTTGAAGTGCAGAATGTCTACTTTGGTGAGTCGCTCTTATGCAGGGGCGTGCTTATTTATGCTAAGAGAGAGAGAGAGCGAGAGAGAGACAGAGAGAGAGAGAGAGAGAAAAGAAGCTTCTTCTTGGCATCTTTTCATAAATATTCACACTTCCTCACTTCTCCCTCTCGTCTTTCTTTCCCTTGTTAACTCTCTCCTGTCTGGTTTGCCTGACGGTCCTCGCCACCCCCACACTCCTCCGCTGCTCGCCTGCACGCCGTGGAAACAAGAGGTATAGTGACATGTCATATAAACAAAAGCCAGGATAAAGTGGCCCACATCATGTGGAGGTGCAGCACAGAGAAAGTCACAGAGCCGCACAGCATTGCTGCTGCTGCTGCTGCTCTGCTGCTGCTGCCGCCGCTGCACCGGAGGCCCCCGTTTGATGAGAGGACTGACCTACTTCAGCACTGACATGTTTATGGCTGATGAGCACAGGCCAGTGATTTTGCTTGCAGAGATTGCACCCCTCGCTTCAGGGCCCTCTCATTTAGAGCATTTGGGCCTGAAACCATTCCAAGAGATGAGACACGATTCTCGTTGGGTGAAACGTGGACACTCCTCCTCTCGAGCCCGGCCCACCCGGCCCCAACCCCAACCCCAACCCCCACACGGCTGTAGCCACCGCCGCCGCCACCGCCCCGCATCCCTGTGACCTCCCGCTTTCTCTGTGTCTATCTGGCTGTCTTTACCTCTCGTGCTCCTTCAGTCATGCGAACAGCGTGACTCCAGTGATGTCAGTACGGGTGTGTCCACTTCTCTTCAGAGCGAAATATCTGCTCAATGCATTGTCACCAAATTCTTGCACAAGAAAGTCGGATTATTGGAGATTTTGTCTCATTATTGTCAATTTTTAAATTCTCTACCAATACACATTGCTTGTTAGTCCTGCATGCTCCATGCCTCTTCAGAAAATTAGAAGCAACACATAAAAAACAACAACTACCAAGCTACATTGATACTGCTACCGATTACTGTAAAATGTTTGGCAACTACTGAGATTACCAAGACAATTCATATATTGTTGAAATGTTGATCATGTCCATTAACCCATCATGTCGTGTCTGTCCAGTAGAAATCAACGGCTGCTTCAGTGTCAGGTTTCCATGCTGATTCCCTCAAACACTGCCTTTACCAACCCGAGGCTACACAACGTTTTCCAAGTCAAAACAGGAATCTTCTGTTGTATCTCACCTTCGTTTCCACGACAAAGCATTGCATTCTCCTAAAATGTCCAGAGTGCATCATTTCACCGAGACAGGAAAAATGTATTTTTTCAGGAACCGTGTGGCACTGGCACACACACAAGATAATCAACAGCAATAACAATGGCGGATTCCCAAGCGATGCTTGTTTCTCCAACCACGACACCGTCAACACAAACAGTGGAGACGAATGTCTTCAATATGCCAGATGCTAAAAGGAGCTTGGATGTTCGCAATTTTGAACATATCACCAAATAGTGGATTGGAATCCAAATTGCCACTTTTTTTTTACATATTTCTGTGTATGGAAATCCTTGATAAAACACTGCATCTCGTGCAGGCTCTACAGATATAAAATGCCCATGCACAACCCATGGTTGTTTTTGTAATGAAGCCACACACACACACACACACACACACACACACACACACACACACACACACACACACACACACACACACACACACACACACACACACACACACACACACACACACACACACACGTGTGTAGAGAACAATACACTATAAACGATAAACATAAACTATGGCAAGTACACGGACATTTGTGTGGACAGACGACCAAGTTGGATTGCGATAAGAGCCGACTCGCAACAATAAAAATACTAAGTACCGGGAAAATATGATCGGGGGACTCGTGACAAACATTATAGTCCATCCAAGTACAGAATAACTATTTACTCGGGCTGTGATGCGCATCTGCAGTCGCAGTGTTTAAAAAATGTTGCGTTTTTCCCTGCTTCTATGGAAACAGATTCAGAGCATTTTCAAAATGTTTCACCTCAGGTGTCCTTTTCAAAAAGTTGCACACCACAGTTGTCTAAACGGACCTCCAACATGCAACAAAAGTTTTCTGTTTTCACTCGAAACGCGCAAATGAGGCCGAAATGTCTGTTTGGTGATTAGCATTTTCTTCTAGTCGCAGATCCATTTTCTTTTGAATCACCTTGCCAGATTATTATGCTACTTGTTCATCGCTACACACAGTTTCATTACAGTCGCTTTCCTAAGTGCCTGTGCTGGGAATTCCTCCACTAGCTTGAATAATTCATCCTCCCTCTGACGTGAGACTAATGCGTTGGACTGCCTTTATAAGGATACGCAGTTCGTGACCAGTAAACCCAGCAACCCCTCAGCTGCTCATTTTCCATTTCTTGTCAAAATACATGTCCCCCTGCTGAAAAAAAAAAGTAATGGCACCATTTGGCCCACTCCCCATTATTCCAAAATTATAATTGACGCCCTCTTCAGGAGTTCAGGAGTTCAAGAACAATTAATTCCTCAGGTTGCTATTACACGCTGCCATGTGCGAGTCGCCGCTGGGTTCGCATGACAGCCCGAGTGTATTCATTTTTCTGATTAAAGCCTACTGATGAAGAGGCCTGCTCTATAATTACGGCTGACTACACATCCACACTTTGCAAGATTCATGTTGCCAGGGCAACAGCCAAATTAAATACGTCTCCGAGGGGAGTAAATATACCCTTGCTCTATATATATGTAATCTTGTTTGATGTGTTTGCCACAGTGCTCTCGCTGTGAAGGAGGAAATAATTCACAGAGATTGGATGGGTAGAGGGCTGAAGCAGGGCGAGCCCACTGCGTTACCCTATCATATAATCAGCCGGAGAGCAGGAAAGACATTCTGTCCCAGTGTGAGCGTTTCCTTTTGGCATTAATATTGCAGTTACAAAACCACAATGAATGGTTATTTTATGGAACTGACTCAGTCCCCGGCTCGAATTCCAACTGCTGTTCTCTCCTTTAAGTGGAAATTTATTCTTTTTAATCATAGCCAGCATTTTCAATGTGTTCCCTGTAGAAAGAAAGTGACTTGACAAAGCCCTCCTTTTAATCAATTAGTCCACGTTGGTGTGCCAATCCACTGAACTAGTTCATAAACATGGTAAACATGATCCCTGCCATTTTGCTTAAAGCATTCATCTCAGACCTATTTTGTTTTCTCGGATGCTCTTGAACTATGGAACCATAGTGGATCATTCTCTGTATTTCCTAGTTAGCTCGAGGATATCACATGTATTGAAGGCACACATGTTCTGGATCATGGAAGGAGAGTGAAAGTAGTTTTATGATGAATTAGTAAAGATGGAGACTGTGTTACAATTTCAAATAACATATTATATATGTAAAAAAAAAAAACATCCCAGGGAAACTATTATCTGACTTCAAACACAACTAAAATAAATAAAAGAAAAACTTGTCAATGAAAAGCAAATGTTTTGGCCTTTACAGGGGCTTAAACATCAATGACACACAGCCTCACGTCCTGTGTTTAATGTGCATTTGAATGAATCCAAGTACCTTGTTTGTTAGTTTAAGGGTGGAGTGTCTTGGTCTTGTGTGCAAAGTCCAGCGCTTGGTTCAACAGGTTTCTACTCACCCCATCCCAACTGACATTTGACACATGTCAAGGTCCCCAGTCCATCATTGGTCCAACACAATAGACAACCAACAGAACATTCACACCTCCAGGCAACTTGGAAACATCAATTATCCCCGACAAACATGGATGGTGGTCAACTCTGAGATCTTGGAAAAATTCTACTTATGCCTACACACCCTAACGCTACTCTGTAAAACTAACACGAAACCAAACTGGGATTTTTGTGCCGTGAGGCAAGAGGCCAAAAATTTGTCCAAAGCCCCCCCCCCCCTTTAATTTTCTGGAAGAACTGACACTTTTCTACATTTTATGAGGTGCATTTGTCAAAAGCCTTAACCGTAGCCGGACTGAGGAGAGAAAACTGTGACCATGTAACAGATCAGGCTCAGGTTAGTGAAGCAAAGAGGTCACTTTACATTTAGATTCAAATGTATAGGTAATGGAAAGGAAAGGAAACGGATGCCTGTTTGGTACAGTTTTATGATTGTGTGTTGTGTATGCTTTGGGATCTTATGTGTGATCTGTGACTATAGTGTAATAGATGGATGGGGATCCAAAAACAATCATGATCAGCATCATGATTTGGGCTCCTACATCTCATGTAATCATGAAAAACATTGTATGTACCAACCAGAAATATTGTGTATATCTGGTGTTGTATAAGAACAGCAGCACCACCTCACTTTTCCAGGTACAGTTGTGTGGATAACCTGCAGTTGTCAGCACAGAACACACACACACACACACACACACACACACACACACACACACACACACACACACACACACACACACACACACACACACACACACACACACACACACACACACACACACACACACACACACACACACACACATGCTGACACAGGAGATCTGTCCAGCTATTTCTCACCTGCATTTCAAATTCGTCATCAGCACACAGCGAGGGTTTTCGAGCTGTCGATTTGAATTACATGAGGTGGCTATAAGATCTGGCTGCAAATTGAATTTCCTGGTAGATACTCATCCATCGCCCTGTCACTGTGTGGCATTGCACCGCCACTGTTACAGTTTCCTTCTGATTGTAACATACTGTACATTGCTGTGATCCTTTTTTTTTTTTTTTTTTTTACAGATTCTGCAGCATTTTGCATGCTGGTTTTCTGACTATTGAGATGTGGTGTTGGAAATCAAGGTTTTATTGTTAAAAAAATAAATAAATAATGTGTGCATTTAAGCTTATTTGAGGAATTTTAAATTTAAAGCATTAAACAAATGCATCGAAGGGAATATTCATGAAATCCCACTTAAAGTATATTCATAAACTGCAATATAAATGCTCACAAGGAAGAATTAATGATTAGCACTGCAGTCAGCTTGTGTATACACTGGTATAGTCTGTTTTTGAGTCACACAAATGACTAATTCAACATTCCCAGCAATGGTCTTGTGACACAAAAACTGATAAATCGTGCCATTCAGTGGTCTCAATATAGTCTCACCATAGCAGGATGTGCTCTTGGTGTATGAGCCAAGAATTTTAGGAAATAAAAAGAAGATACAGACTGGGAGGAGACTTGCGGTTATATTCCTGTATGTGGGGACAGCTCTGGTGATATGTTTTAGTGGCCAAGGTCAGACACAGTCTTCTATCAAAGGGATATAATGTCCTTCCAATTTTCCATTCTCAACTTTATGACACGAAAAGGCAAAAAAAAAAAAGGGGGGGGGGGGTGGGTGGGGGTGGTGGTCATAATGCCCGATAAACCCTGGCAGCAGATGGCAAGAGAAGCAAAACACCTCCAGAAGATGGCAGAAGGAAATGAAAAGAAATGGGGCTTTTTGGATTTGTCTCTGAATGAGAGGCTCTGGGCTCTGGAGACTAGTTAAAGCAAAAGGGGCTCTGTGCAACCAGCCTTCACTTTCCTCCTGCCCTACATCCAGTTCCCACCACAGGCTTAGGTATCAGTGTACAGGACATGATGGAGAGGGCGCTGCATTGTGGATAAGGCCGACCATCTGGCATCATACAAAAAAGCTGGGACCGGAGAGGCCCCACGGAGCGTTCATCACACAAGACAAAACACAAGCCTCCATGAATAGCAGTTGTCAAGACTGCCTTGTGGGTTTGTTTCAACCACAATTTCTGTCAGACGTAGTATAAATGATTGAAGCATTAGCTTTTCATCGCTGTATTTCACCATTGTGAGGATTTATTGATTTGAACAGGTGCATATTTGAATTCCTTCACAGTTCAAGATTACATGTATGACACACACGTTTGCTTATACGCCAAATGGGAATATCTCATTGTTAATGAGCTTCTTAGCTTAGTATCAAATCTCTTAAAGCCTGATTATTGGTCAATATTTGTACACTCTAAGTATCATAGATATTGTTATGTTGGCGGTGAGTCTGTGCACTATTGTCAACACTACTGATGCCAGTGACTTGTTGGGTAAATGTTGGCTTGGTAGTGAAACAACTGAGTCACCAGGGAAAATCCCCGGTCGACATCAATGTGCCGCTGGAGGAAACAGTGAACCCAACTGCAGCATTCTGCAGATTATTCCAGCATATCCACATGCTGTTTAAGAGGGTGAGGCAAAGAGGCTGAATGAGGAACATCTGTGGAGGTAACCCCCCCCCGACACACACACACACACACACACACACACACACACACACACACACACACACACACACACACACACACACACACACACACACACACACACACACACACACACACACACACACACACACACACACGATAAATCATCGTACAAGAAGGAGTGCAATCGGTCAACAATAAAGGAGAATGTTTTTGGACTTTGGACGACTGTTCAGAGCGTTATGAGGGACTGTGGTGATTGTGGCTGTACTGCAGCATCTCCTAAACCAGGATTATGTGTTCTGGCCAGAGGGCAAAGCAAAGCTAATATGTGCTGCACTATTTGAAGTTGTGTATGCACCGAAGGGCGTGTTGTCAGATGTTCTGCTGCCCGAGCCACTTCTCTAACTGCCAGTGTTGTGTACGCCAAGGAACATTTGTAAACGATTACATTTCCAAGTTACATGTTTAAAAGGCAGTACAGTTGGTATACTAGTTATTTAATTAATAAGAATTAAAGCAGCGGCAAGAAAACAGCAGAGTTAAACGACCAATACGTAGACTGCGTCAAACATTTAGTTAAAGGCAGCTAATGAATTACCGCTTTTTGTCTTTCCCTCCTATTTTTTTCCACCTTATAGTAGACACATGTCATAGAGTTGACCAATCCCAAGCGATTGGTCAACTATATGACATGCGTCTGTGAGTACACACCGAGCCGGAGGGTCAGCGGTGGGGTTACAGTCCATACGGCTTCAGGCCCAGTAAAACCCATGGCAGTTCATGAGGGACTGGCAAAACTGGTTCTATATGATTTCCTGGATCCATTTTTCTTTTTAATGTTGTTGCTCATGCGGCATATTTCTCTGCCTTTGCTTGTTTGGCTTTTTAATGCATTTTATTTTTAAAAAAAAAGTGTTATTCTCGAAATAAATGTTGTCCCTCCTGCTTCCATGGACACTGAGGTGTACAATGGAAACAACGTCTAAATCGTTCTGATGCTGACAAAGACTGGGAACAAGAGGAAACCGCTAATCTGGCTCTGACCAAAGGGGACAAATTCATCTGCCAAGTGTAATGTGATTTTCTTGAGGTTTGTGACTAGTTCTTGGCCTGAAGGAGACACTTCCTGGAGTCGTATTGACGTGGAGAAGTCACCAAGCAACCAGCTGCAGCAAGTATAGATTATTCATCCAGTTAAATTAAAGAAAGCTCGTCATCAGCCATTTTAATAATCCCTTTAACTGTGACGGGGAAGAGAAAAAAAACTGGACAATTTTTCTGTTGTTTCATTTCCTCAAAGGTATGTTGCTTTTTTTTCTTTAGTATTAACTCTTCCTGGGTCGTATAAAAACTGAAAGAGTAATTAGGATTTAAAAGTTAATTCCTTTACTGTCGTTGTGAGAGTTTGGTGTACAGAACAATAACCCTTTTTATAAGATTTAATTAAAAAACTATCAGAAAACAGAGAAATGCAGTATGAGCACCCAGTCACAGACACGATTCACCAGCGTGTCACATCTGTGAATGTGACGAGTTTAAATGCAGAGGATAAAAGAGAAAAATCCTTTATCTATCTATCTATCTATTACAGCCATAAAATCACAATAGTGCAGGCATTCTGTGATGATTATAGGCCTATCTTACAAGAAGCACCTAAATTACACACATTAAATTTGAAAACCATGGTTGGCTTGACAAGTCACAAGTTAAATTTCATTATTAAATACTTTTTCTGTTGAAAACCCAAAGTAATTACTAATCAGGGCTGCATGACATGAATTGAATATGCAATATGGGAACAATAACAGTGCTCTTTCTCTTGCCACCAATATACACTAGTTGTGATTGGGCTGTTTTCCTTGATTTTCGTCCATTTGAATATTGGATCATATGAGCTACATTCAGAATCTGCTGTGTCTGTGTGTGCTGGACTGGCTCCGCCCACACGTGCCCATCTTGGGAAGAGGAGGAAGTACTTACTCTCGTGGTGTCATGTGCCAAAACAGAGCAGCCTAATTGTGAGAGGAGTCAAAGGGGAGATCCTCCCTTGATTGGGATTGGCTAAACCGCTGATGACACTATAGAGGGTTTGATTTCTGATTGGCTCGTAGACTTTATTCACTTCTGGGACATCCTTCGGAATGATTATTGCTTTTGGAAAACAATTAGAAAGTGAATTCAGCACAATGTGACCCCTTTAAGTTAATATTCTGCCGCTTTGAATTTGCAGAGCGCAAATTCACAGCGCATGGAAAGTTATCGTGCTGCCCTCCTATAAATGACAGTTTAAATTCTTTGCATTTGCAGACACATCGCGGTCTCTGGATGAAACGGTGAGCTGAAGAAATGCCATCCATTAAAACGTTCCCTCAACTACAAGTCTAATATTAGAGAGCCTGCCTGGTATCTGGTTCAGCGTGCGGGTCAGGACAGGTCTGCATGACTGGAGGCTCAGACGGTGCGCGTGCAACCAGAATAGACGTATAAAAAAAATTGGACTGAGCATTGTTTGACATATAATATTAATACAGCGGTGGAGTCTTCTGCCGGGGCATGACTGACATTTATGAACATCGCTCTGAGGCATTTTATCACTCCGGGAAGCGATAAAAAAAATATTGCAGCTCACTCTTTGGGTCTGATCGTGACACCAATCTCACGTCGCTCCAACAGAGTTAAAGCCCGTGAGACTGCCACGGGGCAAGAAATATGGATTCCTTGAATCTCTTAAGTTTCACCAAGTAATAAGAAATAAGTCTATCGCTCCGTTCTGTTGGGCATCTGCTGGTGTTAAAGATATAAAGGAGGCTTTTGAAGGCACGGGACACACCGGTCTTGTATTGGTTTTCACGCTGCAGTAAATATATCGTTCACTTACCCCAGGTTCGCGCCAGGTCACCTCTGAGGATTAACTTGATATCGAGATTTACGGCCTCCATGTGGCCGAATTCCAAAACATTCAAAATGCCACCGTAAGTGATGTTGTAATTTCCTGCGCCCCTCGCAGGCCTTTCTCCGTGTTTACAAACACTTTTGGGTTTTAAAGGACCCATAGCAGCGATAAGGCCTTTGATTTGGTCTTCTTCTGGGACTCGGCCGTATCAGATTCAGAGCGGAGAGGGTATATTAGAGGGCTATCAGACATCCTGTCCCTCTCATTCGGCTCACAGCCAAACTCATTAGGAAATCTCTCTCTAATATTAGCAGCTCCTCAACTCCGAACGATTTCGACTTCTCTCTCCTCTCTGGGGCTGCACCTTTTAGCTGTTTGATGTAAAATCAACATTAAATGCAAATAAGATACATGAGCAACTTGCAACAGTGAATCTCAATGTTCATTTAATGCTTAATTATACGTATAAGAAAAATGTAATAAATAAAAACAAAAGTGCAGGAGCTGCTGAGAGGTTCCAAACCCCACGGGGGCAACTGTACCAGCAAGATAAATCTCCCTCTGTATAAAACTGGGCCTCATTACTAAAAATGATGTACCCTTGAGAAAGGTTGGACTTGTTTGCGAATGCAATCGGAATCCTTGTCGGGGTAAGAGACGAGTTCAGTGATATTCCATGCATATTTTAGATGTGATCTGTAACTTTGACAATCTCTTTCATGCATCACATCTGTTAGTCTGCTGCTGTCACACACAAGAGCTTGTTGTTTCACTTCTATCGTCTCGAACCAGTCTCGCCATTTTCTTCTGACCTCTGGCGTCAACAAAGTATTTTGGCCTGCAGAACTGTAGTACTCTGGATAGTTTCTCTTTTGCCGATCGTCCTCTGCAAACCGTCAAGATGTGTGTGTGTGTGTGTGTAAATCCCATTACAGCAGCAGTTTCTGAAACAGAACAAGTGAAGGTTCAAAGCCACTCAGATCACCGTTCACGCCCGCCACTCAGCAAGAGGGTTGTCGGTTCAAATACAGGTCAGGCCTTTGTTTGTGGCGATTGTGTGTTCTGCCCATACTTGCGTGAATTTGAAATATTCCAGTTTCCTCTTGCAGTCCTAACGCGTGCATGTGAGGTTAAATTGTGATGTGAAACAGCCTGTAGGAATGTGATTTTCTGTCAGACTGGCTCACCACGGCTTTTGTTTATGGGCTTTATTATAGGACATCGTCTGTGTTGCACCTCTTTTTCTTTTTTACTTTGTGTGGTTTATTGTGTTTGTTTCTGTTGCCATGTTCAGATTTCAGATTTCATCCACAAAACACATAGAAACAAATAAAGTGGAATCTACCGTGTGGGATCCGAAATAGGCACATGCCCGATAAAGGGTTGTTATTTTGGGGGGGGGAATTTCTTGTCTTTCTCTGTCAGTATGCTTTACTGGAAAATTGGGAAAACCTCTCTCTCTCTCGCTCGCTCTCTCCCTCCCACATCACTTAGGTGGTTTCCTCCAAACTTCGATGCCGTTCCTCTCTGTTTACCGAGTCTGAAAACGTCACGTCACTATACAATGGTTCCTTAAAGGAACGCGTGCCAAACTGCAAAATCAATAGTCCGAGATCAGAACAGACGCTCTTTGTTGCAGCGTGTTTCTTGGTGACTGGAAAGGCGATCAATTTAATCAGGTAATTGTTAATGACTTCATGCATTCATCTGTGTAAAACGGTTAAGCACTCTTTCTTTACAGTCTCACATTTTCCACAGCCTTGCATTTTTCTGCACATGAGCGGCCTGCATCCCCACAGGAAATGCTATTAGTGATAAAATCACTGCATTGTTGAGTGATGCTTCCATGTAAAATTGGATTACTATAGTTCAGAATGACTTTGGTCTGAAGCCTGAATCAATTTTTATATATTTAAACTGTGCTGCTCCACAGGGAAGGGGGGGTGGGGGTGCAGTTTGTCTCAATGCGTTACCAAATGGACTGAAAATAAATAATAATGATGACATGTTCGCTGGAAGGTGAGTCTGGCATTTATCTCGTCTGATAACCTGATTTTTGATTTAACTCCCGAAAATAGATAATGTGAGCGAGGAGGCTTTTTGGTACAAATCCTCTGGGAACATTGGACCATGTTCTTGTCAACAACCAGCATGAGTCACCCATTAAGGGAAAGTGCTTCCTGCGATCGGCCTCCAAAATAGACCGCGTCATTACAGATGTTCGCGGCCATAGAATACAGAGATTTGTATGCGGTTGCTTTAAGGGAGTGCATATCTGTCCATTTAAAACATATACATCTGCCATACTGGAGTTTTTTGTTTTTTTTTCTTTTTCCCCCTTTAAAAGATCTCTGTCCTTGTGTTGGGTATTTTTAGGAGGCCACAGTGCAACCAGAAGGCGTTTTTACTGCTCCGGCAGCCCACTTTTCCCATCATAGAGTGCAAATTTTCAGCTTTTCACTGCACTCCAGCGATAACTCAGCAGAGTGACCTTGCATTAATTATTCAGAGGCGCTCCAAGCAAATCTGACTCAAGCAGAGTTCTAGTGTGACCTCCAAATGAATGCTTGTATTCAAGAGTTCGAGCATCACATGTTAACTTTGCAGCGTCTGGTAATTCATTTTATACCGTGGGCCTCTTAGAATTAGAAAGGGAAAAAAAAGTTTTTTGTCACGAACAGGGGAAGTCCCAACAAAACACATAGTTTAATACAATAATAATACGATTCAGACACATGCAAACATGTATGGTGATAGTTTTCATTGACACGTTGGTGTATTTGGTTGCTAAACTTGCTTTGTCCTTGCAAAACCTGCAAGGGAAAAGTATTGCTTCCTACAGTTCAATTATTGAATTATCGACTTCCAGCGAGTATCAGAGACGGCGTGTGACCACGGCTCCAATACGAGGAACCGGAGACGGCCTTTAGTGTCCTTTTTTTTCTAAGAAAGAGGATCCAGTGGAAGGTGAGATCGGGGACAATTACAGCATTTCTGACAACTCCGTCGATATCCGAGAGGTCATTCAAGCGAATGTCTTTAAGATTTATTTTAAATGAGTTACATTTGTTCTCTGTTGGATTGTGGAGATATTATATCTGCAATACAAACAAACTACACGATGTCGGAGTGAGAAGTGAAAAAGGGATCTTATAGTCTGCGTGCGTTGTAACATCTTTAAACAGTAAATGAACAAGCACATTTTTCTTGCTTCAGTGGTCTCGAAACACACAAAGACACAAAGACACAATTGTCAACATTAAAAACCATGCTTTTATTGTGACATTATGAATAATCAATTCAATGCCCCATGTTTAATTGTATCCCACCACAGATCTCATTTGTCATAACCCTCAGGCTAGCGCAGACATAAGCGGTTGTGGTTGCATGTTCAGTATATATAATACAATCACTTGAATCGTTTTTAACGTTTTCAGACAAGTTTTGCGTCGACGTGGCAACATTTTGAAAAACGACATCCATTCACGCAGACATGCTGAAAACAATGTGTTTTGTTTTGTTTTTAAATGAAGGGCCATGAGTGGCTGGTTTTGTTTTCGTTTTTTGGGGGGGAATGAAACCACACACATTCAGAGAACAACATGCTATTAACATTAACAGGAGTACAAGGACACTCACTTGATATTCTCAACTATCAAAACTATATATTCCTGTGTTTGTCTTATTCAGTTTCATTATCAGAAAGAAAACGTGCTGGTTCATCACAGGCTCATTTAGAACCAACTTTGTCACCATGAAGCAGCTGAGGACTCTAAAATGGACACAATAAACAAAAAACACACAAAATAAAAACATAACTTAAGTTGCAGAGGGAAACACTAAATAGCTTCACAACTACAAACCACTTAAATCATACTTGTTCCTGATTGGATCCAGTCTGTTTTTTTGGTGAGTATACCAGTATGTAAAGTGTAAATACAGTAAATGTGTTGATATAAGATTGAGTTAAAGTTTTGATTCGTTTGCTCCGAAGCTGAACTTGCATCTCAACGTGGCTCGTCCTCTCCGACGTGCCTGTCACACTGGGATACTTGTAATGAGAGAGTGAACGCGTCTCCACCAAGCTGATTATTGCTCCAAGCCTTTAATCTGTGAACATCTGCAACTCGACTAGTCCGCCGCCGCTGAACGCCACCGTGACAGAAATCCTCCGGCAGCAGATTTGTCGACTTTCGCTTATAAGAATTATCTCAGTTTGGACCCAAACATGATCTTGCTCAATTTCAGTGTGCAGACGGGGTCAGATGGAAAGCCACAGTGATCTCTAAATCTCTAACACTCAGAAATAGTGCGTCTTTGACTTGTCACAAAAAGGAGAAGGATGAATAGAGGCTTTGAGATGAGCAGAGCGATTAGAATTTTGCCATATCAGCAGAATATTAAAGATTTTCTTAGATGTAAAGTAAAAGTGTTTTGTTTCCATTTTGCATTTCTACTTTATTATATTAGATGGAATAATCAACCTATTAATATTTTTAATGTTATTATATCTGTTTGCAGTGATAAATATTGTGTCAATCACCAACTGTGTTGCACGTTGCTTTACTATCCAACTTAGTTTTCTATGGTTAACATTATTTCCTTTACAAAAACTTTACTGTATATTTACCGTTATGGATATTTACACTGTAATTTACAGCCATTAATCATAAAAATTAATTCTTCACATAACACCATTATTGTTTAATAATATGACATGTCGATTCATTCAAGTGAAAAATTATAAATTGCTTTTTATTTCTGCCGACATTGAATACATGCAGCAACATTTGTTAATAATAATGTAATTTAAAAAGCATCTTTCTATAGTATAATTATTTTTGTCGACAGAAAACCTTTTTTGCATTATAAGAGTGAAGTGTAAATATTACAAATACTACTTCTACTACTCTATCACCACTACTTCTACCACTGTTACGAATACATCTACTACTATTACTACTACTACTTTTATAACGATTACTAATACACCTAATACTATTACTACTACTACCACTATTACTAATACATCTACTACTAGTCTGCACTACTCATAATTTCTTGGACCGAACTAGTAAAATGATTCAGCGCACTAGTAGATCGTTGGGTTTTTTTTCACTACTAGTGCCACTTGTGTCTACAAGAGCACAATCAAACTTTACTACTAAACTACTGTGCTGCACTAGTAATAGTACCAGGCCCAACTCGTAGGCCTCCTGGTCCTGGACCCTACGAGTAGCATCAAATTGACCACTAGTAGTATGAGTAAGTATTTTGACCGCACTTGTACTACTCGTGAGCTCCTAAATGTCCACTAGGAGTACTAGTGAGGATGAAAAGGGCCTACTAGAGGTCAAAAACACATTACTAGTAATACTAGTGACATGTTTATGGGAAAAGCTGAGTTTTATGCCACAATAAAACGACACCACCACATGCAACCAGATGCAAATATGTACTCCATGCCAGTGAAAGAGTAAGTCACCTCGAGCCATTTGGTTTGCATTAATTTCTCCGGCAGGTGGAAATCACAACACTGCCTCATTGTTGCCCGAGCTGAGCCGTTGAAAGCGGCAGCCGGCAGCGCCGTGGTTCTGCGAGCGTTAAGACTGTGCCATGTTGGCAGACCAAGTGAGGCAAATCCAGTCTGTTCCAATTATACAGCGGAGCACTTTACTCCACTTAAGTGCATTACCACCCTAATCAGTGCCTGGCTGTACTTGTTAGTGCACGACCTTCCCCTCATATTCATGCAAAGGTAAGAGCTTCGAGAACATTAACTCCAATTTCCACATCGCAGCGAATTCCCTTATTCAGATGCTTCACTATGTTTTACTGGGAAATTGGGAAAATGTCTCTCGCTCTCCCACGCAAACACACAGAAGATATTTAATGGAACAGAGTTTGGGAAATGGGTTATAATTTAAAATGTTTTTTGCCGTTTTTCTCTCACTTTCATTTGGACACGAGCCCAAGTGTTCGTTCGCCTCCGTTCACTTCCAAACGCACTCAGTGAGGAGAAACGTTGGTATATATTTCCAACTGGAGACCCAGCATGCGCGTTGCGTTCTGGTTTTGCTGCTCGATCTTTGCACGTCAGGGAGTCACAAGATGTGTTTATCCTGCTACGTGATGTTGAGCAGGGATCTCACACACACACACACACACACACACACACACACACACACACACACACACACACACACACACACACACACACACACACACACACACACACACACACACACACACACACACACACACATCGACTTGCTTCAGAGTCCCCTTTCCCAAAAATAGCTGACAGTTTGAGAAAATATTAACAAAAGGGAGCAGAAGGAGTGAAACAAAGCAGCGAAGCTGCAGGCGACTTGAGGGTCAAAGCAGATTAGGGTGATTATTTAATAAGTAAAGTCTAGAAAGTGCCGAGAATAAAACGAAATGATGCGTGAATTTTCTCCTTTCATGCAAGATCAGCAAATCCTGATGTTTAATGTCTGAAAGAGCAGATGTTTTATATTTTCTGTTTTGTTTACAGCTATCTTGTGGACTCTAACCGCTACTTGTAGCTCTCAGACATTTTGGAACATTGTTGCATCTCGTTGCTATTCTTTATGATTATTATTTAACACGAGGGCTTGAATAATCGTGACACTCTGGTGGCAGGCGTCGTTGTTGCACATGCTCATTAACAACACCGTTTTCAGAAATGTTGCTTGGGAGATATTTTCGCAAAGTTTTGTTTGAAAAACAACCAAACTTTATGAACGTTTTCCATGATTGCTCAAGCGCCCCCTAGTGGATGAAGAGAAAACGTGCACAGTAACCCAGTTTACAGACAGAAACATGAATAAACAAACAACACAAATGGCTCCTACACTTGTGTTTCGTAATCCTCAAGAGGCCACCTTGTGCAAATAGTTGTAGATATTTTAAGCCGCATTACATCTTATCGGGCCGCGAAATGTCAAAGTTCTGCTTTTCAGAGGAACTGAACAAAGAATTCAACGTATAAGGTAGAATAACAAAATTTTTAATTCAGTACAGTTTCCTTGCGAAGCCACTGTTGTTTGTTTTCATCTTTACGTTGAAAAACCGTTGAATCTATACATTGCTACCACTTATTGAGATGAAATATTTTGTTGTACAACTGAAGTTTAGATGCAGAGGAGTGGTACTTTGAGTATATTAAAACAAGGCATGTCTGAGAAAACTTTGAGTATCTCAAGGTCAAGTTGACTCTTATTTTGGGAATCAGAACATGGTCGCCCAACCAGTCGCTACAGTTCATTTTCAGCTGAGTGTTTGTCCTTTTTTCTGTTTGTAATTTGGTGTGAAAAGTCCTAAAAGCCTTGCTGGGATGTGAAGATCGTGTATCTGAGCAAATATTGTATCAAATATTCCAAAAAGTCTAATCAGCTTTGTATCAGAGTGATGCTAAAATCTTCCTTGTATGTCGTCTGCAACATGTTTCCAGAGTTTCAAGGGAAACGTAGCACCTTTCAGTGACTGCCGCTGCTTTATGTAAGCAGTTATGATCTCTCTTCTTTTTGAGGCTCACGGTCCAAAGACATTAAGGTGATTTCAAACAAAGCTTCTATTAACGACTCCTCTAATGTCCAGCACATAACCTTTAGACAACCAACCCCCCCCCCACGGAAAGTTTTAACCAGCAGTTTTGGAAATCACCCGGGGCATAAAAGTCTCTTTTGATTCTCCGGTTATCTGGGACAACCTCAATCCTGCACTTATGTTAATCCATCCGTTGCAGTACCATGCAGCTGGTGCCTGTGACACAGGACTGAACTAAAGCAGATTTCCAGTGATCTACAAACCCGGATGGCACACACACGCAGTCCGAGCTAGCAGCTCTTACGCAAGTTCAGCCAGCTGTGGCTGTTTGGTTCCGTGCGTGCGGGGAATGTGTTTACATAACGCCCGTTTGGGCTTTTTTTTTTCTTTCTTTCTTTTTTTTTCTTTTCCCACCCCTTCACAGGGCAGCTCCTCAAGAGAGTCAGAAGTATGCTGTTCGCGTCAACTCTTTTCGCAAATCACAGTAACAACTTTTACAAAGTTGCTTGGACTGATTCATCTCGACCTCGATTCCTGCGTTGCCATTTGTTTTGCTACACTGTTGCTCTAAAATCTAAAGAGCCTTAGAGCCTCGGGTGGATCCCTCCTGGTCATCCCAAAGTCAAAACTTGCTTCTCCACCCGGGTTGCCTTCGACTTTGGAATGACCTGCCAGAGGAGATGAAAGACTTGCAGAATCAGTGACTTCTTTTAAAAACCCCACTTTTATAGACTCGCTTTCAACTGAAACCTCAATTTTTCATAAAATTCTGCCCCTTTAATCTATGTATATGCTCTCTCTTTAAGCCACCTGAGCCAGTGGTGTTTTGTCGCCAATAATAATAATTTCTGTCTATAATTTTCCATCTGTCCAATGACTGATTGTCCGTCTGTTTAATTGCTCCTCTGTCTCGCCTGACGTTTTGGTTTGTGTTTTTACTGTTAAGCACTTTGTGCAACATGTGTTCTGAAAATTGCTATGAAAATAAAGTTAATGTCATTATTATAAAGTGTCTGGAAAGAAAAAGAAAAAGCTTCGTTCGTATGACAAAGCTTCACTGTCAAGTTCAAAGTCTGAGCTGCTATTTAAACACGGCCGCTTCAGCGCTGCATGGCGGGGCCCAAACATTTCGACACTTTAAACTCATCGACCACTTTCCAGGAGTTTGTTTTCCCATAATGAGTAAACTTTGGGTTCTTACGTCGTACTCATCTCAGGAGGGCGAGTGCGACGTGAGGATGCGGGTTCACAAAGGTGACCCGGGCATTAGTAGCAGCAAAGCTTCGTTGGCGTTGTTTATCCGGGCGGCGGCGCGGTGGAACACCATAAGTCTTGATCCTCGGCCTCTTGGGGAGAAGAGACAATATGTTGGGAGTGTTTCAGGTGGTGCTTTCGTTTGACGGCCTTAATGCGACGCTCCCATCATGGAGGCTCAGACTCTCGGCCTGCTTTTTTTTTTTTCTTCCCCCCCTGAGGCAGAGATTCAAGCGCCTGATCTGTGTTAAGCCCCGGCACTTAAATCCCTCTCAGACGCTCATTAACGCGCTCGGTGTGGGACCACACCGGGGTCGTGTCACTCCTCTGAAGCTCAGACCTCGACCCGGTGTCTGACAGAGGGATCTTCAACCCCCCCCCCCCCCCCCGCCCAACCCACCACCACCACCCCCCACTGTCTTTAATTTCATCTTTTTTCACAGACTCTCAGCTTCTGCCACTTTTTGACCTCTTGTCCCATCACAGCTCTCTGAATATGACAGATGAATGGAAAAAAAAAAATCAAGGGAAGTGGGATTATAATCCTACACAAGTGTCTATAACCTTCCCATAGGGACAAAACATTGTCTTTGCTTTAAGAGAAGATACATTCATGAGATACACATGACACATGACGTTCATGTGATACACATCACATGAGCTGTGTAAATAAAAAAAATAAAATAATCATCAGCATTACAATAAATGTAATATGGAATTGATATGAAAGGTCGCTCGATTATTTAACGTTTCATGCATTTTTCATCCATTATTTTCTGTTAGCTCCTTGATTATCCACTTAGAAAAGTTTTAATGGGTTTAAAATGAAACTAATGTATTTTTTTACAACTTCATTTCTTTCAATAAGAACAATAATAATAAAAAAAATTCTTAGCTTTGGTTTTCTAATAATTTTACTTGATGCAAAAAAAATGAATAACCCAATTTTTGATAAATAAGTATACCAAAAAACAGTTGTCTTTTTTCAAAAAGACATCCCAGTATTTTCCTTTATCCTCCTATGTCCTGTTTTTCCAATAATTACATACACATACAGAAAATTTAAAATTAATTGATTTATTAAACTGATCAGATGTATTCATAAATTAATTTGGAATAAAGAAAAAAATTTAAATACCTTCAAAGTAGTTTATTATTATCATTGCTGTTATGTAAGATAAACGTGTGTGAAAACATCAAACACAGACTTTTTATTGAGACTTTTTTTTCACTTACCAGTGGATTACAACGATTCACAGCCTTAGCTAAAAATAAAAGAAAAAGAAAAAAATAAGAATAAATGTACCTTCTTTAATCAGATAAAAATTGGAACTTGTTAAATTAACATCACATTGAACATGATTTGGACCATTACAGTTGAAAAATGAAAATTGACATTGATCTTATCTGGGTGGTATGATTAGAAAACACGATACGACACAAGCATTAATGTGAAAACCTTAAAAAGGGCCTCAGAGGAGGTCATTTAAAGTTGGAGTTGTCCTTGGCCTGCCTGAGCACAAAAGAAAATATAAGAGGGTGCTGTGGTCAGCTCTGGGAACAAAATCGGAGAGAAGATTGTGAAACTTTTCTTTTTTTATGCAGCCCATATATCTCTTTGCACTTTCAGCCCCTTTAAAGCAATTCGATGTTACCCAACAACCCCGACGGTCGAAGTCTGTTTAGAAAAGCAATAAATCCGCAGAACCGAGCCACTGTACATAAAGGGCCGCGCTGCCATCTCCAACTCCGCTGTTATGACTGTTGTATAAGAAGCAAAGTTCACATCATGTGATGAATGACTAACCGAGCGAAGGTGCCAGCGCCGATTGGCAAAGTCCAAACAGAGTGAAGTGTGGGTCAGTGGAAAACCGTCACACGTCCCAAGACCCATAACGTCGCACTTTCTGGCTGCTCGCGAAGTCCCCGCCCCGGGGACGGACTGCACAGCTCAAAGTGCTGCATCGAGTTTCATGAGCGTTTATTTGGAGGCGGCGCGGTGTCGCGGCGGTTAACACCGTTGCCTCACGGCGGGCCGGGGTTCAAACCGGGGCCGAGACTTTCTGAAGATTGATTCCCAGCTGGTGTCATTAAAGCATCTGGGGGCTTGTTTTTGAGAACATGTTGCACCTCATTTTAAAAAGTCTGGAAAGTGTGGCTTTCACAGAAGACGTGCGAGCGTGCATGCCGTTCTGACGGCGAATGGCCGTCTCGTGTTCCCGCCGACATGAACGGCGCCCCACCTCGATTTGGAGCGACTCCAGCCTAAAGACACAAACGCTCCACACGCCTGCATGTGTTTTCTCCATGTACTCTGGCGTCATTCTAAACATATGTTTTTATTTGTTTAGTTTAACTGGCGTTAGAGCGTGTGTGTGAATCGGCTGTGTAAAGTGACACTTTTGTCCGCTGTGATAACCTCTGGCCTTCAGACTCCTGTTTGGATCAAGCAGGTATAAGAGCAAGAAGTAACACATGTAGAGATAAAGGTGTTTTATCAGGCTATAGAGTAATAATTGTTTATTGCCAATGGCTGAATATCCAAATGGGAAAGTCTCATTCGAGAAAGTTCAAAAGAATGCAAGAATAAAGTGTCGAGGCTGTCAGACCGGCTCATGTTTGATGCCTTGGCTGTACTATTGGCTTAGTTTTGAAGAAAACATGGAAGCTTTATGGTGATGTGGTTTACTGACGCCGCTTCAAAGGAGAGAGGTTCTGGCCGACGGGGCTTTTCTGTCTGGAGTCGTTAATTCCATCCAAAGACATGCTTGTTAGACTCACTCAATGAAGACACACATATGCTCAGTGCTGAATACACAGACAGAGTCGCCTGCATTCCTCTTCATTACATGTCTCATTTGGTATTTGGAGATGATGGATGTATAGCATACAGAGTAATACCACTGATGACCTATGGGCGGCAATGTTGTGCACTTTAGCACACATGCAAACTTGTGAGAAAACAAAGAAGACAATATCACTTGAAAGACAGCAGAAATAACGATCTGCACAAATGTTATTATGAGATCAATTCAGCTGTTTTTTTTCTATTTTCCTGCAGATTTGATTCTGTGACGAGATCATGACAGAAATGTAATTAGCTTGTCGGTCAATAAGGACAAGAAGTTATGCAATTCTGAAGGCCGCCATTGTTGTTATCGTCCATCTATCTGCTCATGACGAAAGTCTTCCATCCTTATTCGAAAACGTTGTCGTGTAAACGGGGCCTAAGCTTTTCCTTGATGAGCTCAGCGCTTCACCCGACCGCTCCGTGGCGAACGCAAACAAATAAACACTGGAACAAAGTTTCCGGCAGATCGAGTTCATGCAAACGCATGAAAAACCCTCCATTTGAATAAACTTATTTGCTTGTGACGTCACTTATGGTGTGGATGTCCTGAAAGACATTTGCGTGACCCTGCAAGTAGCTTTATGTTGGATCTGAGGGAATCGTCGTATAGAAGGCTGGTCGATGGATCCTAAATCTCATTTTGCACAAGAAGGTTCAGTTAAACGACACCTTTGGAGACTTTTGCTCAAATTAACGACTCTCTGGGAAAGCTGGACCTCCTTCAAATCACATCTCATCCCATCTACGTAATTTGGATCCCTGTGCTCCTTATTTCCCACAGCGCGCCGAGCCCACACCTAGAAGTCAAACAGTGACATCACCTCTTGTGTTTACGGGCTGCAGCAGAGTCGCCATACTGACACACAAGCAAATACAGACAATTTCCAAAAGCCGCTCTCGCTCCCCGAGCTCGCAGTGTACACAGTTGGTCAGTACACCCAACATTTAGCTGCATTACACGGAAACCGCAGGCTCATCCAGTCACGCATCATCCTCTCATTTTAACTTTTAATCACTGCGTTCCCCCCCCCCCCCCCCCACCCCCTTGTTTTATTTTGACATATTTATTTATTAATTTTTTTGTGCCACACAAGCAGGGGACGTCCCGTGTGAAGCCGAGGAGCAGCTCCGCGTGTGTTTGTTTATTTACTTCTTGCAACTCAAGTTCTGAAAATAATCTTTTATTGCTGCTCTACCCTGTTCGTAACCTCCTTGTTGTGTACTTTTGCCTCGGCTCGCCCACGCTGAGCCAGCCCGCCGCCACACACACACACACACACACACACACACACACACACACACACACACACACACACACACACACACACACACACACACACACACACACACACACACACACACACACACACACACACACACACACACACACACACACACACACACACACACACACACACACACACACACACACACACACACACACACACTCTCTCTCTCTTTTACTTGCGTCTACATTGCACCACTCATGTGACTTTGCACAAAGGTTCGAATCAACACGGAGAAATATGTCACAACAGTCAACAGCTCAACACGTCGGCGCGCTCGGCCCCTCGGGGGCCACGAGTGACAGTTTGAACTGTTGCGTCATCGCCCGGGATGCTTTCACTGCTGCACCACTTCTTCGAATGCGTTCGAATGAGCCCCGAGCAGCACGGAGGCTTTAATTAATGTGTGTGGCGCGCGTTCTCCTGGGTGAGAGCGGCTTTTTTTTTTCATGACAACGCTCCGCCAGGCGTGACTCACGTGGGGGTTCAACAAGTCAAGTGAGCGAGAGGAAGATGCTCTAATAATCCCAGCGTCGGCTTCGCTTAAAAAGAAATGGATTAAGGAATTGATCCACTGATGACTAATTGTTGTTATCGTGTAAAGCCCATTATGTTACATTGCATTTTTATAGCGAATTGCTTACGGACGCCAATAATCCCGTTAGAAAACACAAGAGAGAGACAGCAGCTCTGTCGTTCACAGTTTTCTATCTGTTCCGATGTCCTCTCAATGAAGTTCCCGCCTCCTCCTCGTGTGCAGACCCGGCCCGGCGCCTGAGGACTCGGGCCGGGCCTCGAGCCATTAGTTGCAACATGAGATATGAGAGCTGGGCTGAGGTTTTGGCTTCTCCCCAAGTCACAGAATGTACTCGAATGAATTCCAGCAGCAAAGTTAATACAGGCCAGAGTGGATTTATCTTTCTGTGTCTCAGATTGCACGAGCCTGCAGGAACAAGCACTTCTTCCCACCACTGTTTCCTCTTGGCCTACTTTTTTTTGTTTTGAGGAGATTTACTCTCCATGCTTTTCTGTTGTTGTTGTTGTTGTTGTTGTTGTTGTTGTTGTTGTTGTTGTTGTCGTTGGACAAACTCCGGGAAGAAAGTCACAGTGTTTTAAGTGACTGTATGAAAGCTTATTGCTCCCTCATTGTGGATCTTAATCTCTATAGACAGATATGGACGTGCGAATGCAAACCGTGTGGGTCGACGAACTATTTGTGTAACAACTCTCTGTTTCTTATCTACCACGTACAAATGTTCCCCTCTGTTAATATGACACTGCTTCTTTCTCCAAACTGCAGTTTAATCTGTGACAGCAGCACAGCAGGAAGATGTCTTGAACTTTCCTGTAAACAGTTTAATCGGTTCCTGCTGCGTGAAAGGGCTATTTTTAGGTCTTGATGTTGAAACTTCTTTATATTTTTTTTTCCTTTTAGCCTTGGTTGATCTGGCCATCTTGTTCTGGGTCATCATAAATGTACGTCTTCGTTCAATTCAAACCCCGAGGTCATCTTGACCTGCTGATGCTTTTTTTGATCAGAGTTTTATTTCCAAAATACACTTTCCTAAAAGTGTGTGAAACACATGGTTTAAGGCCGCGGGCCAACCAGCTGTCATTTTTTGAGAACGACGGCCAAAACAATAGCAGACGTGTTGCGCAAAGCCTCTAAAATATGTGTATAGTTGCCATCACTGCTTGTCACCGTCTGATTTTGCCTAAATGCATTGTTTTTCGAGGAAATATAGCCAATTATCTGCTCAAGTACGAAACTCACGACCGACTTCCGGTTTTGTATTACGCCCAGCAACTTGATTGGTCAGCTGACAGTGCATGGTATATTACTGTATTATTATTGTGTTATGTATTATTTTCAAAATATTGACACACGTTCGCATATTTGTGCATCTTTCATGTTTTTCAGTGAAAATCAACAATATTCTTTGCTGTGAAAATGTTGATTCTGATTGACAATCATACTTGTTATTTTACTTCCATGAGGACAATTTAATGTTGAAATAGAGATTATTAACCTATTTTGAATGCAGTGGTAGCAAAACAGTTAACTGCTTCATCTCACAACAAGCTGGTGATTTTACTTCAATCCTGTACTTCCTCGGGTGTGTTTTTAGTCTGTAACTGTTTCACCAGTGTCATTTACAATATTTCTGACTTTAATGCATCTTGTATGAACACAATGATTTACTCACGTGTAAATTGTACTTCCGTGTTCATTCATGTCTTCCCTGCAAGCAAAGAAATAACAGTGACTTGTTGGATGATGTATGAAACAACAACAAAAAACAAACAAACTTGGTCAAATGAAGGAAATACAGGAGAAAAACTGGCTCAAATTCAGAGCTGCACCAGAAGACATTTAGAAATGACTGAACATTAGAACACAACATCATATCTTATAATAAAAGTCTGCCAATAAAAGTGGAAGGGAGCCAGATGAGGAAAAGCCTCTCACTGTGAAAACAGCAGCAACAGACCCAATGTTGAAAAAAAAGACAAACTTCTTCAAGTGTTGTAAATCGCACAGTGTGTTCCGAACAAATCTATTAGCAAAAGCTCAAACACAAGATCTGAGACACAGATGTTTTATTAACATGCAAACCTTCAGACGATCAGACTGTGACCTCAATAATAAAGCAGTAGAGGAAGGATGCAGTTTTTATTTACGTCTTATAAAAACTCCTCAACTTTTATGTGAAAGATTTAAAACGAGTTTACATTCTTTTAATCCACTTTTCTTGAAACACTTTGTCATTCACAGCTGAAATAATAATAATAATAGCTGTTGAAACTGTAACAACAATGCATTTGGGACTATCGTTCGTCACCTGTGATGTGATTTACCAGCCCCGCACCACCGGACACGTTAAACCAGTGGCTTCCATATGTTTTTCCAGGGAAGTGTCCTCAGATTACCTCCTGAAAAAAAGAAAAAAAAAAATTCACTCCCTCTACTGATGTCAGAACAGTTGAGGACGCATCAATCCTCACAACATAACCAGGAGCCTTCAGAACTCCAAGTCTTCTCTCCTTTAACGAGGGCGACTGCGAGTCGAGTCCAGGCCTCAAAGTTGTGAACCAGTCTTAATTAGTTTTTTTTTTTTTTAAGAACTTTTCCGGGGCAGAATTACAAAGAGCTTCAGAGAATCATAGATTTATGAAACACACACAGATCCCAGGTGTAGATTGTTAATCTTATTTCTGTCCTGTTGGTTCACTCCTTGTGTGTGTGTGTGTCAGACACACACACACACACACACACACACACACACACACACACACACACACACACACACACACACACACACACACACACACACACACACACTGCTTTTAACCGGACACCTAGTTGGTAGTGGTGCAGGCGGCTGCTCACACTGTTAGTATTGATCCGTTTTAGCAAACTGGATCAAGATCCAGCTCCAGATTATTAACCTCATAATCTATTGGGTGACGCACCATTTTCTGTATTTTTAAGTAATGAAAGTCAATATAGGAGTGGATGTAAGCACATGATTATCTCTGTTTTTGAAGCAAGTTTATCTTTTTTTTCCCCCCCTGACATGCACTCGTATAATCAAAAAAATTTATTAGTTCTATTAGGTGTTTGTTTGTCCGTAAGGAGCCGTGACCTTCATTATAATCCAAAAACTCTAAGAGGATTTCTTCAGTTTCTTCATTCGTTCCTCTATTCAGCCTTTTTGCTTAGTAATCAGACTGCGAGGACACTGATCCATCTGCAACATTAATCTTGTATGAAAGGAGTTCCCGAGGATCATCAGGGATTGGTTTTTTTTTTTTCTGTGTCAGGACAGTGGCCTAACGTAGTCCTTAATCTGAGGCCGTCTCATCTGATGATACTGCAGATACGAGCTATCAAGATCATAAAATCTACAGATCAGAATGTGAAATACAGAAAGACGATAGATTAGTTGTTGATTACATAACTGTGGAGTCTTTTATGATTTCTTTACCCTTCACTTCATTTGCTCTCCTTATCTGCACTGGCCACACATTGCATAACAGAAGACCTACTTCACGAGGTTCCACCCACATGCACACAAGTGGAAAAAGACTGCCCCCTATCGGTGTGACATGTAAAGGCTGAGAACAGACTTCACTGTACATTACAGCTTCTTCTTGAGGTTTTTTTTTTTTTGGTTTATTTCTGGAGAAATGTGCACGTTTTCCTTTCAGAAATGACCATTGGTTCCTTGTTGTATTCAAGTAGATGTTAATTGTTTTAATTCCCTTCGTAACTTTTGCATTTTTACTCCCTACATTTGAACATTAATATCTATACTTACTCATCCTCAGACTTACTTGTTGTAACCTAAATGAACTCAATCACAGAGAAAGGACCAGAGCAGCTGCTGGTTAAAACAAACTGTACGAATAACTGAGCACTTACAGAACAATCAGGTGAATCAAGGTCGAAGACATCTTGGTTGTTTCCATTAAAGACAAAAACAATTCTTCAAAATCAAAGTGTAAGCTGGAATCTATCATGATTTTTATGAAGTCCTGCAAGCTTATACTTTAATTTAAGAAATTTTAGTTTGACTAAAAAGTAAAAAGTCAAATCACAAATTAATGTTTAAATACTTTAACATAGTATTTAATAAAAATGCAATAGACGGAGTCTGTTTTGTATTTGCATCATGTGTATCGTTAAAAATCACCGTCTTTACTCAAGCCGGGAATTGAATTTTAAGACTTCTATTTCTTAAGAATGTAAGTACTCTTACACAATGCTGGTGGAGACATTCAAGAAATCCATTTTAAAGCACCTCAGACTAAAATCACAATATAGCCGTACTTCCCCGTTTTATTTTTTATACCATTCTGCCAATATATGTTATATTAGAAACGTTTTGAAGTCTTTCAATCAGTGGTGCAGATGATTTGTACCCACCAACAGCTCAGTGACTGTAAAAGGATGTTTGGTTACGCAGATAATTTAACACTGTTGTGGTGGTTGGGATGGTCACCATGACAACCAAAGAATGAAAAAGATTAAAAAAAAAGAAAAAAGGGAATCGAGTAACTTGAAAAGGTAATAAAGAAAGCAAATAAAGGTCATTAGTGGGTTTAGTGGCGGTCGTAGTCAGTTTGCATGTTCTCCCTGTGCGTGTATCGGGTTTTAAAATGTGTGTGTTTGTGTGTGTGTGTGTGATGCAGCTGTAACCTTTGCCTTCAGCTCTGCTCCTGCAGGATCCTCGGTTGAAGGAGAAGAAAGACGGATGCTTGTTGAATAGAACAAGATTTCTTCCCTAAAGTGCTGCAGAAGAATATCTCAACACTTTATTAAAACATCAATAGATTTTACTTGTGAATCTCATTTTCAGCAGAGTCAGTGACGTCATCACTCTTCACACACCACTGGGTGCAGGTGGTGATTTATATGCAGAGCCGGGGATCGAACGAGTATAAAGGACAGTTTCCACTGCACCACTGACTTTTTTTTTTGAAGTCTGTAGAAACAAACGTCACTGTATTTCTCAATTTATAGCTCAAAAGGATTCTCACATTTCAACAAAAGGTTAAATCTTCTTGCCAAATCTTTAACTGTATTAGCAACATACGTGTTATTTTGCAGAAATTTACCGAAACGTGTCTTGCAATTCAAATCTCTTTAATAAACTTGTAAAACAAGGCATCTAAACAAAAAATGCGGAGATGTCATATTTGGAGATTTACAACTAAAATACGTTAATTTGGAATAAAAAGATTATTTTTATACAGCAGATTATGACTTTAACTCGTCAAAACCATTTCTAGTAAGTATCCTTTTTTGGGGAATAAATTACTTTTTATCTAAATTTGAAGAAGAAAATGCAACAAGAGTGTTTGATATATACTTTGAAAGTAGATTTTATATAGAAGTAAATTAAACATCTAAATACTTAAAAAGTAACTATGTACATTTACTGGATTTTAAGCAGATTGACCTCAATTTCTGGCCTTACTTTCTTTTTTTTTTTGTCTTTTTTTACTTGGCGCTTCGTATGGACTGACTTTTTAACATGGATCAGCTCGTAAATGAAAAAATGAAGGACTAATTCATAATTCCATTTTATTTTCAGTATTACGCAACATTAGAAGTATAAATATCTGTTTTAATATACAACATCTATGACATCCATAGAGCTTTCCTCGGGCAAAATACAAAACTCAAAACACTTTTATTGCACATGTTCTAAAAGACAAACCATCGTAAGCGAGTTCATCTAATACTAGTTTTGCACAGAGGAAAAAGTAGAGAAAAGGAAAAAAAAAAAAAAACAACCGAAAAGAAAACGGGAAAGACGAGCAGACGAAGAAGAACCCGACGTATGAAAAGACATCGATTTACTGCACAGACGAATGTTTCGGTTGAACATCCCGATGGAGTCTCACGTGACTAGAAACGACATTTACCTGTGACACAGAACAGAGATTTGGCAAATCAATAATATACAAAATATACATCCAAGATGCTTCGTAAACAAACATCGAATGTGCTTTGAGGATTTAAACATCTTTTGTCGCAGGAGGAAGGAGAAGAAAAAAAAAAAAACAACATGAAGGGAGGGGGGTTTATATGGGGTGGGGAAAAAAAAACCCAAACAAAAACAAACTGCAATAAATTTCATTCAAATCCGACTTCAAAAACTTTCAGTTCCAGATTTGTTTCACCCTGTGAACTGCAAGCGTTAAGGTGCATTTTATTCTCTAAACAACACTTTGACATTTACAAAAATCTAATGAAACATCAGATTCTTTGAGCAATTTAAAAAAAACAAACAAAAAAAAAACGGTTTTGCTCTCATTTTCATTATATGCCCGTTTTTTTTTCATGAAGCGACGTAGAAGCAAGTAGCCAAGCTTCGCTAACGCCAATGTCCTCGGCTACCTTCTGCTCGTCATCGAAGCGCTGCAATTTAAAGGCATCTACAGTATGGAGACGTGGCGTGAAGAGCAGTGATTATGAATATATGGCAATGCGTGTGTGTGTGTGCGTGTAGTACCAAGTCATTTGCTCTAAAGGTATATGCAGATATGCAGATTAGCAGGACGTTCGGCGCTCCGGTGAAGCTGCAGCGCCGAAACTGCAAAAAACGCCAAAAAACACGACTGCAACGATACGGGACACCGAAACCCTGAACCGAGAAGAGAAGCACTTTGTGTTAATGGAGCTCGACACAAATTTCTCTCACGTGGTTGTTAACCCCCCCCCCCCCCCCCACACACACACACACACACACACACACACACACACACACACACACACACACACACACACACACACACACACACACACACACACACACACACACACACACACACACACACACACACACACACACACACACACACACACACACACACACACACACCAGGCCCAGTCTGGCTCATCACTCCAACACAGCGTTTCACGTTTTCGCCGTTTCTCAGGAAAACGCCGACAGCCCCTCACAGTTTTCTTATAGAATGCTACATTTCTAGAAATAGCCCAGGAACCCCGTCATGCCCGCTCTCGCTCTCTCTTCCAGCTCATTTCATGTGGAAACAAGTCGACGAGGAACATTTCATAATAACCAGCAGCAATAAATGGTAAATTGGTAACCTGTTAATTCAATTCAACGAATCGCGTTTGTTTAAATGTGCAGCTTCTGCTCATGTTGTTTTTTTTTTTTAATAATATGAGACTATAAACATTCGATTTGTCACAAAAAGTAAGAAAGACGGTGCAAAAAAATGAATTATATAACGGATTTCCACTGTCTATACATGTACTTACAGTGGAAATGTACTTAATGTTCATGTAAAAAAAAAAAAAAGTGTGTAGGTAATTACATAAACCAACATGACCAAAGCAACATTTGAACTAACATGATGACTGCGTTAAAACAGTTTTGTTCATTATTTTTGATATTTTAAATTCCCAAACACCTCATGTCACATAAAAAAAGTTTGAATTGATATTTACTACTTATAAAACTGCTTTAACTCAATATTTTGTTATTGGTTGTTGCGTTTATAATTATTTGAATAAAATAATTGAAATCCTATTTTCTGCCGACAACACTAATTATTAATGTCAGGAATATTATCTTCAACAGAACCAATAGCAAAATACACATTTACCACATTCCCAGTGGTTAAATAATCTTAAATATCAGTAACATTAACATTATTTGCTTACTGATGATTATCATTCATCAATGATAGTCGTTATGAAATGCTGCTTTTCGCTCCAAAAAAAAAAAAAAAAAAAAGAGGAGGAAACCTTTGATGGCAGATGTTGCGGTAGCTCACTTTAGACCACACAAGCAGAACATGACACTCTTAATATCGAGCATACAAACAGGACACTGCAAAATCTTTACATATAATACAAACGACAATCATGTGAGCCCATGTATCCCCCGTTTTACAACGTCGTCTTATTTACACCATATTGCATAAAAATCAAAGAAACATATGTACACGTGTCAGAGGAATGTGAATGAACACCCACGTCTCGCTAAAGAACAGCAAGTTGTAGTAAATTCCCATAATTCTAATTGACCGCTTTTTTTTGAGCTTTCTGCATTTTTTTCTCGCCGAGTTTTAAGGACTTGAAGTTGTGTTTCCCCCTGCACGAAACCCCCCCTCCGACGTTAAAAACAATCGGATCACGCCGAGCAGAAGCGACACGGGAAAAACTGCCCAGCGGAGAATCTGTGTGGTCTACTGCATTGAAAGAGACTCGGATATCAGGGCGTCCCCCGTCCCCCCCCCACAAGTGAAGAGTGCAATTCAAAATCATTTATGGCACAAGCTGTGCAGTATCGCCGCCTCTCTCTCTCCATCTCTCTCTCTCTCGCTCACTCTCTCTCTCTCCTGACATACTGATTGCACAAGGCGTTCTGCCATGAACAAAAAAAAACCCCAAATCCCTCCAAACATTCACTGGACGTTAAAAGTAGAGAGAGAGAAAAAAAAACAAAAAAACACCAGCGGACGATCGCGTACATTCAGACATGGAAACATAGTAAAGTAATCTGATTACCTCTCTATCGGCGTGTAACAGCTTGCCCGGTCCCCAAACTAACTAACTAACTAGCAAAACAAAACAAGAAAAGAAGGCATGAAGATGTTTGCACAAATCCTTCTTAACATTTTCACTCCATCTGATTTCCAGTCATCACTTTTTGCTGCAGGAGCTACGCGGCGACGACTCCTTCTTGCACCTGCCGCCATCTTTGTCAGCGCCGTCTCGGAGTGCAGACGGCGACGCCTTGGAAGAGTCCCTTTTAGTGTTTTTCTGCGCGACCTCTGGAGCCGTCTCTTTCTTCTTCCTGTCGGCCGGCTCCCTGCGGCCGGAGGACGCCGGCTTGTCGGGGGCGGCGACTCTGGCGTCGGGCTTCGGGGCGCCGTCTTTGGACGTCTTGGCCGCCGGCTCGCCGGCTCTGGTTGAGGCGACGCCGCTGCCCGGCGCCGGCGTTTCCTTACCGACTGCAGGCTTGGGCAGCACCGGCGGCGGGTCGGGCTGAGAGGGAACACCCGACCTGAGCTGCTGAGGCGCGGCGAGAGGAGAGGTGACATCTTTTGGTTTGGACTGGTCTCTGAGGACTGCGGCGGGGCTTCTGGGCAAGGGGTCTCTGGCTTTAGGATCCAGACTTGGCTTGATGGTGGGGATTGGAGCTACGGCGGGTTTGGGAGCCGGCGGTACGGCGGCGGTTTTCAGAGGGGCAGATTTTGGTCTGAAATCTGCGATGGTGATTGCTACAGAGGTTTTGAGCTGGGTTTCTCTTTGCTTCAGGTCGGGGCGAGTGGGCGAAAGAGTGGGCTGGCCAGATTCTGCCGGCTTCCCCTCCCCTCCGGTGGACGGCGGCACGCCGTCCTTGCATTTACCGTCGTCAGCGTTTGGAGCCGCCGGCGCGGACTCCTTGTGTTTTGACTGTGGACTTCCTTTGACAGGAACGGGAGGAGCCGTTTTTGTCTCCGTCTTGGCAGACGCCAGCGCTGCAGGTTGTGGGTCAGACCTCGACTTGCTTTTGGGACTCGAGGCGTTTTCACCCGTGGCCGCTGAAGCCACGTTTTTTGGTTTCGCTGAGGGGGCCACAGTGTTTTCTCTCGCACTCAAAACGGGGCCTTCTTTCTTGGAGGTGTAACATTGTGAATCAGAGGGTTCCTCTTGTGCTTTTTCAGCTGGAAAAGTCTTTGACAGCTGCTCTGAATCGCTCACATTGCCTGTTCTCTTTGTCTTTGGTGATACAGGAACGTCTTTCTCCTGCAACAATGAGCCACTGTCCTCTTTTGCCGCAGCAGCAGACACAGTGTTGTCCTTTTTGTTTGCGCCCAGTGTGACTTGTGCAACTACATTTAATGACGCCTTAGCTGAAGAAACATCACTCTTCTGCTCCACATTTGAAGCCGTGATGTTTCCCTTCACGGGTGTGGAGCAGTCTGAACCTCCGCCGGGTTTCACGGCGGATGTGTCGGGCTGCACGCTGTCCTTACCGGCAGATGTTTTCCAGCAGTCGTGACGCTCCGACTTCAAACTGCAGGATTTATGGTCTTGTACAGACCCGATTGCTGATGTGGTGAGAGGGACTTCTGTATTTGAAGAGCAGATGTTGGGCAGCTTGGAGAGAACATCCTCTGAACGGTTCTGTACGTTCACCTCAAACACAGAGGTCACGTCTGGGTTTATCCTCCTCTCACAGCTCTGACCTGCCTCCAAGCCACAGTTTGTATTCGCTGGCACAGGTGACGGTCTGCAGGCAGCTGGCGTCTTGGCTTGTGTGAGCGTGGGGGAAGTTTTCACGTCCACCTCCAGCTTTGCTGCAGACACAGACGTGGTCGTCTTGCAGCGGTCGGCACTTTGAGATGCGGCTCGTGCTGCAACTTCCTCCAGCTCCGCTTCGTCCTCCTGATCTTCGTTGCTCACCTCCCGTATGGACGGCGTTTTTCCGCAGGAGGAAAAGTGGGAGCTGTGTCGAGGGCCTCGGTGATCGTGGGCCAGCGATGAGCCCACCTTCACGATGCTGCTCCGGCTCTCCGGTTTCAGTATAAAGTTCGACGCCTCCACTTTGCCGCTTGGGGCTTTAAACGTTTCGCCGTGCCTGTCTCGTGTTTTCTCTCCAGTTTTCAAGTCTGCGGTTGCATTATTTGATGGCTCTTTTGGGACAACGATGCTATTTAAAGCTGAAACGGCTTCAGGGCTCAGGGAAGAAGTCAGGGGGCTTTTTATCTTATCTGTATTTTTCAGTTGGGGGATGGTTATCTGTCTCTCTGTGGGGCTCTGCAGCCAAATCGGAGAAACAGTGCTGCTTGTGTTCTCTGCCATCTTTGATAAACACGTTTCTGTTTTGGAGACTCTGGGTCCAGAGAGCAGACCAATATCCAGGGTGCCCTCTAGAGGTTTGAGTGAGGAGACGTGGCGACTTTCAAGTTTATACTCGGACGACGTCTTTCGAAGTGGGGACTCGGCGGAGGAGATGAGCTGGAGCTTCTCCACGGCGCTCTCTCCTCTGCCGGAGAAAAGCTTTGGCGACAGGCCTTCAGGACTGGAGTGTACGCTGCCCAGACCTCCCTTCATGTGATCGTGAGACATGGCGGTGTCCAGCTGGAGGCTTTTGGACCTGGTGGAGCCGAAATGGAGGTTCTCGTGGAGGCCCGAAGACAGGCGGCACATGCAGTCCTCTCTCTCTTCGAACGACAGCCTCTTCCTGGTGAACTCGATGTTGGGAGCTTTGAAGTCCAACCTGTCAGGCTTCATGCCGTCTTTACTCGGCCTGCAGTGCTGCCACTCCGGGTGGATGGAGCAGAGAGGTGATCGCAGTCCTTCGCTTTCGCTGCCGCTCGACTCGGCGATCCCCTCAGAGACGCGCGTGTTCAGTTTTTTATATAGGACGTCTTTAAGAGTGGTGCTGGCAGCTTTGGCCTCCAGCGGGCCTGACTCAGGGCTGCCTTGCGTTTTATTCTGACTTCGAACCATAAAACTTTCCTCTCTGTCGTCGCCGCATAGGAGCGAGGAGTCACACTCGTGCAGGGCGTCCTGTTTCTGCAGCGACTCCCTCCTCTCTGACCAGTCCTGCCTCTTTGCAACCATCTTGGACTTCAGCTTCTCTTTATCAAGCTCCTCCAAAGACTCCTGCCGGCCCACCTTACGACCGACGGGCCTCTTCAAGCAGCCCTGCTCCACCGGACGCACACGGGTAACGGCCAGCGGCTCACAGGCAGCCTCGTCGGCGCTCTGTAGCACGTTGTGATCCCGCTCACCCGGCCTCAGCTCCTCGTCCTGCACCACCTCCTCCTGGGTCACTTCCAAACTGTGCTTTCTGGAACACAGGTGCTTTTTATCCCCCGTGTAGGACGGGGACAGCTTCTCCTCGGACTGGACGCGCTTTAGGAGGGGCGAGCGGGGCGGCTCGGCACTTTTCGGCCGAGCAATGTGTCGCACGATTGTGGGCGGGGAATGTATTTTGGCCGGGAAGGCTTGGGTCGCCTTCGAAATGGCGACAGAGTGCCCGCTGAGAAGAGGGGACGGCGAGCGCTGGGGAGACGTTGGCTGGGGAGTTGGGGAAGGCGTGCGAGCCAAAGGGGAGAGCGGGATACTGCCGGCGGACTTGCGACGGCCTTGACGAAGCCTCTGACCGGGCAGTTTGGGGCCGAGGCCATGCAGGGTGCTGGGACGGATGTGGCCTGATCCTGCGGGGGAGTTTGGAGCGCTGGAGCTGGGCGAGCTGCTCTGAGAGGAGTTTCCAGCTGCAATTTATAAACATAAGGGAAAAAAAAAAGTGTATTAGTAAATCCCCTAATCTCTCTGAAAAACATTCAGGCTGGCATGGAATTAGGTAAAACTCTCCACCTGACTGGGTGAAGTCTGGAGCGGGGCGGAAGGTGGCAGTGGGGGAACGAGGGGACAGACTGTGGGTAGGGGAGCCAGGGAGACTCTCACCAGATGACAGAGAGTGGTTGAGGGAGGAGAAGCTGCGGCTGGTGTGCAGAAGAGGCGACGGCTGCATGGCAAAACGTCTGAAGAGGGATCGTCGCCTGAAAAACAAGAAAAAAACCCGGTAAAAAGCCCAGTTTTTAAAAGAATGATATGAATAACAGTTCTTTAAAAGGACTTTGGCAGAAAAGCTTTTAAAAAAAATTTGCAAACGTGAATGATAAAAATCGTGTCCAGTTGAAATGACTAATCCTGCAGGCTCACAGGTTCACACGCTTCGTCTGTGTCGTGTGTCTGCCGCCTAGAGGCCAAGAGTGAAACTAACAATGGCTCTGCACTGTAGACCATACACTCACCTGTGTTGTGCAGGACCACACAAACTCCAATTCCTCACAGTATGTCTGGACACCGTTACAGTTATAACTTGCTATATTTTATGTAATAGTAATAAAACCAGTTTATTATTCTGACAGCGATCGTGTGACAAAAACTTGAGTAAATGAGCATTAATTCATACACAAACACGTATGCATAAAGTAAAAAAAAAAAAAAGTTCAGACACTACATTAATTCATTCCTTCAAAGTAGCACAGATATTTCAATTTGCATTTTAAAATTCAAATGGGGGGTTGTTGCATCAAAGACAGAAGAGTTGTACCTCTCGGGAGTTTTCTCCTTCTTTGGCTTTTTGCCACATCGGACCATCTTGCTCCGGTAGCTGTTCCTTCGGGCTGGACCTGTTTTTATAGACGTGTTTTCAAAGGGGGTTGTAGAAATGGCCACTTTGCTGCCGCTCTAAAAAAGAAAGAAAAAAACAAAACGTCGGTCACCCAGTGAACGCAAAGTTTTTATTAACAAAATAGTCTTGGGCATGGGCTCATTTATCTATTTTGAACTTTCTAAAGTCCAGTAAATCTATGGTTTTGATCATTTGACATAATTATTAGACTATAACTTGCATCTTGAAGAAAATGCTTCAAGAGGAGAAACCTCTGACATGTTCTCAGCCCACGACGGGCAAATAACAAAAAAAAACGTACAAGTTATAGCCTAGACAACACACAAGATGCAAAATTACACCATATAGAATATCCTTATTACCCTAAACGGTTTCTGTTTAGATATTTGTGGTTACCTTCACCAGGAGCTCCACCACCTCGGTGTGGACGAGGCCGTGAACTGGTTCTCCGTTCACGTGTGTGATGAGATCTCCAGCTTTGAGTCCTGCTTTATGTGCCGGTCCTCCATCTTCTACATTCTAATCAACAGGGGCCATAGACAGGAGCTGATATATCACATCTTTATTTACACAGTATATTAACTTTCATATCTGAAGTGCAACTCAAAGTTTGTCACACTGGGAGTTACTTTATATAAAGTTAGATATCACAAAATGAAATGTTGGAAGGGACAAATGACCGTAATAATTGTCACTTTTCATTGTGAAATACATCCTCAGGGTCCTTACCCAGACCATGTGATATACGGTGTAGATGTCGCTGTCACAGGCGTACACCCGGATGGCCCTCAGCGTGAAGCCGAACTTCTTCCCGGAGCTGTGGATGACGACGGGCTGCCGAGGGTTGGAGGTGGAGAGGGAGGAGTCCCGGCTCGGGGAGGAGTCTCTGGAGGACGGGTCCGAGGAGAGCGAGTATGGAGACAGGGGGCTCGCCAGTGGAGAGACCCCGAAGATATCTGAAAGGATGAGAGAGCAGAGCTCACCACCCAAGCAGCTCCTTTTATTGAATCAATCAGACTTGGAGCGGCCCTGAAGTCGGGACCGAGGTGCAGCTGTAAAGCCTCTGAGCCTGCTTTCATTCTGCCCCTGCTGCGGGTGAAACTAATGGGATTTTCTCTCCCAGCAGTGAGGACCTCTCCCGCTCCAGCCCTGCTTGCTTCTTGTCCTTGTTACAGAGGCTTGTATTTGGCTATTTGTGTGCAGCCACTCTGTACAAATGGATCTCACAGCAGGGCGTCACACACTGGGCCAATTTTTCACAGACACATGGCGCGCTTTCATCTCTGTCGCATTATTTGTTCAAAGTCCACTGCTGGTGTTGTGATTCTCGACACGTCATCGCTCGAAGACTCAACGGCTCCTGTTTTTACTGCATGTGTTGACGCGCGTTTGTGTCGTCTCCTTCACTCACCTCCAGGGATCATGAGGGAGAGGGCACCGGTGGACACGGACTTGGGCACTTTGGCCAGGGGCCCGCTCTTCTCCGCAGCGCTCTCAGGCCGCAGTGACGACGTCAGCAGAGGCGTCTGGTCCACCGAGGCGTGACCGGTGCCATCGGGACTCTCCACGCCCTCTCCTCTGGGCGTCAGCTGGTCCAAATGCTCAGAGAAACTTCCTGCATTTTACACATGATACAGTCAAGAGTGAAACAGAGAGGCTGCGGTGTATGAGGAGATCTTCCGGCTGGAGCTCGTACCGGAGAGCGTCGCCCCGCTGTGAGTGCTGCCAGGCGTGGTGGCGTCAGGCTCGTCCCCGGTGGAGGAGGCGACCTTGCTGGGGTCACCGAGGCCCGAGGTCTCGTCCCCTTCGCTCTCAGCCGAGATGGCAAACTTCGGTAGCGCACCGGGACGTGGGCCCAGATTCAGACTGTCTGTGTCCGTGGAGTGGGACAGAGAGGGCCTGAAACAGAGGGGCATCGTCTCTTAGGACTAACAGACTCAATACTTGCATATATACAATTATTCATACTCAATGGCTTATTGACCGTGAGTTTTGGAGAATCAACCATTGCAATGCAAACATACTTAAAAACATTTTGTGTGGCGTGAGTTTTTCAAAGCAGGACACATTTCTGGTTCGATGGTTTTAAGAGATATTTTCAGGAAATTTTGAACCAAAGCAAAACCAGAATTCCTCAGTTTGATTTTTCTTTCAGGTTTCTTTTTAATCTTGCACTTGTTTCAGCTCTCTTTGCGCTCATCCTTCATCTGCTGCTGTATTGTTGATGTAAAGCACTTTAATTTGCCTTGTTGCTCAAATGTGCTACACAAATACATTTACCTTGCCCAACTAAAGATCTGCACAAGGCAGCATGCCTCCAACCAAGAGAAAATAAATAAATCATTTTTCACTATGAAAAATTAAAAATCTTATCAATCTGTGATTAATGTGCACTGGGCTGTCAGTTTGAGCCGTACTTCATTCTGTAAAGTGTTTCGCTGCAGAGACTCAGTGAACTCTGGCTTGATATCTAATGAGAGATGAAACCGCTTGCGTACAATTCAGCAAAGTCCGGCGTCCAGCTGAGAGTGTCCACCGTCAGAGGGCTCTCGCTCTTCTTCTCCTCCGTCTCTCCCTTCTCCTCCAGATGCCCGCGAGACAAATCAAGACTGCTGTACACCTGAAATCCACACACAGACAATTAAAAAACTTTTTTTTTTTTTAAATATGCATTTTCTGCAGGTAGTGTGTGAATGTGCATTGTGGCTTTGTTGTGTGTGTGTCTTATGAGCTCAGGTGCAGCTGAGAAAAAGGTTTTGGTGCAGCTCTTCCACAGAGACATCCTGCTGCTTATTGAGACACACTGTAATGCTTTGTTTTGATGTGAGAGAGGAGCATACTGCAATGCAGTACAACGACGACTCCCAGCTTGTATGACTGTATTGTGTCACACAGTACAAGAAAAGAAAAAAGAAAAAGCTCTGATTTGCAAGCGGAAAATATATGCAAAGCTCCTTGTGTGGGCAAAAAAAAAAAAGGGGGGGGGGGGTGCAGGAGGGAGAAGCCTTGTTTTCTCGACACAAATTTCCATATGAAATACCAAACAGTCCGTGTTTTGTTTCCCATGAGAACAAACCGAGGCGATCGGCTCATTTACATCGCTAATGTCGTTGGCAGCACTGACGATGCTCGTGTGTTTGGCTGGAAAGCATTCGAGGAGCACACCTTTGAGAATCGGTGAGAGCAGGAGGAGAACTGCCGCAGCTCCACGTTGAAGTCTTCATCGTTGGTGTCGTCTTCCTCCGTCTCCAGGTGATGGTACCTCTCCGAGCGAGCTGAGAGGGAAGCAAGGTTTCCATTATAAGGTCAAAAATATTATTAGATTGTTGAGAACTCATTCAGCCTGCTTCACTTTTTGGGGGAACGATAGATTATGTTTTAAAATTCCCAGCAAAACCAATGTTATTTATTTATTTATTTATTTATTTTGTAGCGCTCACTTCACCCTTCATGTTTCAGCGTCTTTCTCTTTCAGATCAACCCTCTCTAAAAGCCCACCTTCTTGTTACACCAGCATCACCACAGTGATGGCAGCAGATGCACATTAGAAAATGAGGAAAAAATTTCAATATCAACTGCCAACATGGGACTTCACTTGGGTTCTATAATATGTTTATGTTGAACCTTTTACCACTAGAGTCCAAGCAGGAATATATTTTGATGAGAAACCCTAACATAAGCAGATTTTGTCAGCCCTTATTCTTTCATTTTCATGCTTATGTTTTAGACCTTCACATCTCTGAACTTCCTTGAATGCAGGAAGGATGCATGCGCAAGACTTAGTGAGTGTTTCTCAGTGTCTAGGTTGTGTCCTTGTAATGCGTTTATGACACGTCATCGACTCGTGCAAACTGAGGAGGTCATTAAAAGGGTCCCGCCTCAGTCTGTGTTAGAATATTAAAGAATCCCAGAGATCAGAGGAGGCGCTGATGATGCAGCTGTTAAAGATCCCTCCTTGACACGGAGACACCCAATGAGCTGACATTTGACCGCTTTCCCCAATTAAAAATTTCCCCAAAGTAGCAACTACAGATTTCTGATTCATGTGCAAATTTGAACAATGGAAGAAGCTAGAAATAACATCAACATTCTCTCTGGTTTGTGAGCCGTCCAACAGATGGGTGAAAAAAAAAAATACACATCAGTACCACCGTCATCTTCAAAAATGCTTTTCCAAAGTTAATTACAGACAGAAGAAAAGATGAGAAAGAAAAGATGTTCGACAGAGTCTCTGCCTCTCTAAAAGGCAATTTCTTTCAGTTTATTCTCAACTTAATACAAAATACTTAATACTAAATACTTTTGCAACATTCTGTTCCAACTTTTTTGCAGGAGCATTACTGTCAGCAAATTAATGAGATAATATTTCTAGTAAATTGCTAAACTGTGCCACGTACAACATCAAATACGTTGCATTTTAAGCTATGCTGAATAAAATGAGATTGACTCATGTGAAATCGCAGATTATGTGAATCCGCTCGTTATTTTTGACCTTATTTAAGATCCACTTTTAATTACACCTAATGCTTATTGTAGGGAGCAGAATGCACATTAATTTATCCACTGTACACGGTGTATTAGGTCTCACAATGTAATTAGCAGGAGAACTTTTTGTGGATGAACACCGAGTTTTGGATGTTCTCAGTGGCTTAAAGCGGCAGCTTGGCCTCCACATACATAATCATCAAAACAGCTCTATATCTGTAGCGGCTATCAGATATTCTCGTGAAGCATCAGGTAACGTCTTGACCTTGACTGTGGCAGGCAGAGGATCCATCCACATGTGAATGCAGTGCAAATTGCACTGATTTGCAAGATTGACCTTCGGAAATATTCGCTGCCAAAAAGACCCTATCATGGTTTTTAATAAACTACTGCAAAGTTTTGCAGATTGTTATCCTTATGATTCATTTCTGTACGAGTTCTATTGTCAATACATTTTTCAACATTTCTTTTTCCCAATTCACACAGTGTTCTTGCATTTTTTTTTTTGTTCTTTTTTTCGCTGTTGACTCACTGTCGAAGTAGCTGGTGTCGTCCTCGGACTCCAGCTGAGGGATGAACTCGGCCTTCTGCCTCAGCAGGCCGTTCCAGTCCAGGTTGTGGAAAAACTGATGCTGCTTCACTTCAGCAGCTCCACCTGCGGGTAAATTAAAAACAATTTTGAGTGAGTTTGATTATAAAAAAATAAATAAAAAAATAAATAAAAAATCCACCCACCCCACAGTAAATGTAAAAAAGTTTAGTCGAAGGACACGCGAGTACAAATCCCCAGATGTTGACATTGAACGGTTCACTTAAACGCAGGAGGTCAAGAAACGCTTACGCGACGTTTCTCTTTTACCCCCGTGTGGCGGGCAGCCAAAACCGATATCACAACCATAAATTATGCAGGACAATTTCCTGCCTGTGACTTTTTATGGGACAGCAGGCGACTTTGTGAATGGCAGCCCAGTGAAGGAAGTGGTGAGGAGGAGGTGGAGGTTCGGCTGTAACCGGGCTGAACTGAACTACATGCACCCCCTCTGATTAAAAGCTTTTGTCCCGGGTCATGGTCACTTCCACGGTCTGCGGATCTACGCTCTCACAGTGTCTGACCATGCGTGGAAGTAGTTTCATAAAGCAGGGAGGAAATAATTGCATTTGATCAAAGGAAAGAGGTGAGTAGGCCGCGGTTTAAACTGCTCCGCTGCTGGATGACCTCAATTTCTCCCCCCGGTGACTTGGAATAATGAGCGCTGCTAAAGTGGCACATGAGACTTTATGACGGCCGCTTGTACCGGTTTTATTTCTTAACAGGGTTGAGGCCATTTTTTTTTTTTTTTTTTTTTTACCATTCATACCTGCGCCCATCCTTTCCAGAGGATTCTGCCTCAGCAGCAGGGTGATGAGCTCCTGGGCGTCGGGAGGGGGGGCGTCCTCTCCGTCAGGCCAGTTGATCTCATCTGGAAATGCATGGAAACCGAAAATCACTCCAACATGCAGGGCGTAAGATATGCAGTCGGTATAACCAACACATTTTAAAGGACACAGCTGTAATCAGGTGGTGCGTGAGTAAGGAGGAGATTCTTAACTTCAGTCTACAACTATGAGAATCCTTAAATCTACAGATCACGTCCATATTGAAAGTCATATATGCAACCTTGGTTATCAATATTAATTTTGACATTTTAGCCCATCATGACAGCTGTTTTAATCTAATCCAGTTCTTTTTTTTAATCCTATAATCTTAAATTATCCCTCCAAAATAGCTTCACCAGCAAAAAAAAAAAAAGAAAAAAAAAAAGGAAAGTTTTAAGGTCGGAGGGTAAAGGCAAGTGAGACTATTAACATTTGCACTGGCTTTTGTTAACAGCCTTGTGGATTTAGGAGTGAAAAGAGGAGCAAAGCCTGTCTGCGCCATGCTGATTGTCGGCTCCGTGCGCCGTTTGGCCTCCATTTTAATCATATTTGTGAGCGCGTTATGAATATGTATGCACGGCCTGAGGCCACGGTGGCATGCATTGTGTGTTTTCAGGCCCCTTTAATTAACAGTCGCTCTCAGAGGCTCGGTACAGTTTGATTGAGAGCATACCAAATCAGCCGTGCCGCGCCATTCATTTCGGTGGCACAAATAGACGCCGTTATCCAACAACTCCACACAGGGTAATGCATCTAGTGACAAGATAAAAGCTCCTGTTTTCAAGATTAAGATTTTTCTTTTTTTTCTCTCTCTCTCTCCGCGCTGTCACCACAAGACTACAAAGGACTAGAGTAACAACATCATCGAATTATAACTTCACCGGTGCTCCTAAGTCAGGCGAAATCCACTTACGGCCATCTGTTTTTGTCCGCGCCTTCAGGGAAATCTCAGCCTTCAATAAACTGGAGAAACGTGCACACCAACTAATTCCATGTGGTCACTATGCAAATCTTTAATTCATATCTGAATGAGGTCTGGGAGTTTCTCCTGACGTGCTTGACAGCATCTAAACGCCAGCTGCTGTGAAACTTTGCCTAAAGCTCCTCCGGCAGCAGAAATTACGTCTCATCAAGTGTTACAGTTAACTGACTGAAGAAAAAAAAAAAAAAAGAAAAAAACAACTTTAATTTTCGTCTTTCAGAGGTAATATTGAAGGGGAAGACAAATGACGCAGTATTCGGATTTTGTAAATGAGAACTAAAGTGGATCGTTCTAGAGCTATAGACATTTGGGTTTTTCACCTATCGATAAACAGTCAAATCTCACAGTCATTTTATTTTCAGTCTTCAAGAATATTTTCCTCGTTCAAGCAAGCTACTTCAAGAAAGAACTGTTTGGATATTTTTTTGTTTTTTGGGGATTTTCCATGCCTCAAAATTAAGGTTCATTATAAATGCATTACTGTAATCCTTGCATTACGAACTGCAAGTTTTGCAAAAATGTACTTGACGAACCAACCAGTGTCCTTGAATGCTTGTCAGAATGACTGATCAATACTATGAAAAGTAGTTTCCTGACATCGCATTTATTTGAATGAATCTTGAGTATGAACTTTGCTTAAATAGCTCTCAGTCAGTGTTCTGCTGCGCTATTTGGCTGGAACCTCCTAGCCTTGTTTGATGAACACCACATTTAAAAAAAATATCCATGTTAAATTGAGAAATTAGATATGCATAATTAAATTTCACTGTATTTATACACTATGTATTAACGCAATGATAATAAAAAAAAAAAAAGTGTTTAATGTAGTACTGACCACTGATGACCTGCCCAAACAGCTCCTCTGGCGTATCACCAAAAAATGGCACGCAGCCCACGAGGAACTCGTAAAGGATGATTCCCATCGCCCACCAGTCCACCGGCTTCCCGTAGCCTTGTCTCAGGATCACCTCCGGAGCGATGTACTCTGGGGTCCCACACACCTGCACAGGAACACATTCAATATGGAGAATTTGGAGGGACAAAACTATTATGTCGGGCTGCACACACGCCTGTGGCTCAACAGCCATTACCTGCTTATCAGAGAACTCTCTGGCATCTTTCTCTATGTGGCCCTCGTACAGGTTGGTGGTCATGTTCATGAGTCCCACTTTGGAAAGACCGAAATCGGTCAGCTTGATGTGTCCCATCGAGGTCACCAGCAAACTGCCAGAGGAAGAGGGAAAAACATGGAACAGTCAATAATAAACAGAGGATCATTTTATTACAAGAGGTATTTATTTGGGTTACATAATCGCTCTCCGTGTATCACAAAAAAGTCAACCTTCTTCTGCTACTTCTTTTACGGGTCACCTCAGTGAATCCCCTGCCTCTTCTAATGTTGCACCAATAAATCACTTCATCAAGTCCTCAACTTTTTAAAATGCATTTGCCAACTTAAACTTCTCAGAGGTCACGACTGTCAAAGTAAAAAAAAAAAAAATAAATAAAATACTTAGCTTTTTCAGCAGCTTGATACCGAATTTGTGTTGGAACAGAATAGAAAATACTTTATGCATTTCAGAGGGAAATACTTTTTGTGATAAATAAAGCAAGTCTGACACTGCAGCGACCTGCTGAGTGATAGTGCATTTGTCTTGGTTGGTGAATAGCTTTGCTTGAACAGTGTCCAACGTCACTGCTGATGAATTATAACACAAAAACAAAGACACTTAAAATTTCCTTCGGAAATTTACGGTGGCATTGAAGCTGCAGTCGCATCAAACTCTGTTATTGACAGCGAAACCTCCTGCAGACCGTAAAGATTTATTCATAACATTTCTTTGCTTCTCGACGGCTGAATAAATACAGTGGAAACACTAATTATTCCAGCAATTTGGACTGTCTTAGTTCTTTTTTTGCATAAAATGAGGCAAAGATTATTAGTTCACCCTTCTACCACTAATAAACCCATTCATAACTTTAAATTGATTATAACCTCAAAATGTTGGGTTTTAAAGACATAAACTGATGCAGTTGTAAAATTCAAAATGATTTTGTGTCTATACTTGTGGCGTAGTTTGGGGAGAACCACGAAAGGCCAGGAAAATCTTTGCGTGAGCTCATCACCGAGAGGAACCATTGTCAATATAAAAACATTGATTCTCGCTGCTTTGAAACTCATGAGGTCTCACTTGTCCGGCTTGAGGTCCCTGTGGACGATGCCATAGTTGTGGAGATACTCCAGAGCCAGCACCGTCTCGGCGAAGTACATCCGGGCCATGTCCACTGGCAGCGGACCCATGTTCTTCAGGAGGGTGGCGCAGTCTCCTCCTGTGGTTCACAGAACATTTACATAGTGAGATATTTCACCGGGAATCAGGAGCAATGTAGAAATACAGGAAGGACTGAATCCGTTCTTGGACTGACCTACAGTCAAAAGTTAATAGCCAATTTTCAGTAACTCATTAACCACCGACCTTCGACGTACTCCATCACCATGCAGAGGTGCCGCCGCGTCTCAAAGGAGCAGTACATGGACACCACGAAGGGGTTCTCGGCGAAGGTGAGGATGTCTCTCTCCACGAAGGCCTGCTGGATCTGATTCCTCAGCATCAGGTTCTGCTTGTTGATTTTTTTCATGGCGAAGCGCTGCTTTGTTTCCTTGTGCCGCACCAGATAAACCGCCCTGTGGGACGAACGGTTACACTCAGGAACTAAATATAGAGAAACGGTTGTTAAGAAGACGTCATCAGACGTGATAGGCGAAGATCGGATGTGTTCTGTCACAGAGAGGCACATCTTTGTGGATTCACATATGATCGGGGCTGTAAGAACATCTGTCGTTTACAAGTTGAATCATCCGATTGTAAAATGACAGTACCGTACCCATAGGCGCCGTTACTGATGAGTTTTGTCATCTCAAAGTCCAATTCGCAGGGTTTGCGCCGGGACCGCAGGGCTGTGCTGAGGCTGTGAGACTAAGGAAACAAACACAAATAAGCCAAAACAAATGAAAGAGATCAAAATTGCGTATTTCACTGCACTGCCGGTGGTGATCGATACGGTGATCAATCTCGGGGCACTTACAGAGTCGTCTGTTTCGGGTGTTTCTGCGATCCCGCTGTCACAGCTGGTGAGCTGAGCGATTTCTACGGAGAATAAGAGAGAGTGTAAACAATTCATTCACAAACCGGCAAAAACTGATGCTGATTTATTAAAAAAAAAAAAAAAAGCAGTTGTTGATGCATTATAATTTCATGCAGGACGAGCGTTAACCAAGAGCAAAATAAAAAGTCAAGCAAACACAAATTTATTCACCAGGTTTGTGTGAGCTAAAGTCTCTGTGTGCATGTTTAGTGTATCCGTCAGCTCGTTACGGAGCCTGAACTATCTGAATTGCCTGAAAGATGCAGAACAAATGAGCCTTGATTGATTATAAAAGTGATCAGCAGTGTAACTTGTGAAACAAAGGGCCTTTGAAAACAACGGAAACGGCAAACCTGCTGTTTTTAATTCACTTATTAGGCTGAAGGTGCTGACTCGCGAGATAACCTGGATCGAGAATAAATTGGGCGGAAATCAAATCCGGCCACACAAACAACATTTCTAACACCCATTTAGAAAAACCACCACTCCAGAACGAGCGCTCATTAAAAACCACCTTGCATCTTTTATCTTATCCCCCCCCTTCCTTTTCTTCTTGTGCATGTGTGTGTGTGTGTGTGTGTGTGCAGCCATGCCAAAGTCCATGTGTGCCGTTCGGGTCGTCCCCGGAGAGCTTGTAAACACATTTCCAACGCCATTTAACATCTGTCCTTCCTCGTAGGTTTTGCTTGGAGCGCGTGAGGCTTTGAGCAAACGAAACACACGGGAGACCCCCGGGGGAAATGAGCGGGGAGAGGGGCTGATGAGGCCAGCCTGCGTGAATCTGTCTGTGGGGAGGCCATTCCTTTCTAATTAGTCATAATGAATGTTGTTGGTTAGTGAATCTGGAGAGACGGCGGGTCATTAGAAACCCGGTCTGTTCTGCAACAGGACATTACTCAAGAGTTGGCTTTGTCTTTCCCTTTCCACCACAACTCAATTCTTTCATTCCTTCACACAGCCGCGGTTCTCATTTCGCCGGATTTACAGCGCCGCTCCCTTCTAATTGGAAATACGGGAATTGCAAAGAAAATCATTACGACAAGAACAAAGAATAATTTAAATGCTGAAAAAGTTGGGGGAAGCACTAAAACTCTTTTTATTTCATTGTGTTTTTGCCACTTCGCGATCTTCAAAAATTTTAAGCTCGCTTTAATGTTCCCTTTGGGCCTTTTGCAGCCACCAAAACCATAAAAAAACAGATATCCATGGCATGCACAACACATAAATTTTATACCTTTATCTGTTAATCTTCACACTGAGATATGTATTAAGTTCAACAATATATTTTTTCTTTTAATTAACGTAATGTCAAAATACTTTCAAATATGATACAACTACTTTTCTCAGAATTTTAGATTACATTTTTTTTTTTTTTTTTTTTTGTTACTTCAAGTTTATAACACCATTGTCCTTTCAATACGTTGAGTGTTTTTGTCTTCCCGTTTTGCTCAATTCAATTAAAATCACCCAAAGTCTGAACACGTCGAAGTGTTTTCTGTTGGTCTCACTGTGAAGTGCAGCGTACCTCAGAGGTTTGTGTTTTTTCTTTTCTTATTCCCGATAATAATGATACTGAAGCGAGTCCTTCCTGTACCTTCCAGAGGATCGCGTGTGAGTCCCAGCTGGCTGATGATGTAACGAGGGATATCCGTCTTGATGCCCTGACCCTCTTTAGCGTGTCCCTCCGCGGCCTCCAAGAGGTGGTAAAACTCCTCCGGGTCGAACTCCTGCAAGACACGGCAACGCAACTTTGGTGCAAAGTGCTACTAACAACAACATAAGAGCACGAGTAACGAAGGATGCAACTGATTTTTTTTTGTTTTAATTGTGTGAACTTGTATCCTGAAATAGTAGTTGGACTGTTGTGGGGATGCTTGTTGGTGTGAAAGAACTTCATTATCGTATGTTTTCTCAATGTTAGTCACAATCAGCCATTCTCTCTCACACACACACTAATGACAGCTGCTACCAGGCCTCCGTTGGGAGAAATTTGGGGTTCAATGTCTTTCCAAAGAACACGACATATGGTTAAGGCAAGGGAGGAAATTTAACTACCATCATCACGACCCGTTCTAATGGATTTCACTCATGGAGTTCTTTTCCACTTCTTCAGCAGCCCCCAAAAGACTTCACATAGTTAAGTCACATTCACCCATTCGCAGACGGCTGCCATGCAAGATGCTCAATCCGCCCGCTGGGGTTCAGAGTAACGATCAAGGACACTTCCACATATGGACGGGGGAAACATACATCACCCCTGCAGAAGAACAACGTCCCGCTCAGCCAGAAAAGTTAATTGTTCCGCGTATTGAAAATCTGTGGGGTGAATGAAAGACTGAGGTCCATGCCAGAGGACTGTGAAGGAGCCTGAGGCCACAAAAGGAACGGGCAAAACAACTGCATGAGAGCACACGTTAATATTTCGAGCATGATTCTGCATCTCCATGGTGGTGCAAGGACAAGTATTGAACTAATCAGTTTTGTCATACAAAGTTTGAGGTCTGCATTCTGAATGCAGAAGCACATATGAACACATATGTCCACCGACAAAATATGAAATGGTATTGCACCATTTTATCTGGCTGAGCTTTACCTTGTGCTTTGCATTTGCAATAACATAATCATTCCATTGAAGGATAGTGTACAAAGATGAGAGTCGAATTCATTAAACGGTTAAAAGTTCAACACAGATTTGGCTGTTGGTCATGATAAAGGCAGTAATTCCTATTTTAAACATTGTTGTGGATCTGTGAATCTTAGGCAGGCCTGTTCAGTCTGGGCTTTCAAAGCCAGTGTATTTCTGTATATTTTTTCCATGTGCTTAATCTTTATTTCATACATGTATGCACATCACCTTGTTTAAATGTGGATATAAATAAAAGTATTATTAATGAGTGTGGGGACTTGTGTTTGAACCCCAGTTGGAGCAGGAGGAGCATCTTCCTATGGGACAAGTTGTAATGACTTCCTGTGGTGACCTCTGGGAATAATCTATCTTTGCTTCTGTAAAATAATGTACGCGTCTATATAAAACGTTGATGTTGGGAAAAGCTAAATGGGAACAGAACAGCCCAGACCCTGTTTAGACGTCTCAGTCACGCCTTCTGGTTCATGCTGCGTTCGTCCCTGGAGCCGTTTCAACGCATGCCAAGTTGAACGGAAGTATTTAGCCTTCAGAATGAACTGCGCCCATGTCAATCCTGAACACCGAAGCACACAAACGGATGATAAATAACCGATCTCCGGTGTTTTTTGGAGTTTATTTTCTCAAATCATGTGTGCATAAGGTGACGCGATTTGTGTAAATTACAGCATGTAAATGACAGGCAAGAATCTTGCTGCAAACACAACAACTGCGCGTCAACTTTCATGTCTGTGTGACAAACCTGTAAGCGAACAGTTAGACACACAGTCACTGACCATCTGGCAAATGTAAGTTCAATATTCGCTTTGCTGCGCTGCTTTTCGGTCTCTCCCTGCTCCTGAGGGACACGTCGAGCTGTTTAGCTGCTAAACGCACCATGATTTGTCAGTCTGTGCTGAGACGGTAGAGTCAAAGGTGTTTGTTGGTCTTTTTTCCTGCAGCTGCCTGCTGCAGAACGACGAATAGAACAATGAGCCAAAACCCTCCATGAAACCACAGAAGCACAAGGGAAGCTGTGGAGTCCAGATATCATCAGGGAGCTTCTGAATCCGACAATAAAATGGTCGATTGTAACCCTTTTCACCTTTATTTCAACTAGAGGTGAAACAGGAATCAGTGGAAAAGCACTGAGACGGTGCAGATGATCGTAGTAAATAAGAGTTTGTGACTGAGATGCTCTGAAGTTAAATGGTGCAGAAATCGCACGTGGCAACTCACCAAACATTCAAGCAGTCGTGCGGGTCGGGCGATGATGATGAGAATCTTCTTCACCAGCTCCCTGATGAAGTTCACCTCTTCACTCTCTGACCTCTCGGTGGACTGCACAGAAAACCAGTCATTTGACCAACTTAGTTAATGATCTCATTTTACATGTGACCTCTATTAATCACATCACTGTGCAACATGAGACTTTTCTGAAAAAAAATATTGAAGATGTTCAAACGCTGAAGTTTCCTCCAATCCTCTTTTTTTGTCTAATAGAAGATCCATTCATTTCAGAGGATTAAAAATAGTTATGGATTTACAGAGTATACCAAATGAAAAACCTGAATTCAACTATATACTTTTTAAGTAACCAAGATCTTGTTTAATAAAACGATTACAATTTTACTATTTAGGCAAAATACCACATCAAATATTGAATTTTTAAGGGGAGGTCACTTGACATACAAAAGAATGGAAATATTAAAACATTATAATATAAAAAAGACAGTTGCCACAAAAAAAATTACATTTTCAAATGATCTTTTCCATGACTATCATTATATATATATATTATTATATAATTGCTAACTTAACCAGGCAATACATTGAAATCTCGGCAAGAAGGGGCAAACAATGAAAGTGTCCAATAAATCAAATGTTTTTTTCACCAATATATTTGGGATTACAGAAAATTTAGTAAGCGTCAGAAATTTCTAAATCATGTTAAGCGCCATGCAAACAAAAAAATTAAGAAATACCGCCGATTAAAAACGAAGGAAACCATATAACGTCAACCAACGATAATCTGAGATAGTTTCTTCTGAAGTCCTGTGTGATGCCTAACGAGTCACTCACCTCCTGAACGAGCCTCTCCAGCTTGTCGGTGAGTTCGCAGAAGTAGCTGGAGGTGATGAGTCCGAGGCGACTCTTTTCCAGGCAGTCGCGGGCCAGTTCAATTATCTGGTGGTGGGCGAAGCCGAGCACGCCATCTGCCAGCGGGAGGACGGTCTCCGGAGAGTTGCTGCGGATGATGTCCTCGATCCTCTCCTCCATCTGAGCCGTGGCCTGCAGAGAGGAGGCACGGAGCGGGTTTTGGTGGGATGATTAATGAGCGGACACGGCTGCGGCAAACCCTCCCGCCGCCGCATACCTTCGGAAAACGCTCCTTGTACACGTGATTCATCATGATAATCTCGTGGTCGTAGCACGACGGAGATCTTCCAGGACTGCGAGATGAAAAAACAGAATTTGAGAAGCTTAGTGGCGACGAGGTGATGCACGTCCGTGTGAGAGTATTTGTGAAGAATGATCTTTACCTGAGGCTGCGCGAGCGGGGTCGCATGGCTGTCGCTCTGCGGCATTCATCCCCGGAGATGCTCTCGGTGCAGAAGTGCTTGGAGAGGAAGTGCAGTTCATCGGGCGTAGGCTGGAAGGGCAGCTGGTGCAGCTTCTCCTGTGATGAACAGGATGACTGGAAATGAAACAAATATATATTCAACATGAAAAGAAAAAAAAAAGGAGATGTTTTTTTTGTTGTTGTTGTTGTTGTTCTTATGTGGATTTAAAAGAAGCAGCATGACACGTTTTGTTTTCCTCCTGAAAGCTACATTGATAAAAAGTCCAACTGCTGTACAAATCAACTGGCTCGTCGAGAGAATAAAACTTTTTTCCATCGACAAGAAGCATTTAAAACAATTTAAATATCATTGATACAGTGATCTCAATCTAAACAAAAACAAAGAGTCAGTCTGTGTCAAATAAGCAGACTTGATAGGATTTTTCACAGATCCTCTTTTTGGATTTGATTCACATTTATTACAAATAATCTCAGCATTACCAATAACTAGTGTGCAAAATTATAACCTTGTATCTTCTTTAGTTTCCAAGATACTGTAAGTATGCTTTAAAAAAAATTTTGCTTTTGTAAAAGCTGCACTTTGACAGAAAGTGACTGGGACATTTATTTCCACTAGAAACTAAAAAGGTTCAGCAGTGTGAGGCACCTGGAGTAAAAAAAGCACATTAGGCTGATGATGAAGAGAAAAAGCAATGAATGGAAATGCACGACACCCCAAACAAGCGCAGAGATAAGAATAAGGATAGGAGTTATAAGGTGATAAAGAAATATTACAGAATGAATGCATATATGTGTCGCGCACCTGCATTATAAAAATGAAGAGTCGTGACTAATGCAACTTTGAATGAGTAAACTCAGTAATTATGAAAACCAAAATATTTGTGCAACAAAGAGGAGCCGTCGCATTTTCTCAAAACCTCCCATTCTCCCAATCTGAAGGGTTAGAAATTTGCACACGAGCCGCTTGGTGCGTTCACCCGATGAGAAACGTTTGTAGGATGCTCAGCAGGGAATCCTTTGTTGATTTCACACAGATTGACCCTGTTACACAGTTAACACATCACACAGAAAAACCAAGACGGACAAAACTTTAAACAACAATAGCCAGGCAAACTACAGTGTTGGTATTTGACTGAGGTCGTTTTGAGAGACCAGAGCCTGTTTCCTTCGATGCCGTCAATAGCAGGAAATGCCCGCAAAGCTGAACAGAACCTCAATTGAAAATTCACATTACAGCTTCAGTAAGAGTGTCGTCTGTTCACGCACAAGCTATGAAACGTATCTCATTTAAGGGGTAGAGAGGAGCGTCATCTTGCAGACAAAAGGAGACGCAGATTGCACGTGTGCGTTGGGTTTCATGTTGACTCTAGGAACAAATGTTTTCCTCTCGTACAGTTTGTTCACAAAGCCTCTCCATATGCAGCATCAGACGAGCTGTGACCGCAGTGAACCGCGTGCGCGTACGCACACAAGTAAACACACACACACACACAAGCTAACGCACACACACACAAACGGAGCCAAAACCATGAGAAACACTGGGCTTCGTGTTCAAGTCGCTTTTGGCTGCACCGACGGGGCTCGGCCTAGAAACCCACATATCGCTTCACCGAGTGTCATCGTCAATGACGCCGTTGTGACTCTGGTCATCAGAGTTACGTAACCAACATTTCGAACACTGAAGTTTCGACCTCCGTCTTGTCTCCTCACTTTGCTCAAATCGGTTTTCCTGGAATTGGTACAAGCTTTGATGGATTTGATCAGTTTTGAACTGAAGCCTCTGAAGTGGCTGTGTGGCATTGCTCGAGAAGATTAGACACTCTGGTTTCTGGTTCCTCACAGATCAAGAACAAAACTAATGGAATATCTCAAGTTAAATCATTAATCTTGCAGCCCCTCCATAAGTGCATGCTGACCTCGAAGTACCCGTTATTATTGAAACTGGAAACAACTGTTTACCTCCGAGGCATTAATCTGTGGGAATTACTTTGGCGATGATCGCATCGACTCTGCATCTCGTAAATAAGTAGCAGGATGCTTACAGAGACAGTGGAGCTGGGCGTGTTGGTTCCATATCCAGAGGAGGGAAGGGAGGCCAACGACCAGCGGCGACCATCAGTCCTGTTACAACACAGCACAGAGAAAGCAGCCACGCTCCATAATCCATGAAACAACGGATCATTGCAACACAGAGCATCTTAAAGTGTCTCTAAATGGGAAGAAATTGTGTCTGAACAGAAGACGGGTTTCTATTAAAACATGCGACAACAGCGAACATCCTAAAGACCACAAGTGCAGATGAATGGAAAACCTCCACTGAAATAGTTTTACAGTAGATTGTTTTAGTAACGTTTAAGTACACACAGAAAAAGCACAAACTAAAGGGGGTGGGGGACCTAAAAAACTCAAACTAAACGTAAAAATGGCAGATATTTGGACGTGTGATAAAATAAAGGAGGAAGGGTTTTAATGTTGGACATGAAGTGATGGAGTTTTAAGGCCAAACAAATCTAACATGGAGTTACCTGTCTGCTCTGTGGCAATGACTGTGGATTATAATAAAACAAAAATACACAATTACATGGCATCATGTTCAGAAATGGTCCAAAAATAAATATGTTATTGGTGCTCATTCTGAATGGAATAGAGAAAATATTTATCAAAGAAAACAATGGCTACAAACCAAAACAAGAATGTTTTGGGGGTTTCTTTTGCAGAGAAATACTGAAGTTCAGGTTACCTTCGTGCAAAGGAGAAATGAGCAGAGGCACTCGGAGAGAAATTTCTGGGACTGTCTTGTGGGCTTGTTCCTGCAATAAAGAGCACACAAAAAGAAGGAACAAATTAATTTAAAAGAGGAACGTCAACAAGAAAATGTGTAAAAAAGTAAAAGCAAATTAAGCTACTTTCATCATCTACTAATGCATGTATGAAAATAACCTGTACGAGGTAATTTCCCCCCATTTATTTAACTATGCAGAAGATGCACCAATGCAAACACCACAACATGAATGCAGAAGCAGTAACACAATTGTGTTGCTAAAAATAAATGATTTTGTAACTGCGAATACCTACGAAGCCACGTACTGCAACTTGTAAAGCCTGCAACAGACGCAAGTGAGCAGCTGGTTTAGAGCGCCTGTTTACACAGGGAGAGCTTTTATGTTGACGGACTGACTCCTACAGAACTTTATGATATGTCACCGCATATATTCATCATAAATCATAGATTGTTCAAACCTTCCCATCAAAAACATCAGTCAAGAAGCAAAAACCATAACTTGGTAACTATGGTTACTACATCAGCCCTCTGCTCTATACATTAATATGAATATTTAGCATTCGTGTTTTGGCTTTTGCATTCAAGACATCTTTTTCTGAGGATATAATCACATTTTTGCATTGGTTTCCCCGCTTTTTCACCCGTGTTCTGCTTACTGCATTGATATTGTGACATTTTTCACTTGTTTTGTGGCTTTTGTATTCTTTAATTTTAACCATTGCAAACATTCAAATGTTAAGTTTCTACCGACACACTGACATATAGATGCATCTCCTCAGGATCTTTAATCATCAACTTAATTCATACAAACCATTCACTACCATATACTTTCCCCTGGACAGCGTTTTCACTTAAAATGCACATCGTCGATGCACATTTTCCTACTTTGGCTCCACATCAAGTGCGATCTCTCATCCCACCTCCCACTTGCGTAGTAAAAATCAGCACACTTGGACCAACTCATGTTAAAAAGCCTCCTCGTTTTTCACACAGCGCGCAAAGACGTGTCTGAGTGTGGAGCAGAGTTTACTACCCTCACGTCACCGAGCTGAAACGGCTGAGCTTCTGAGAGGCAGTGAATGGCTTTGTAAGTGCGGTGGTTGTAAAACTGTAAAAGCCTGACAGGCACTCAGCAAAACGGCCCCAAAATGCAGTTTAGCTTCTGCTGTTAACCTTTCCCAATGGGGACAAAAAGAAAAAAAACATCAAATAATACCTTTTTACAATTTTATAGACATGATGCAAAAGTTCGACATAGGAATATTATTATTTTTTCGCATATAATGTACGATTTCCTACATATAAAGTCCATTTAGGGACCTTTAACTGTCGACCAGGTGGAACAGAAATAAGTGGTGCCTTTTCAAGAATAAATCAAAAGAAAGACATCTAAAAGGAAAAACTTGGTTAAAAATAAAAAGGTAAAACACACCCCAACTAATGGTTTTAGAAAGTTTATGAGGCAGAGACAAATTTGCAAATTTTGTAAGTAAAAAAATGTGAGTCAAGAGCTTCTCTATTAAAAAAAAAAAAAAAGTAAAAATAAAATGCTGAGCAGGAAGTTAAAGGGTTAAAAGTGTGCAACCATGACCAAAACAAAGAGGAGTGGTGGGAAAGCAGGAGGAAACCTTCACGAAGATATTTGTTTCTGTGAGGCAATCAGAAATAAAAACAAACAAACAAATACATCAATATAATAAAAGTCTCCAGCGCTACCAAATAAACTCCATAAAGTACTGGTGAGAACCTGAGGTGGCTGTAAAACTCAAGTGGGTACAAATCTAAAAAGGGTTTTATAGAGAGAGACATACAATAACCTTATCAAAACTAAAGTGCTGAATTGAAAATACAAATTTCTTTATTTAAATAAATAAATAAAGCTTTGTATCAGTAGAGTGGATCGTCTTACGATCACAAAGAAGAGGTGGAACAATCTGCATGGCAGCTGCTCTCCTTTGTGTACAACTGTGTTTGGTTGGATGTCACTTTGAAACTGCAGAAGTGGTGATGTGGGGGGGGGGGCTTTCAAACTCCAATTATGAGTTGTGTTTTCACCTATTATGAAGGAATAAACCAACAGTCCAGCATTAGTCAGATATAATTATGTCCCCCACCGAGGGAAAGACCAAGTAATTAATTAGCCAGAAATTACAATGCGACCACCTCCTGTGATGACAAAGACGAGCCTTTTCCATACTGAGACATAATGACAGAGCCACCGAGGCTTGTTAGTGATGAACGTCACCTATTTAATTGCACTATTATCTTAATCAGATCTGGTTCAAGATGATAACCTCTTCCGTTGGGAGTTATGCTGCACCTGGAGAGACGGATTCTCTATCTACTGTCGGGAGCCAGAAAGGAAAAAACAGGAAATATGGTTTAAGGTCTTCTATGGCAGTATTTGTTATCATGAACAAAGGCTGCAGAGCTTTAAAAAAAAAAAAAAAATGAACTGAAAAGAAGAAAAAAAACTCTAAATCAAGAGGAAGTTAATTACCGGACATCGTCGGTGCACATACGTCAGCGCACCTGGTGATAAAACTACTCTGAAAAGATGTTTTTCTCTTACCTTTGGGACCAATATTACGTCTGAGCCACAGTGTTAAGTCGTCCCACATCTGGACAAACTCATTAGCTGGAACGCCGGGGCTTTCGGAGTCCGAATCCATCTTACAGACGGCGCTCCGTCGCGAAGCTGCGATGCAGACTAAACAGTGCGAGTGGCGGCTCTGCTTGCGCTGACCAATGGCAGGAAATAAAACGCCCTGTGGTAAATGAGGCCTCCACTCCCTCTGCCTCTGTGCATTTCCCCTCTGCAGGCCACCACTTCCTCCCCCGAAACAATCACTGCTTCTTAATTCACCCCTGATTCTCAAAAAAAAAAAAAAAACCCACTGAAAACGCCATATTAATAACACAGAATACCATCCTTATTATCAGGTTTTAATGCTTCCTTATCACTTTGCACCTGATGTCAGGGTCAAGCAGCAGAACCTACTGTCTGCATTAGTGTCTTTTTAATCACTATATCAGGATAACAGACGATTTTTGACATGTGAATACAGACATATACTCCACTGATACAAAAAAACAACAAAAAAACTCGAGAGTATTCTTTGAGTTGTTTTCAATCCTTTATGCATCACACAATAGACTGAATTCCTGTCTGAGAACACTGTGAGGGAACGGCTCCACCTCTGTGCACGCTGGGAGATTGTTCCCAACACTGGACACACACTCACCTGTGAGAGATGACAGAGGGGAGTGAGGTCGAGGTAAACCTGAAGACTGACCGCTTCCGATCAGGCTTTTTCTGTTGCTCGTCCTGCAACTGGAAAACCACAGAGAGACAGACATTAGAGAGGAGACGCCGTTAAACACGCAAATTCAACTTTGGGCCTCAGATAATGGATGTTTGACCTCTTTAAGCCTGGAGGCTTTGTTAAAGTATTTAATGCTGCACAAGTTTACCTATTACAGAACATTTTGTCCACACATTTTGTTATTTGATGAAAAAGGCATTATATTAAAATGTATCATAAAAATAATGCATCTGGCAGAAGGTAAAATGAGAACAACACACAATGTTCCTGGTTTTAAAATGTAAAAAAAAAAAAAAAACATTTCGTGCTTTGTTTGTTTTGCTGATTTCATACACGTTTGTATCATTAAGGCAAGTAAATAAAAATGTTATTCTAAAATTTCACCATCATCAATATGAGTATTTAGGGTTTTAAGTTTTCACTTTGCATTTTCTTAGTTACCGATGAGGATCATTTCTGATCATAAAAAACTGGACGTTTCGAAACAAAACTGGACCAAAAAGCAAAATAAGGGAAAATTGGAATTTAAAACAAAAGTATGCACATCATGGTAATCAAATGTAATAATTCATGTAATAAATGTATGCTGCATACTGTAATTTTGCTGTTATTTCTTTATTTTTTTTATAAAGAAAAATCACCCTCCCAATTTTGTTTTGTTAAAAAAAAAAAAAACATACATGATCTCCATTTTCTTATTAATTCCCTGAACAAGCCTGAAGCATCTCAAAGCATGACCTGCCTTTGTGATGTAAACTAACATGCTTTATCACCGCAACTAATTTCTTGTCCTCAACAATTAAGATGGAAAAGATTGATCAGATCTTCTATAGGCACAACCAACATACCCAGCCCGATAACTCATCCCACAAATGCATTTTCTTCACAGGGAAATACTCTGGCTTTCCAAAAGCCTTTTCCACAAGTATTGACCAAGTCGTTTGTTAACAGCGCCTCAGTCAAGTCGAGATGATGGAAGCACTGTTTCTTTGCAGGATTCTAAGAGTAAACTTAATAAATCCTTCCTACTCTAAAAGACTGATATCATCTATTATTATTGTTACAAAACTGAGTGAATCGCTAATAAAGCGTCAAGTCAGTTGTCCTTCAGATAAACTCCTCCCGGCATGAGGGGCTCACGTGGCTCGACAGTGTTGCGTCCAGAGGCGGACACTAAAAGCATCTTGGTTCAGAACCCAAAACGCTGATTGTATGCAGACTGTTCCTAGTGTGATATGTCTCCCGGTCGTGGTTAAACTGACTCACGATGCTCTGATCAACAAAATGAGTCATAAATGAAGCCCGTTTTCTTTTTCTCACTTTTATCTAACCTTGAGAGAAACATAAATTATTTCCATGTAGAAGCAGCTTCGGCGTTGAGCGGCCTGCTTAGCGCCCGGGTTTATAATTTCAAATCAGAGTGCCGTCAGTGGAAACGCATAAAGCCGGAGGAACGTGAATTCACTTCAAGGTCAGAAGAGTCAATGACATCCTGTTACATAACCTCCGCCGAGACGAACCATTCTCCACATTTTTCGATAAATGACTTTTCATCCGGCAAACACGAGCAAACGCATTTCTCCCCGAGAATGTTTCTGTACGAGGAGTAAAAGACAACAGAGACGGGAGATGAGACCGCCGGTGTCCGAGAGAAACGCCGTCAGTCAGTCACGACGACCAAATTCACGTCGGCTTCTGCAGCGGTGCAGAGACGAGCCTTCGTCTTTGTGTCAACGCTGCGGCGGCGCAGCATCTACAGGTGTCACTGCAGAGCTCTCGGAGCCTCTGTGTCGCAGCAGCCAACAGCAAAGCGCTTTGGGCCAACGAGCAAGGTCTTTAATAGAAAAGGTTTTCACTGTGAAATCAGCAGATTTCAGACATTTTTCCACAGCTGAACATTTGAGACAGTCTCCTCGTCAAATATAAAGGCATGTATTTGTCACACAGTCTGCAATACTTCAGAGATGTCCGATACTTGCAGTTTTCACAGATTCACAGTGGATAGTTTCATGTTGTGTTACATTATGCGTTCCTGAAAACGTCATTAAAATTGCTGAATCCTCAAATTCATCCGTCCATCTTGCATACAGCTTCATGCCATGTATCGGCTAGAACCACTTCCAGATGACAAGAAACAAAAAGTTGGTTTCAGAGATGCTTACAATCACACACACTCATTGACACCGAGGATCAACTTCAGAAACACCAGTTCAACAATTACATGTCTTCAGATTGTGTGGTGGAACCGCAGTGCCCAGAGGAATCTCCCCCCCCCCAGAGGAGAAACTAACCTCAACATGGGAAGAACGGGACCAAAAGATATTATCTTCTTTTATGTAAATGTCAACAATCTAGTGTGAAGAGTTCAAAAGTGGTGACTCGCTGAACTTCACTCTCATAATTTTGCATATTTGAGCCACTTTTTAAAGTTTCCACAAGTCAGAAACAGTTACAACCAAGAAAATCTGCACTCCAGCCATTGGGTGAATTACCATTTGTTGCACGATTCACTGATTTAATCTACTGTCACTTTTCAATCGTTGATATTTGGTGACGTTTCTGGTTCGATTCCCGATTTTAATCACGACTCTTGCTGATGGCTAACATACCTGAATCGACATGTTTGTGATTATTACAATGCAAAATGTTGAATTATGGTGGGGACATTTTGTAATAAACATGCAGTGTTTGACAATTCATTCATGAATATGCAGTGAGATCGCCTGAAGCCCCGCACCAGGACAGCCACATTCATAATTAAAGGGTCACACAAAGAGAAGTGAGTCACGGATTGAAAGTCACGAGCTCACCTCTCGTCCTCAACTTTTCAAGAACATGTGCGTTGGGACGACAACAACGCCGCCGCCAGTGTGGCATCATAAGCTGCTTGATCGGTTACCGCCTCCCCCCCCCCCCCCCCATCAGAAGGGGAAACCTGACTTTTGACCCTTGTTTACGGTTAGTGGCTCATGGGGCTCACCTCGGCGATGGGGAATGTGGACACGCGCCATGAATCATTTACCGCGATGGGGAGGGAGTGCGCGATATCTGGTACACAGGTGCTCGGTCAAAGCGGATCAGATTTAACGAGATCTATTTATACCCTCTCGCTGTGGATTAGGCCAAGAGGATGCCACGCCGCTGCCCAATCAACCCTCTGGTTGTGCCTATCCCGGTCGCTTGGGCCACCATCTATCCGTCCTCGCCACCGACTCCCCGACCACGACAGAGCCGAGTGGAACTCAAAGAAACTGGCTGCTCCCGGGTAATGGCTGCACGCGGGTCGTCTTTCTCACGCCGAACTAAGTTCTGGTGGCGGCGCCTTAGCGGTGCCAGCACACACCAGCAGGGAATCATGTTAGTATGGTGAAAAGCTTTATAAAAAAAAAAAAAAAAAAAAAAAAGAAAGAAAAAGGGGAGGTTATAAAGGAGCCCTGGGCGAAGATGATAGGGAGAAAGTAGGCCAGTGTTTGTGCTGTACTGCAGATGTGTGAGATTCCTGGAACAGATTCATATAAAGGTTTAACAGTATTTTATGCAAAACCCTCAATCTGGTGGCGGCATTGTTGCACCGTGCACAAAGCGCAGCTGCAAAAACAAACTAAAAATACTTTCTCATCAAAGTTTGCAACACTTTGCACATCTGAGCTCCTTCCTTCCTTTCTTGTGCTACCTCTGGTTTTAGCTTTCCTTTCTACATTTCACACTAACCCACATTACTCCACCGCAAAGTAATCTCAATCTGTCAAAAGCGGTTTCTTAGAGTTCGTCTCATTTGGAGCGAAAAAGAGGAGGCAAAAATAGATGAAAAACCGTTTGATTTCCACCACTCAGAATTCACAAGATTCTGAAGCGCCTCGTCCCGCTGACCCGTGTCGGAAAATAAATAAATTTAAAAAGCCATGATTAATCTTTTTTTTACGTTTTTGCTCCCTCGTCACAGCTGTCAGGTGAGCTGACAAAGCGCAATGACACATAAATTGCTGCTCGGCGCTGGCAAACCCAAAGTCAAAATCAGACATGTGACACAGACACACACACACACACACACACACACACACACACACACACACACACACACACACACACACACACACACACACACACACACACACACACACACACACACACACACACACACACACACACACACACACACACACACACACACACACACACAGTTACACACAATCACACGCAGACACACACACAGCTCTATTATTAGTATTTAAAATGCTTGCTGCTTTGGTCAGGAAAAAAAAAAGGCTTGCCAACTCATTTTTGGGGACAGCTGTTTTCTTTAAGCTACTGTCATTTTGTGCATCTGAAGATGTGCAGTATTAAATAGATTTAAAAGGCAAATCTCTTGTTTCTGAAATGTTTTCACATTTGTACATACAGCACAACTTTTATTTCTCCTATGGACGACTTGAGGCAAAATAAAAATATTACTTCTCTTTAATTTCAGTACATTTTCTTGTTCTATTCAACTTCTTGGCTGCAAATATATCGTCATCACATCTATTGGAGGATGCATTTTATAACTTCATAGCAGCACAATGTTAACTGCGATATATTTAAAATAGGGTTTTGAATCTAAGATTACTGAACGAACAATGCTTTGGCAAAAAATTGTGACTAAATGTCAAAATAATATAATTGTATTCAAGAAAAAGTGTTGAATATCATCGAATGTTCTGCAAATGGGAATTCATGTAAAACATGAATGCATATTTCCTAAACAGACATCCTTGAAATTTGCAACACGACCACATATCGTGGTTTAGAGTTCTATTTTCTTAATCACGCCACACGCCACAATAACAAGCTGATATTTTACAGCTGATATTTTACATTTTAGGACTTTGAAACTCTGCACATTCAATAATTTTGAACACTTTTGTGGTCCTATTTCAAGACATGGGCTGAATATTTTACAATTTATAAACAAAGCAATGAGCTTTTAGTGATGTCAACCATTTTCGGGATCAATTTTTATAATAATATTCTCTTAATATTTGATATTTTACACACTACAAAACATCAACACAGAATCTACTTTGAATATTGAGGATTATTGTAAGATAGCAAAGCTTTATGTCAGAACATTGATCTCAAAAGTGCAACAACATTAACATCTCGTAAATAATTCACCACATTGCTTAGTTTTATGTAGAGGAAATTCCATGGTTTCAGTTCTCTGATCAGTCCAATCAAATATTTAATCATTGCTTTGTGGTTTTATTGAAAAGCAAACGGCTGGGGAAAAACTTGTGTTGTCCGATACAGTTTCCACGGCTCCGGCTTTTTTACAGATCATCATAAATTTGCTGGTTTTCAAATAAAAAAAAAAAAATTTACACACTGATGCAAGATGTCCAGAAACTGCCAGTATTTCATGCTAAGCCGTTCTGCACGATAAAATAGGTCAGGATGGGGATTAAAAATAAATATGAGTATACGAGCTTCACCAATACTGTAGCCCCATCATATACACAAAACTGGGATCAAGTGGCTTAGCTGTAAACCAGTGTCCACACACTCCAAATCCCATAAAGCATTCAAACTGTTTTTCTTTTCTTCTTCATGTGGGGAGTGTTTAAAAAGTGCAATAAAACACATGGGTTTTTTTTTTTTTTGGGCCGATGACCACAACAAAGCGGCAGGATTTGCACGTTCCCACTGAGCATTAATGGGGATGGCACATTGGAAAGCACACATCCTGTGTAAGGAACATGAGCCTGCCTCAACAACAAACAGTCAAATTACCATTTGACACACAAAGCAAATAATACACAATGGGCAAGAAGGGAACACCCAGCTTCTTGTTCATGTGGGCCTCATAAAACGGCTCAAATGGTTGAAGGTAAACACAAAGAAAAACACCACAGCTGTCATGCAGTGCTGCACAAACATAAGTTTCCAGACTTTACGTGGTCACTTCGTGGAACAAAGGGGGAAATAACCGGGCCCCCCCCCCCTCCTCTCTTTACGATTACAATACGCCAGATTTAACAAAAAGTACCTCTTAGAGCGGCGCAGACGGGCTCCGCTGAAGAAATGCGGCATGTTAAAGTTGGACAGGACTGTCCACAGACTGGAGTCTGACATGGTGTCCAAGTCATGCCAGAGAGGCAGATGTAAAGGCGGCTTCTGGAGAGCTGTGGAGGAGAAGCGTCGCGTCTCGGGGTTCAGGAGGCTGCGACCTCCGGAGCACTCCTGACAGGCACTGTCTTTAGGGCCAAACTTCCTCTGTACAGGCACATCTGCAGCCAGCTGCGGCATACACACAGCGGCAGGGAGGACACGTCGTCCTCCTCTGTCCTCAAAAAAAAAAAAAAAGAAAAAAAAAAGTAATCCAGGGAGAGTCCTGAAAGGCACACAGGAGTGTGTGATCCAGGTCAGGTGGCGACAGCCTCCACTGTTGCAGGGGGGGGGGATATGACACCTAACACCGGCTGACTTTTTGTTTTCCCGTCTCACTGCGACTGCGTTCTGTATCCCAAACACTCGCCCTGCTCCCTTCGCTCAACATGCTTCATATCATGTAACAGGCATCTACCACTTCACATCCTGCGAAGGGGGGTAGTGAGACAGAAGGGTACTGCATCATCAGCAGATGCTGCCGTGCACTCCGCTGCTTTCGCAAACTGGCACCCCTCCAAAAGTCCGGTGGGTCAGTGTATTAAAGCAGGACCTATTTGAAATGGAAATGTTGAGCTTGAGCATGGATTTTCTTTCTGCTGCTGCATATATTCCTCCCTCATGCCGAGGATGAGAGCCTCACCTTAACCACACCACCTTTGATCCCTGACTCTTAAAAGAGATAAGCAGCTAAACTCCTTCAGGAAAACGCACACATCAACGCACAAACAGGATTAACGCTTGATCCAAGGCTGCAAAAAGCATTGATTTGAAAACGGGGGGGGGGGGGGGGGAAACCTCCCTCGCAACACACGTAGCCTTTCAGGTGTGTTTTAAAGGAACAGAACTCGGATTCACTCGGCCCTTCTCGTCAGTTCAGTGATGAATTTGACTGCCGGGTCCCGCATGTATGTGTGAGAGCTCAGGGTCAGCTGATCAACATCAGGCCACAGGGTACAAAGTCTGCTGACGAACTCCGTGAACAAGCTTCCAGGTCTTCGGGTAAAAGCAATGCTCCCAACAAGATTACAGCGTCTCGCTGAGAACATCATGACTGGTCAATTGTGTGTAGGGACAGTGAGGCAAACACCTCAGAGCTCCACCTCTCTGATAACAGTGTCTGCACGCAGACCGAGGCTGCTGTAATCACGTGATCAATGAAGTCAGATAGATATGTTACTTTCACAATGCACCTGCAAAGACCTTTGGCTCGTCTCACTCAAGATAGTATAAGAAAAAGAGCATGAGCAAGAAAACAAACAAAACTAACTCACATTGTTGAGATTTGGTTGTTTGGACACGTTTAATCCATCTCTCCTGCTTGCATGCAAGTAAATGGTTCATTTGTTTGATAAAAGAACAAAAGGATAGAATACTCTATTGAAACTCACTTTTAGAACCAAAAAATAAAAGCCACAAACGAAAAAAAAGTGGAACAGCTGCATCCCATATAAACAGACTAGCTGTAAAACTCAAGATAAAAGCTTCAATAAAACAATAACATGAACCAGCGCTTCTACTTGTACTGACCTCTGGACACGTTAAAACTTCTTTCATTCAAAATTATATCAAGAATACCAGGATTCAATTAAGGATACCTATTTTGCATGAGACAAAAGCAGGAAAGCGTCATGGAAAATGGCTTCAATACAATGGCTTTTTTTTTCTCCACCAGCTGTTTCTTCGCTTCAACCTTCTTTGGATAAAAAAAATTAAAAAATAACCTGAAACCACCTATGACACAAGTACTGTGCTATAAACATCTGTATATAGTTGCATAAATCTACTTTAAAAAAAAGTAGTGTTTATTTATCTAATCTTTAGTCTACCAGGAAGTCCTTTGAGATAAAATCTGTTTTGTGAACACGACCTGAGGCACACCGGTACCTACAAAAGAGCAAGCAGGAATAAATAAACTTAAATACCATTAAATATATCTTCCATATGAAACACTATGCATGAGGCATACGTTTTGAAAAAGAAGCATTCTTTCACTTCATGTCAAGTAAATATGTCGTTTGTGATTTATTTTCAGATTTTAAAATGGAATTGTGGTGAAAACTTGTGAAAACTACCGAGAACGTGAACCAAACTCTAGCAGAAATATCTAATTATGTGACTGGCATTAATCTATTGTTCAGGAAGGAATGTATGTCACTACATGTGTTCACTAAAAGAGATTTATTTCATGTGTTATGTCGAGTCCGTTGGTGAAGGAGCGTCGACCACTATGCAGAGAAGAGACATTTTATAGCCTTCGGCAAGAAAATGGATTCAAATGCAGGGAAACTAGAAACAAGGATGGGAGGAAACCACAGGCCAGAGAGAGCATGCCCCTCCTATCACTTCCAGTACAGTGCAACTCCACGACAACATGCAGAGATGCATACAAATAAAGTCAAAACATGTCATGAATCTCTTCCTTTGATTTCCAAACTGACCAACTTTTAAGCTGTTAGTTATTTCCAACACTTGCAGCCATTTATACGAGCTCCTCTGTCCCCGTGCACTCCATTAAGGCGACCGGAGATCAGCTGCCTCGTCTTGTCACATTTTATCCGGGCGGCTATAATACCAATCGTGAGCAGGAGAGCAGAGAAGCGGTTCAAAGACTGTCTGAGAGCTTCGCTTTAGGAAGTGCACAGTCAGACCTGAGGGCCGTCAGGATGCTGCAGATGAGTAATCGCTTGCCAAGAGCCCTGCCTGGAAGGGGATCAAAAAGTCCAAGAATGACCAGCACAAAAACCCACTGCTTCCTCTGGCATGTACCACAACTGTAATAAAATATTAGGGGAGATATTTGTCGTCGTTGCAAAGGCCCGCGCTCGCGTGTGCGTTCCCTGCGAGTGGCTCGGTCCGTCTCCCTGCAGGCCCTCTGTGACAGCCTTCACTCTAATTATGGCTCTGCTCCGTTTCTGTGCTCCACATAAGAAATGACGGTTCACGTGGTTCAAAGTCAAACTCTTACAGAGCAGCCTGAGCAGCGGAGGTCACTGCATGTGCTAGCATTACGAGGAGAAAATGGCCTGCGCTCCCTCTGGATGAGAGAGAGGTTTTTTTCTTCTTCTGGGCAACCAAGAGATGAACAAAGGCCGACACCTTGATGGAAAACACAGAATAACACCGACTGCATCTACCTGTGAGTGATAGAAAAGAGGAAGTATTTCGAATACTGCTTGAGTGGTCACATACGTGTATACGCACCATCAACAACGTGATGAAATGATGCAATTCAGACAAGCACTGACTCACCGTCATTCATAAATCCTGGAAGAGGTTAGATTTTATTTGACGGCATTATTTGTTCAAATATTTTGGGATAAATTACTGGGGCAATCCTTCCAGAGCCATCACTTGAGCAGCCCCCCCAAAGTGCTTTACATTGTTAATCACATTCACCCATTCGCACACCGATGGAGACGGCTGACCAACGAGGTGCTCAGTCCATTCATTGGGAGCAGTCTGGGGTTCAATGTCTTGCTCAAGGACACTTTGACATGTGGACCTGTGACCTTCCAACTGAGAGATGACCTGCTCTACCAACCAAACCACAGCCGCACCGTCATTAAAAAAAAGGTACAAAAATATTTGGCGGTGAGGCTGACGAACTTAACAGGAGTGATTGTGTGCGTGTCAGGATTCCTTCCTGCCATGTCTGGGTTTCGAACTCATGTCCCACTAGTCAAGGTCATATATGAAAAATGTCTACTGGACACTCACTGCACTCAGTTTTCTGATTTCATTGTAATTAGGAAACAGGAGCAAGGCACTGGTCTTGGAGACTTTGGGCAATATGTAACATCATTTGTATTCACTTGTATGATTGACTTTTACTAAACAAGTGCATCTTATCTGTAAATTACAAAATATTTTAATGAATTCGTGAAATAAGTGAGTTAAACACACCATTGACAATAGTCTCTCAGTCTCACTGCATGCTTAAAGGTTAGAAATTAAACTAATTTAACTCGCACAATATCCAATCTGCAGACCCTCCCCTTCGTTGCTCATCCTGTGAAATGTTCAAAGTGAGTTCGGGGATCCTCATGTCAAGTTTCAGTTGCTGCAGGGAAAACAATAACGGCATTAAAACTAGCCAAGACTAAATTGCAAGTTTCACCCTCTGTGAAAAGGAAGCAGCCAAGTGGACATAACTACATTAAAAAAATCCTATGTTCTGAAAAGATAATGGCTGTATTCACATCGTATTTACTCACTGGAGACCAGGTTGTTGAAGTAGCAGTGTTCCTGACACAGACGTCTAACAAATAAATCCCCGCTGGTCAAGCAGAGACGTTGACCCTTGTGCTAAGCCGAGACTGAAACACAATTCAACGCCGTCTGTAAACCAGTTCAAACCCTGCACGTGAGGATTAGAATATCTTGTGGAGCATTTTCCTCTCTGGCTCCTTAAACCCACAGATCTGTTGCCTAATCAGAACCTCTGAGTCCATTCTGTTTATTCTTCACGCTATCTTAAGCAACATACATTTTTCTCAACCCCAGAGCCCCGGAGGCCTGGCTAGTATATAGACTTTCCATGCCTGGTATAGGAAAATATCAAGAATCAAAAGTGACCTACTTGCAGCTTTCAACAAAAAAAAAAATAACACACAGGTAATGTATATGTAACCATTACGAAGAAACCTGAGAAGATGTATGTGGCTTAGTATGGCTATTTATCAATGCTAAAGGACTATGCCCTCCAGAGATCTGAGCTCTTCATTAGGAATCGCCAGACAAAGCGCCATACGCCACCATGGGATAAAAACCTGATATTGTCAATAAATGAATTAAGGAAAAAGTCCACCCAGTAAAAAGCATCTCGACATTCTTGTATGAAGCTGACTCACATTAAATGCCTGCACCACTTGACTCTCCATGAAAGCTGAGCGAGGAGACCAGGGGTGAAATGGGTGGGTGTTTTTGTGCTATTCATTGATACAGAAAAAGAATTCTCAAATTGAGTGTTTTGAATGGGCTGGAGAGAGAAAAGCATCCATTCCAAGTTTCAGTCCAACAAATTTTTTTTTGTTTGTCTCTGCAGCTCTGCATCAGAAACAAGCGGAATAACAGAAAGCGCTAACCACGATTTATCCTCAAAACACTTATTTACTGTGTCGCAAGCTTCGACAAGATCAAAAGTATTTGCTCAGTCAAACTAGAGTTAAAATGCTGCAGAATGTCTGCAGAATTCAATAAGAAGTAAGCCTATACTTAAGGTAAGAAAATTGACCATGGATCACAACTATTGGTGTGTATCACCATCTGTCCGGAGAAAAAAATAAAAAATACATCACAGATCTCATCTGTCCAAGCATCAAAGAGAGCTGGATCACAGGCTGTCCTGTCGTCCATTTGTCCAGATCACAAGCTCCTTTATAATTATATAAACAACAGTTAATGGACAAAGATGGCATCAACCTGAATGACCCGTTTAACCATGAAAGCCGACGACACTTTGTGCAGTGACGAGCTTCAAGGCTCCTCAATAGATCAATGTGGAACAGGAGAGCATGACACGATGTCATCCCATGCGACACACACCAGAGGGATAAAATATAACCAGTTCAGCAACGCAAGGGTGAGACTGAAGCAAAACCTTTCGGCGCACAGATTTTTAAGGACTCATTATAAACTAGTTCGGATCTAAGCAACAGACTTGGATGGAGAATCATTATTAGCTTTTACTGTTTTGAATGCTCTTCATTCCCAAATGAATCAAGCTGGGATTCAGACAGATTGAGACCATTCTTCACTTTGATGTTTTGCAAATCCTACTTAGCACATGAAAGAGGAGCATAAACCTCCGAACAGAGAGGGACAAGATGGGGGAAGGAGGAGGAGGGGACATCACCAACATTATATAAGCTCCATCTCCTCTTTCAATGTCATTTCAATGGCAGATGATTTTTTAAGGAGGGCCCACCGAATATAGGACTCCGGATTTGTGACGCACGAAAGCGAAATAAGACTGAAACATGTGCTGGCAGGCCTGTGATGAACATTAAAACACGTCATGGTTGAAGAACTCTTGCTTACCTCCAGAAATGAAAAGCGTGCAGCGGGCTGCACGGACTGCACGGGCTAGTGGGAGTGGGGCTCAAGCTTCGGGGAGTAAGGCTGCAAGTTAAATGGAGTGGAGTGAATAGTTGCCCTTTATCACACACACACACACACACACACAGGACAGAAAGAAAAAACCCAACTCCCCTCCAGGATACGTGCCCAGATAAAGCTAACAGCATTTCGAGGAGTAAATGATCCCTATCGGATGGACAGCGTGTTGGTCTGGTGTTCTCTAGTGTTGGTTTGACCCCAAAGATTTCAAAACAGAGAAAAGCCAATCAGGCTTCTTCAAAGCCCACAGAATGATCATTGTCAAAGGCAAGATTAACCTCCATTTGCCAAATATGCTTGCAATAAGGTGTCTCTGATCCTTCTCTTCATCTGTGTGGTGTCTTGTATGCAGCCCTGTCAGGAGTGGCACTGCAGAGCATCAGGTTGACATGCTGAATTACTTTTACTGCAGTGGCCTTCAAAAAATAAAAAATAAAAATAGCATTACTACACTGTAACACACTCTAGGCATGACTAAATTAGCGTCTACTGTACCTGGCGACTCGAAAACTGGTGGATGTACAGATGTTTGACTTTACTCTGTTGAAGATCGCCAGTGTTGTCCAACAAGTATAAAAAGAAACTGCTGTTTTAGAACAACAGTGAGCCATTTTATAATTTGAAAGAATACATTTCACACCTATTTTAACAGCTATGTGTAAAGAAAGTAGATCAAAAATAAACCTTTCTTGCCTGTGAGTATCGATTGATAATTACAACTAGTTGCATCTGTAGTCCGTCTCACTTATTTTATTACTTTATGGTTCAATGACAAATAACTATTAAACTTCATGTCAATTCATTCTATCCAATCCAATTAACCAATATGCCATACCTCTATTACTCGAATCAATCACTGGTCTCCGTTGTATCCTATTTTACTTTAATTGATTCCATTCCAAAAGACTCTCAGATGCATTTGGTTAAAACTACAAATAAGATTCTAAACTTAATAAATTCAGATTCAGGTCTTCATTATGGAAACCTCCGATCCTCTCATCAACTCGCTGATATTTGGAAAAATGTATTTATAGATAATCCACCTCAGTAGATTATTGGCAATGATATAGAAACACGGTAGATTGACAAATATTCTTAGATTTCATTCGTTATTCTGAACCAGGTTTGAACACATGGAATTAGGGCAAACTCGAGATTGAACAATATCCCTCTTGAGCAAGCATTTACAAAATGAGAGACGAATCCTTTGACAGATCATGCAGTTTTTATTACCATAAAAATGTCAACAAGTTATGAAATCTCTGGTTCATTGAATCAATTCATTTCTCTGTGCAGATATAAAGGCTTCAGTGAGAACTTATAACAGGCAATCAGCCCAATTATGCCCGCATGCAGATTTTTAATCCTCGATGGAGGGAACCATATCAAATTCCTTGCTGACCTAAATAAAAAAAATGCATCAAGTCGAGCAATGACAGTGGCAGTGTGGGGAAGGGGATGCTGACATGTTCACAGTCATTCACTGCTTTCCATCTTATTGATCACATCCGACAATAAGATGCACTGCATCGTTGCTCCTGGTGAGCTTCTGCTACGTCTGCGTTGTGTCCGTTTTTTTTTTTTCCCCCTACATGTGCACTGTTTGTTTGTGTCACGCCAGCAAATAAAGCATGTTGCGGCAATCCTCCGCGTGACAACATTATCTCTTCATCAAACACGTACACACACGTGCATGAAAATGCAAATCTGTGAACACACATGCAGCGATGTTAGCACAAGCGAGGGTAAGCCGCTGTTGCTTGGCTGGGGAAAAGGATTTGACATTAGACTTCCTGCTGCAGATGCTGCAGCTGCTAATGCTAACACAGCACACAAACAGAGTGAGACACAGACAAACATGACACGCAGAGACAGATGAAGCCACCACACTGCAGAGGAAGCTGCCTTCCCGGTAGGACAACGGAGGAAAAATACTCACTCTAGCGTCAGCCCTGGAATTCTCAGCCTCTCCCGCTGGGCTTTCATGGCTGAACTGTGCTCGTTTGCTCTATTGTGGTCATGATATGCACTCACACAGCCTGCCTGCCTGCCTGCCTGCCGTCCCCCCCCCCCTTTTCCACTGACAAAGAGCCAAACCCAGCCGCCACAGTGCGATGAGACGGATTGGTTTTCTCTCCCCCCCTTAGGAAAGGGGAGGAGGGGTTAAAAAATAAAACAGAGGGGGTCTACGGCTCTTGTTTTGGTCTTTCCACGTTCCACCTTGAAGCTGTCAAATAAGATCCTCAGTTGCCTGCGGAGGGCACGGAGGCAGGACAATACCCCTTTCTCCCCTCCCCTAATACACGCCCCCTGCTCCTTCAAACGCATGCACAGTCGTTGCCCCCCACCACCAGCAGCCGCAGCAGCACCACTCCTCCTCCTCCTCCTCCTCCTCCTCCACCAGCTGGTGACATGCTACACGGCAGAAACGAAGGCGTTGAATTAAATCTACATTTGTGTCTTCTCCTCTGCGTGCAGTCACCTTGACAGATGCTAAACGTGAGGCGCGTGCTGTACAACGCAGTGTGACCACGAGCGCGGAGATGATGTCATCTCGGAAAGAGAAACATAATGCAGCACCGACAGCCAAGTCCACGTCCGTCAATGTACAGGGGGGGGGGGGGGGGCAGAAATAGAGAGACGGAGAGAGAAAAGAACAAACAAAACAAAACAAACAGGCAACAGGCGTTTAACCTTGCAGGCAAACGGACGTGAAATGAAGGAGGCTCGAGTGTTTTCCTGTGACTGAAACGCAGAGTTAGTGAAGTGGGATCACAATGTACCAGAGTGTCCCGGGTCCCTGCAGGAACTCAAACCACACTGGAGGTCACAGCTTATCGTCAGTAAAAATAGCCCGTGATGAATCTCATCCACACTTATTGTTATAGAAAATCCATGGCAGGACCATCAAGAGCTCCATAAGTCAAAATGAATCAATGACTCACTGGCAGGACATTGCCTGCAGATGAACTGCTGAAATGAGGGAGGTGATTACAGACAATCTCGCTGCACTTCCCAAAAAAATGTGTTTGCGATGAGTCAGCATTGGTAACGGCCGCGTCGATGATGGCTTTGTTAAATCTGGACAAGAAACATAGAAAGCAGAAGTCAGCTGCTGCTGCTGCTGCTGCGCTCGCCGCTTCACTTTACTAATGAATTCTTTATCACTGCTAGAGTGCATGAGGAGCCGAGAGGAGCTGCAGGTGACAGCAAACACTGCATTAAAGCTTCGAACCAGGAGGTGACGCGAGGAGGTGAAGTGGAGCGTGAAAAGGAGCCCGCTTGGACCAGCAGGTCAAGAGTGAGCATCCAAACAGATACTGTGGAGAAGAAAGACCTCTGTTTGTCAGATTTATTTATTTATTATGAATCAATATTAATGCTTATCTGACCATGTTTTCTCTGTACAGGCTGATTTCTTTCTCTCCCTAAAGGTCAACTTGACCAAATGCCAACACTGCCAGGATGCTACACGCTGCTCTGTGGGCTGGAATGACAGGACCACGAGTGAAATAAGCAGAGTGAAAGAAAGAGAATGACACAAAGACTGGAATATGCCGACCTCACTGTGTCATTCTGACTGATAATACACACTCTTTAAACAAGCAACCACAACTAATAAATGTGTCACACAACATCTCAGTCATTAATAGTGTTTTTTTTTATCAATTATTACTACACTCTTTTTAAATATAGTATGTGATCTTTTACAATGTTCTAACATTTAAACAGACTGCAATGACTGGTTTCAATGACCCGTACATTATTAAATTACAATAACATAAGATAAATAAAATAATTAAAGAAATATTTAAAATAGGTCAAGGTTTATATTATCATTGAATATAAGCAACAGACTGGATGTAAAATTAATTAGCTCTCAATGTAACAAAACAGCAGTTATAGCTGAATACCAAACTTTGCCTTTGTTTTTCACAAACTTTAGTTGCAATTCACATGGAACTTAAGTAACTGATGATGTGTGCGAGTTGGAGGATTTTACCCTGAAGATTATTAGGCTCGATTTAATGCCTGCAACTGTCCAACCTGTTATTTTATTGGTTGTTTAGGTTATATAAATGTGATTTAATCACCAGCAATTCAGTGTGGGAGAAGTTTGCGACTTAATTCATGATGCAGTTATTGATCTCATTCAGAGGTCTGACATTTGAAGCAGCAGAGTATTGAAGAAGTAAATATTATTTGAAATCTGACATGCGCCTATAATCTGGGAGAGTAACTTGATCTGTGATGAACGAGTTAAGGAAGTGGATCCGACAGCATCTGTTAAACTGAATGTAACTGAAGCTACAGTCAACAGGTCCTGGTTACTACCCCCGTTGCATCTTGGGAGGGGTTAATGCGGCACAACAAGTTTGGTACCCGCACGAGCCCCGGGTGCAACACGCCGTGTGTCTGTGCTGATGACAAGAAATCAGATTCGGTTCCAACATAATGGCCAACAAATCAAATGAGAACGTCTCGAGCTGTGCACTAATGATTGATTTCCAGATATTTAATGGGACCCAGCAAAGGACTTCCAGCTATTAAGGTCAGCCTATAAATAGTTCAGTCATCCTTCAACTAGAATGACTCATGTTGAAAACAACTCCAAATAAGACTATCTGAAAAGGTGCAATCTGTCACTCCTGAGGCCAGGAAAAAGAAATGACAATAACAAATGTCCTGATACGAGACAGGGAGAGTGTGGAAAAGCCTAATATCACTAATTAACTGGCTTGTTGACATTAGGCAGAGTGTTAATGACATCAAACTTTCAGTAGATGGCTCTCTGTCACCGGAAAACCTCAGAGGGAGCTCTGTGCTGTGGAGGAGATAAACACCATCTACTCTCCCTTGGTGTGAATGGAAGATAAATAGACGGAGAGGGTAAGCGGTCCAGATTGCAGATCATTTTCACAAACACATAGACTCAAACACACACATTAAAGCCAAGCACGACTGACACAACGCTGCAGATTAAGGCGAGCTTAGTAGTTTTAAAATAAATATGTGGAGAGTATATCTTTGGTAGAGCTGCTACTTCTCCACATGAGGAGAACATGATGAGGATGCAGTGGAAGGTCCAACCACGACCCACTGGAGTGACGATACAGATCATCGATAACTGTGTTGGTCTGGAAGCAGCGACATTGAAATGCATTGTGATCGATGACTGGTGAAATAAGTGTTGCTTGTTCTTTGTTCGTAAAAACAAACTGACTTTTTGTTCTGGAATTATTCAAGTCAGTTTTTTTTACTGGTCAATATTTCACTAAACTTTGGATTACTGGAAGAGAAATCGGCTCATTTGTACTGAAGTAAAAAGGTTCGACTGCAACTAACATGAACCTTAGCCTGCATGCACAGCAGCAACTCTGAAACTTTATAAAGGAGTAACTCATTTATTTATATGTTGCATTTTCAGCTTTCTCAACATTTTTACTTTGTAAGTAAAACAAAGTTCATTGGCCTGGTGTTGAAATATTCAAACTTTCCTCAAAGATGAGTTCCAATTTTATTCATTCATATTCCTCTTTTGAAAGGATAAAAAAAAAAAAATCAGTTTGATAACTTGTATTTCTATGTCAGACCAAAAAGCACACACAACATGGTCGATTATGTCTAAATATCTATTTTTTATTATGGCTCTCTTTTGAAGTCTCAAAGATACTTGTTCAACAAATATCTGTAAAAAAAAAAAAAGCTACACTTCAATCAGTATTTTTTTTTTCTTTCACTTCCTGTAAAAACGGCACTTTTGGTGAATATTTGAAGGAGTGAGTGTAGTGTAACAGCGTTCAAGCCAGCCTGTTGGGGATTGTATGATACACAGGAAATTACAGTTTTATTCTGTGCAATCAGTCAAAGTCAGTCAATTTAAATACACGGAGAAAACTCACATTTTCATGAATTTATAAAAACCCTCCGGACGCGACGTGAGAAGGTCCGGCTTCGAGGACGTTTGGTCATCTCACACATGAGCGTGCTCTCCGTTGGCAGGCTGAGGTCATAAATTACTTTCTGGCTCACACGTTTATTTTTAGAAACAAATACCAGTGATGTGCGTCCATTGTCGTGCACTGCGCACACAAGAGGCCAATCTGAACAAGAAACTTCAAGCTCTCGTCTCTCAATGGGGGCAACTTGGCAAAAAATAAAAAATAAAAAATAACCCACAAATCTGAAGCCACTTTCTGGTCTCCAAACAGAAGTGCTGCGGTATCCAAGGTCACGAGAGGCTCGATGCTCTAAATATAAATCAGCTGGTAATCTCAGCACGGTGTGTTAGTAATGGGTCACCTCCATTACAGCAGGTGCCCCCTCTGGTGAGGTGCCAGCGAGAGCATCAAGGTGTCATGGGGGGGTAGAAACTCCATCTCCCACCATAAAACACATCAAACCACAGCAGAAAAGATATCCAGGAAGTCTATTATGTCTCCACACGTAGCCATGCCTCCACCGGCCGAGATTCACCTTTAAAAACCTGCCGGGCCGAGACCTGAGTGGCGGCCGGAGGATTGTTTAATTCACTAGAAATGACCCCTCTCTCTCTCTCTCTCTCTCTCTCTCATGACAGACCACAGAGAATTACTACCCATCTACTGCAAAATGAAAGCCTGATAAAGCGAAGGTCCACTCTAAATTCAGTCAATCGCACTATTTAACAAGCGCCAAAGCAAACCACCTGAGATGACTCTTGATATCCAATTTCACACTGGGGTGAAAATTGACTGCGGCCATACAAGATAATCTTTCTTTTAAAGATCAAGACACAACGTTAATTAAAAACTTCACTACCGGGGTTAATTTGGTGGTATTTACTCCCTCAAACAAAGATTGAGCCTATAAGTGTTCACCTAGTTTCAGGAGTTACAGGAATATATAACACAAATCCTAAATCTAAAAAATTTAATATTTCAGAATTGGACTATAAATAATTTGATTGCAGCTTTGTTATGCATTTCAGAGTGGTTCAGTGTTTTATTATTACGTCCAACCTTTTCTGAAGCTGTAATTTACAGATGTCTCTTGAATGCAACATGAATGATAAGAAGAGGAAACAAAATATAGAATTTCTTAATAGCCAATGTAGGTTGTTGTTTATTAGCATTAAAGCAAATTAAACAAATGGTTGCAACAAAACCTCCCTTCTTAAAAATTAACCAACTGAAAGACGACAACCTCCTCTAGAGAAGGATTTACTTTGTGATTTTGTGTTACACAGATAATTTTACCAGCGGATCTAATAAATCACCAAACTCAAATAAGAGTTTGGTGATATTATGGATTTGACAGTAAAGCTCCACCAAGCTTCCAACTCGAGGTTTAATCAGTCAACATGTGCGGCAGTACAAATCTTCAAACATCTCATAAAGCTCTTTTAGTTTGACAAGAAGTCATAAGATTTCTATTGGTACTTACAAACTGCCTCTTCTGGGAAGACTCAGCTCCTTCTGTAAAAGAAAAGAACAGAGATATAAGCAAGGATTTAAACTAGATTTAGAACAGTTTTTTTTTTTTTTTTAGTTTTCCAACTTTCATGAAACACTGGAAAAAGTCAATACAGATCACAAGAAGAAAAATAACTTAGCAAATATGCTAAATGCGAGAAAGCAGATGTGCTTATCAATTGATTATATACGTTTGATCAGATCCAGAGGAGATCACAGAAAAATGAAAGTGGGGAATTTGGAAGTTAAAGCGCCGTCTTTTTCAGCTCAGGTGGCAGAATCACAAGTTTGAAAAAAAAAAAATAGAAAAAAGGAGTGAACATATGGAGGGGAGATCACAGAGCAGGTGTGAAACTGTTACATCCGTTCCCAGAGAAACGACGCTCAAGAGATCTGCATCTGGATCTCAAACCGCCCGCGCCCAATCCATCCGTTGCTTCATGTTATTTAAAATTAATGTGTGGAAACATTCATGTTGACCGTGTGCTCATGTTCACGAGCGGGAAACACAATTTTGATTGATTTGTATGCTCCACGTCGAGGAGAATCCCACAGGAGTGGTATTTGCAGTTCTGCCATCAGCGTGAACGTATTCCTGCTTTGAAAGCAGCTCGTCTCTTGTGATATGAACCGGGTTGGGTGCTGATGTGAAATGTGTCAGTCTGCTGTGTCGCAGAGTTTAATGCGATGAAAATCAGCTTAACCAGTCCAGCGTAAAAAAAATGTGTATTTACAAATGGAATGTTTTACTTTGAAGCATTTCTTGACACCTCAAACTTTGTCCATTGAAAGGCAATTTGCACTTGAATAGGACTTTAAACATCGACGTGAATTTGTGTATTTTCTTTTACTTTTTGACTCCGGTCCCAGTTTAATGGATTTGTAGTTTTTCATTACTTCTGTAGTTAAAAAAAACAAAAACAAACAGAAAACAATGGAACAGAGCTTTGCACTTAAATATTACCAATTATGGTGGCACTTCTTCTGTATTACAGTATAATCAGACCACAGTGTCACATATGTCACATGAGCATCGCAGTCCGATTGAAAATATACAATAATTGTATAAAAAAACAAACAAAAAAAACAAACTGCATATACTATTTTCGTACCACATTTTAAAAATAATTTTAGAACCATGAAGTGTAAATTAATCAAGTCAAAATGACGTAGAAATCTGTATAACTCATCTATTAAGGGAAGACTTCTTATCCCAAATGGCTGGAATTCATTTGCAAATGCATTTATTTGCAGTATTCTATCTGGTCTGGGGGGTAAACAGGCTCTAATTAGCAACCCCCACCCTCTTCAGATGCCACTCCAGTAAAAGAAAGAGTCAAAAGCGGAGCAGTTTGCAGTTATTGACTGAGGCTTATGGTCTAATTTCATTGGGTTGATAACAAACAGGTGGCCCCTGAAGTAAACAGAGTTTGACACCCATCGCCTGACCAGTATTCAGAAAGCACCTCCACCTCCTTATTAATCCAAAAAGAATGACACCATATCTGTCTCGCACATTGATCCTTTAAAAACCACAAGGTATTTAGAGCGAGAGGCAGCCCTGGAGGCAGTCGCACAGAGGTCAGGATAAACCGTGCATACTGAAACAAACCCCTCATTGATTTGTAGAGGGATTACTGAAGCTCGCACAAGCTTGTTACTTGGAGGATAATACAGATGCAGAACATTTCCAGGGTTGCAAACTCCCTAATAATAAAACATCTCTCCAATCGTGGCTACAACACCATGAAATGTATACAAGTATTCTTTGCATTTTAGCATTATTCTGTCGTCTATCAAACTTTATCCAACTCGGGGTCAGTGGAAACACATGCGCAATCACACCTGCAGACAATTTAAGAGTCACAAAATCAGCCTCCAATTCCCCACATGTACCGGTAGAACACAGAAACTCGAAACAGGAAAGTCCCCAATCCTAAACTCAGACTGGTGACCTTCTGACGAAAAGGCACTGGAAGTGCAAACCGCTGCACCACTGTACAATCTTGTTTTGAGCATCACAAACCATTTTTCAATTAAAAATATCATTTTCTGTTGGTTTTATTGCTTTTAAATAAATGAAAAGGTAACTTTAAGTATGATGGGTCATACAGAGAGAGAGGGCTGTGTGCTGGGTCAATGTTAAAAATTAAATGTAGTCACTGGAATGTCATCCAGATTGTCTCAATTATTGAATGCTCTGCACTTAAGATTTTTATTTATTTAATATTTTTTTTACTTTTTATCCTGGGTCTATCTGAAGTTGAACTCCATCCAAAATGAAAGCAAAAATGTCATTGAACGTCATGTATCGTTAAGCGAGATGTGGTTATATGTATTATATGCATTACATATATACAAACTTGGAATGAAACAAAACCAACATGCAAAAAAAACTAAATCAACCTTTTGCCCAGACCATATTCAAATGACCACAGATTGAATATTGACTGCTCAATATGTAAAAACAAGCCATGTACATGAATATTGTGACCCCCAGTGGTCACAGGACACACAACACAGTCTGCCATTTACAAGAAACAAACTTTGAGATCTCTAACTGTTCTGGGAGGACGCCAGAGAAAACAAAGACAAAAGCCCATGTGTGGAGGCTGAATGGATCATATATAGAACTTTGACTGAAGGTTGTAAGCAAAAAAATAATAATTTTTGCAAACAAACTGTCATCACGAGGGAAAACCTTTATAAGTGTATTATGACTCCAAATGAGTGATATAACCATTTTTTCTTTATCAAAAACAATTACCTTAAATTCAACATCAATAAGTGTATTTCATTGAGCACAAATGCCATCTATATATGAACATTGTGGTTAATTATACACTTGAACTTCCCCACACAATTAAGATGCTAGAATGAGAAAAGTGCATCTTTAACTTATTTTGTGGCTTTGATGTGGGAATATTACACGTGAAAATATGTTATTACCCACTTTTAGATCTGATCCATTTCTTTTGTTCTGAAATATTGACTTTTAATCAAATATATTTGAGTATTCATACAAAATGTGTGTTGAAATCATATTTTTGGAATAAAGAGTACAATTTTCTTTACACTACTTTTGGAGCCTGTTGATTGATATAAAGTGCATCCCTGTGTGTGTATTTTTGTTTTGAGAAACTTGCATGACTTTATTGCAAATCTTCGAAATAATGCATTTGTCAAGTTTTGTTACCTTGTGCCAGCTTGCAAGTTATGCAAGTAAAAAGCCAGATTCTCTGGAGTATTTATTAAATTCTCATTTCTGAAAGCCCCTCAAAATGTGTGGGGATGGAGTGAAGGTTTCATTGAGTTCATTCTCGTATATTAAATTAATGTTTTTATTAAAAGTGAAAGCTGTATTGGATTTTAGACCATGAACGTCACTGCTGCTGCTGCTGCTGCTGCTGCTTCTGTAGATGCGTCGGCGACACATGAACAGCCAAGCAGTTCAAGGACTGATATGAGGCACAATGACAGGGGATGCACACCGTGTACCGGTCACTTCATCCTCTTCAGTCCTCACAGCACCATCCGCATAATTAGAGCAGATTCTCCAGAGTGTTCAAAACATGCCTCTGTGAAATACACGAAAACTCTGCACTTCGGATTATTTTAAATCCCGCTTGCTCTATGAGAGCAGAATCTAAATAGCGAGTCTTGAGATCTGCTTTGAGGCTCTCTATATCTGACCAATGTGATCAGTAGACGCTCCCAATGTCTAATAAAAACCTGATAAGAGTGTGCTCCTTTATTGTAAAACACCGTAGGACATGGAGCCGATGTGTATCGGCTGCTACAGTCAGCAGAAAAAGTGCTAAGCCCCTCTCTCTCTCTCTCCCTTTGCTATCAATTAGGGCTTAATGTCTGGCTTCCCCTGCTGCCGACAGACGACCAAGGGCAGAGAGTTTCCTTGAGAGACATGACCGCAGCCAACACAACACTAATTACCAAGCAGGGAATGACTTACACCCATGCAAACTCCACCAATCACAGCACGACAAACCACAGTGTGAGGCCCAGAATACGAGTCCCGTACAGGTAAATCATGTATAATTAACACATGCCTCAGGAAATTATTTACATAAAGTAACGTACGGTTTCCCGGGGACGATTTCCCCGCTTATGCTTTTGATGCTTGACCCTTTTGACATTTTTCTGAGTAAGCAAAGCGTGCGCAGAGAAAAGGGAGGCTTTATTCCTGACAGCAAATGTATTCAGAAGGCACTGCGTGACACGATTTTAATGAAACGCAGTGGTGACACACATCCCAATTCCAGCTCTACCTCCAGCTAATGTTTGGTTTTCTCTTTGTCTCAAAATTGCATTTCCTTGTGCAAATAAATCTGCCTTGACCTCGCACAAATTGGGAAATCAAATGAATGCACTTATTCCCACAAACAATGGTCTCGTTGAAAAGATTAGGCAAAAGCATCAATCCTGAAACCGCCGAGCTTATAGAAACTAAACACAATCTCCCAACAACCTAATAAGAATTTAAAGATTTAGTGCAGCAGATTGTCATTTATCCTACTTTTTCACCTTTATCTTGAAGCTTCTAGGTTTGTGGGTTGGTCTGTAGAGGGTGGGAGGGTGTGTTTGTATACTTTGCGCTGAATTTTATTGTATGAAAGGGTTCAGCTCAGTTAATTGTTGTTTATTCAATGCATCAATAACCTATAATGCTTTTTTCAAAAGCGGGGGGGGGTTGGAGCTAATCACAGCTGACTGTTGGTATACAGGTCGCCCTTCCATCGCGGTTCAAACAGAGACGCTATAAACGCTCACACCTACAGGCAATTTAAAGCAACTAAAATCAAATGTTTAATGACACAACGGCGAGAACGTGTAAACGGACACTGGGGAGATTCTCATCGCTTCACCACCGTGTTATTGGTTCCTGCAGCATGAATAATTCATTACTCTTTAATAAAAGGCACAAATCAGGGCCTTTACCAATGCGTCAGTCCGTCTCGTCGAGTCCATTCACTTGATCATAAAGAACTGAGCGGTTATCTGAGGAGTAATCGGATAATTGTAATAATATGATGTGAACATGTACATGTACGAGCGCTTCAGAACTGCCGTCAACACCAAACCCTGGTTTGTATGTTTCCGTCTATTGTCGGAGGACATAAATAAGTAGTGACGTCTGGTCTTGTTTAACATAGGTACATGTACGGTCTTATCAATAGTGTGTACATTTTTTCAAAACTAAACATGTTCCTCTTCACAGCAGAAGTGGGTGCTTTGTTAAATTTCTGCTGCTCCATGCCAGGTTGTCAGTTCCTCCATGTTGTGAGAATTGTGAAATAGATCATGCGTACATGCACAAAGACATCAGGCTATTGGAGGAGGGGTGAGTCAAACAACTGCCATTATCTCACAAAGCATACTCTACACTCTATTTAGATCAGGATTGTCCAACATAAGGCCTCTGGATCGATACTGGCCTGCCAAACTACCCCAAAAATCTTACATAAAAAAAAAAAAAAAAGTGTTTAAAAAAAATCTGAAACCCGAGTAGCCATACTGTCGGGGTGAGTTTGTATAAAATAAACAGCGATAGGAGAAGTTTAATAGTCATTTCACTGCATTTTGCAGCAGAAGGTTTCAATTAAACTGGCTTCATGTCGACATTGTAGTAATTCTTTTGGTTTGTGAAAATATTGACTTTTTTTTGAAAATCACATCTCTGCATCTCAGCAAATGAAAACTTTACATTTAAATGTTACTATATCATTATTTTATGGGTCTGGCCCACTCCAGATGAAATTGAGACGTATGTGGCCCCTGAATGTGTTTGACACAATAACCGATCGCTTCAGAAACCTGACAGTGATTGAATTTTTCACAAGTAAACAGGCTCGGTATTAGTCTCAGCTGTTGCTGCATGTCAGGAAACTGATCAGTTTCTTTCCCTCATTATTTTTCCTGCGACAAACTCAAAATTAGGAGCCACATTTCCCCCTCTGATGCCTCCAATGAGCAGGTGTCACTGATTGATAGTTGGCTGAGCAAAGTTTTGCCTTTGTTATGTGACAATTATTTTCAACCAGAACTGAGCTTGGAACTGATTCATGATGGGGAAAACCTGAAACAAAGAATCAGAGAATACATCATTACAGAGCGAGGAGGAATTAAAAACGATGACACTTGCTGTTCCAGTGGTCTTCTGACCTCACAGACGTCAGAGGATTTATGTGACGTGTGGATTTCACCTCTGGGAGCTCCAAAGACTTTTGTTTTTCTTGACGTGGTCGGAGTCTGACCTTTCAGATCCATGCAGGTTTTACATAAACAGCAAAAAGACCAAAAAACAGGAAGGAAACTCTCATTCAGTGGCATTTTAGTTGTCAGTGTCATTTAAAATGTGATCAATCAACAACTAATACTACTTGAGGTAGCACTTAATAATGTATAATTTGTATATAGTAGTGTACAAACGGATTCAAATAGAGATGGACCAATTAAAAATTATATATTGATAAAAGATGGCATTAAAATACAGTTGAAGGAAAGAAAACAAATAGCTAATGATTGAAGATTAAGAACAGAATAAAAAAGTTAGATAATGATTATTTAAATACTCATAAAGCTGCAATAAATTATGATAATCAATTAGTACTGTAGTTTAAGGGATATATATATATAGTGATATATATTTCAATTATGATACAGTATTTAACAATGTGAATACAACTGGATAAATGGACAATTAAAATTTTTCATGTTAAAAATAAAGTCAACACCGCAGTCCTTTATCATTACTAAATTGATTTACAACTGTTCCCAACAGTGTTTAACCAATTACTGACCACTTATTGAAGATTATTGTGCATCTTCTCAGGAATTCAAGGTCAATAAAATACACTTGTGTTTGACAGCTTTTCACAACTAATATGATTTTCGAGTGATTTCTCCTTTCTGCCAAAATATTCGACGGGTTTACTTTTAGTTCGACATGCCCCCAGAGAACTATCAAGAAATCAAAACCCTCACACTGAACTTTTTTCTAAAATTAAAATCAAACAGTTTCATCTCCAACTTTAATATTAAGAGAGCGTTGGGTAATTAGCTGCGTATAGATTACACACATCTAATGAGATGAGCTCTGTATGTGATCGTTTTACAACACTAAATGTCATCGAGGACGGCAACACCGACATGTTTTTTTTTCTTCTTTTTTTTTCTTTTTTAAATGTCAGCGAAATGTGAAACATAAATACAAGCATTTCCATGAAGTGTAACGATCGTCTCTGGGCTGCAAAGCTGTCAAACACGCAACACAAACTCGCATTAAAAAAAAACAAATCTTTAGGCTCTCAGAATTCCAGTCAGGAAAACTAAACAGCAATGAAAACAAATCGTGTTGCATTTAATCACTTGTTTATCTTTACAATTGTGACACCATGAACCTGACAGTGCGTTTTGTTTTACCGGCTAAATGTCAATCGATGCCTTCCGGCAGTAACATTTCATCTAAAAAGACACCACATCAAAGCTGGGGTGTGGCTTTGGGGAAGATAAAAAAGGCCTATGTGTAAGGCTTTATTAATAATTCCCCTTGATTTATTTAGGGCTTTTTTTTTTTTGGGGGGGGGGGGGGGGGGGGGGGTACATCTCAACATCAAAAGTGTACTTAGTTTAACTGCACTTTTGAAGCTGGAGAGGAAATCCCACCCAGTGTCACAGAGTAAGACATAAAATCATCAGACTCGGCGACGTCCAAGTGAAAAAGGAGCGATATTTCCATCATTGTTTCATCATATCTGCCTATAATTAATTTTTTTTTTAAATGAAGAGATGACCTCTCAGGATTGATTATGAGACACTTGACCAATTCGCAACAGTGCTGACGCTACTGGAACCCCCCCCCCCCACCCCCAAATCCAACTCTCAGCAAGGAGCCGCCTCAGGGTCACTTTAAACAAGAGGGAGATTCTAAGCAAACACATGGAGATGAAATAAATCAACAATCCGCTTGGATTCATAACCACGCCATCAACAGATGGTGTTACAAAACAAAATTCACACACAAGTTAAAAATGTAACTTAATCCTATCATACATTTTCTATGAACATTAATCTTTTTTTTTTTTGTATATTATGTAATTGTAGCAAACCTATATTGGCTCCAATACATTCATATTAAATATTTCATTGATTGATTTTTACTTAAAGTTTGCAGATAAAAAGTCAAACTACAGGTTTTTCTTTTATTTATAATCATTAGTCTTCTCATTATTCTTCTTGCGCTTATTATCTGATTTATCAAAAACACGATGACTTTTACTTATGTCAATAAGAGTTCTTATTTTCAAAGATGTAAAATTCACCCATCTATACGATGGGAGTATTTTAAAGCTTAAAGCCCCTCAACAAATAGGTCGAATGTGAATTACGAAAAGCGTCCTCAAAACATTTGCTTCATTTAACCTCAATGCTGTTTGAAAGTCAGAGACAAAGTGTGTGTGGCGATTAGAAAAGGTCAAAGGGATCAATAGAACTAGTTATCTACTCCAAACACGTGTGGTGAATAGGAAGCCGACTTCACATTAAAGAACTGATGGAGGATCGTTTTTAAGTGCATGCATCGATCTGCAGGGACAAACAAAGGGGCCTGGACGTTCATACACAGTGAGCAGCCTGAATCCTCAACATACAGAAGCAACATGTGAACTGCTGATTTCCATCGACTGCGACAAGCGCATCGGTGAAGTCAAACCTACTGTCTAAAGTAATATTTTCCACCATTATGCCCCAGTGCAATCTCAGACACATCGATTTCTTCAGGGGGGGAGGAGGAGGAGGAGGAGTTTCGAAAGCGAAGGCGTGCAAGCCCCGTTAGAAAGCTCTTCTGATTCAATCCGAGTGCGTATGTTTTCTTCGGAGCATGACTCGAGGTGTCATAAACATTTACTCTACTGCCTAATCCCATGTTGCAAGTGAGAAACAATCCAATAAGAGGCTGATGCAGAGCACGGCGTTCCTCTCGTCTAATGAGCTATTTATTTATTTGATGGAGTGATGGAGCTGCTTTTAATCGGATTGAAGTGAGACATTCGGACCGAAATTGACGTTTACCACTGTGGAAGCAACAGATATTGGAAGACATTTTGAATTTTATCTAATAATGCTGTAGCCCCTCCACCAGCCTCAGTCGACCTCTTCAGCCTTTTTACAAGACATTTTTGTTTCAGCAGAAAAAGTGTTAAAGAGTCCTTGGGTTAAAGTTGTACGTGTGCACGAAGGGGAGAATGTAACAGATCATGTTCAGACTATTCGGGTCGTGAAAGGCACGAGATAGGTAAAGTCTATTTACCATAGTCTGAGTAAATGAGTGTAATCTCTATTTAAGTTTGTAGCTATGCTATGTCAACAAAAAAAATGTGTTACCAATGCTAAATGAAGCAACAGCATTGCCGTTTGGCCTCATTTACACTGAGTATTTGTTTTGTATTGATTCCTATGTTGTTTTAAACTTTAATGAGGTGACCTTGGATGTTATAGTGAAAAGCGCCTCTAAATAAAATGCATTTTCATCATTATTATTAAAAAAGTTCAGGTGACTTCATATATCGCTTAAAGTTTAGTTTTTAAGGTTATTCTCGTTGTGACTGTGAGCGTTAGGCATGCCAGACTAGTCAACTAAACGGTTAAATGTCAGTCCCCTTGCGAGTCAGCGCCAAACATATTCAGCATTCAGAGCATCATTCATGTACAAGGCTGGTATGCATCCGCCCACCACTATTCGAGGCTTCGAACACACGCTGTCAGCAGCAGTGTTGGAGTAGAGTGCCGTTTTAAAACAGCACGGTGGGAAGTTAAGGGTGCATGATCTTTACTTAAATAGCAAATTTGACCGTTTGAGTGGAATCCTATGCCTAGAATCTAACCGTGGCCTGTTCTATGTGAGGCAAGTGGGTCAAATCACTGTTGCCGTGTGTCTCACAGCTGACGAAAACACAGTCTTGTCATCAGATAGTTGCAGTTGTTAACGAGACTCTGCTTTGTTGAGATGCCAAACAAGTCTCTGCATATCACTGAGTGGCATCTGCACTGCACTGACGGCTCCGCTTGGTTTTTTAATGTGGACGGGTGTCTGTTGATGTTTGACAGGAGGGAACGCAAATGACGGAAGCGACGCACGAACTCAGACGACAGACGGGACGGGCAGCTGGAGTGCCCGCCAACGGAAACAACAAAGGACATCAGCTTGAGTAGCTGTAGGTGCAAAATAAAGAGAGGACGAGAGTGGTGGTGAACAGCACAATAAATAAATACATAAAAAAAACCAAAATGAATAAACACAGTGAAAAGTGTCCAGGTCTTACAGGGCCAGATGTTTCCGATATCCCCTTGCCGAAAAACACGTGATTATGAAGAGTTATCAGCCCTTCTGTAAAGACCGATCTTCTTCAATGCATTTTATTCAGGTGTGTTGGAAGCAGGTAGACTGCACAACGACACTACCTTATGATCTGATCATGAGTAACTGAGAAGTGGGAAAGGACCCATTTCTGAGTGACAAGATAAAACTGAATCATGAGAAATGGGGAAAAGCTCCCATTTTTCCAATGCTCCAATCCAAGAAGACAGTTTGATGCAATTCAACATGATGCTTTGCAGCTTCCTGAATAGGCATCCTGCAATAAATGCAAATGTCCAGACTTAATGATCCTATCCTGCAAAGTATTTTTCTTTATCCGAAATGACTTCTTTCGATAAAACTGACTTTGTGGGTATAACTTCCGTTTGTTAATTTCTATGTGTAATGATAACACCCGTATTAGAATAGAATAGAATACAATTCCTTTTATGTCATTGTTCTCATTACAACGAAATTAAAAATAGCAGCTCTTGTGAGAACACCAGTGTAAAACAGTAGAAAACAAAGATAATTAAAAAACAAAAAAAACGGATATAAATGGAATAATGCAGAAATACGCAGACCTATACAGCCTAGCGTGTGCACTGGCTCACAAAAACATTAAGAATTGCAGAAGTTTTCTGTGTGTAGAAGTGAAGTCTAGATAGCACTAACATTTTATTCATGAGCAGATTTTCATGGGACTGACCTGCTGCCATTTCTTGTTCTCATGTGAAAACTCCCAACTGGGAGATGGGATTTCCCCAACACTTTATAGGTTCCCAGCTGCATGAGCGCACCACTAAAATCCAACATTTTACAACTTTCACACTCTGTTTAAATGCTTTAAGCCGCAATGGAACAATACTCTTTGTAATTAAAAAAAAAAAAAGTGCTTGCTAGAAAGCTCAGTGCATTGCTAATTACCTATGCAAAGTGCATATTCTTACAATTACAGGAAGATATACATGTGGACATTAAAAAAAAAAGAATTCTTCACAATCAACTGTTTGGTTTGATTGTATGAAGATAAACGGTTCTTGTACAGGTTTAACTTGTATGAAGAGATGCAGCTCCTTGGACCTTCACCAGAGGCTGCTATTGTACCCAATCATACTCACTTTTAACAGTTTTCTTCATATTCTGTAGAATTTTTACTGTATCAAGATTTCACCTGTACCATATTGAAGATGTTTTTTTGGTTATAATAGAACTGTATATTCCATTTCAATTGTCAAGTTAAAACTTTTTTTTTTTTTTTATTGGATTCCTCAGGTTATTGTAAGCATCAGCATTATACTCGGTCCAATTCAACGTCCGGGTGATGACATGTTTTCCTTTAGTGGCTATTCATTCTCAAGGACACATTTACCATTGAATCTGCCCCCCCTGTTCACAGCATCAAAGAAGTCGTGCTAGAGTTGATGGAAACTCAGAACACAAGCACAAGGACACTCCAGCAGAGACTGCGTTTGCCTCTCCTGGCAAAAAAAAAGAAGCATTGTCGTATTAATTTGCCCCTCACTGATGTCAGCTTTTCACTGGCAACAGTTTCTGTTGTAAAATGATAATAAGAATAAAATAAAGCTGCATCTCAGTGTCCTGAGACTGTAGTGTCTCTCCACTGTTGTGTTAATATAAACAGGATTTATTGATTTGCTGTAAAAAAACAAACCAAAAATAAAATGTGTGAAATCAAATGGCCTTTCAGCTGCTGCACCTTCATACATAACTGCATCTCGCCAGCTGGATCGTCCCACTTCACAGAAAAACGGCTCTGTGGAGGCACACAAAGTCGCCGCACTGTCGCAGATTGACCACCCCGTCTAAAGATTTTACTACGAGGCAGCGCTAGATGGATATCAGAAGTACAGTAAAGCTTTTGCTATGCAACACTGCGGCTTGTAACCGGCTGCTGCTAATTAAGATGAAGGACACATGCAGCTGCCAAAGGAATCATTAAAAATCGATATAAATCCGACAAATTTTAACGTAATGAGGCAGCGTGGCGGCTACCTGAGACACGCTGGAGGGAAAATGAAAGAGAAGCAGAGAGCTGGGGGAATCCAATGTCAAAACCCTTCAGACATTTATCATGAGATACCAAGAATTAAGATACACAGGCAGATTTCTAAGTTAATGCACACTTAAGAACATGCAGAATCTTTTCTGAATTAGAGATATAAAATGTGAACTGACCCCAAAAATCTTCTCGCTATTAATTACTTAAGTGTTTATACATTGGGTTTTTTTCTTCGTCGTTTTATTCCATCCCTTTGTCAATTACCTATAAAGCACTTTGAACTGCACAAACATGATCATTCATGTACCATACAAATAAACTTTGATTAACCTAATCAAAATCTATAGAGATGTGACAAAGTTAAAGCAGAGAAAGTGTTAATAAATCCACTCACTGTGCTTTCCCACAAGTGTCTATCTAATGAAACACATACTGGAGAAAATATATTTAATAACCAGTTTGCTGCAGTATTTTAATCATACGAGAGAGAACATTTTACTTCTGTCTATCTGTTCTTGGCTGCAGACAAACTGACAGACATTGAAGCTCAGCAGAGCAGAACAACAGGCTCTTTATTTAGAGACCTCATTACTGCGTCTGATAGTTGGGAAACAGTAATCCTCCTGCGCACTGTTCAGTAGTTGTGGTTGTTCTCAAAATCCCTAAGAATAAAATCTGCACAGTGTCATATTAATTAGGCGTAAACCTGTTAATCTTCAGGATTGAAGTTTAAGATGGAAAAATTTTTAAAAATGCCATCAAAGGCCCTAAAACAAAGCAAATAAATCACTGCTCACACGGACTTCCTAAAATACTTAATTTGGCTTTTTCTGAGTGTATACATTTTTTTATCCAAGATGCTTTTTGCAAGCCAAGGTCAAAACTCAACTTGATTTGTCAAGTGAGGGTCAACACCATTTTCTTCTTTTACACACAAAACACACACACAGGAATTTATAAAATTTAGAAAAACATTTACCAAAACAGTTTGGTCTCCTCTTGGAGGGAGTTTCCAATAAATAACCATATATTAATTAGAATGGTCTCAAGTCAGGAATTGCGATACACACCATGGCCTCCAAGTGGCTGGTTACAGAACAGACGATAAAGTTCAAGTATTGTTTGTTCTCATGTAAATCTTTCGGTTAAACTGAGATATGATTAGTTTTCTAGTGTAAATCTTTTCTTCTCAACGTCTAAAAACAAGCCCCAACATCTCATTTTGAAATCAATATTCTGTTAATTGTGTCCTCAATGAAATGAGATCATTGGAGTTGATGACTTACAAATGCCGTGTTTATGGTTGAAAACAAAACGCTGCGAGTTGGTAGTAGTTTTAAAAATGTGTAGGGTTAATACACAGTGGGGTATGCAATGGTTCAACAAATTGGCACACATGTGAGAACTTTTAACACGTCCCTCGTTCCAACTTCAAAAGCAATCTGGAAAAGTGATCATTTCATATAATAGATGCAACAGAGGTGTCAGAATCCAAAGTGGAGTTGACTTCCTTCAACAGCCTGAACACCTCGTGCACTGTAAATAGCTCCGTTCTCGCTCCGGGCGGGAGAGAAACCAGGACCGACAGCAGTGATGTCATCTTTTCCCCCCTCGTCTGAGGATGAATGGGAAACTGTGGTGCCGGGGCCGCCACATTCATTTTGCCTGACAAACCAACTTCCGCGTTTCCCTTTGAATGTGAAAGTTAGAGCGGCACGGCTGCCTGACCACAGGAGCGACCGTTGTGTTTGGTTTAACCGATGAATGTTGGTGCGCATAAAGAAGTCTTGTGTGTAGAAAAAAAAAAAAAGGAAAAAAAAAAAAAGGGGGTGAGCGAAGGGGATGAGGAGGTGGTGCTGCTGCTGCTGTCCAACAAAAGGAACAGAGATTAGGGAGAACTGTGTACAAAATTACTATTTAGAGGCTTTTGATAAAGGCAATTACAAAAAAAAAAAAAAATGCCATTAGTTTTCACAGAGAAACTCATTAAGAGAACAGAACATAAAAGTCACATTTTCACGCAGACTTTTTAAATAACAGTGCAACACATCAACACCAAATCTGTTCACATGAAAGTCAAATGTGACCAGCTGAGCAAATAAAACAAAACCAGAAAAATTGACCTCTGTTTAAAGTAATTAAAAAAAAACATTTAAAAAAAGGAGCTTTGTATTGCTACGCTGCAGCCTAATTACAATGGATCACAGGGAGTTTGTGATTCAAAACACACACAGGGCTGTTTGCATTGAATTTAAAAGAGGCTTCCTTTTTTAAACTTGTTTATCAATTACGCCGTACGTGGCCTCAACTCGGGTAAGCAAAATTATAAATCAAGTCCAATTTATGCTTCGATCCCGCAGCTACTGTCAAGTTTGTTGGCTGGGTTGGCAGGAAATGATTAATGCCTGAAAGGTTCAGGATTAAAAAAAAAAAAAAGACTGTTGAATACAAGCAATCTCATATTTCACAACACTCGTTCCTGTATGCTTTAATTTTATGTTGTGCAGAGTGACGGCAGCAATAATTTGATTAACTGCATCATTTGTTAAAGACTGTTGTCCTGAACTCGGCTCATGCTTCAATCATGATTTTTGACAGAGAAGCAAAAGCCCCATCGGCGCACTCGATTATCATAAAAAGTCAATAAAGCGCGAGAAAGCCCTTCTCACAACATACAGGGATCAATCTTGCTCCGTGAACACGGAGCTCCGCTTCCCTCCTGCTGGCAGCCGACACAAATGAAATGTGAGAGACGAGCCGCTGCCCGAAAAGTGGCAGCCTGGACATAATTGCGCCTCAACATGAACTTTCATTTACAAATTAATGGAGAGGAAAAGAAGTAGCACGCGTTGTTATCTGGATCTGTGTTTGCATAATCCATGCAGGATCAGATCAATACACTCTACCACCAAGTATTCACACAGGAAAGGTGTGAAAGTCCCAACTGTGCTTCAGAGGAGAAGCAGTCAACGCAGGATTCCTCCCCCCCCACCTCTCCCCTCTCCCCGCAAACACCGGCAGAGCTCGCGGCGGAAAGTCACCGTGCGGACCGCCGCCGCCACCGCCGCTCCTCATGCAGCTGATGGAGTGTTGGCTCTCCTACCTGTAGCCCCCGTCTCCTCAGAATGCTGGACTCATCCATGGCGAGGAGCCCCGACTTATCATGCCTCTGTTACCGGCGCATAGCCATGCTGCACTGCCTCTCACTCCAGCCTCCTGCACTCTCTCTCTCTCTCTCTCTCTCCCTCCCTCCCTCCCTCCCTCCTCCCTTACCTCCCTCCCTCCCTCCAGCTGGATCTGATCATAGCAGCTGCTAAACACTTCCATCAGAACTTATCTGATTGGAGGGGAGGGGTCAGCTGACACCTCCTCCTGTTCTTCTCCTCTGTAACTTCAGGAGAGAGAGATGGAGAGAGAGAGAGAGAGAGGAGATAGGCAGTTCTAATTCAGCGTAGCAACGGGTGGGGGTGAATGAGAGGTGGTGGAGGAGAAGGAGAAGGGGTGGGGGGGGGGGGGGGGGGGGGGGGGCACCGGGGACAAGTGGGAGCCCCAAGACTCATTTCTCTGAGCGGCCACGCTTTTTGGACACCCTCGATGACCATGAAAATGAGAGGATATCCTTCCCGGCATTGTTCCGCTCCAACCTCAACAATGAATCTGGCATCCTGTCTGCGGCAGGCGGAGTTAAAACACAGCACAGCCGTCTTATTTCAGTCCGGTACCGGGGCTGGAGAGCACACACCTGAAGGTGAAACCAGTGACAGATACACGACGGCTGGGAATACGGCCGGCATTAAAACTAAAACAATCAAAGAAAAAGAGAATGTGAGGATACGGGGGATAAAAGAGGAAATAACAGCCAGGGTGGTTGTTGTTTAAGAGGTTTCAAAGCACAAGAATAAATGATAAAAAAAAGTAGAAACAACATTTCCTACATATTTCTGCACGTAATGAGTATTTTCCTCACAGATTCATCCCTAGATTAGAGTTTAATTGGTTGTTTACCGTTTAAAAATGTCAGAAAGTTTTCCGTGTTTCCAAATAAGCTCAAGATCAAAAGTAAAATACACCACCACGAAAAATTGACGCTTCATAGTGAACAACACGATTTCTGATCTACTATTATAAATTAATGCACACGCGTAGGTTTAGTATAATGAAAAGATGACAATGCAAGGCCCTTTTGACTTTTAACGAATCAATTATGCACAGAAGTGGAAAGTAAAATAGAAAAGAAAGTGCCAAATTGTAACACGATACTTGAACAATTTTCAAACTAGTCTCAGTGGCTTTATATCCATTTTTACGCATGACAAATCCATTGAAAATGTCGGGGTTTTTTTGGAAATCCTTTCAAAAACTAACCGAGTCTTGAATCGCTGTGTCCAGTAAAGGGTTAAAACCGTGTAATTACCATGCTCTGAAAAATTCATGCCAATGACTCTTCAAAGTTTAACTCTCTAATGATATAAAAAATAAAAATCTGAGTTTCAAATTAGAAGCCCGCCTCAAGCCTTTTTCCTTTTATACATTGCGCTGGCGATAATTAGATATTCTCCTACTATTTTTATTTATGCAGTCTGAATTTTGTCTCATCTTGCACAACCACTTACATTTGATTCAGGTTCCTTGTGCATTTATTTTGCTTTAAATTTTAATGACCTGATGTGAATACTGTATTACAATAACAATACCGAGTGTTGCGAAAAGTCTGGCAATACAATGTATGGTTTAAAATGTGATATATAGTATTATGATTACAGCTCTCAAAATTAACGCGTCAACGCGGATTAATCTATCGTCATGATTAATGCGATTCAACATTTTAATGCAATTAACCCATCTGCAGTGCAGAATGAAGATACGGGTCCACAGAATCTGTCAAGGTCCCGGTTCCCAGTCATTGTCTATGTGAAACGCACCGCGGCGCGTTTCGAGCGGCGTTGTGGTGCGTCGCCCCGCAGCTGCCCGCAGCTCATTTGCATAAAGTTGAATCCTGACAACTTTATGCAAATGAAGCGGAGGAGAGAAACGACGCATCGTGAAAACTCTCCGTAAAAAAAACTAGCCGCGGTGATTTTAGTAATAAAGGTGAAAGTTTGTGAGGTTTGGTTTGAATTCTAGAAGCAGACAGAAAAATAAAGGTTAAATTAATCATGCTATTTTAAACTAGTGCAAGTGAGAAATATTAATTTTATAGCAATGCATCAGTGCAGCGTGGACAGTAACATTAGTAGGCTGATGGATGTGATGCCTACGTTTGAATATCACTCAAGTCATTTCAGTTGTTGGTACTAGATCACCTCAATGCTAAACATGCAACAATGGAAAAATATGATTTAGTTAAAAAAGAAAATGTAGGATTATTTATTAAATCATTAATCTGCCAAAGTCGGTTTGAATTAAAAAGGCTTGTTCTTGTTAAAAAGTCCCCAATTGATTTAGATGTTTTTAAGGAGCCTTTCCACTCGCTATAACAATATTAAGCAATATTCTAATAGTTTGTTAGGTCTCATCCACCATTAAGCGTTTCTCTTATCAAAGGAACAACTACACCAAACTGAAATAGTCGCAAATCACGAAGCTGAAACTTAGCCAATTACAACTAGATTATTTTTAATCCATCCACTCATTTGCTGTTGCATGTCAACTCTGGAAAATGAGTTATTTCTAATATCCTGTGCGAAGCTCCAGGAATCACAAGCACCGCCACCGCTCTATGTAAATGAGCCACCAAGTGACCACGGATCTTCACACTCACTAACTCCATGTCCCCACACCAGCCTGAATTATTAGCATTTGTAAAAAATAAGTTGTTCCTGTGTGTGCTGCCAAGTCTTTCCAGACATTTTGCATTCTGTTTCGGTCTGTTTTCCTTTGCAGCACCCCCCCCCTCTTTTTTTTTTCCACCCTCTCTCACTCATTTCCATTCACTGTGGCACTGCTCTGTGAATATTAAGTGGGCCCCTTCCATTCTCCTCATCTCCAGCCAGGCTCAAATGATTTTCTCTTAGAGACTAAGAGTGGAATGACAGCTCGTGCACGCGGTGGAGGAGGAGGAGGGGGAGGAGGAGGAGGAGGAGCAGCCACATCGTCAGACAGGTGACCACTACATCAACTTTTTCTCGTTTTCGACAACAGGGAGGTGGAGGACGGAGCGTGCACTCATTTGGCTTCGCCGTGTTGATGCGAGAGTTGGAAAGCTGCACGTCTGCACTTGGGTAATCAGGCATGTTTTGGAATAAACCCCTTAAAACCTCAGAGGACACGGATTACAGTAGTCAACTTTTTTCACTGTGAACAATGTCCTCCAGATTACTGTGGGGAATTAAGGAATTCCCGTTATGTTCAACTGACTAGTCTCGAGTCGCTGCTCTGTCCGCCGCTGCTTAAAGGGGCAATTACGGAAATTTCACATTGGGCGAACAATGAAGATGAAGAGCTACAGAAGCACCAGGGAGGAGTCATTCGTCTTATTCAGTGTTTAAAGTCTCCTTTTCATTGCATGCACATTAAACGCACCAAAGCCACAGCAAAAAAGGTAAAACAATGACTCAAATAATTGGAGGAGACACAATCAATCTCGATCAAACATGGAGACTCTGGAGTGGAGCGGTCGTCTCCCGATCAGAAGGTTGCAGGTTTGATTCCCCATCTCTGCCTGTCTACATGCCAAAGTGTCTTTGGGCAAGACAGTGAACCCCAAAAACTGCTCCCATTGGAGTGACAGCGCCTTGCCTCTGGTTTCTGAGCAAGACCGTCGCCCCCCTCCAGTGACCCTCCACTAACTGAGTTAGTTTACAGTGATAGGGTAGAAATTAAAGTTCATTGTCAATGTTAGTTGAGTCTAATATCTCATTATGATCAGTTATTAAAATTATAGAATACTTTAGGAGTTTTTTTTTTTGTTATAATCTGTCTCTAATGGGGATAGCAGTAGACCTGAGGCATCTGCAAAAGGTACGTGAACATTTTCTTAATAATCTCATCAAAAAAGTTATCAGTCTGGTTCATATTCTTTCTTTTTTTTAAATCAATGCAATCACTGGAGTTCTGCACTCTTGTTCAGTGAATACCTACAAGCTCGCCAAACTCATTCAGTTTCGACTGAGTACAACCAACACTCAGAGCTGCTGTACGGACCGGAAAACTGTCGTAGCTTTACTTTTCTTATGGAAACTGCAGCGTTTACACATTTTTCCAAAAGGGTGTGCTGCACAATGCCACGTTGTTTCACAAAGTTACACACGGTTTTATTTCCACCAAAACAAATCGTTTGGCGGTAATTGGCTGCGAAGTATTTCAAAGGGCGAGATTGCGGACAAAAATGTTTGAGGTATTCTTTTTTTAACCGCTTCAATACTGCAGCCTCTATAATCAAGCAAACACAAATGAATCCAATTTTCCTGCCGTTTGTAGATTTGTTTTTGAAAAAGATAAACACTGTCAGATTTATATATAAAAGAAATGTTTAAAAAAAAACAATCTGTGCAAAGTAAAGCGGCTTTGAGGTCTTTTTTTTTGGGGGGGGGGGGGGGGGGGGGGGGGGCAACGATGAGAGCAGATAGTTTAAGCAGGAATGGCCTCCAGGAAAAGTCCGGGGGTCGTCTGTGACTCATTGCCTGTTGGCAGGTGGGGAGCCAAGGCTGCTTCCAATGCCTTTGGTGCACACAAAAAAGAAAAAAGAAACAAATAAAATGGAGGGGAGAGCTGGTGCTGAAAGCATGCAGAGAGTGCTGATTGAGTGACCCGCAGCCTCTGCTCTGCCTGAGCTTATCAGACCGAGAGGTGACCTGCAGATGTAAGGCAGGCACAGGAGGGACAGGGTGGAAATAAAGAGTCAATTCCCTCCGTACGAAGCAGTGCCAAAAAAAAACCCCATCGGTACACAGCAAAAGAAGTGAGAATACTCTGCCATGACAAAAAAAATAAACCCCAAAGAGTCAACCTCTCAATGGAAGGGAACATCTTAAACCTTGACAACAAGTACAAAGATAGTAACTGAGACCGGCCAATGGCTTGAAATGCATCACTCTCAATTCATCTCTGGCTTTTCAATTTGGAATAAATTGAAGTAGCCATGTAAATATATGCATTCATAAAGATGAAAATGATGTAAGCTGGAGCCCACTTGGGGAAAATCCGATCGGCTCTCCCCTCAATTCATTTTCTTTACTTGGGAAGATACCGCAAAGTCACACTCCGAATAACACCGTCAAATTTGAATTTCACAACGGAGAAAATTGTATCTCAAACAGAGCAGATGACAGGGGTTGAATGTCTCAACTGCTGCTACGTTTATCTGGAGTGACAGTTTCATTTACATCGCACACATCCACACACACACACCAACAGATGTTTACAGTGACACACCACACGCTCTATAATGCTGGGATGTGTGAAGTTGGGTTATTTTTAAAATATTCTGTGTACCATAACATAGCAGGTGGAAACAAAGAAACATGAAAGCCCCTAAAGAAACACGACTTAAAAATCTTTACGTTCAAAAATGCAGTTTCTGTTCCCTCCATGTTGAAGAATACAAATATCCTACAGTGTTCCTGGAGAGGTTATTTATTTGCCTGGAGGGCCAGTTCATCTTTAATTTCTTTTGTGCCTCGTCTGTGTGTACTCCCACATCTGTCTTTGCGACAAGTAATTTAAGTTTTAAACCTTGAGACCGTCTGTTGAACATATTTCTCAGACAGTTCAAAGTCACAGAGTGAATGAAGAGTGAAATTTGACAGCGAAGATTGACCACGAACCATAAAAAAACAACCAATACAGTGACTGTTTTACATAATATTGTTTCAAAATCCAAGAATTTCTTCACTTTCTGTAGTACAAATAAAGATAATAAAAGGTCCGAATCTGAAGGATCCTGAGAGATTCTGGGATTCTTCAGAGGGCATGTCTGAGACTTGTTAAAAGGCCAACATGGACAATAATAGGATATACAGCTACTAAACTATTAATTTGTCACAGTTTCATGTCATTAAGCTTTATGTATTTTTCCCTCTGCGCAAGTTCTGAGCTCTCTCCTCTCTGGATCTTCATCCAGGATCTCGGCCTGTGGAGCTGGAAATCCGTGATCTGCTTCCCTCAACAAGTCTGCTGCACATTGACTTTATACTCAGTTGTTTTCTCTCCAACTAATCCTCTTACCGTAATTGATGCAAGTGGAAAGCCAACTGCTCCGAGTCTTGGTTTTGCCGTTTTGAGTCGAGTTTGTTTTTCTCTCATTTCTCCAGGTAGGCATCACCTTGAAGCTCATGCTTCGTTCCCTTGTTGAACTAAATAGACTGTGTCAATGGGCTAAGGTTTCTATCTTTGTGTGTTAAATCCTTTTTTTTTTCCTACTGTAGCCCACGTGGACCTGTTGGTTTTTCACTAGATTTCATTTGAATGTTGAATGCCATTCGATGGCCTTGTTTTAATTGGTGCAGTAGAAATAAAAATGTGATAAATTGAATATAAGGGTCTAGCCAGATATTAATATTGACCCTGACAGTTGGAGGTTTTTGTGAAATAAATTTCCTGCTGGAAATTTAAAAAACACTCAATAAATTTTTTGAACAGAGAGTATCAAAGTAAAAAAAATAAAATTAAAAAAAAATCAAAGTAAAAATTTGCAAGTTTGTCCAGCATATATCAATTACAAGAAATTGGTGTATACATGCATACCTTTTTAGGGAAGCAACCATCAGAGGCTGCAGCAGATCATGTATATTCTGCAGGCAAATGTTCTGTTCTCCTGAACAGGAGAACAGTCGATGCTATACACCCATGTTGAACGTGAAATAATAAAGCCGCACAGACACTGGAAAACTACGACAGATACCACAAGCAAACTGATCAATAAGGAGCTTCAGGGCAATATATTTTTCACTTTCTTGTTTTTGTGGGTTGCCATTACAGCTTGATCATTGGGTGTTTTGTTTCATGAGGAAAGCTACTTACAAATAAAATAAAACTAAGTGAGACACACTCTTTAGTGTCGACTGAAAAAATAGAATATATGGCATTTGTGGAAAAGTTGATGGTTTACGACACCATTGTACCTCGTGTTTGTCCACATAAACTGTAGTCCCTTCCCTTCGTGACAACAAACCACTCCAGCAACAATGATATCAGCAAAGGACATCACTGACTGCCAATTACGGGGAAAAATGAGAGTCCACAAAGGCACAACATCAGGATTATGACGGTCTTATCTCCATATCACACCAGAAGTGAGGTATTGATTTTCTGCCAAAGAGCATCACAATCAAGAGAGATGTGCCATGCTCGTCTGAGAGCCATGCACACCCAGGGGCATGATGGAGAAGCATGGAGGAGGAGAAGATGGGAAAAAAAAAAAAAGAGAGATAAAAACCAATAAAAGAAGTCCAGGGAGGCAAACTAAGACATGGCTGAGAGAACCAGGGGGGTTAAACCTGCATTGAGGGCACAGACATGAAGGTGAAGAACTGTCTGTATTTTAGAACATTATGTATGAAATGAAAGTTGATTTTGTATTAACAATCTGCCAGCATACGGGCAGACCTGTTTCGAAAGGAAATTGGAATTAATAATTACATTATTTATCCAACACCTTTCATACATAATTTGCCGCTCAATGGGCTTCACAAAGAAGAAGGCGAAATGAGATTCTGATCGGTTTATTCAACCTAACAGCCAAAACACACCTATGATTGATTAAGAGAGGTAAAACAACACCTTTTAAACCTTCAGATTTTCTGCAGTCACACTAACAATGATGGACTAAGGCTCTACAGTGGCAATACATATCCAATTACAGGTGCGGTGGTCCAATGTCTCATGAAAAAAAAATTAATGCTTCCTGGAAGCTCATGAATAAAAATAGTGAAATCGAAACCGTAAGATTTGTGCTTTGATTTTAATATCATGTTTTGTCCAACATATGGACTGAGGGTATACTGTAAGTGTAAAAATCCCAAAGAAAACATTAATTGGTATTTTCCTATAAAACATTATTCAACTTAATTTCTATTGTAGAAGCGCAGCTGAAACAAAGAGACGTACACAAGTGAAAAAATAAAGATCACTGCCGTTCCCACATGACAACAGTACAATGTAACCGGGCTGAAGCATCTGTGTTGCAGCATTGAAAGTAACACGAGCATCAAAACCACATTGAATCTGTGAAAACAAGGCTGCAGAAATTATACAACTTCGGGTTAGTCTGAAGTGAAATACTGGTAGATTTGAGGTCTTTCCGCAGATTCAGTCATGTTATTTTGTTGCATTTTTTGGATGTAGCACTGCTGAAAAGATAAAGCGGTATGGAAGATGAATTGATGGCTCGATTAAACCAAAAGAAAAAAAACAAGACACAGATTGTTATTAAGGCCAATAACAGCTTGGAGAAACAGTTTGTAAACCACTTTTTTTTTACAAATGAACCCCTCTAACCATGTCACTAAGAATGTGAAGCAATATAAAGGAATTATAGCTCATTTCCTCATGAGAAACAAACTCAAAATAAGTTGGGGGTTTTCATTAAACTCTTTTTTTCAGAGTCACTTTGCAAGTCAGGCAAAAAGTCATAGAGCTGTCAAAACTACACGACAGTGTTGTTCATAAAAAGGAAAAAAAAAAACGTGAAGGAGGAGTAACAAGATCTACCGGCTTATTACAATAAATCTCTTCAGGCATGAATGTATCTGCCAAATCTGTCCGTGGATAGAATTGACAACAGTGACATGCTGTGACACAGTCTGCAGGCTGGCAGACGTCCATTCATTCACCGTCACCGGGGCCAAGAACTGGTGGGCTTTCCAGCCATGGACGCCATCATTACCACAAAATGCCATCGTATAACAGGATTTTGTGCACATTCACAGCACACACACAAAAAAAAAAAAAAAAAAAATTCAAACTGAGGAATAAAACTGCAAGTGGCAAAGAAAAGCAGCATCTTCCAATTTAGTGGTGACAAGCTGAGCAGCTCCTCTCCCAAGGTCAACTAACTCACCGTGTCTTTCTTCAGCTCAGCCAGCGGACAGGAAACAATAATGGCTGCAATGCAGTGCACTCCCCGAGATGCCATTAAGATGTAGCAACACATCGGCCAGTCAGCCTGTGTCGACAACATGACAGCGTATGAGCAGCGGCCACCGGCATTGCATTATTCCCACCGTGTTAATCGGGGAGTCGCCGGAGACGTGCAAACAGAGGTTCAGTACAGACAAAGAAAAGGTTTCTGACCAGGTTTTTGTTAACAGGCAAAAGACTGCAAGGCTGTACAATTCATCTAAGAAATTACATTTCTGCGTTATTCCATGGCACAGTTTTCAAAAATGTGACTTTATATTGACAGAATTCAATTGTTGCACCTGTTTGGTTTTTTTTTGTTTTGTTTTCTTTGTTTCTCCAGATCTGATTGTCCTCATTCATGTATGTCATTTATTAAATAAAACAAGATTCAGACTGAAACCATAAACTCTGAAGATCAATACAGTCACTTGTTGTAGCCATCCAAAGTCAAAAAAACTTCAAAACGTTTTTATTTCCATCATTACTTAAAGTAAATTTGAAAACTGCCAAGAAGCACATGTTTAACTGTTTAGAGCTTGAAAAATTAAAAAAATGTAAAGCAGTCCAATTTAGTCACTGAATTTGTGAAAAGAAAAAAAAAATTGCTGTACAAATTTTCATGCAAAGTAGAGTCTCTTAATTTGAAAACCTCAAAATTTTATGAGTGACTGGAAAGAGAGAAAGTTCTGACTTCAAAGTGGGATAAAATATAGCTCAACAGATTCCAACTGCCAACTTCCGTCTTGGAAAGTGGGAAGTTTAAGAGAGCTCTGCAGAGCAAATTTAAATTCAACACGATGGGATTCGAGCATCTGCATGAGAAACAGTCAATGTTGCACTTTTATAATAAAAATATAATTGTAGTTAAAGGCTATAAAAAAAAAAAAGCCAAATGAAGTGTAATCCCAGTGCTGCCGGTGCATTAACATGATAACAAAAAGGTTTAATAACACTCCACCTGCTACCTGAGGATATTGTACTGCGGTGCACATGCTGGACAGCCTCTCAGGCAAAGTCGACCCTCGTCATCCTCCCTCCTTCAGCTGTGGGCCAAACTCCAACCATCGACCAGGGAGGAAACATTGGATTACCGGCTCCCGGGACTATGTGACCTTATAGATCCTCCACCCCTCCCCTCCCTCTCCAAGGAGAACACAGTCCCATCAACCCACCTTTAATTGAATCTACTCTTGGCGTGCCTCAACTGTAGTTTATGTCAGATGACACATATGATCAATGCAACTTCAGATCACAGCCAAGATGTAGATTAATACAGATGAGTTATGTGTCAGTATTTACTTTACCGAACCCAAAAAAGTGTCCAATTTTTGGATGAAGAGCTGGCAGATCTGTTTAAAAAGTTTGTGGCGCCGGGACATAAAAGCAATTCTTCGCAAAAGTGGAAGCCGTTTACGGCCAAGAAAGAGGGAGAGAGAATTTTCCCCAACGTTATTTGTCCGTCTGCAGTGAGACTGCTGTGATTCATGTGTGTGACGACCACGCCGCAGAGGGCAAGGCAGAGGCAAGGCTGCAAAGACACAGCAGATTGTTAAAGAAGGAGCGACTCCGAATGGCTTATGAAAATTCATTTTCCTCCACAGTTCGACAGGGAGAATCTCCAGCATCTTGAGCATGGCTCATAGGTGAGGGGGATGTTTGAACAAATGGATGTCAAATCTGTGTCAGCAGAAAGATGGGTTTTTTTTCCCCCCCCTCCTTTTTGCAGTTTGATGAATCGTATGTGGTCAGACTCCGTGGAACCGGCCCACTCCTGCTCTGCTCCCAGTATCTGATCCCACCCTGCAGACTGTGTGTGAAGGTGGTCTGATAACCGTCTACAAGGGTCTGCAGGGAATCACATTGCAAATTCTGGCAAAGTCAATGATGTTAAAAGATTCTCTCAGGTCATGGAGCCGTAAAAGTGAAATTGAATCAACACATGAAGCTTGGACGACTTATCCACCGGAGGACAATTAAGTTACAGGAAATCCTGTATTCATTCACACTGCAGGGCACAATAACCAAAGGGATTAATTTGTGCCTCTACAAGCACACAGACATGTGTGCTTAAAGTACAAACACTGAAAAGGCACTAGCGCCCCCAAGTGTGCGAAATTAGCCGAGATGTTATGCAGTTAATTCCAAAACAATAGCAAGTTGCATTTATTGATGGAAAGAAAAAAAAACAGCTTATTGTTCAGATTAAAACCATAGGCTTACATTGCAGTAGCAATACTGTGTTTGTTTGGTTTTTTTGTTGGGTTTTTTTTTTTAACGAAAAAAGTTCATCCTGATGTCGTGGAACATGTGAAAAAAACGTTGCACCTGCTCCAGTTCAGGTTACCGAGCCTCTTTCTGACTCGGCCCACTCAGATCACCGAGTGTCAATAAGCCAAAATCCATCTTTCACGGTGACTCCATCTGCACTCAAATACATGCGTGGGCGCTTTCAAAGTGAGGTCTCAAATGCTTTATTTTCTTTATTTTTTTTTATTTTTATTGCATTAACCTTTCCTCGAGCAGATCCCGAGCACACACAGCGAATGAGTCATAGCTCAACAGCATTGGATTAGCCTCTGCTTCTGATTGCATCTCACTCCTGAGACAATAAGATCACGATGGAGCAAATCACAGAATCTATCAGTGTCATCTGAAAGAACCGACAGGACCACGCTGAAGGTCATCTCTGTCGGCATGACGTAATTTGAATCAAGGCAACTTTATTTACGCGGCGCTATGCAAACACTACTTTCCACTCGTCCAGAAAAGCATCGAGAAACGCTGCAATGTCCTCCAAAGGACAGTCGACTGGAACCTTTCTGTTGATAAATATTGGCGTGTTCCACTGACTCATGCATCTGTTAAACCGTCTGTATTAATCAAGCTTGAAACGGATCAAAGAACATTTTTAGTTTGCCTCACCGCAGCGAGAAACTGGAAGCGACTCCAGTTTCTCTCTCGCCAGGAATAGTTTGCGACTTATCCAGGTATTTCCAACTACACAGGTACAAACACTCTATGCCTTGCATGAGGAGTTCTGTTGTGCCAAGTCTTAAAATGCCCCGCTTTCAGAGGTTGAAAAACATCGCACCAAAATTCCGGATGAATATACTTTGGCACACTTGCATTGAATAGGTATTTTTCAGTGAATTTCCAAAAGTTTTTCATGTTGGAAGGAATAATCGTGAAAAGGTCTTGCGCCCTATAGACAATAATAGTAGTTAGATGTTTTCCATGAGTCTTGATATATGGCCTGGAATTGTTGAAACTGTTACTTTTATACTTTAGACCAGCGGTGTCATACGTTTTAGTTCAGGAGTCACATACAGCCCAATGAAACCCTCTGCAGCAAAATGCACTGAAATGTCTATAAATCTCCTGTAGCTGTTGATTTATTTACATTTGTACAAACCCTGCGGCTCTATGGCGCCTCCTTGAAGAGGTCCGTCTCACACTTTGAATTCCGGATAGGATGATCCTTAGCAGACAGCAGTAATTCGGATTCAAGATGATGGGTTCATCTTTCCTCACTTCATTTTCATATTTTCATATTCCCCGCCCTGTCGGATCTTGTTTCATGGAGTTATGCAATAATCTGAAAGGGTTTCTTTGACTCTCATACATTCTTCTTAACAAATACGATTTCTGCTGGCTTGGCATGTCATCTATCCATGGGAATAAAGATTTCAAAGGAAGGCAATTAAGTGTTTAGTCAACCAGCAGTGGTAAAAAGATAAGGCCCACCAACATCCAGGTCGTTCATTAGAGCGGAGTCACAGACTGCAGAAAACAGATTAGTGTGTTACATCTTGGTTCAACATTTATCAGCACCGGCAATACCTGGTGCCTGAAAAGGCTTTAGTGAGTGAATATAAACAAATGTGGGTTCGCCCCCCCCCCCCATTGTTGGCTTTTGGTGACATCCCCAACATTTAATGTGTTAAATCAGAAAATCTTATCAGGCGTGGCTCCCTGGCAAGAAAAACTGTACTTTTCAATTACACTTTGAATTGTTTTGCATAATAATTGGTGATCGTTTTAAGCCTTATTTATCATGAGAATAGTCTGAAATGAATTCCGAGAACTTCACAGTCAGAATGATAACAAATGTCATGGTTTGGAGTCAAAATAGCTTAAAGTTAAGGCTTTTATATTTATTATTTTTAAGCTTGTGATGGATAGGAGACTTGGTGAATGTGCAGCCAATACTTCAACCCCCCCACCCCTTCCCCAGTGACTGACGTCTGGATCAAACTGATTTAGTTGGTGGATGCGTGGATGGTTAAACAGAACCAGAGCCAAACACCTGAAGGTGATCCGTACAACACTTTATACCACGACTTTAAAAGCACGTCCGTTTTAAAAATACACCGCGTGCTTTGAGAAGCGACCGGTCAACATGAACGTCTATTAAAAGAAATTTCTGGCACTAAATTCAAATGACAGAATATATCAGTGGCCACAATCTTTCAACTCTGACAATCTATTTCAGGGGTCATGGGTAGAAATACCCTCTTGTGTAATATGTCTAACGACCATAGACTGTACTGAATGCTATTCATTCAGTCATCGCAGTGATAAGCAATTAGTCTTTCCGTTAGAGTTTCCTGTAACTAGAATGACTCATTATAGATTTCAAATTAGACTCTGATCCAAGGTTACATGAACTGGATGATCTGATCCGTGTTACTCACCAGGCTGGAGGTGAGGGAGGGGTCCGACTTCCCGAGGTTCAGGGATTGCATGCGGACCAGGTTGGAGGTCTCGGAGGACTGATGACCTGCCGGGTGTGTCTGCTGGATGGTGCTCGGAAGCAGGAGGTACTTTCCTGCGCGACAACAGGAAAAGATCGGTTAAAAGGCAACGCGTACTAAAAACCCATTAAACTGACCTCTGTCGTAAAAGTGGGTCAGATGATAAAAATAGAGATTTGGCTTGTGATTCCTCAAATTTTACAGCTGTTAATGGAACCTCAGCAAAGTTCTTTAAAAAAAAAAAAAAAGTTTTATGTGAAATGATGCATACTTTCCCATAAGTGAAGGCTTTTATTTATTTCCTGTCCTATTTAACATGCGATGACCTCTTAGATTTATCTGATGTTCCTGAGGAGGGAACTCTACCTTTAGGTTGGAGACCAAAACAAACTTAAAACTTGGTTGAATTAATCCAGCAGATTTATCAAGCATGACCATTATAATGAGGAACATTTTTTATACGAGTTAATATGGCAGATGTTCATCTTTTGCATTTTGTATCTATTGTCTTATTGACTTCGTGTGGTTGTTTTAAAGAGATTCATGAGTAAAGATGGACGTCTATATAATCCAAATTGTGCACACATTGAAGTTAAATATCTGTGATTACCTTTTAATTTACATATTCTATTAATTTGTTGCTCTATTGTTCATATTCCTTTACTTTTAAACAAGAAGGAGTTTGTGAGTTACTGTTTATACAAGCGTGTTTAAATGGTAATAAGATTTAACTGATCAGGACTTTCCCCACGTGTAGTCGAGCGCCTCTATTTATGGTAAGCGAAAGAGGTGTAAACAAACTCTACTGCGGTGCAGTTGTAAATAAGCTGCGACTGTAAATGTCACAATAATCGCAGGCTGATCCTCCAGCGACAGCACAGGTCAAAAGACACCCTGCTAGCATAAGAAAGTCCCTGCTGTCGGCTCTTGTTAGGCATGTTAAGCTGAAGCTCTTGACCTTGCGCACTGCAGCAGGATGTCAAAGGGTTAATTTAGGCCAGAGGGGGGGGGGACGAAAGCCCATTAAGAGATCACTGATAACCGCAACATTACGCAACCACAGCGGCAACTCAATCCGGAGAGGGTGAGCAACTGTGTGAACCTGCGAGGTTTCCGAACAAGCAAAGTTTTCTGGGAAAGCTTTGTTTATCAACTGGGAATGAAAAAAAAAAAAAGGGAAAACACTTATCTCCCTTATCTGGCAGCTAGATGGCACTGAATGCAGCATCTACCATTTGTCTTTCTTATCACCAATCCACACCGCGGCATAATAACCAAGACGACAACAAATCTGTCTCAGCATCTCGGCTGCGTCTCCACAAATTCAAACACCATCGGTAAACATGTTGTCATCTTTTGTCTGCGTGTGTGTGTATTTCTGCTTCCTGTGAGAGTGAACCATTTGTCACAAGGCAGGAAGGACAGATGAGGCGGACGCTTTTGGCTTTAACTAGGCTTCAGATGTGATCATCTTTGATGAACTAAAGGGGGGCGGACGAAGAAAAATCACAATGTGGCATTTCAGAGGGATGAAAGTTGAGCCTGAATCGTCAGCGACGTCATAAATGTGCGGAGTTTGTATGTTCTCGCAATTTTGTACAGGGCTCGTGATTTACGATGCAAAGACTTGCTTGTTACTCTTTTTGGTGACTCTAAATCCCGAGCCGGTACAAGCTGCAGCCATTCGTGACCAAAGTCTGCATTTAGCAGCTAAAGAAGACGGATGATAATGAAAAAATAAATAAGAGCTTGCAGTAAAACACTAGAGATACTGCCTTTAGCTGGATTCCACACCTATTTTTAATAGAATTAACACCAGTCCTGTTCATCTTAGCCACATATCTTTCATTCACACTCCTCTGCAAATGTTAAAAGAATGCATTACATTAAAAAAAAAAAAAAAAAAAAAAAAAGCAAATTTTTTTCCCCCCCTTCCTGCTGGAGACAAAAGACGACCTCTTGGTAATCAATCACACAATCTGCACATTTCTGCCCTCCACATTATCCTCGCAGTCGCACTGCGACCGTTGCAGTTAACCTCGGAGAACTGAGGGGGAGACCAAACAGGATGAGGAGGGAAAACCGAAGTCCTTCCTTCCTTACCGGCAAAAGCTCTCCTCATGAGGGGGGCCGTCACGTCCCGGCACGAAGGAAGCCTCTCGTCACTCGCGAGTCAACACTTCCACAAGGTGACGGGCCTTCGGGAGATTTTGGGGGGGAGCGGCTGCTGGACGGTTTTATTTGCATTCAAAGCAGGTACCCTGCAAGGTCAGCCTGCAACCTTGAACAGATGTTGCCCCCGTGTCAACCGCGCCTCCGTTATGTGACTCATGATGTGAAGAATGATTTCCCATTGGTGTCCACACACCAATGGGAAATGTTCCATCACAAAATACAGTGCAGGAATGACAAAATTAGCATTTCTGCTCTGATCTTTGCCTTAAAATGAGTCGTTTTTTTGTAGTTGTGAGTGTTTGTTAGGTGCATAAAACAAGGTGTGTTAACATACTGTGCTGTTTCACTGTGGAGCTGCTGTGACAAATGAGTTGAGCTTTCAGCACAGCGCGAGTCAGTCCGGTGACTGATTCACTCATTAAGTGAAGTGAAGTGAAGTAAGTTGGAGAGGTGCTCTTTAAGAAGATTGTTGGGAGTTTATATCAACTGCTTTGTGGCTGCTGCTTGTGATTATACGTTCATGAATCCGCTCGGTTTAGGAATCGCCAACATCCAGAGCTTTCTTTCAAAGAAAGTATTTCAATTTCATGTTACTGTATGCATTAGTCGAAGCACAAGGGTGACATTACGCGTCTTTCAGTCTCTAATTCATCGTACTTTCTCACCTATGCTTTACAGTTAGTCACAGGTTTATACATCACGGGAAATAAAAGTTATACTTTAATTAAATATAATTTAAAATGTTTAAGCCACAACAGAATGAAATACAATGGGGAAAAAAAAAGGAAATAATAGACGCTTCAGGAAAAGTAGAAAATCTCTTAAATAGAGGCAAAGACGACATAGAAATTTAAACAACCCGATGAAGTCAGTCCAAGTCGACTTCATTTCGTTTAATGCTTGTTTATCATCTTGTTTTTATGAAGACCAATTAGTATAGGGTAAAGCTTTCATTCAACGCTCGGCCAGATGAAAACACAATCTTTCATAGACTGTGAAAAGGTCAAATATTTTAATCAGAGAGGTGAAGCTCCCTGCACAACCAACAAATAGAAAGGCGCTTGCGTCCTCTGTTTAAATCCTCAGGGTGACTGGTGGTGTGTTTTATGGCTTCAAATGAAGCCTGCTTGCACATTAGTAACAGGAATGAAGATAATAACCCGGCACACACACCCCTCTGTCCGTCAGCAGGCTGAACTTTATGTTTAACTGCACATTAGATACGTTTCTCTTTGTTATTTGGTGGGAACCTAAAGAAAAACTCGTTTACAAAAGTCACAATGCGGAAAATGAAGTGGAAACGCCGAGCCCTGGCAGCTCCTTTACATGCTGCAGGTGCAGTCGGGAGGATTTGCAACCAACCCACCGACTTCAATCACTAATTCTCACACACCGAATTTTTCAATTCCAAGGGGGAAGCTCTCTGCTGACTTTACACATTCCTCATCCCAGGAACGTGGCGTGTTTTAATATGAGAGCATGCCCAAAAAGCAGCACAGTACACCAACTAACAATAACCTCGGAAGCTCAGGGATTCACTTTTTCTCGACTTTTTTCATAATATTTTATAAAATTTCAAGGATTACATTTTTTATTTATTTTTTTTTTCCAATCGGAATCTGCCGGCCAATAATATTCCGCGCATGAATGCATACACTCACCATTATATGGGAGATCTTACAGGTAAAAGTTCATCATTCAGTTAGTAACCCAACTTCACTTTGAAATGTGTGCATCTGATGTGTTTTGTCAATTTTCTGCTGGCAAAGCAGCTTTAGTCACTGTGGGAGGGGAGAAAGATTTTATCCACCCTTGATAAAAAAAAAAAGAAAAATATTGCAGCAAAGGTGCAGAGAGATCATAGATCTGTCTCTGATCCAGAGCTTCCTGCTCTTCTGGGGTGAGCTGGTGTTAAACTAAAACCCACTGAACTGGGATTTTGCTGTTTGGTTTGACTGTTGGTGTATATTTTTTATATTGTGCATGTGTGAAGGCCATCTTGCACGTGTGCAACAATGTGAAAACTGGAAAGATGGAAATGTGCTGCCTTAATGTCTGATTTAAGGACACATTGTGCATTCATACCAAAATATTTATAATGTGTTTGAAATGGTATCTTTGCAACTGATAATAAAAGCAACAGAAGGTCTAACCTGGTACATACGGAGTGTTATTGAGCGTTTCTGTTGTGAAAAGAGGAGGGGGAAAAAACTTGGCTTCTTATTTCAGAATATGCCTTCATTGACTGTTCAATGACTGTTTCAAAACAATTCTAGAAGGTATCTTTAGCCAGTTCAATATTTGTACTACATTCATATGTTGCCGCTCTATTTTCAGCACTTCACGTTTGTTCCATGATTTCATTTCCAAGTTTAGTTTTTGGTTTACGGTCATGATGTTGAATCACATACTGTTGTTTTTCCAGTCCCCTTGAAACCAGTAAGAGGCACAAACTCAAAACGGCGTTAAAAAGATAAAGTACTCAGGCACCGCTCTGCTGGTCACAGTGAGATGCCAAGACAATGATTTCAGGGTCTGAAAATCCACACATCCAACACTGGTGAAAGATCATCTGAGTGTTTCTCAGTTTTGGTGGGTTTCCAGGATTCAGGTGACATTTAATGCTAGCGGATGATGACGCACCATTCAGACACATGGTCACTGTTTACCACAACACACACAGACATATACCTGAAGGGAAACTTCAGACTTCAAAGCCTGTCTTTGAGGATCTGTCGTCAATTCTCAACTGTAGGTAACACTGAAAACTGCTCACAGTGGGATCTGTGGATTATCCTGATTATATTAAGTAACCTAGGCACTTTCTGGAAACACTGATTCAAGTCATTTTTAAATGCTCTTAACTCCACAAATGAAATTCCGCGCTCTACTTTTGCACTGAGAAGTCCTTGAGCTCTCAAAGCCAGCGGCACATAAAGAAATAAATACTTCTATCACTGACGGTAACATGAATTTTTTATTTGGATTAAATGACACTTTATTCAGAAGCCCTTTTATTTCCATTAAGAAAGAGCCGAAGGCGTTTAAAAATGACAGATAGTGGGTGTACTGCGAGCATTAATGCGATGGAGATTACCATAACTGCTTTCTCTCGCTCTCCGGTCAGACGCCGGGAGAACATTTTCAAGCCGTGAGAAGATGTGAGAATAATACGTGAAGGTAAGGGAGCTTCAGGAGGAGGGGGAGAGGGATGATTAATTGATTTGATGACAGACGTATGGGCTCCATTCCTGGATATTGCTTTCTGAATGTCTGGTTACATAAAATCAGATTAGCAACTGTAAAATCGAAATTGAAATTCAGACCGAACAGGAAAACAAGGACGGAGAAAAGTGGTTTTAGGAAGACACCTCTCGGTAAACAAATACAGCAGTGTGGCGTCAATTCTCATTATGGTCGTCAACTTTTTATTATAAACACAGTTGGCATTACTGCAGCTTCAGTTAGCATCTTCACTATACAGGATTGCACATAAAAACTGTTCTATTATGTTCAGAGTTGCCGTCTTTGTCTCTACTGCTCAACAAGTGAACAGCCAATTGTTACTAATCGCTAAACTCCTGTTTACTGAAGGAGGAGAGCCTCATTAAATACCTGAACCCTCAGCATCCTCCTGACGGCTTCATCAAACAAGTCAGACTGTGATCAATATCAACCTGTATTTGTCGAACTTGTGTGGATCAACAGCGTTAAATAAACATCAGTTTTACTCTCGGTAAGCCGTCTGCTACTGTCAGTGTGTCGGTAACTCATATCAGTTGATCCGTTATTTACATCTATACTTTTGAAATTTTGCCTTTTCACCTTAAATATTTGTGGTACAATGTGTACATAGTTTCATATACCATTGCATTTAGTTTCAAAGCCAGTTATCATATATTTGTGTGATAATTAAACAACTATATAATAAATACCTTTACAATACATTGACTAGTGGATTGCCCTGAAATACCATGATCAGTGGCTGAATGCCAGGTATTTTCAAGGTTGATGCGTACGTGCCTGAAAAATCAGTGTCATTACCAGTGAGTCCGCCCCCGAGGCTTCTTCTACGGACGTATGTTCCATCTTCACTGAGATGACGCTTCAGCTTGAGGGCGGGACTTAATCCTCGAGTCACCTCAGGGTTACTGGACTTCCTGAGGTATGTAGGCGGTGGGTAGAGGATGTTGTCCAACTAAGGAGAAAGAAAAAAGGGGAAAAAAAAGTAGGATTGAAGATAATATCCAGACAAAGATAAGGTTGCTTGTTGTGGCCAGACAGAGAATAGAGAGATTACTAGTCCATCATGGCAACACAAACACACACACGTCTAAAGACCATCTTTATATATATATAAAGATCAGTGTGTGGTTGCTACAAATTACATATATACACATACATACACATATATACATGTATACATATATACACATACACACATTTCAAAAAGTAGTGTACTTTTTATGATGACAGTAACTACATATGTTCTTTCACCAAGAAAAGGCCTTTTCCAAACGGCGGTAGAAACATCAAGCTTCTATTTCAAGGTTGAAAAACTGGGCCAGAGACACTGGACAGGTTTCCAGTCCCTCACAGGAATAACGCAGTAATGATCGGCCACAAATATTTACAAATTGTGACAAACATTGGGAAATTTTGAACCTGGAGTTTGAGGAAAACCCACACCTTCCCTTTGCACAACCCCTCAGACAAAAGCCCGGGGCACAGGCTCAAAGCCGTATTACTTATTTCTGCCAGGCAGCTGATCCGTTTCTTTCTCTCGAAACAGTTACACACTCCTCTGTGAAAATCCCAAATGATGGCGCAGCTATCAGAGGAGAAAAACTGGTAAAAACATGTTCAGCAGTGATCATTAAAATCAGAGATGTAGCAATCAAAGAAAATAGAAATTCACAGGAGCCTTTCTGGAAGGGAGCATGAAAAGAGGTATGAGAAACAACAGCTTCAAATGTGAGAGTCAGCCCCAAGGGCAGGATTCAACGTCTTAAAAACGACTTAGGAAGGGGATTCCCACGGTGTATTCCAAAAAAACTTGCAGGAAAACAGCTTGGAGCAAAATGTAGCTGAACTTAAACAAGTCTCTCAGTCCGACACTATTTAAGTGTGAAACAAGGCAGACTAAATAACAAACCAGTGCTGGTTTTTTTTTTTTTTTTACTTTTATCTTAAAACTTTAAAAACTCACAGCCAGATAGACGTAGCAACCCATAACAACGCACAACAACATTACAGCAGCCTGTTGTATTCTCAGGAGATAATGCGCTGTACGAAGCTCGGTGCACATAACAAAGCCAGCGGTGAGGAAGAGGCCCTCCCTGAGAACACAAAGATATACATGGCTGAGAGCATGTCTGTGGAAGGAAATGTCCTCCGCTACTCTTGTGGGATGATTCATGCTCCCAGTGACATAGAGCACAAGTTAAACCTGTAGGGTGTCTTGACCTCAGCAAAAAAAAAAAAAGATGTCAAGCAAGCGTGAAGAAGTATGATGTCACAACCAACAGGGATTGTTTATGCTATAACTGCAGACAAAGAAATGTTTATAAAGCCTAAACAGCTGGCTGGTCTCAATGTGTAATAATGCATGTGTGAGTTCAGTGATTTTAACTGACGCAAGTAAGGAAAACCTGTTCGATGCCAATATATGTGGTGAAAAGTAATGACATGAATGTGTAATGGTTATGAGCATGAACAAAAAAACAAAAGCCCGAGTGAAATTCAATTTCTCTGAACTTCATTGGAGAAACAAACAGTGAAGGAGCTTTTCATTCATATTCATGCGTCAGCTATCAGGGGTGAAATAAAGTAAAACCGACAAATACGGTACACAACAAAGAAAATTAACTTTTTTTTTTTTTGGCAACTTGTTTTTTCACTTGCGTCTCTCCCTGAAACAGCTCAGGTCTTGATTCGTACCTACGGCCTTGGCACAGCTCACGTTTTCACGGGGCGGACAGTTTTGATGCTATGAAAACACACGTACAAACTCAAGAAGCGCACGAAGCCACAGCACGCCGCACTCTCGTGTGTAAACATCTTTATTTCAGCACTGGAGGATTATTGCTCCTTTCTTTTCAAAACGAGTACATAACCACCTTGACTTAAGTTGTTCGTTGGCTCAAAATACACTAAACATTTGCTATTGGTGCTCCATGTTGTTTTATGCTAGTTTGCGATGTTTATCTTTAGTTTGACAAAGATAAATAATCTTGTCTGGAAGTTGAACTTTGCCTGCAGTGGCCTGGACGTCTGGTCATGGTTGGTAAAGGGAAAATAAAAAGGTAGTGGAACTACCTTCCACAGCTTTCAACATTAAGTTCTGTTGCTTGGTTTTAGAGGTATGAAACATTAAAGCTGCTGTTAAGGGGTGAGGGCGATCTGGACACCGTCAAAGAGTTAAATAAAGTTTATTGTCAGTTGACCATGAGAATGGAATACATGTGTTGAATGGAATAAAGACCATGAGGATAGAGTGGAAGTAGAGACTAAAATGTAACCCATTTGAAACTTCAGGCCTTGTGGAAGGCTGACGCTTTATATTTTACCAACAAATTTCCATTTAAGTACGGATTCTTGGGAAATTATTAAAAAATAATAATAATAATTATAATTAGTTAAATGAAACAAATAGACATATGAAATTGATTTAGACCTACAGTTTGAGCAATTTAATTCTTTACAGTAGTAATGAAGATTAATCCACAAGAAGTGCCATTATTTGTTTCCCCTTTAATTTTCAAAACACTACCTGATCTTTACATGTCTGGATATAATTTCTACCATGTGTTCACTGGTTGTGGGTTTTCATCCAAATACTCTGGTGTCGTGCTTTTGCACCCCTGCGACCCCGAAGTATCATAGAAGATGTGTGGGCATGAGCTCACAGACGGTTTGGTGGGAGAGTGTTTGGTTTGGTCATGTATGTGGGAGAAATGATAGCTACGTAAGAAAAAAAAAACGTTTGATGTGTGGAGGATATAGGAGCCAGACGACGAAGATGATGATCTGCTGCAGGGAACAATTCCCAAAGAGTATGTCAGCTGTTACTGAAGGCAATAAGCAAATAATTACAGAGCAAAATGATGGCTTCCAGAACAAACAGATAGTGTAACATCACCATCTCATGACCCTGATGGACTGCAGCTCTGCAACAGTGATGGTCATTGTTTGAAACATATTAAATACTGTTCATGCCAAAGACGCGGATCACTGAACATGTTCTAACTCAGCCCTCCGTGTTACATAAAACAGACACATACAGAAGAAACAACATCAACTGTATTTATATGAGGTGGCGCATGCAGCTCTGTACATGGTCTGGACAGGTTACATTTAATGTGAAATACATGGTTTATTTACAGAAAGCAACCGTTTTACCTGTGCCTACCTGTTTTATGAAATAATCATGTGCTACAATGAAAAGGAAACTAACTTGAACCTTGCATTTGTGCAACAATGCACCAGTATTATATGACACCATGAGGACATCCAGAGTGACTGGGATTGTATTTACAGGGGGGGGGGGGCGAATCGCTCGTTTTATTATTAAAAACAGCAAGTTTACGTGGAAAAGTTCTGAAAAGTTTCAGTTTATTTAGTCTGAGATCTTATTGATTCACAAAAACAAAGCCATGAAGGGCTTTTAATGCAAGTCTCTTCTTAATTCAGAAAAACAAACAATTTTATGTGATGCTTTCAAAGAAAACAACTGCATTAGAATTCAGGTTATATTGTCAGTAGCAAACCTTTTGATGTTGATTTTTCTAAATGCATAGTACATATTTTACACAGAGTTGTTCTTCCCAGCTTACAGAACAAAAATCTAAAAGGAAAATCTATCAAGCAAGTAAATATTTAAAAATGTGCAGTCGGCTTTTGCTTTTCAAGAGACTGATTTGTAAAGACTTTTTTCATTTGAACAAAGTGAGAAATGTTGTGGGGTGGGTTTTTTCCCTCATTTTGACACTTGCAGTTTAGAATGATAAGTATGTGGGTTAAGCTTCTTGCTGGTGCCTGAACCTGTTCGGTCACTGGATTAAAAACAGACCAATGAGTGTTTATAATCACAATGTTAGTCGTATTGAATACTACAACCACTACGTCATACTATACATCTCATTATGTCATTGCTATATAACCATTGCGATTGTTATATAATTGGCCCGGATGATTATGCAACACGTTGGGAAAGTGGTTAATACTCTCACCTCATAAACAGAATGTCATCGGTTCGAGGCCAGGCTCGAGGGTCTTTCTTTCTAGAGTTTGCTTATCAGGATGTTTTCAGAGTAGTCTTGTTTCCACTCAGACTAAACCCACATGTTTTAAGTCAACTGACTCTAAAAAAAAATTGCCCGTCGGTGCAAAGATGTTCCTTTGTCCTTGAATGAACCGGCAACCTGGTCTAACCCGTTTTCACCCGTCTTCAAACGTTTAAGCACAGACAGGTATGAATGCATAATGTCACTGCACCAAGCATTTGTGAAAACATTCACGCTTGTCGTCTTATAAAAGGAGAATTTGAACATGAGATGCGGTGTTTGGCTTGTTAAATGATAAAGTGCCTGTTTTTCTCCATGTACACTCGTTTTGTGCATGGGTGTATATTATTTTGATGAAAAACCAAGGTTACTCAGCTTGCAAAATACTAAATGAGTTGGTAAATTAAATAAAAACCTTAACAGACTAACGGCAAAGTTGCCCATATATTACATGAATGTCAGATTTTGCCTTCCATAACTGCTCAGTAACAGGTAAATAACATGAACTCTGCAGCATCGACTGCCGGTGTTTTACTCTCCGCGCCACTATGACTCATGGTGATAATTAGTGTTAATTCGGATAATTTAGTTCAGCGGTGTGAACGTCGGCATTATGTAATATCAAAGACCATAGTTAGTTACATGTATTAGACAGTGAGTTTGTATTGCATTGTTCTTTTCGCTGCTATTCTTATATGGGTTGATCATTTGTATATTCACCCTTCATTATTTAGTATTTTGAGAAAAATAAAGTTATTTTGCACAGAACAGATGCATTCATTCATTTGGTGCAACATTTCCCCAAAATCCTTGTCCTGATGAGTCAGTATTGGATTTCGACCTGGAAAATGCTCTCATCCAACGGCTGTGATGAATTCATTGTCAGTCCTTCCTGGACGCGTTGCTGTAGCAAGTTAAACTGAATAAAAACAAACCGCACACCCACTCTCTAATGTTTAGCCAGTAAACACTGCAGAGGCGGATGTGAAGAGCTGCAAGCGCGTCCTAATAAATATCGTTCAGCAATAAGTGCAGTAAAGCTACTCGGTTCCAATCAACATCTTTCCCCACAAATGAAATTTGAGAAATCATGATTGCCACATGTACAGCTAAATGGAAATACTTCCAGCTGATCCATCTGTTGCAATCACAGAGTTTACTGGCTTCTGCTGCTAGAGGAGTGGCTCGGTCACGTGTTAAATTCAGGATTTGGTTGCACCATCCATAAACCCAGTTCTACAGTGGGTTGTAAAGACTGCCGTAATCTCTTCGACAGTTATGTTAAGCATGTAAATTATTTTCCAAATCGGGTTGCACCATTCAAGTCTTATCTTAGATGTTGAGTAAAATCAGTAGCGAGGAAACCATCTGCTCAGCTACAACAACAGCAGGCAAGGCCACCGATATTTAAAAACAACTATCAATGTTTTTATCGTTTTTTTATTTAGTTGTGATAAAGAGTCCAATGTGAGCACCAGCATAACAACAAATGTTTACCAGGATTTTGAGGCAGTTTCAGGTCACATATTTAAAGTTCATATTTCCAGCCAAACAGATTACAGTGAGCAAATATTAACTTTATCAGGTGGTTCAGTTTCCTGTGCAAACAGTTACACCTCAGTCGGTATTTGTACATAATGATCAAAAACTAATATTTATGCTGGAGCTAGTTTGTGCGTCGTGAACGACGGGCAACAGGATTCACTTGAATTTCAAGTGAAAACAAAGTCAAGGAAGGCAGTTACGCAAGTTCAAAGCAAGTAAATGCCCATAAGCAGCTTAGAGTTATGCTGAGAAACAATCAGCAGTGAACTCCTGCGGCGTGCGGCAGCATTGTTTTCAAAGCAGAAATATCCACGGCGGTCACCATGTCCTTAACACCACTGACCGTAACGATACGCGCTGCATGCACGGCGACCTGAGGGATTTCCTCCGCTCAGTGACCGTGTCCCCGCTGCGTGTCGGCTTTCAACACCCAACCGGAAGTCTGAATCATTTCATAGAAGCACTCCCGTTTCTCAATACACTTCAAGCTGCAGTCGCTCTGTGTCGTCGACCTTCCAAGTGTTTTTGTCGTGTTCTTGATCGCAAAACTATTGTGCTTCAACTTACGTCCCACATACAATGTTATGATAAGAAAATGCTTCCGTACAGGCGTATTATATATACACACACATAAGGAGTTCACTCTTAATTGTGAGGCAGGTGTAAAATGACAAAATTACAGCTACTAGATGATGTATATCTTCAGGTAGAATTCTATCAAATGGGATGTTTTCAGTATTAAGTCAGCCTTGAAGATGTTCCTACTACTACTACTTCCAGTAGTACACCAGTAGTAGATTAAGTACAGACTAAAAAGGAGCATTCCGAACATGTAAATAATGCAGGTGTTTTTCTTGTAATTATGCTTATTAAGTTAATTGACTGTAAAAGTACACTTTTGTGAGTGAGTGTGTTCACCCCATTATGGACTAGCAACCTGACTTTCGTGATTATTAACTCTCTTAGCCTCATTACCCCAGTCTGGATAAAGCAGGTAAAGAAAGATAAACGATGTTCCAATGTTCATGCCCTCATCACGGGAGCAGATAGAGATTACAATGCTTTTAGAAATGTACACGTTGTAAATAGAGGCATTTCAGGCCACTTAAATCTAGTGATGATGTTTTAGAAATGAATTTCAGCAACATTTAGAGCCATTACCAGCTGATGCCCGTGTTATCCCCCCCCCCCTGCAGCAGTCGAAGCAATCCGGTGTTTGTCTGGTAGCTTCGGAGGCTGTTCCCACCATATGAATGATCAGAGCAGATGACTCAGATAAAAGGAAGTGAGATAATCATTATAGCTGCACCGTGTCAAAATCTGCAGTTTGCCGCGACACAAATGTGGAGCAACATTTAATCAATATTTTAGGAGAACAACGCAATATAGATACTACAGTCTGAAGCAGATATACGTCCACCCACTGGCAGGCAAACTCTGCCTGCTCAGAGTTGCGAGAGAAGCCTTGTAATCATACAAACCGACCGTTACAAACCCAATACACAGTGGTGAAGCTCCACTGTGTGCAGCTAGCGATTCGTGCAACCTTTTGCCTTCATGTTCCTGATGCACCACGACAGAAATCTGAGCCAGTGAAAACTGTGGAGGGCTGCCAAAGCTGGCCCGAGTTCCCCAATGATTTTTTTTCTGTCTTTACTCGGCTGAGCTGGGCCGTATCTATCAGACTCTCATGCCAGTTATGAGTCATCTGGGTAAATCAGTAAACCTACATTTCCCATTCTATGTATATTTGAAGTAGACCAACTCAGAAAGACGGTCAAATATCTCCAATACGTCCGAGTTCCAAAACATCTGCATTGATTTTAAAAGTGGGTGTTAGCCGTTTAAATGCCGATTCGATTACATTGGCAACGCTCCCACCAGGCCGTCACGGTTTGCTTTTTCTGTGTGCACAGCGAGCAGCGTGCAGTCTGCAGCCCTTTCACCCACCGCTCCCCTCCACCTGCAGCAAAGAGCTTCTGAGAGCAAGATCAAACCTGACCTACCCTTCCTTCCTCCATCCTCTTTTCCACCTTCAGCTACACACACACACACACACACACACACACACACACACACACACACACACACACACACACACACACACACACACACACACACACACACACACACACACACACACACACACACACACACACACACACACACACACACACACACACACACACACACACAGATACAAACACACACACAGTGGACAGTACCAACAACGTTCTGTTGCCAAAGCAGAAAGCCGAAAACAAAGGAGGTGGGCTGCACAGCACACAAAGACCGTTGTGTTTACCAAGTGAAAAATGAGGCAATTTCAACCTGCATGGAGAGAGCGACTGTGTTTCTACTCATTGGGACACTTTCATGTATTTGTTGTCACACTGCCCTTAAATCTGCTGAAGACAAAGATTCTAATATTTACCAAACAACCCACGTAATAATGACTGGATGTGGCTCATCTGGGGGACAGGAACAAGAAAAATATTGCAAAGCACAAAAATGGTGATTTGTGTTTGGTAGATCATTTCTCGGTTGTTTACGGAATCTGTGGGAAAACTTGTTTGCTTCCCTTCTATTTCCATTTGTGGGATGGGCACGTGGGTTACACCCACGATTAATCCACCAAATAGTCTATTAACATCACACACGTGTAAAGACAGGTATTGGGGAAAAGAAAGTAAGAAGAAATGTGACATTTTATGGGTTTCCATGACCCTCGTGATGCACTTCCTGCACACTGTAGATGAGTTTGAATGTGCAGAAAGCAAACTTTCCAGCAGACGCTATACATGTCGACCTTCATCAGCCGACACTACAAAGACCAAGTGCTCTGAAGGGGGGGTAAAATGCAGGAACTCCTCTATTTTTCTATACTGCTGCACACATAAGCATACGCAGCTATTCAAACAAGCAGACAAACAAAAGGACGGAGCAGCAGGAGCTGCTTGTGCTTCACAGACAAACATAAGGATGAAAGAGCATGGCCAGGAACACTGTCCTCAAGGTTGAGTAATAAATACCCCAACGGTCCAGGCTAAGGAAACCTCTGCGGTATTTCACATGTTCGTATGTGGCCTACGCCGCTGAACCACGAGGCTTAGCATGTTAAAACAACACATCACTACTCTTCCTGCTGCTTTCGTCCACTTAGTTGATGGTATGGCTCTGCATTACAAAAGGAGAAGTGGGTTTAGTCATGATTTCCACATCAGAACAATTGCGCAGAGAAAATTGGGAAAAAAACAAATTCACACCACAGGATATTAATTCTCTTTGAAGGCTTTGTGGTGAAGTGTTGTTTATCATTTCGCCGAGACGGATGAAAGGAACCTTTTCAAAAAATGGGAACAAACTGTTACTAGTGTTATTAGCTTTCATTGGTTGCTTGGACACGAGCACTCATTTACAGTAAAACAGGAAGATAAGGCCCATACATCAAGAGGTGCTACATCTTACCTCTTTCCAGTAGTGCTGGCCTTTGTTTCACTCATCGTTTTCCCTGCTATTGTTCCCGAGAAGCACGTGTCTAACAAGCCTCATCCAGTCCTTCAGTTGGATACATTAACTGAAGGACTTTTATGAGAGAGCACCTTAAGTTTTACCCAGGTTAAAATAATGTATTACCTTTGCTTTATTTGAGATTTTTGGAGTGAAGTATGACTTTATTTTATCAAAATAATTACAGGCAAATTATATAAAAAAAATTTTTTAAATAATACCATTTAGAAAATTGACATAAAGCTTATATTGCTGTGAAATAAAATCATCATATATATATATATATATCTTTTGGTGTAACATAAGTTACAGATGCAGTTTGTAGTCCAAGGCTAACACTCACCCAAGTTTAACTGCTTTTTGAAAGGTCGATCATGTGCAACTTTAGAGTCAAGTCTTTATGTCTGCGAGAGGATAACTCTACTTTAATTCGATTTCAAAATGCATTCGATGCGTTTGATTTGGTCCGAGGGTGAAGTAGCTTTATTGACATGGAGGATTGGATAACTTCACCCCTCTGTGATCAGAATATTTGAGTAGAAGTGGACATACTCCGATCAAGGACATAAATATTCTCCCCGAGAAATGGGACCTTGTGTGCTGTAAATATATGTATACATACATACATACATACACAAACACACAGATACAGGACGTGGAGCCTACACAGCATCAATGTGACCAATTTTCCATTTCTCACTGATGATCGATTCATTCCTTCAGAAGAACTGCAGACAGCTGAGACTAACCTCTTCTGAGAACAACTATTCAAGGCATCTTTGCATTATTTTATTGCACACCATTGACACAGTTATGCACAATGTGACAGAAAGCTGTTGCGTGCTCATTGTTACTGAAAAATGCTCAATAACCTTTCAAAAAAAATTCCACCAAAGTCACATAATCAAAGTCCTTCAGTATAATTTTGTCAAAGAATTTTCTTTTTGCTGGGGGTTGAGCAAGTCTTCAACAAACTGCAGCTTTTAAAGCCAAAATCGGATTCCTCCCTTGGTGTTTCACTTGAAAGAACACCACAAACAACACAGTGACGCTTGTTACATAATCTCACTTCAGCATCACTGGTGTTTCTCAAGACAAGAGTGAAATGTCTTCAACCAACCAGGAAAATCAGTTAGTTATTTTTCCCCCTCCTCTTAAAAGCCGTTCTCCATTTTCCTGACGAGTGCGTCGAACAGAAAATCGCAAATCTGTCCCTCACCTCTGATGAAAAGCCTTTTACACTCTGTTCTTGTGATGCAGTGACCATCGGCAACAAGTTCATGCCGTTTGATTTTGAACAGATACAAATGAATTTACAACAAGGTTGCATGAGAAGGGCCTTCCTGGTTGGCTACACTAGACACAGCTGATACAAATATCAGTGACAAGAGCTGATTTGAGTTTTGCCTGCATTTTTCTTTTGTTACATTTAATTATAAAAACATTCTTACACCTTAAATAAACATAGTTCTACAAATAAGACTGACTGCCTCAATGACCGTGTCAAAATTTGAAATTTAAAAAACCTGCAGATTTTTCTGCTTGGCCTACCATGTTGTATATAATCCTTGGTCTCTTGCTTTGAAGTGACATAAAGTAGTTTAAACTGAGGAAAATGATAGAATGAGTCCATTCGCAAACCAGAAAATTTCCTTGGTGGTTTGACAGTTTTTTTTTAGCCAAAGCGTAAAGCCACAATTTAAAGGGTGTTGCACAAATATCCTGATGGTGTGCATGAGAGTGTCAGTGTCTCTGGATGTGCTCTGTGATGACTGTCCAGTACATGGCGAGTATTGAGTACAGCGCCCTACGCATTCAGAAAGTGCATTTAACCAATTGAAAACACCAGTAATGACTCAAAAGTTCAAAATTTTGAAAATTGTAAGATAACTTTATCTATTTACATCTGTAACCTAATCTAGTTCAGCTACATGACAGACCAAGCTTTTTTTATTCCCGTGACAGCTCTGTTGACCCAACTTAACGTCTTCAATGAAAGAAGGGATTTTGAACAGTGTTCAGCCATCAGAATGAATTCATCATGAAGTACATCCTTCATCATGCCACCTCATGTCAGAAGACGAGTGCGAAAGCAGGAACGAGCTTGATTGGTCCAATGTGGTCGCTAAAAATATGCATTTGGTCAAGTCAAGTTTACTTATCTAGTGCTTTTATAAACAAACAAGGTTGACCAAAGTGCTTCATAGTTCTAATGGACAAACAAGACATGATCTGCAGAGGAAGAAACTTTGCTATATATGAAGGTGTCAATGATCGAATAGAATTAAAAGCAAGAGAGTACAAGAGCGGTTGTAATTTGAATGGGCAAAAACTTGATTATCACTATACAAACATTCGCAGCATTAAATAATGCAAGATAAGATACAGCTATGAGCTGTGTGAGAGTCTGCTGATGAGATCAGAACAAAATGAAGAGAAAAAAATATGAGAGAACAACTGATGTTGCATTTTCAGCATGCGTCTCCGACTCCCAAAACAAACACATGCTACAAGTACATGATGCAACGTAATGCAAATGTTCGTGAACTTTGCTCTTGAACGTGCCCGTTCGTCTTTTTCTCAGGGTTAACTGCTTTAGAGTAAACCATGTTCTGGTCGACCTCGTCACCCGACATCTGTCTTTCTCAACTCCCCCTAAATTCCTCTCTCTGGCCTGGATCTCTCATCCCGTCTTTTTCCTCCCTCCGCACAGCTCGGAGGATAACGGCCCTCGGAGGTCTCACAGCTGAAGTGTGATTAGTTATTTGCAAACTGTATTTCACATTTCAGTCATGTCACAGTGTCGACACTCTGCAGTGACTCTCCTTCCTTTTTTTTTTTTGGCTGGAAATTTAAAATAAAGTAAACTTTTGGATATTTGACCTTCGCCTCCTCTCACATGGGGATTCAGTTTCCTGTGTTGACAAGATCCAAAGCTAAAACAAAAACAGTGGCTCTTTTTTCGACTTCAATTTCACAAAGTGGGGTTTTGTTAAGGATTTCCCGCAGAATGTCTTATATTGTATGCATAATAATAACAAGCAGTGTAGAGACCGGCCTGAAGCAAAGAAGCGTCTGATGACATGTGGGTTGAGATGTGTATCTGGAACTTCCGCCACAAAAATATAAAATAAAATGCTAAAAGATGAGTGATGAAGCAACCAAAAGAAAATGCAAAGCTGCAGACAGCAGCTTCGGATTTGGAGCCATTTCATCTTCATTCGGCCGCCAAACTTTTCTCATTTCACCAATATGGATTTATTCCCAGAGAAGAGTTGGAAAATCTGGTTTACGAGGTTGTTTGCCTCAAAAAGTCCTTCAGGCTATGAAAAGCTTCGGTTTGACCGTGTGTGACCTGGAGTTTGGATTACATCACTTTCACCTTCTCCTTGTACTTTGTATTTTATCCTCAGCTTGCAGACCTGCACAAATCTGGGATTTGACACGTTAAAAATACTTGCAACAGCATGAACGTTCATTTTCATTTATTATAGTTTTCAGTAGATCTACAATTTTTTTTTTTCCTTTATGCATGAGTTTCTTTGAACTGTCTTATTTTACCCATTTTTAATGTTTTCTTGGAGTTGTGGGGACAGGATGCATAAATGTAACTATTCTTTCATTACATTTTGGATGCGTCCGCTGTAATATACGCATCGACACACATCAAGATTGTAGTTGCATCATAGTTTTAAGTATAAATGAAAATAAGCATAATGTAATAAGCTGGGTTGATTTTATATAGAACTTACTGAAACAGAAAATGTTGGTATTCTAACTATTACTGATGTAATAATATATGCTTTCATCCTTTCACTGTAACTTGGTGTTCATCGACAGAGGTTGTAAGAAGACACCAGTTTGAAGAAGGTGTGGAGGAGGAGAAATAGATTTGTTTACGTCTTGGGAGTAAAAATAAAACACCAAAGTACAGAGAACTGGAATAAGTACTTGACAAGTATCTACTTGCTGCCACCGGTGAATGAACTGAAGACTAAGAAGTCAAATTACATATTGAATTTAAGACTTTTAGCCGTTTATTTTGATGCATGGCTAGCTTTACGAGTGCTGTCAGAAAAGTAGTGTGAAGCAGTGAAATATGTGAAGAGTTGGACATGCAAGAAACATTTTAGCTGAAGTTATATTTGATAATATGGATGGTTTGCCACATTTGCCATCTTGAAACGCAAGATCAAACTCGGAATTTTGCAGTGCAACGCCTTCAAAATTTAAATCAAAAGCAGCAGCGAAAGCATCTCTTGTTGTGAAAGCTACAGTGAGAAAGACGCTTTGCAGACGCCGTCCTACAATCAGAAGCGTCTCTTCAAGTCTCTTACCTTGTTTCCTTCCGTTGATGTCCGTGGGCCAAAAGTTAAATTCCTACCAAGAGACATTTTGTTTGGGCGCCAACAGACTTAAGCCTCGGTGTCACTTTGGCTGGATTTAATCCCCATTGTCCGCCATGATTTCGTTTTCAAAGAGAAACAAAAAAGAACGAAGAGCAAAAAAAATCAAAAGTCGAATCGCAGACAGGCGCAGCTCATTGTAGTAGCAAGGGGAGGGAAAAAAAAAGAAGAGTCTTAACCAGTTAATCCTCTTAACCTTCAAAAACCTACGCTGGACATCCCTCTTAATCGCCCTCCTGATGGGTTGACTGCTGAAATAAGTGGCTGCTTATTTCGGGGGGGGTGGCGGGGGGGCACGACATGACACAAGGTTCGAGCTGCGGGGCGGACGGATAGTTAAATATTGTCAAACAGAAGCAAATATTGATACGCGAGCGAGCGAGGGAGCTCTGGAGCAACGTTCGACGGCTGTCCTGCTGGCGAGAGGGAACAGGCCCACCTGGAATCTAAACCAATTTGCCCAACGGGGATTAGACCGAGGGTGTGATAAGTGTCATCCAGCTTTACCTCCATCTACAGAGAGGGGGGGAAAAAAAAAACAACAAAAAAAAAACATGTGAAAGTAAACTTCAAGATGACAACACTGAGTGACGCGTGCAAGCTGAGTCACTTATCTGAGCCGCCCGGCCTCAGCCTCAAGACTCCTGGCAACGCTTTCACTTGTCTAATCTTGTCCCCGCAAAACTCTCAAAAGATTCAAACGAGTGTGGAAAGTGCAACACACACGTTTTTAGGGGGAAGGATCACCCAGAGCAACCTTGAAACACGCTGCTCTTCTACTTGCCACATGAGACATTATGTAACGAGGTTAAACAGCGCCCTTCAACAAGATATGTGCCTCGGCAATAAGCTGGAGGAGGAGGACACTTTCTCACTGCTACCGGCTGTAAAACACAGAAGAAGAAAAAAATAATAATGCATCCCGGCTAACTTGAAGGAAAATGCATTTGATTCATCACTTTACTAAGTAGTATGAAGAGAAACAGGATGTTGACGAGTTCGAGTGTCATGATTCAACCGTTGGCAACGTTGCAGACTAACGACGCGTCGCTATTCGAGCTCGAGGAAGTGGAGGAGTTTGGCAGCGCGGCGTCATTACAAATCTGGACACAAACCTGACTTTGAATCCGACGGAAAGACAAGAAATCATGCTGATAGAAAGTAAAGAATTGGGTGAAATCGATCGTTTATCAATTAGTAAACAGAGTTGTTTCTTTTATATTTTAATCAATGACATAACTAATGTAAACAGTTAAAGCAGCCACTTTACACTGTACAACATGTTAATGATTTAAACCTACTAACTGACAGACTTTGTGAGTAGAGTTTGCATGTTTTCCCGGTTTCTCTGTGGTTTTTCTGCAAACCGAAAACATTCTGTTAGGATGAAATTGAGGCGCAGATCGTTTCACATGTTCGCTTTAAAACTTTGTTTTTTTTAGGTTTCTGTAATAAATACAAGTTATGTTTTCTTCCCTAAAGCATTTCAAAGACTTGCATAAAGCATCACATTGTGAGAATGAAGTGGCTGGAATACAGAGGGGGTTTTATTTACACTGAGAAAGAGCCAGAACAAGAAGTAATTTCATGGACAGTTTCTTTTTTTTAATGCTTTCAAAACAACCTTTCTTCATTACGAGCTTTGATACAACTGGAATACTGTCAAACTGATCATGCAGTTGGAAAAGGGACAACATTCAGTGGGATTCCCAAATGTTTATTTGAACAGGAACAAGTCAATAAGCCTCCAATGTTCACGCAGAATGGGTGATTTTAATCGGCAGACTGTGGTGTTGTTGCATTGAGCGGTGCTGCATGCAGAAAGAATAGGCGTTCCATGATGGCTGGGTGCAAAGGTGTCATGACGGACCAGGTAATAAAGTCACTGGAAGACTGCCAAGTCTCCACCCATTGCTTCAAAACATTTTTTTCCCCCCTAATCGTACCGTCATGTTTCAACAAATTACAGCATCTCCACACACATACCCAAACCTTCTCATACGCTCACTTGAGCCGATCCAACACAGCTTTACGCTGCGTTTATCCCCCGGTTACTGAGCTTCAAGTGTCACACTGGTTAGCCCCCCATGTAGAACAAACCCATTCTACCTGAACAGGACAGTACAGATCATTCTTAATCTTAGCAGAGCAGTTATTGTGTCATTTGATCTGTCCGTGGAGGTTTCTTTTTTTACAGCTGTCCCAGACTATTGATTCTGCTTTTAGGGAAGTTTTTTTTTTTTTTTAATGCAGTTGTAAATGACATGTCTGCTCCAAACAGTGCAATAAAGACAAACACAAAGTATAGTCTGATGGTTGACAGCAGCTGCCTTCCGAGTGATACAGAAAGATAAATGGAGGCCGGTGAAATGAAGGGGGAAGAAAAGAGAGTCGTAAGCAGATTAACTATCTACAGTGGACTGCAGACCTGGTAGAAAAAGACTTCTATGCTGCAAAAGAGGTGTTTCACAAAGTTAAATAGGAAAGATTTTTGGAAAGATAATTATTTCAAGAAGAAAAATCTGATGTGAGCAAATAATTCTTAAATTATTGGCGTGCTAATCAATCTATTCTTTGAAAATTATATATGTGGAGGGAGTCATGTGGTTTAAAGTAGACAGTCATTTGAGGTGGAATAATTGGAGCGTCGCCCGAAATGTTTTGAAATCATTCCATGTTCTTGCTCCACTCTGCCTTTGTGAACTGTCGCACCCTAACAACCCACAGGTGCTGCTGGCGGAGCCTAAAACCAGGCTGAGGCTCAGAGGGGGCCGAGCATTTTCAGTTGCAGCTCCTCAATGCAGCGCCAACGGCTCAGTTACTATTTTTACTGTGAATAAGTAGCTTTTGATAACAGGGGATACATTTACTGAAGCACTAATGACAGCTATGTTTCAGATTAAATGTAAATACAGATGGAAATTTAAAATAAGGTGATCCTCAGGGTTCCATTTTAGGCCTTTTTTTTCTATCTTTATCAAAACCATTTGGGAAGGGTTAGGTTATGTTGACAGTTATTCATGACCCGGCCAATTCTTGCTTACATCTGTCATTTGTGTCACGACTGCTTTGTAGCTGCTAAATGATTCACTTGGCCCACTCAGGTTTATCACGCTCGCACGGTGGACTTTTACAGCTTTATTGCCAAAAACAACTGCACACAGGTTCAAATAATATTGTGAGAGCAGTGATAGTGGGAACAAAGCAGAAGGTGCCGGCCAGAGCACAAACATCATGGAGGTGTTTGCTAAGTGGAGCTGCAGATTAAGTTAGAATTGTCTTTGCGGCTCCTACTGCTGAGTCATCGTTTTCCCAATTTGACACATTGTTAGAAAAATCACTTTGCTGAGCAAATGCGCGGAGCGGTTTTCATTAATGGAGCCATTGAGGAAACCGTTCGGTTTATGTTGCTCCTTGCACTGTGTACTAATCATAATCCATCTAATTCTCAAGTAACTATAAACATCCAAATTGAAAGCGTCAATTTCGCATGTGGGAAGAATATGAAAGGCATTTCTCAAGAGAAAAAATCATCTCTGCTGTTCAGTGATAATAATGCCATAATAATAGACCCACTTGCTTCATTCAGGAAAGTATAAGTATCACATTAAAGGAGCTAAATTAAACAAAATGCTCCAGTGCTTCAAATGTGATTGTTAGTAATTCTCATTACATTAGATGGTTTTTACTATAAGCATCAGTCAATAGTCCATACATAGTTATCTGATTGCATTTTTTCCACAAATTACAACCAAGCTTATTATGACAATCATATCCATCACACCACCCCAAGACAGTGAAACACACTATCGCATATATATTGCAGAGTTCCAGCATATTCAAAATAGTATAAATAAAAACACACTCAACTTGGTATTCTCGTCATTGAAATACAACGGTCCATAATTTAGTTCTAAGCGCCAATTTTACATGATTCACTTCCAGTCACAGGCTCTTTGTTTGTTTTGCCTGTTGTCCACAATGAGCAGCCACACCATCAGGTACACTCATTCAACTACTCATAACACAAATAACCAATCACGTGGCAGCAAGTGAACGCAGTGAGGATCATTAAACTGGTGAAGAGGACCTACTGAAGTTTAAACCGAGCATGAAAATCAGGAAGAAAGATGATTTATGACGGTGGTACTCCAACACAGATCTACAAGGACTTCTATGTACAACAGTCTATAGGTTTTAGAGAGAATGGTAGAAAAAAAAATGAGAGAAAAAACAAAAGGTCAGAGGACAATGGCGTGGTTTGAGATGACTGAGTAAATTAAATAGACACTCATTATAACCGAAGCATACAAAAGGCTGACTTGAACAACCTGGGTGGAACTTTTGTCATTTAGAAACCGGAAACTGAGGCTGCGGTAGAAGATTGGAGAAATATTGTCTGGTTTGATGCCATGTTCAGATGTTTGGGTGAGAATCTTGCTTTCAGCTTTCAAATCAGTGGGAATGCTTGTAATATTATTGTCTCGCGGGTAAAGTGGGACCTTATTCGATGTCTCGGTCAAGAATGACGACTATTTTGACTCTGAAGGGGTTCAACCTGATTAGATAGGCTTTTATAAGTAACGGTTAATCTTTCAAGAGATTAAAAAAAAAAAAAAATGTTTTGTGATTAAAATAAGTCCGCCGATTGAAGCCATGAATCGAACCGATGGAAAAAAGAGAAGATAAACAGATTCACGGCGCATGCTGCAGAGTTCCCCTTTTAATATACACAGCGACTCTGTTAAATATAACATCTTTATCTAAATATTTGGAAGGTGGAAAGCAGGTGCAGGTCCATGTTTTACTGCTAATCTCCGACTCACTGACGGACGGTTTTCATGCAGGAATCATGAGCAACTATCTGTATATAGATCCAAACTATATGCTTCCCATTTTATTCTCTCTCTGTTATCTTGTCTTGGGCATGACAGAAGGGATTATGTGTGGGATGATCCCTCCCCCCTGATAGTAGATAAGACTCGCGCCGTCACTGTCCACAACTTTAGGACGGATTTAGATGTCTGGAGCAAACAGACACGGCGACACAGAATTTCGTAAAGACAGACTTTGTGCAAACATTGTGGAAAGAATCGCCGCACGTCGCCAAGTCTGGAGACTGAGTGTTGACCGAGCCGGTCGGCCTAACAAAAGTGACATCACGCGAGTTCTCAGAAGACTTTCCTTTATTTAACTCCGCGGGAGTCAAAGGTCAAGGGGTCCCTGATTAACCCTGCAGTAATGCCTCTGTGAGGCTTCTCCGCCGCCGACTGGTTATCCGACCTGCTTTGTGGTGTCGTCGCCGGCGACGCGCCCGCTGCGTTCAGAGCAACGGGTCAAATTACACCTCTTCTTCTGTGGCCGGCCCGAGGGAGGTCACCGGTTTTAAATGAACCTCAAACAGACATTTGAAGGGGCGCGGGAGAGAAGGGCACGGAGTTCATCATGCTACTCCAGTTCAACACGAGGGCAGGTTGAGTTTAAAGTCTTCATTGATGCCACGTTCTTTTTGTTAAAAATATCAAATCCAACATTTTGTTGCATTTTATTGCAACAACAAAAAAGCACCCATTACATTTTACAGCCAAATAAGGATATCCTAATGTTGTTTACCAGCTCATAATGGGAGAATCTGAAATAAGAGATCACTCGGTTCTACTCATGTGATATCTCACCTCTTTTAAGGTAATGAATCTACAAGCTGTTACTCAGCCAAGCGACTAACATGATGCCGTGTCACAGTGGGGGTGTGTGTGTGTGTGTGTGGGGGGGGGGGGGGGGTATCGTCCAGGCAGAGGGACGTTGGCATGAGCCCGTTACACTTTTATGCACCGATTTAACAGCCTCTAAAACATGAAAACAATCATTAATGACATAAATGTCACCATAGTTTCTCCCAACACTGAATACAATTTGTTGGTTTTTTTCCCCCCCTCCAAACTCATCCAAGCCTTTTACAGATAATGGCGTAACAGATGGGCGTATGCCGTTCAACTTTCCAGAATTTCCCCGTTGGGGTTGTGAGGGGTGTGGATGACCGTCTGCCACACCTACAGCCCCAAGTCGTGGTGGTGATAACGCCATTTGAATGCGGGGGGGGGGGGGGGGGGGGGGGAGGAAGGCAAAGCTCAAGCAATTAAGCATGAAATCTCACACACGCCCTCGGATCTCGTCGGTGAGCGAAAGCCAGTAAAACCTGTCTGCCGAAACAACTGCGTGAGGACGAATTAAAGGCTGCAACACAAACTTTGTGTGCTTCATTTTTCCATCTGTCGCCTAAGTACACACCGCAGCCGAATATGTGCTCATCCTGTATTATAAATTAAATTAAATAACACTTTAAAGAGTTCTTTTTTCCCCTCCCAATGCTAAAAATCTTTAAACGTGAGAAGCTATTTTGTTTTTTCCTTCCGTTTCCACCACAAGGCGAGAAAAGTATTTATTCTTTTCCAACAGTGGCAAAGGTTTCTGGCTCTACCTTTAAATATGATGTTGTTTCTGAACCCAGGTGGCTGGAGAGCACATTGTAGCTTCAACCAAACACAGTTGCAGGGACTTTATGATCTGCGCCCTCTCATGCAATAACCTCATCCAGGGGACTTGAAGTGAAATACGACTGTCAAATGCTGCAATGTGCTTTTTTTCCACTTTTTTTTTAACAGATTAATTTGAAAAATTAAGTTTTATTTGCTTTACCTGCCTCCTTAAACTTCAAATTATAACTATAGGCTGCAATTTTCGCATAAACATGAAACATCTGCAGTTATCCATCAAGTTTGGGGGGATTTTGTATGAAGGTGCAGCTTGGAAGACTGAAAATAAAATTGTTGGAACTGTTTTGGGGTGTGAAAGTACCCTCTGAAACATTGCCATGAATATACTTTTCTGTAAAACCCAAATTTACTCTCCCTAAAACACACTGAGGGCTCACTTATTTCACAGATTGAACCGCATGATAACTTTAATATATATAGTTTTTTCAGTCCTGTGACAGTAGAAACCAAAAAGAGACACTTGTATCACTTTACATCTGGAATGCGTTACAGGAACTGAGAAAATACTTTATATTTGCTGCTTCCTGACAGGTAAAGGGGGCCAGAAGTGCTTGTGGAGGGTGTGTGAGGCTGTCCAATACACCATTTAGAAAAGTATCAGAGAAACCAAGTCCATACGCATTTCTCATTAAAACCAAAATGACTCCCTGAAACAAGGTGAGGAATTACCGATCACACGCGGTGCACGAGGAGTCTGACTTGTAAATGTGGAGGGCGAGTTAGAAAAACACTGCAGCTCGAGTTATCCAATTAATTGGGTTCAGTAATTCACATAATGACTTTGAGAACGCAACAATTAGGACATGATGCAATTTAACCAATTATTATAAAGTTGGTTAGAAGAGTCTTTGTGGAGCGCAAACATCACTCGCTCTATTGCTCTAGAAAAGTGTGTTTTGAGTTCTTTCAGCCTCATCGTCTGAAATATGTTGGGTACTAGGTTATAAATAAACCAGAGTACCCTGCACAAGCAGCTTGCAGAGATGCATGACGAGGAGGACTTGAAATGCAGTGGATCAAATTATTATTTTTTTTTTTTAATGGAATAGAAATCACCACATTGCAAACAACACTTTGCTTTGTGTTGGTTAAAGTGTGCTAATTCGAGTGCACAATGACTATGGACTCTGCGGTGCCCGTAAACCAATCACCTTTAACTGATATTTACACCTCTTCAGAATTCGGTGAGGTTGTGGAAATTGAGCTGCAGGCCATTGGCACGTCTGCAGTGTTTTTTAAGTCTAGATAAATACAAATAAAAAAAGGTGCCATGTGGAAAAGGTTAAAAATAAATAAATAAAGATTTTAAATTGCATAGAAAATAAAAAAGGATCTTTTTGAAAATCGAAACCAGTTGGTAGCTCATGTGCTGGAGAAATAAATCAGAGCAGCGCGAGTGTGACTTATAAATAGACGAGATGAATGAAGCTCGCAGGATAAATTATACTCAGATGCTGCGGGTTTATCAAATACAAACAAAGTGGTGCAATCCAATGATCCAGTAGCTGCAAAGAAGAACACACCGGTGCAGAGGATGCTTAAAGACTGCAATGATTACGTATGAAGCGGAGCAGCAGATCCACACACAGCTGAGCTGCACGGCCAGTAAGAAGTGAAAGGAGCTCAGAGTATGAATTACAGTCATCTGGAGGAGGTTTATCATCTACGGTTGGCAATACGATCCAACAGACTACCCTTGCAATGAAATACTGTACAGACAATGCAATGACTAGTTATCCATTCAGACACGTTTGGACTCAATTGACATTTGAAGAAAGACTTTGAGGGGCAACAACTTGACACTTTGAAAACTTTTAAGTGGAATCGCAGTTTGTTTTTGTTTTTAAACGTATTTATATTTCACAACATACCCCACATCCAGCTATTTAAACTGTTGGTGCAGCTTGGGAAACGGAAATAACTTTTGAAAAAGCTTAAGGGAACCCAAAAAACACTTTTCAGTTTCCAGAAAACCTTGAAACATGGCGAGGACTAACAGATGATTAAAGAGGTACAGCACACACAACTTGCAGAGGGGATCAAGTCAATGAAGTATATTCAGATGGAGCAGATTTATTATTATCCACAACTAGCAAAGCAGCAGACTTGCGCTTCCTTGCAATGAATTGCTGCCCTTGCAGATGTGGCAATGTGAAGTGATTGCTTCAGACGTGCTGATTCAACAGCATGATGACTTTTTAAGGATTTGCTTTGTGGGGTTGTCACACTGCCACCTCTTATACTTATAACACTTTATAATTTAAAAAAAAAAGGTAAATGCTTCACAAATTGAGCTCAAAACAACTGCAGCTACATAAACTGTTTGGAAGAGCTTCTTGGAAATAGTTGGAACAAAAACACCTTGGGAAAAGTATCCAAAACACTCACAATTGACCAAAATAATCCTGCATGACCGGCTCAAACACAAGCATGGGGGGTAAATAAAGCAACACACACAGCTTGATGACTAGTTCATGGAAAAGATGAAGTCAGTCTGTGATCCTGATGACTTCATGACATGACACAGGAGGTTATTTACACATGTTGACAGCAGAAAGAAAATACATGACTTTTACGGTTTAAGTGTTTTTTGCTTGCCGACTACTAAAAAGGTATTAGTGACGCGCCACAGTATGACTGATATTGTTGTTTACATTCACCATAGTTGAAGTTACTTTTAGTTTGGTAGTTTGAAGGTTGAGTTTGCATAGATGTGGTTCAAATAAGTATTTTAAGAAGATTAACAGACAAAAGAAAAATCCAAAATAATTTATTTAATGATGCAATAAGGTGGCCGGTATAGAAAAGGGAAATTGTTTTAGCCGTTTATCTGCATTTATACTGATTTAGTGATTCTGTGATGGATTGTTTACCTTTTCGTCTTCTTCCTCCTCTTCCTCTCGCCGCGTCTTCTGCTCATATTGTGCGTTTTTGTGGTCTTCGTTCACAGCTTGAAATTCCCCGTCATCTCCGTAAACTTTAATTTGCAGCACGGTGGTGGTCTCTTCCTCCTCCTCCTCCTCCTCTCCTCCCTCGGACAAGGTTTGGGAGCCTGAAGACGACGCTGACAGACTCTCGTCGCTTCCACAAGCCTCGAATTGTTTCTCTTCCATTATTATTATTATTATTTTTCTTTTTACCGTCTCACGACGACCTGATTTCACCTGTGAGCGCGCGCACCTGTGCGGGTCATAGCCATTACGAGCCGGGAGACACTTTTTTGGTTTGTTTGTTTGTTTGTTTGTTTGTTTGTTTTCCTTCCTCGCTCGAGTAAAAACACAAGTCACGACGCCACGGAAAGTTCACAGATTAAAAAAAAAATAAATAAAAAATGTGTGCGGATCCAGGGTGTGTTGTGGTGGTTGTGGAAGCCGGGCCGCGTTAGTCCGCTGCGGTTAAAAGTTTCCCCCGGTGCGAGTCTGGTAGCTCCGGGACTTCACGGTGAGTCCATGCTGCTGTCAGTGCGTCCTCTTATCGCTCCAGTGCAGCGTGAAGCCCCCACGAGGCAGCCCACGCCCACCAAGATCCAGCGGACCAATCGGAGGCCCGCATCCTCCACCACCGACGCACGCGGGTTCGTAAGGATTCGGTTTCATGGGCGGAAATTACAGAGAGGTGGGCACGAGGGCAGGACCCTTTCATCTTCACACGAGATTAATTAAAATCCTAAATATTATTATTGCTCTCTTTTTGTTCTGGGGTTTCGGCAAAGTTTTTTTTGTAAATAAAGAGACATGCCCTTTAAAGAAAAATATGTTTTGTTTATTTATTTATTTTTATTTATTATTCATTTGTTCCAGACATGTCAAAACCATTCAACAAACACAACCATAAGAAGAAAAGGTCAGTTTACACTATGAACAAAGACACACACACACACAAACACACACATACACAGTAGTACAAAAGTACTATTGCAACGGTATAAATGTGACATTGTTTTAGCAGTAACAAAGAGTTCTCAGGTCTTAGTCTTGAAAAAAGTGCAACATCTTCAGCAACATCGAAATGTGAAGCCACAAACTAAGTGTGGGTGGGAGCGTCCCTCCACCTCCGTTACATATCCTCGAAAACCTGGCCAAGAGTGAAGCAAACGTAATCATCCAGCTGTGAGATGAAGCTCATCTCTATCAGTGTCAACAAGAAACGCAAGCAGGGGAACGAGGTCAAAACTTTTCCCTCTGGTATTATGAACTATGCAAAACACATCCTTTCTCAATATTTGGAGACGTGGGTTTAGCCAGTACATTTGTCACAGCTGGAGGTGATTTCTGAGAAGGAGTCAGAGAAGTAGCCAACTGCTTTAAATAATAACTTGCTCCAGTTCAAATGTATGCATTGTATATGTATGTATTCTAAATCTGAGTCTAAATCTATGAACTGTGAAAAGTCAATTTGATGTCACTTAACAATATGTATAAACATAGCGTTAAAAATAAGAATAGAATTAATGACAATGTATTTTTTTCTTTTCTTTAGCTAAAATGTATTACTACATATAATTTAACTATGTTTTTTTTTTAAGTGCAAAAGATGGATAAACTTTGAGGCAGTCATGTACGACACAACGTGCCCACAAGGGGGCGAACTTCTACTAATATATACTTAGTAACTGAAAGGGGATTTTACACAGATTTTTCTCAAAGTATTAAAGCAAGGGAGCATGAATCAAATTTCTTGTATTCTATACAAACACTGATGAGGGTTCTCTTTCCCTCCGATATCACAAAAAAAAAACTGAAAAGGAAAAGCTGGACCAATAGAGGAATATAATTATTTACAGTGGTTATCTTTTAATAATGTTCTTTAATTTGATTAAGGGGAATTCACTTTTCTTTCTATTCAGCCTTCATAGAGTTTGGTAACTTGAGTGGAAAAAAGAGCAAAAAAAAAGCACAAATCCAGCTATTGACTTTCTAAATTAACCGAAGGTTGACCGACACACCAAATAAATGACATTTGCATTAGTGGTACTAACTTGGGGGGAAAAAAACAAACAAATACAAATGTATGACTGAAGGAAAAAGAAAACCCACTGAATTTGACCAAATGAGGTCAAGTTTTCACTCGTCAACACCTCCTGTCCTCCATCCTCACACTGGCTGCAAACCCAAGCTTCCTTCCTTTCTCGTCTTCATCGACCACATTATGTCACGGTACACTGGACCCGGCAGAGTAAACACTCCCGTGAGTGTTGAGCCATTACACCCAGTCAGACCTTGATCTGATGTTTGACAACCTCACGTGTCAACACCAGTGAAAGTGTTGACATTTAGACGGCTCCAGTGTAAACTGCCTGTCTGGCAGGTCCACACACGCCATTATCCAACGATGGGCCCGTCCAAACGAGCTCATTTATTGCCCCTGACTGCTTCTGCTGGCATGTAAACAAGACTTATGCGGCCTGGCAGATTTATACACGGTGGGGCACACGGTTGATTTCACACCTTTATGAATGATCACTTCCAATTCTGAAATATCCTTCATTACTTACCATGAAATTCCCCGCAAACATGTTTGTTTGTCGCAGGATGAAAAGCTACCATACAGCAGCAGGAGAAGAGTTCTCTTTTTTATTATTATTCATTACTTAACTAATGTTAATGTCATCAATTTGCATATTTGGTACTAATAGTCCAATGCCAGCAGGATACCATAATGCAAAGATAGAATATAATAGAGCCATACATCTTCTACACTACTTTTTCATTGATTTATACATTTATTTTGAATGTGTGTAGAACAAACAGATGTAACACATAACACTCCATAAGGGAGTGGGAAGAAGTATAAACCATTTGCTAAAGATTCTATATTTTCATTTCACTTAGTTCCTGTTCACCTCCACGTGTTGCTTTTAAACATAAAGTGAAGTTCTGCAGCTTGAAGCGATGAAGTGGAAAAGTCAACCTGAGATACTATAGGTTCATGGAGCCACGGAGATGAGGTCACAACCAAGGACAATGTTGAGAGGAAAATATACAGGAAATGCAGCCTGCCGTAATGTCACCCACCTTTCTCTCAGTTTGTCCACAGGAGGGTAGTGTTTGCTGATTTTGATGAAAAGTTGAGGCTCCACTCCATCACAGCTTTCTTCTTCAGCAGCTGTCATGATAATTTAAATCATAGTTTAATAAACATGCCCAGAAAGTATCATGTAGATAAATTAAAAAACAAAAATACTGTTCATTAAAGACACATTCAGATGTATTTACCTCAGTTAAATAATATCTGGCTTTTCATTGGTCAGTTGATAAATAAAATGCAGAGACAGTAGAGCGAGCGAACCACAACACATCATGGAGTGAGTTCAGTACTACTGGGAGACAGCAGCTCTGCAACAAGCATTAAGTGAAACTTCATTAATTGTGGTCAAATCTATGAAAACTGTGAGATAAAAACAATATAAGCTCAAGGACGCCTCAAAATGATTGATTGTACCATGTTGCGTAGGACTGATGTTATTTTAAATAACAGAATGTCAAAAAAATAAATTTCATTAATTTGTAACTGTTGATAAACTTCTATTTATTAAAGTTTGTTGGGGCTTTTTTCTAAACTGCTTAAAGTAGTAAACAAAACAAAATACTGAGCCCCGAGCTGAGATATTGGTCATGCTGCCATTAATTAGAAATTTAAAAACATCCATAATACAACAGCTATCGGACAATGTTTTTTTAATATAATTATTTCAATGTATTTGCCACTAGAAAGTTTCATTCAATTTAGCTTTAAGTTGAGTTTGTTGTCATTTTTGGTTGTAATTGTTTGCTTTTTTGTGTAGAGACAGACATTTTCATCCGATATATTCTGCACTAAAACAAACATTAAAACATTAAAGTTTAAAATGTTGCCCCTGAACTGAAACGTGTTTGACACCTCTGTGTTTATATAATGACTGGTTACAGTACTGACATGCTTTGTGTGGGCCACACGTCGCAAAAAAAAAAAAAACACACACACACTCTGATATGTGAGCTCAGGTGGCTTTTAGTGTGATAATGATTACGGGAAACAGAATAGTGGAATTAATTTGTGGGATGATAAACGATTACAAAAGCACTAAAAGGTCTCAGATCAAACATAGTGACAGGAACCTGCGTGTTGTTTTCACTCTCCTTGGCCGCAACTGAGTAACGGCGGCTGATCGCTGGGATGATAAGGGGAAGGGGAAATTCACCCACAGCAGAACAACATGAGTTGGCAGCCTTTTTTTGTTTTGTTTTTTTCACATTGAGTGAAGTCATTTCCTGTGGTGGAGATCATTAAATGTCATTTTTGCTCATTGAAATTGTGAGAAAGGGAAAAAAAAGGTGAGGTGAGAGTGGCTATATGTTGAGAGGAGAGGAGAGGAGAGGAGAGGAGAGGAGAGGAGGTACAACATAACATAGTATAGCCTAGCATAGCATAGCATAGCATAACATAACATAGCCTAGCATAGCACAGCATAGCATCACATCACATCACATAACAAAAGTGTTGCACAGCTGGGACAGTGACAGTAGGAAATGAACACAATAGAGGTAAAAAAAAAAAAGAGAGAGAGAAAAAAAGAAAAGAACAGAAACCCCATACTGTATTGATGGGGCTGCGTTCATTTACACCGTTGAGATTAAGATCTTGACAAACAACCTTGGTGACGTTGTCAAACTTTCAACGTTGGCGAAGTGTGAATTTAACTTCCCCTGTTTTCAGTCCAGACGTGAAGGAGGAACACGCAGCTCAATCTTCTGCTTCACCTACTTAAAAATGTGTGTGAAGCAACATGTAAATGTTTTTTTGTTTTGTTTTGTTGTTTTACGGTTTCAGTTTGACTAAGACTTCCCTCACCCTTCTCATTGAAAGTCTATAAACTTATCCAAAAAAGCGTTTCTGCCTTTCTCCACCAAGATGAGTTGAACTTCGAATATCTGGGACTTCTTTGGTGTAACTGTGTATTTTTGATATTACCAAGACAGGAAAGCTCATATGTGTAGCATGCTGGTGAAACTTCTCTGTTTCAACCTCTTTATACTCTGCTTTATGGTAGTTTTTAATGGTATTTTCTTTTTGTTGTTGCTGTTGTATTTTGTAGACATTAAGAAGCAATCCAGGAATAAAAGTTATGAAACACATAAATGACAAAATGCTGTTTCCACTGAATAAAAGGGTGAACATACACATCCCTTGTTTGTTTTTGATCTAAACTCAGGTTTGCAGGAACAGAAACGACTGGTTCAGGCCACCCTGGACCACTTTCTACTGAAGCTGCAATAGGTATAGACTGCTGGGAGACTCGCTCTCCATACAGGGATTTTTCACTATTACATGTCTTTAATATTCCTTCTGTGCTACAGTAGAGTATTAAATCATACTTTTTTTTTAAATAAATAAATACATATTATTGAGTTTAACTGCTATGCCGTCTGTTTTAACGGATTTTAAATGTTTCATTCTGAGAAATCAAAAATCTAAACAAACATTACAGCGTGTATGGACTATGGTGGTTTGTTCCAAAATTCAATATACTTAATATTATTTTAATATGAAAAACAAAGCTAGCATCTGTCGGTCTGATGCATATTGTGGAAAAAACGTGTGATGGAGTGATGATTAAACAATTATTTATTTTTTTATTTCAAGAGCTTTTAAAACTTTTCCCCGTGCACAGTCTCCTCTCAGAAGAAACGACTGCATAATCACTTCACACGATGAGAGAAAAAGAACAACTTATATTTTCCAGTGATCGTTTCATTTGCATCAAATTCTTTGAAAGTGCAGTGCATGTGAGTTTGCGGAGCAGAAAGTCACTCCCATGTTGAGTCACTGCAAACTAAAGAATCTCACGGGTAAATTAATTTCTCTTGCTTTTTTCAGTTTCCCCTCGATACATGACAGTAACTTTGCTGTATGATGGGGGGGGGGGGGGGATTAATAAAGAGTATATCTATTTCAGGAAAGCAGAAGTACGACCACGATGAGCTGTCTCTCCAACCGTTTCTCATCTGAAGTATGAAGTCCTCTCAACTGTGTCGAAGATCACACTTTGTGTGTAAAACCCCCAAGATTAACTCCTTCTTCAGTGTGCAGAGCTGCTCCTGGATCTGTGTGGGCGTGTGTGTGCCACGATAATACACCCATAATCACAGCGTGACTGTAAGACACACTGTAGTCTGAGAACATCTCAACCAGACATGGTTGGATTTCTGCCCGACTTTCTGGCTTTAAAATGTTCTGTACGGACAAGAAAGCCTCGTTTCTCATCATTGGTAAGTGACCCGAGTATCTCCTTCTTTAATTACATTTTTTTTTTTAATAATGCAAAATATTTATTGACGGTTATTTTTGTGAAATCACGTTTTTTTAAAGCACGTTTTCTTCTTTTTAGTTAATGTTTTAACTCCTGTTGCTCATATTCAAGGTCTAATGTTTGCGTATGGCGCGATGCTTTCTTCACAAGCCAAAGGACCTTCGGGTAGGTTCATTATATATTTCATCTTATCTATCGTTATATGTGACAAGATTCTGATGTTATACTTGAGTAGTTCCTCATAATGATTTAATGACCAAGGGCATTTACGTGAAATTAGTTTATTAAAGAAATAGAGTACACAGATAACAGACTGTATCTTCTAAAGAAATATATTTCAGGTTTCCTTTGTTAAAGTCATTTTCTAGTGTTTTGCCTAATTTGAACTGTGGGTGAAAAGACGACGGGCAAATTTAAAATAAACACAAAATAGACTTAAATATCAACTGTTTTTCCACAATATCTCTCATAAATCCTCCAAAATATTGAAATATATTGCAACATAATGCAAAGCTGAAGGTTGCCTTTTGCGACAGAAAGTCAGATGCTTCTTGTAAATGTGACACGCACGCCGTTTAAATATTTACTTTCACACCATGTTTGATGTTTCAGCCCGTTGCAGGTTCAAGATTTCCCGATTCGAGCACTGTGAGATTCACCCAGGTAAAGATACGACACTGAGTCATCTTCAGCTGAATCATAGGATGTAGAATCAGATCACAGAGGAGGAGGATTTCTCTCTCTCTCTCTCTTTCTCTCTCTCTGTCTCTCTCTCTGTCACTCTCTCTCAGCTGGAGTCCATGACTTGGACTGCTTCGGTAAATATAAATCACGTGGTTCCAAAACCTGCGTGTGGAAACCTGGAAACCACACGTCACAGAAGAACTACACCGTGGCCGTGCTGCAACAGTAAGGAATGACAGATTCCTTCTCAGCAACTTCATGGAAAAACATTAAAAAACTTTAAAAACAATTTTTTTTACAATAATTGCCTTTTTGTCCCCTTTCAGTGTCAGAAATCACTGCGTATTTCATGAAAACATTGAAGAATCCTCAAAAGAGGTCAAATTATATGAAGAACACAACGTGACCGTCGAGGTTTTTGACCACGGCGACGCTGCAAACTGCACAAAAGCGGTTTTCCGAGGTTCACCAAAGGACTTGTGTAGGTCCACAATACGGCAAAATGTAGGTTTTCCTTCGATATATGACCGCTTTAAACAAACGGGAACATCTTTTCTTTCTCTCTGCCTCAGTCCGATGTGGTCCTCCCAAAACGGCCTCCTTTAGCCGGCTGGCCGGGCGTCTACACGCGAACGCGAGTTGGCTGAAGGACGACGGAAAGGCCATTAAGAATTGCAACGTGAGATACAAAACGCCGGGCAGTCCGGCTTGGAGCGAGGTCAGTGTGGAGCGCCAAAGAATCTGCATTTCATTGTCAAACAAGTTCACTCATTCAGACACCGACAGGTTTCGGGAAATTTCAGACACTCGTGCCTCATGAGATAAAGAAATGGAAATCTGAAGACATTTTAATTAAAAGAAATATTACCTTTAAGCTCAATTTATTCCTTTTTAACGAGACTTCTTATTTAAATAACAATAAAAAAAACTGACATGCACCGATTTTCTAACTGTAAAATGGGATTTGATAAGATTTGATGGGATAAAGTGTAAAAATGCTTTATTATTTTTTTTAATATTTCATGTCTGTGTTGTTTCCAGTCTCCTGTGCGATCTGAAAACGGAAGCAGTTGCAGAGTGGACGCCCTGAACTCCTCGCTGGCCTATCTCGTACAAATCCAGTGTGTGACTAATAATAAATGCGCACAGTGCCCCTGGAGTGAAACCTACACTGTGCCGACAGGTTGGCCCGCTTTCCATTTGACTGCTTTAGAGCAGAAATAGTGACGGGAAGAGTATATTTGTGACAATTTGCCAAATATATTCGCCGAACAGAAGCTTACGTAAAGAGTTGCAATTTTGTGTTTTTACTTTAAGAGCTGACCACGCGGCCGGTCGTCGTCCAGCGTCGAGATGAAGACGTCGCGGGGAAAAAAGGCCGCCGGCTGATTTCTGTAACCTGGAAGGTAACGGTCAGATAGAGTGTTTCAGTGAGAAGCGGCGGTAACGGCGGAAAGTGAGTGCGTTGGTTCAGTTTCCCGGCAGAGAGCCGCACGACGGCTACCACGTGACGCTGTGGAAGGCCTCGGGAGAGACTCCAGGCGAGCGGACGACGACCCGTCAGCCTCGCGTCAGACTCGTCCTCTCCTACTCGTCTTATCTTCTCAACATCAGCGCCTTCAACAACGCCAGCGTCTCCCCCGCGGCGAGCCTCTCCATACCGCAGCGTGAAGAAGCGCCCGGTCAGCACTTCTGGAACCACTGACATTTTTAAAAATATATAATTTGCTATAAAACAGACTTAAATCTACATCCGCAGGCGTTGGGGACGGGAGGCTGAACTTGACGGTCCACCACAATAAATCTTTCACCGTCTTTTGGAAAGACGACCTCAACGAATCGTACGTCTGCTACTCCGTGGAGTGGAGGGAAAAAGGACAGAAGGCGGTGCACATGTCTTTTTATGAGAGTAAAAACTCCCGTACCCTTTCTCCTTTACCAGGTACGGATGCAATCACGTGCGCCTGGAATTCATCATAGGACGCTTTCTCACATTTCTATGGGATTGTTATCAAAAATGTAATGCTACAGTGACTCACTGCTGCCACCCAAGGGACAAAAGTGGCATTACATGAATTTCACATGGCGTAGCTTTAAACTTTCTTGCAAAAAAAAAAAAAAAAAAGTTGATTAAATTAGGTTGAACAAACATTTGGCCTTTACCTGCCTTTACCAAAACTCTGCTATCAAATATTGCTGCTACTACTGCCATCAAATATAAAATTGTCGTCTTTCTGTGTTAAACGACTTGTTGTTCTTTTGGTGTCCCAAGAGCCTCTGAAGCCGTACAGCAGGTACGGCGTCACTCTGCACACTCGGCCAAACAAGAACACCTGCAACATGGTGCACATCAACAACAGCGAGAGCACCTACGGCAGCACGCACTTTTATTCTCTGGAGGGATGTAAGTCAGAAACAAACCCTGGAGCACACATTTGCAACTCAATGTGTACTAATGATGCATTTTGTAATAATTATATACTTTTTTTTTATAATAATAACTTGTTCATGCAGGTGCTCTCCTTTTCTTTTGAACAAAAAGTAATAATTTGGGGCATTATGTCATAAATCATCAAAATTGATGCTTTAATGAGAAAAGCCATCGTACCATCAGAATAACATTACGAATTCCAGCTGAATTAGGATTTATTAAAAGAAAAAAAAAATCAACTAGTAGGATGTTTTATTGGTCAAGCCTAAATCAAATGTAACTCTATTCACTATAATGGAGAATTTGTCCACGAGCTACAAACAAAAGCAACACTGATTAATTAATACTGACACAAAAATTACGAAATTTTGCAAGACATAAACACATGCAACCTGCATTATGTTATGTAATTATTATATGTGATGCAAAGCATAAAAACACAAAAACAAACATAACATTATTACATATTGTACTATAATGATATAGTGCGACTCTGCACACCTGCATTCTGTAATAACTGTTGCAATATGTAACCAGTCATTACAGAATGCATTCAAGAATCTTTATTACAAAATGTAGCGTTATTACACAATGAGTTGAAAATGTATGACATCGTTACATAACGCAGTGCTATAGACCCGCTTCTGCTACACTACAGCTCGCGCTCGGAGCGTCTGGTCACATTCTGCCCGGGTATTCCCACAGCTCCCCTCGGGGCTCCCACTAACATCAGCACCTCCAACATCACGCTGGATTCAGCGGTGCTCCGATGGTCGCGCATCCCGGAGGAGGACATCCGAGGCTTCCTGCTGGGTTACATAATCCACTACACGGAGTACCACCGCAGGGGGACGGGCACGGAGAACAGTGAGCACCTCCGGCCTCCGCCTCCACACAGGAGGGTTAACAAACGCATACATGAAAGCTTTGCGGTTCGGGGGAAGCGGGGGGGGGGGGGGGGGGGGTACGTCCTAGAGAACACGGGGTCTGTTTATCATGTGCTTTGCCATCCTCTCCGCTTTTTGTAAAGGTTGGTTTAACTTTATTTCAGCTCGTTTGTCGATTGTTCTTTGATACCGAGCGACAATTCAGGGGCGGACTCCAGTAAAACGCCGCTTGTGTTCATTCGGACATCCGATTGTGACGTTTCCCCATTTCCAGTGGTCAATCAGGTCGAGGGTCAAAGGATACGAGTTTGGAGTAAATTACCTGCTGGAAAGGTTTTACATCTCTCGGTTGGCTTGAATGTGGCACAGAGTGATCGCAGATGGAAGAAGTAGAATGGGACAGGGATGCCTGGGCTTCTCTCCTCTCCATATCGCCATGGAAACCCCGTACAGACTAGGAAGAAAGAAGAGGGACGGATGGAAACCCTTGTGGATAAATTGAATGACCGACAGATTATTTTCAATTGGATTCATCTCAGTGAGTGCAATCTGTGAATGGCTGAAGAGTGTCCCACTTTCTATCCAGACGTGACGGTGGATCCGGCGCGGAGCGGCTTTGAACTGGCGGATCTGAAAAGCGGCACGGCTTACCAAGTCCAGATGTCGGGCTTCACCTCGGCGGGAGCGGGAATTCGAAGCCCTGCCAGCTTCTTCAAGACCAAACACAAAGGTTAGTACACTCGAATGAAACGAATCAACGAGCGCAAATATCCGATGCTAGAAAGGTTTGCGTCTACGTGCCGTCACAGGGAGGTTTGACCTCGGACTCATCGGAGGCGTTGTGGTCGTGGGCTTGGTGCTGATCTGCGGCTCGCCTGTAATCAAAAGGTAAAATCACTCACACGTACAACAAGCGTTCAGAATCCGATAAGCTTAAATCTACTCCCAATCGACGTATTTTCTTTTTTCTAGGCTAAAAGTCGTCCTGTGGCCGAGCATACCGAACCCCAGGAAAAGCGACACAATGCAGAGGATAGACGGCGCAGACGAGCTGGTGAGTCTTTCGAACGTCGCAAACACGAGTTTGTGATTGTAGGAAATTGAAGTGCTCAGGAAATATGTCGCTCAGGAACCCATGGAAGCGATCGACATTCTGACCGTGGAGGAATGGGATTTCAAAAGCCTTCACGTACTCGAGACAGAAGCAGCCGACGTCCAGCCGTCTGCGTCGGAGCCTCCGTATCTGTCGGTGGACGACGAAGACTGGCCGGGAAGATCGTCCGGCTGGGCGGAGGAGGGGACGGACAACGCAAGAATCTCATCGAGCGATCCCGACGTATCCCTCGATGCAGAACAAGCAAGCGTCCAAGCTTCTGCTTTTGTCTGTACTGGAGGATATACAACGGTGGAAATGTTCCAGCGAGGCGTTACTGCAGCCGTTACTCCAGATGTGGAGAGAAACTCACCGGAGCCGGACTTGAACCAGGTGAAACCTGGACTGGACTACGTGAGGCAATTCAGTAACGGCCCGGCCTGGGAGGGGCGAGCTGGACTGTACGAAACATGAAGCAAAAAGAAAGTCAACAAACGGTACTTGAGGATTTCTGGCGGCCATTTTTACTGGTTCATGTGCCAATCACTCTGATTATTGTTGAATGAACCTTTTCCTTTTTCATTATCTGTTCATCAATTGTGATGCAATCTCCAGGGTTATTGCTTTTTTTGCATGAAATGGCAAAACATTTTTTTTTACAAATATGCAACTCATGCTTTGATAATAAACTGTTTTGCAGACTTTTGTGGTAGATTTTGAAATCACGACAGTCTCATTTATTCCTGTAATAATATGACATCAATTTTTCAATTTTAGTCGGTAATATTACAAAATAACAAGCTTTTTACCGAGCATTCTACCTTTGTGGAATTTTTCCTACATCAACATCAAGATTTCAGTTAAAATGGCCAAACTTGAGATTTCAGAGCAGCTACAGTTTTATTTGACTTCAAATTTCAACATAAACAAAGATCAGAGGCAACTTCCAACTTCTGGTGCACGTAACGCACAATAAATACACAGTAGAGTGCCGGCAGTCCGCTATTGGAAGTTCAGGATTATTGAAAATGAAAGAATTCTCCTATCTAATAACTGGTACGAATCCAGATTTTCAGTGGACCCAGTACGGAGCTCTGTGGCACACCAAATTCCACTATGAACTGCAAACCAACAGCATTTATGCAAAACTATTGAATGAGAAAGTATCTTTATTATTTTTGGAAACATACCTTTGACGGAAAGTGTTGTAGATGGACACGCACGCACACACACACAAAGCTGCCAGTCTCAGTGAAGCAAACCACCAAAAGAGGTTTCAACCATCAATACTTGTAGTGGGATACACCATTAAAAAAATAAAACAAAAACAAAAAAAATCTTCACGTGCTTTCAGTTGTCAGAAATGCTTTTTCCAACTAAATGTTACCACAAACTCACAATTCCAAACTGATGTATATATATATTTTTTTCATTAACCAGGTTTGTAAAAGCCATGAAGAATGGGATTTGGCAAAGAGAGCCATAAAATCTTTTTTTTATTTTTTTTAAGAAAACATATTTAAATAGAAATCAAACCTTGATTTGCCTTATCGGCTATTTTTATTTACCAAAGACAGACAACACTCTAATAGAACATCTCGTTAGTCATCCTGAACTTTTTTTTTTTTTTTCTTAATAGAATATTCTGTACAATCTTAGTCTAGGCACTTTTTGACCTTTCTGTGCTTACCATGCAGTTTCTTGACCTGTGACATTTTGTTTCCTGTAATTGGGGAAACTCTTCTTTGTCACACTTTCTCCAATTAGTGACGGAAAACAATTTGCACGCTGTCTTTTCTCTTTACAGTAGTGGCCTGCATTGTTTAAACAGATCAAAGTTTAGGTCACATCATTACAATGGGAACATGAAACATTGTGTTGCAACATCTAGTGGGGGGGGGGGGGTATTTGTATTTGAAAATAAATATGCGTACAGTCAGATTTCTTTTTTTTGTTAAACGGCAAGAATATATTATTCTGCTTTCTTCTAATTACAGATCTTGAAGGTGTAGAAGCAGTGGTGAGTTGTTCTGGCGGTGAGGTTTGGTGTAAAACCTGGAAGAAAGAGACACTTGACAGATAGTTCGACTTCCTTTTGCAGAAAGGGCAACCAAGCAACCGTTTCCTTTTTTAATATATATCTATATATATATATTTTTTTTTTTACATCGATACGGTACAGACTGAGCTCGGTGCTCTTCCTCAAACATATCTTATAATATGCGCTCTGCTGATGTTCCTCTCTATCAGCAAACAAACTGAAAACGGGAAGTTTGGGTCACAAGTGCACCGAGGAAAACAAAGACGACACTCAAAACGAGGCCTCAGGCAGCGAGACGTTTTGATCGTTACCTGCAGTTCGTCTGAACACAACACCTTCGGCGTTTCATTTACCCTCTGTGGAAACGTGCAGCATTAAGTCTCTGTAATTTGACACCAGCTTCGCCAGTCACAAATGTGCGACGGGCCGAGTTAAGTGCAGTCGGGCCTGCAGCTTCTTCTCCCAAAAGCAATTACTTTTTCCTCTCCATTGTCATGTGGGACATTTATTGTTTGTTCTGAATATCCGCACGGCATAACGTGATTGGCTGAAAACGATTGCAAAGTTCCCTTTAACCCTTTCACCGCCAAAATGGACGACATTTCAGTTTTATGGCTGTACAAGTGTAAAAAGTCGCCCATATTACAAATGCGTGACATGCTGGTGAATTACCGGGTTGTGAGACGTACACGGGCCAAAGTGAAAGGGTTAAAAGTGTCCTGCAGGGCGACACAGCTTCTCCTCCACGAGAGGGTCTTATTTTTCCAAAGCACTGACAAATACATCCAAGTTGAGTTGCAGATTTCTTAAGTCGCAGCCAGATATTTCGATTGTTCGGCGTGACATTTTTGCGACAGAAATGTGCAAAAACTTCAAATCTGAGTAACTGTTAGGCCTTTTACTGATTGTGTTGTTTGCTATTTGCTTCCTTTTTATACATTTAAAAATCGTATGTAGCTGCTACATCGTAATAAAAGCATATCCTCAACTTTTAAAAATTTTCAGAGACAGTAACTGAAAGTTGTTTTCTTTTCCCCTTATTGCGAAGGGAATATCACCACATATTGGTAGATTTAGTGTGAAGACGAGCTTTGTTTTCGGCTGAGAAGATTATCTGGGATAACTACTGATACTCCTGGAGGCTGTTTCAGTTTCAGTTTGGTTGTATCACGCTTGAAAAGCTGGTGTTGCTTCGGCTGTGCTGGGTGTTCACTTGCCCTTCAGGCCGAATCGTAAAAAAAAAACCAAAAAAAAAAAACCGAGCCGAGACTCAACGATCCACGGGGAGGAAAACAAGGACAAGACGGAGATGAGGGAAAACGGTGCCGCTGTCAGTGGTTATTCAAAGTCTTTGCACGCAGCTAGGTGTGTTTAAAAATCCTCGGTATTTAATGTCCATGGTGGTGCAACAACAAGTGTTCAATTTGAATCCACGTACACCGCCGCCTCCCCGTCCTCCTCGTGGGGACTCGTGTAGCTGCCGTTGTGCTGAAAACAGAACGTCATCTCCTCGCTCGGCGTCGCCGAGTCTTCCCTGTCACTTTCGTATTCTTCCTCCTTCTCCGCCGGCTCAAAGTCCACTTGCATCTGAAATAAACCCAGAGCAGCCACACGTGGTCAGACGACGACGTGATACACCAGAGGGGTTAAAAAAAATTGTTAATTTTGCAAAAATCTTTCTTTGATCCGCCTCGTTTTGGCATTTTGTGAGAAGCTGACACAGAAACTGTCAGAGATTTGATTAAGATAAGATTCCAATCGAGTCTGTCGTCATATATATGAGCCTGTAAGTCAAATAAAACGCCGCAAACAAATACAAAATATCAAAGTCAAATCTTCCCACAAACCAACAGAGGTTGAATTATTTTCATTTCACCGGCTGCACTTCTGCAGTGATTCAACACACATTAAATCCACTGAGAGTCTGTGTGAGAAAATGAGATTTCTTTTTTTTTTTTAAAGGTTTGTGTGCATCACTTCAAAAAGAGCTGCAAACCTGAAGTACGCGACAACACTGTGGGGGATCGCTGCTTTCATCTGGCTGGTATCTTTTTAGAAGATCTGTACAGTCAATTCTGAGAAGTGCTTGTGTTTGGAGCGTCAAGGCTGAAGTACGGTTGCTCAGGAGTCGGGTGAGGACAGGGAGCAGGTGACATGCACAGACTATGACTGCAGTTCATTTGATGTTAATTGAAGTGTGTTTTACCTTCGGCGGCTTGGCTTTGCTCTTGATCCTCTCCTGGTCTTTGCGGCTCCTCCTCCTGGATGTGGAGCACTCCCGCCGGTCCCTGCTGCGCTCCCTCCTCTTCTCCCTCCTAACCCTGGAGTGAATCATCATGCCGGCGTTAATCTCGGTGTTTAAAGACCCCCCCCCCCCGGAGATCACGACAGTGACAAGAGGTGAAGGATTTACCTTCTTGGCGAGGGCGATCGTGGTTTCCTTCGAGGGCTCCTGGACCGCTCCTTACTCCTCCTCCTGTGGCCCCTGACATGAACACAGCAACTAAGTGAAGCCATTAACTAACTAATGAGGAAAATCTATGAATAGATGCTAGAAAATAAGATATATTGTGACAAAACGAAGATATCATCATTTATTTTTCTCCCTGGATGTCAGAACTATGAAGACCCCTGCTGGCCAATACAGACATGACATGTTGATTTGACTAAAAATGATGGACTCTGGAAGTACAGTTAGTTCAGCCATTAAGTGATGTCTTGGTTGTTTTGCTCAATTATTCCCTAAACATAAAGCTTAACAAGGCATATAAGCAGCTGAGGTGAGAGCATCAAGAAAATATTTACGTGTTATTAACCCTGGGTGATTTAAAAATAAAACAGGCAAAAACCCTCCCATAGTGAAAAGACAGCCTAAGAGCTCTTTGGTCACGCCTCACCTGGACCGACTCTGGCTGCGCCTCCGTTCCCTGGAGCGAGAGCGCCTCCTGTGACTGCTGCGGGAAGTGTGGGAGTTGCCCACCGGCCACGGCTTCTGTGACGGCTTGCTGAAACAGGAAACAACAAACCGAATCCGTCGCAAGGCTGAAGACGGCGACCGCGAATAAAATCCAAACAAGGAATAGAATGAATCGGTCACCTGTGTCTGGAGCGGGGGTTTTTCCTGCGCGTTTTGGAGTGTGAGCGGGACCGTCGGGGCCGCTTCGACCGGCTGGAGGAGCGCCGCCTGGTGTCCGCTGAGCGTCACGCACACAACCACAAGTCACAAAGAGAGGAATTTGTAATGTTTGAGTGATTCTCTTCCGTCCCACAATACAGCTTCATGACAGAGAGGGACACTGTTTTAGACTTGCCGGAGCCCCCTGGTGTGAAAAACTTTTAGCCTCACCTGGTTCGATGGCAGCAGCAATGGTGGACTGGGCTTCCCTCACCCGCTTCATCACGCTCTCCAGCTCCTTAGCGGCGGCCTGGGGCGTCATCTCCGGAGGCTTGACGATCGCATTGTTGGAATGATTTACTCTGAGGGACACGAAACAATTAAACTTACAGCAAAAACTCCAGTTGCGAATGTCGGCACGATCTGTGACCGACCGAACGAAGACGTACTTGAGGGGCCGGTCTCCAAACATGACTCCGTTGAAGGTCAGCGCTCTGGCCACGGAGTCCTGATCCACAAACTCCACGAAGGCGAACCGCGTCGGCTGCGTCTCGTCTCCGGCCATCCGCACAAACTTCACGTCGCCCACCTGGCGGAAGAACTCCAGCAGTTGCTCGGCAGTGGTCGTCTGCACGAACAAGAGGAGAAACCGGGAATCCTCGGCAGGTAAACAATCAGACTCAATTCCATCCCGCCAAAAGAAGCCAACCGTTAAAGTGGTCGAGTTTGTATTTTCATGACAGGAAACAGACTAATGAAACACAATCCTTGATAAACAATGCTTGCACGGGTGTGACTTTTAGTTTTGGATGCATGTACAAAATTAAGCAGTTACACCAGTGCATTTATAACATTTAACGAAGCCTTTCAGTGCATATTACACTGAATATATCACAAAACTTCTATGAATTTCCTGGCATTCAATCTTCAAAACTCTGCAGTTTTAGTAGTAGTAGTAGTAGTAGTATTAGTACTTGTGGCCGCCACAGGCAGGATCAGGCCTGGAAGAGTTTGCCTCAACCTGAACAAACAGGTTGAGGTAGGAATGGGGTAGTTCCCGCATCATATTCAACACGGGCTTATCTCTTGGTTACCTGCGAGTTCAAGTTGCCGACGTAAACCGTCCGCCTGATCTCGTCGATCTTTGAGGGGTCGACGTTCCCGATGAGGGGCGGCTGGGAGAGAGCTGAAGCTGGGGGTTCCAGAGGAGTCGAGAGCCGATTCACCAGGGGAAGGTTGAGCTGCAGGTGGGAGGAAAAGCACGACATACTTTAATACCATTTTTATATATGTGTGTGTGTTTTTTAAAGCCCTTATAGCTAAAAGTACTTTTTGATATAAAGGATGAAAATAAGACAAAATGTTGATTTCAGAATCATTTTGTGGAAAGTTCCAAAAGCCGCTACAGAGTGAGGACTCAGAAGCACAATGTGCATAGAGATGCATACATGCATCCATGTGTGCAGGTATGCTTGTGGAATAACGTCAAAAGACCATCTCGATAAGAGTTGCACTTGAAGCGCAGGTGTACAAGGGGGGGTTGGAGGAGAACGCCGGGCTGCTGACTCACATTCTGCAGAGGAGCTGGGGGAGGAATTGGAAGCAATCCCCCTCCAGGAACCAGACTGGGTGCCGGGGTGGCCGGTGCCAACAGAGACAGAGCCTTGGACTCCTCCGGGATCTTCCCTGCAGGGCAGAGGCTGATATTAGTGAAGGCAAGAGCAGGACTCGTGTGTCTGTCTCCTCTATGTCTGCACAATTAGCCCACTGTATTCTAGAGAGAAAAGAGAGCATACGCCTCCCCGTACAGCCTACAAGTCTTCTACTGTCTACTCAAGGCATACTGGAGACCGAGCATCCTCTACTTTGCTTGTCTTTAGCAATCTGAATCATTATTTTTGAAAAAAAAAATTTTAATAAAAAAAAAAAAAAAATCTACTTTTTCTTAAAGAAAAACAAAACAAAAATGTATTTTGTCCTTGGTCTCTTTTCACAGATCAGAGAAAGAAAAAGAAAGAACACAATGCAGAGAATGAGTCAACACTTTGATGTATGGGTCACCTGTACTGGAAACATATTGGTCATGAACCATACGATATCAAGCATGGGCGCTTTCCCGTGGGGAGGGGAGGGGGGTTTCGATCGTTTCGCAGTGTTGGAAAGGTGTGCAACACAAGACAACCCCAATGGCTGCATCACTAATAGCACACAGGACATCAGATACAGAAAAGAACAACAATTTAGGAACTGCAGGAAAGGTTAGCCAAAAACTTCAGCTATCAAATTATAAAAAAAATAAATAAAAAAAAAAGTTTGCTTGTTCCAGCCAGTTCCTTCTGCAGAGAGATGGGAGACAAAAACAGCTACAACAGGGATCTGAGCAAGGACTAGCATTTCCTCAAAGATTTCCTTCCAATGTCAAAACAAAAGCATTAATGCATGGAGAGAAAAATGCAGCTAATCTTCATAACTACTGAACAGGATTAATGTGTGTGTGGTGAGCGGGAGGGAGGGGGGGGGGGGTACTCTACAAAATACTTTCTACTACACTCTGGGTAAAAGATGTTAAACTGAGTCTCACTTTTTTTTTTTTTCCTCTCTCTTTCATTTGCAATCACTAGCCTCTCGCTACGTCACACAGGTGTAGGAGAGAAAGAGGGTAAAAAGTGTTAGCGGTGCTCCTACAGTGATACACATCCCCACCGGTATGCCGTAGCAACCTGGACAGAACCCAACCACACACAAGCTGCAGCTGTAGCAGAGAGAGAGAGGAGGAGGGAGGAGGGGGGGAGTTTGGGGACGGGGAGGTTGGACAATAATCAAAAAAAAAATTATAAATAAATAAATAAATAAATAAATAAAAACACAACGCTAAAGAGATAAGCAGATAACTGCATTTCTTTTTCCTAAGATAAGAGACAGTAGAGAGTGGACAACATGGGAAAGTATGAAAGGAAACAAACCAAAATGAAAAGAAGAAAAAAAAAAAAAAAAAAAAAAAAAAAAAGAGACAAGGTGTCCATCTTGGAAGGTTCAGCGGGCTATTCTCCTGGTCACATCCCCCCCTTGAAGGCTGCGTTGGCCCGATCGGGGATAGTGGCTTGGAAAACAATGCCTGACTCAGGCTAGTGTAGTGTAACGGCTGGGCCAGTCTAGTCATCTGATATGCACACATAATCACACAGAAAAAACATACAAAACCAAATTAATAAACTCAGTAGCCAACCAGCACCAAGTCACGTGGACAAAAAGCATCAAGTTAGAGGTGACATCATTTATTTTTGTCTCGACTGTAACACAACAGTGGCACCGGAAAAAAAAAAAAAATTTTAATTGAGAGAAGGATGGTAATCTTTAAAAAGAAAAGGAGCACCCAAAAAAAAAAAAAATGAATCAAAAGACAGAAAAGTGGATTACGTTAGCTTTGTTGCCGTGGATTTTTACTCTGTACAAACCCAGTTTCCAGAAAATTTGGGACACCGTGCAGAATGTAGACAGAAACAGAAAGCCATGCAAATGACTTAAATCATGAATTAAGACAAGAAATCAGATATTAAACTTTTTCCAAAAATTAAGAGATTTACTTACCAAGTGGATCTTCTAAAAACAAAAGCATTGAGACGTAAATAAACACATTTTAATTGATTTTTCTTTTTCTCTATTTGGTGTTTCCATCTTTGCCTCTGCTCCGATTTCATGTGAGGACTTAATATCTAAACAGCTGGGAAACGTAGACTGAAATCATTTTAACAAGAATTCCCAAAATTCTACCGTTGGCAGATAAAAAGTGAACTGTGTTCACATACAGGAGCTCGTGCAGTGATTTTCACACCAGTGTTGTGTCTTTTAAATCAAGGCTGCAGCCAACCCAAATCAAAAATAAGCATGACCTCTGAAAACATTTTTGTTCATTTTTAGTTAAGTTTACGTGCTGCATCTGGTAAAATCTCCAAGTGCTTCACAATTTTACGATGGGATATAGTATTGTTGCACAAACAAACCAAAGGTTGTGTCGTTTAAACCACCCATTAGTTACCATAATGGGCATTACGTGCAATAAGCTCAGGTATATTTCACACCGCTTCTGGTACCGGTACATAAAACCTTACAACAGCTCAGCATGGAGCGGCTTCTCAGCAACGAGCTGGTTCAGGAGCAGTCTGCGGTGAAAACAGGCTGCTTTGTATTAATAAACTTGAGACTACAGTCCAATATCACACCTTTTTTTTTTTTTTGACACTGAGCTCTGATTGCTAGATTTAATCGTAGTATACAGTTGCATGTCATAAGCACAACAGTGTTGGCTTATGTCATGTTTATATATGATGTGACCAAGTTGTAGCATTTATAAGAGAATTAATGCTGATCCCGGAGGGAACACAGAACAATATCTTACGATTCTTAGAATCATATTTGGCTCATCTGACAAAAAAAACAACAAAAAACGTTCTGGTATTAAAAAAAATATACATATAGAATCTCACATTCGATTCAAGCCTACATATATTCTGTGTGATGACTTGTCTTTGCTCCATTTGCATGGCTATACGTTTTAAAAGACATGCACCTGAAGGTGTCTTCCATTTTCTGGAACTGGGGTTGTCAATTCAAACATAAATCCTTGGCTTACAGTACCATGCATTTCAGCTTCTTTTAAAAAAAACAAACAACACACACATTCACCCTGTGACCAAGAGATATCAAAACAGAAATATTTGCTGGCTAGTGTTATAATTAGCTCCCTGCAATACAACCCCATCACCTGTGAGTCAAATATAGAATAACAGTTGCAGCTGCAAAAACCCTAAATTAAGCGTAAAAACACAAAAGAATTTCGTGGAAATCCACTGACACATTTCATTAAAAGTGTTTCGAGGATAAATGATGCACTCACCTTCTGCACATGGCACAACTATCAGAGCTCTGTCAATAAACACAGTGTTGGTAAGATGTTGCGCCACACCAACACTGGAAGGCTCTCGGTACTTTATGTAACACACTTTAGACGAAAAAGACAGAGCGGCATTGCTGCAGGAGGAAGGGAAAAAAAAAAGGTTAATTATCCGTTTACACCTGTGACTTCTCGATTTTGAAAAAAAAAAAAAAAAAAAGGCCGCAGGTCCGCGGTGTTTCCTGACTACTATTGCCGGGCGCGGGTCACTCTTACTCGGGCGGGTATAGCCGCAGCTCCTCGATGTCTCCCAGGAAACCGAACAGAGTACGCATCTGCTCGCTGGTCACGGCCGAGGAGAGATTGGTTACCTGGACGACGGCGGTGCCCGGAATCCCACTCATAGTGCACCGGGTAAATACAGTGTGGGTATTTACAATGTTTTATGTTATTTTAAATAAAATAAGAGCAGAAACAGCGTACACAGAGGCGACACGGTCTTCTTCTGGTTTTCTCACAGGGACCGACAGCTGACTCATAGGTGCTCTACCGCCCCCAGCAGGCTGGGATAGGCATTACAACAGACACTTTGGGCAATATAAGCGTTTACACTTTTAAATATGTAGTCGTTTGTTCTGTTTTTACAGACAATGTAGATTAAACATTTGCTGCAACCTGATGTTGCCAGCTAGATTGCTGGTTCAGAAGTTAATGTGAGTGTCAGATCAGATAACATATGATTGTCTGTGATTGGAAAGTTTAGGTTAATAACTCTTCATATTTAGAATATTCAGCCATATTTTTTTACAGTTTGCATAAGAAGGAATCCCAGTGAAGCTCCATTCATGGTACCATTTTTTTAAATTAATTTGTTTGTCGGACATATGCTCCAACATACCACGAGCTCGAGTTGGATAAAACGTTATACAAGATAGACGAGTACATAATGGAGTCTGTTGAAAGATGTTACATCCAGATGGACTGAAATCATGCATTTGTTAAGGTGTAAACCAGTTTATTTAGAAAATGTAAAACGTGTACTGTATTTGCATTGAAATATTGAGAAATCGAGGATTTCAACATTCTGGTTTTGCAAAAAAAATATTCACCACCCCCCCCCCCGTTTTTTTAACTTGTGACTTTTTAAGTCAGTCCTAAAATACACATGAATTTGTTAGATGTAAAATTGACAAAAAAAAATTTCCACAACTAGATAGATACAAAAAGATTATATTTAGAGACAAAACATCTCTAAATAGACTGAGATGACCTCAAAAAAATCTCGCTGTCTCACCCTCGTCATCACGCCACAATAGTCCTCAAGAAAATTTCAGATTTATCTTTAATCAGAAACACTTAACCTTATAAAGAAAAAGCTGGATGTTACCATGTAGTCACTTTTCACATGAACGGTTAATATAAAACTTGTAAACCTCCAAATAAGACTTTTACTCAGAGTTCCTTTTTTTTTTTTTATTGCCATCTGGGTCTTGTGTCTTTTACTTTCAGTGCAGCTTTCTGACACTTTTGAGAAGTTTGGAATGAAGACAGTGGGATCAGTGTTAAACAGCATTAGTTTATTTTCCACAGGTTACTTCAGAAACAGGTAATTATGTACAAAATCTGGAATGTTGGATAAATGCATATCAATCGTCGTCGTCGTCGTCGTCTCGTCTCACCGTGACCGTTTCCGGAGAAACCTTAGAAAGACTAGCAATACATTAAAACGGGCGCCTCTGCATCGCAAGTTATTGCTGGTTTTACAATCGCAAGTCACTAATGCCTTTTATTACCTCTTTTTCTGGTTTCTTTTAAGATTATTTACAATTTGATTAGTAAAGATCTAAAAATCCACAGACGACTGCTAAATAAATAAGAATATGGGAGCATCAGAGAAAACAAACCAATATGGATGAAGAAAAACATGTGAACACATTTTTTTTTTCTTTTTTTAAATCTTCCTAGATTGTCTACGATGTCAGCCGTGGTTTATATTTTTTTTTTATATTTCCTTTGCCATGAAAGTAAAGTGACCACTAACCCAGAAACTTTCCTCATTCGGGCCTGAAAGTCAACAGAGATCCACCAACGGAAGAAAACAAATAGAAATCATCGATTTCATGTACAAAATACATTTTGCGTGGGAACATTTGGGGAAATGCAGGTCATTATGTCGTCGTTGAATACAACTTGTATTTTAAAAACTCGCAGAATTTAGAACAGCTACCTTTGAACAGTACGACTACTACTTTTATTTCATTTTTTTTTTTTTCAATGTTTATCGCCATTGTTAATATTAAAGGGATAAAACTTCAGCTAATTACCACCACAGTGTTTTCTCATTTTGGTTTTTGCCAGTGCCACGAGCATCAAGTACAAACGGTTACACAGGAGGACAAATCGGTTCAAAACGTTGCAGGTTACATATCGTACGAACGTTTCAGTGGTTCATGGATTCGCTGCCGAGGCCCGGCGATCAGCAACTTCAATCGTTTCCGCTTCCTTTTTTTTTTTAGGGGGGAAACACGTCTGCCACAAATGAATCCCAATAAAACAGGAAAAATATGAGGATGGAGACTTTTAAAATGCAGTTTTCACCCCCCCCTCCCCGGACACAATTTTTAAGATGCTGCTTCCTCCACACAGCAAAACAGTGTCGATTATTTGTACACACACAAACTGCTTTCTAAACAAGAAGGTAAAAAGTCCCACAAACCTTTACACAATGCAGAAATATCTTTTTTTTTTTTTTTTTTTAAACACTACCATATATGTATTTCCTGTGCCGTTTCATTAAAAAAAAAAAAAAAAATCATCTCACCATATAAAAGTCATGTAAAATCAGGGAGTTACTAAAACGCTGTGTGTAAAAATGACTGGATGAAAATAAAGGCTTCAGATATTGCTTTGTCAAAGCCGTGATGCTGCAAGTGTGTGTGTGTGTGTGTGTGTGTGTGTGTGTGTCTAATATTGCTCGTGTTCTCTGGGGTTCAGAGGTCATCCCACCCTTCCATCAAACAGTTCAAGGTCTATGGCACTTGACTACTCGGCTCCTCCCAACTTCTGTACAACAAAGAAAAAAATCCAAAATAAAAAAACAGCTAAAAAGTGAAGAGCAGAAAGCAAGTCTTTTCTTTTTTTTTTTAAACAGACATAAAAGGCAACATGTGGTCTTCTCCCATGTTAAATAATAATAACAACAACAACAACAAAGAATCACCAGATTGTAAAAGCGACTCGTCTCATCTACGGCTGACTGAAGAATGAAGCCCTTAAACATAAAAACACGAGTGAAGTTTAGAACCCCCAGTCTTTCGTCATTTCCTTTTCGTTTCACCTTCCGTCCACTTCCAAACTTGCTTTGGTTGACTAGCAGAACGTCCACGTCTTCCTCTGCTCGGGGAATCTCTCTCCCACTTTCTACCAAATATGTGCGTCTCCCAAAAATGCGCAGCTTGTATTTCAAAACTCGATGAGGCCCAGTAAACAGGACGATTTCCCAAACTCTCCCAGGATGTGACTTTCCACCCAGTTTCACCTCCAAAGATTTTTTTTTTCCTGCTTTTTGTCTGGGGATGAAGTCCAGGAAGATTTAGTTTTTTAAAATTGTGTTCCCCTCCGAGCTTTCGGAGCAGGGAGGGTGTGGACGAATAATCTCTTCGAAAAAAAGGAAACAAAAAACAAAACAAAAACAAAAGAAAAGCTCCCTCCCTCCTTGATCTACGTTCCGTCTCGACACGACAAGCACCTAACACTGTCCTCCACATCCGATCGCACGGCTTCCCCATCTTCACATGAAATTAAAAAAAAGGCAAGCTGGATGACAGGGGAAGGGGGGTGGAGGTTGGGCGACACACACACGCACCCTGCCCCCTAGTGGTCAGATATATATCTGTCTGCAGAAATAAAAGTTCATGATGAATGTTTGTGTTAAAAAAAAAAAAAAAAAAAAAGACCTGTACAGAGACCACAGTATTTGCATCAAAGCTCATCATATCTTCAGCTTCTTCCGTATAAAAATATATATATATGTATATATTTATATACCACAGTGATGGCCTGTTTTTGTTTTTTTTTGAGGACACAGACTTGTAGATGTTTGCTGCCGTCTTGCTTTGTTGGATCCACTGCCTTCAGTGGTTTTCCCCCATTTGAATCAAGGCTATGAAGATCTCTACTATAAATAGTCCCGATCAGTCTCTTCTGCGTAGAAAAATATGACAGTCAACATTATATTTCTCTCTTGTGTGTCCCCCGCTCCATCACCACTGCGCTCGCTCCTTGTTTTTAGTTTTTTTTGTGTGTGTGTGTGTTGTCGTTTTTCTTCCTTTCCTCTTGGAGGTCAGTTTCAGTTGAGTCTACGCTTGCATTTCTCGTACGATAATCATATCCACAGTGTTTGGAAAAGTCTTTAGGAGGGAGACGGCGTTCCCGTGATCGATATTCACAAAGCTGTATCCGTTCGCCTGCAGGTGAGAGAAGAAAAAATAAAAGAGAGGGATTAACAATTACAATATAAAATACAAATTTTGGTAGGAATTTTTTTTTTTTTTTAGATGTTTATCTAATTTTATAGGTATATAGTTTACCATTCATTATTCACTTTGTTTAGTGTATTTAAGCAGCAGAGAGAGTAAAGTGAGAATAACAGATCCAAGCAAAAACACTTAAAATCATCTTAATCAACAATGTTTTCGCACTGCATTCATATGTAGTAAATAACTTAGATTTATTTTTTAGAGTTACTGGAAGAACTGTAGAAGCTACTCCATGGGAGTTTTTCCTGAACTAACGGCACATACCTGGACGATTTTATCCCCCGGCTGGAGGATCTTGGATGCCGGTCCTTCGGGTTGAACCCTCGTCACAAATATGCCCTGAAATGCGATGATTTGGAAGCTTTAGAAATCCGGACGGTCACATAAGACGGCTTTTTTTTTTTTATGTCGGTTTGAAACAAGAACGTGACTTTACGTTGTCGTCCGGGCGGAAGGGGTTCCCCCGACCACCCACTCCTCCTGATATACTGAAACCCAGCTCTGGATTCTTCTCCACTTTCACCCGCATCTGAAACACACACACACACACACACAAACTCCCATCAGACATTTTTCTCATCACAGTAGCTCACAAGTAGCAATATCGAAATACTACCATCCTATAATTTTTTCCATTTTGTTTAAAGTTAAGTTTTAAGTTAGACAAATCTGATCAAATGTAATCCGTTTGATACGATCATCTAGTAATCCACAACTTTGTTATCAGAAAATGATTGAGGCCTTGAAATGTTCCTGCTTCAATAAGAATCTTAATTGAACTAGATGGGACAGGATTGAGCTTTGGCTAAGCCCCGCCCCCAAACACAAACCAACCAATCGGGTAACACTTTTTTTTCCTCAGTCGTTTAAGATGTAAAAATCATTAAACAGATGTGCCTGGAGCACAAAGCAGACAGAACTGGATTGTAATCTGACAAACGCTTCCCAAACCTCTTGCTGCAGAGCGTCGTGCGGACCCCGCTGAGGCCCCGCCGGCGGCGGCGGCGGCTGCTGGGAGACTTTGAGCATCAGGTAGTCGATGAGCTGCTCTCTGGACGGGTGCCGGGCCATGGACGACTGGCCCGCCTGCGGACGGACCGACGGGCCCATCTGACCGTTCATCAAAGGCACCTGAGACACAGACGCAGCACAGGAAGGGTTCGGTATACTCTCTCCAAAGAGCCCGTGTGGTGGAGTGGAGCGTCCGTGTTGGTCAACCTACTTTTCTGTGGGGGTCCATGGTGTAACTTGGAAGTCCTAGGGGACCAAAAACATCGTCCTGAAAGCAAAAAACCCACGATTAGCAACTCCGTGCTGTAAATGAAACGGGGCCAAATCCAATCGCACCCAAGAACGACAAGCAGCACCAGACGGCCAAAAAAAAACAAATGCAGCGGCCAGAATTCTCACCTGGTAATCACATTAGGGAGTGAGATGTTGATTTAGGGGAAAGATAATGGGTGAGCACATCCAATTACGATGATGAAGAATCCAGATTAAACTGCACCCAAGCTTTGTTCAAGCACAGAGCGGCTTGTAAGGATCACACCACACACACACACACACACACACACACACACACACTCTGCTCCTGCTACACACTCTGAACTAAAAGCCACCTTTCTAGGAGCAGACTCACGCCGACACGAACTTACCTTTTCCCAAACCCAGTTTTCACCGCCACACACAAAGTGAGAGGTTATGAAGTGACTCCGAGGCCATGAATGAGCAAAATAAGATTTAGAGTGAAGTTAAAAGAAAAGGAAATGGTGATTTGTGAGGAGAATTTACAATCACAGGGACAGATCATGAGGAGGGAGGAGGGGGGCCCCCCCCCTCCTCCCTCCTCATGGGGGTTGGGGGGGTGGGGGGTGTTAATTCACATGCAACAAGGAGGCAGGCGGGTTTAAAAGAGGGTCGTTTTGAAAGCACATTAACAAGACGAATACAGGAAACGGGTGAAAGTGGAACTGAGCAAAAACCGTCACAATGACTGAGAAAGTAGACGTGACACAAGTGGGCTGCACCAAAGAGGATTCATATCCTGGGCGTGTCATTAATGTTTAAAAGTTGTAGTTGAAATGTACTCAGATCTTTAAAACTATTCACAAGCGAGCAAGACTAAATTAAACTTGCTTTAACTTGAAAAAGCTCGAGCTGCACGAACATGAATCTGCTTTTGTTGGAGCGTTTATTAATTTTCTCTGAATATAGGATTCAATTTAAAAGACTTTAATTACAATTAATAAGAAAATGTATTCATTTGTCCTTGTATTTGTTACTTTTTTATAGTTCATAAAGTAAATAATTGGTTAATTAATGATAATTAATTAATTACTTTTTGACACTTTTGGGCTCATTAATACATTTATGCAGATTTATAAAAAAAAATTCAGTTTAATTCTATAATTAATTTCTATAAGCAGTAGTTTCAGCAGTTATAATATTCAAAGCAAAGAGTGCCTATAGTCCATTCTTAAATCTGTTGCTTCACGTGTATGTTAACAGTATAAAGCAGAAAAAAAAAATGTTTTCACACCAACACAAAAGTTCAAAACATCTCAAACATTTTTCCCTTTCATTTGTTGTAAGATTATCACTGTTATTTTAGATTATTATATCATTGTAATATTACATAATATACAATTCATTCACTTACTATAATCAACATTTTTAAATATAATTGAAAATATTTTTGGAGATAATCAAAGAGAAGTGTGTATACGTGCTGCACTTTTTAGTTTTATGTTTAAGTTGAAGCGCCTCCATTTCTTCGTCTCAGATTTGAGCTGAGCGAGTGAAGCGGGTCAGTCCAGGACGCCGTCGCCATGATGACAGTTTCCTCAGAGCCTCCATCTGCTGGAGGATGAGCCGGGTTGCTTCTCCTGCCAGGAGCTCGTCTCCCGGCGACGACCTCCCGCTGTGACTCCAGTCAAAAACTTGGTTCTCATGCTTTTCCAACAAACTTCAAGTGTTTTTTGTTTTTCCCCCCCGCCCTCTCAGCTTCAGCTGATCCGTTCACACAGTCTGCCATCAGCTGCCAGGCGGTCTCTTTTTTATTCTGTACTGTGCAGTTTTTAGTTTCCTCACTTCATACAATTTGTTCTTTTTATTTAAAAAAACAGGAATCTAAAAATATTGAGCAGCTTAACCCTGCATAGTGTTGTTATAACACGCAGGCCTACGGACATGAGAGGAACCAGCAGGGGGCAGCATTGAGAAGCTAAAGTTACTAAAGGGAGAGCATCTTCACCTCAACAGAAAAATCTGATAACTGAGAATAATCGGATTTGATGCATTTATATGCACTTAAAAAACAAACAAACACAGGTTTACCTACTGCTTCAGCTCTTGTTATACATGCTCTAAAACGTGAAAATAAATTTTGTTGAAGTTCGATGTAAATGGTGATTATTTTACCGTTAATACAATTGATTGTGGGAGAGAATATTTTAAGAACAATGACGTTTTTCTCCAATCTGGGTAACGCTTATTTATTATGTTTTGTGATTTTAAAATGCAATTTAGCTTGTTATAGAACAGCATTACTTTGAATATATTAGAAATAGAATGGATCATAAAACCTCGAGTATCATTCAAGTATCTGAGTCATTAATAATTCAATAGATAAACCGTATTGTATCATGATATAATTGCTCATCATCATGATAAAAAAAAATGTTTACACAAGAAGGTGGAGGATCACTTTCAACAACTTTGTGAAAAAACACAATATTTAATATATTTGAACTTACTTAGACATTTTACCTTAATATAATCATTTATTGGTTTGTTTGTGTTTTGCTTGCTTTAATTCTGGCACAGGTCTTCCTGTTAAATACCGTATTTTCTGCCCTATAAGGCACACCAGGTTATAAGGCGCACCTACATTGATTGACATAACTTACAACTTCATTCATATATAAGGCGCACCGCCCTATAAGGCGCATGGAATAGACCGGTGGTCAGCAACATTTACAGCTCAAAGCCATTATGTTACATTTTCCACTGATTATAACACCCAGAGAGGTGCACGCATTTTGTTTTGATAGTCCTACATGCAGCCTATGCCAGGAGGACACTACACACAAAACCTTCTTCACTACTGGTTGACAACTTACAACTACCGGTAATAATAATAATAATAATAAACTAAACTACATGAACTAAGCAACAAAAACACAACACAACACAATTATTACCGACACCACAAACCAAATATAACCCCCAATAATTGCATTTAAAACACCACAAACAGCTGCAATGAATTATGGGAGTTTCTATCGGCTGCACTGAGGAGCTCAGGTTGAATTTGTCGCTGCAAGGCATGATGTCCCATCATGCCTTGCAGCGACAAATTCATGTTTTGTGTTGTTGGAGGTTATTGTGGCTCGTTGTTGGGCTTGGTGTTGTGTTGATTGTGTTTATGCTGTGTTTTTGTTCCCCAGTTTAGGGAGTAATTATTTCATCTAGTTTATTTTGGTTTGTTAGAATGTTGGTGTGCAACCATGAGTGATGAAGGTGTTGTGCGGAGTCTCGTCCGCTCTGAAGATCCAGTTGCGAAGTTAGAGATGTCAAAATAGAAGCTTCTGGTTGTTCAGCTGTCAAATAGAAGTCTTGAGTAGAACAATCGTCCATATATAAGGCGCACCGGGCTATAAGGCGCACTGGCAGCTTTTGAGAAAATTTGAGGTATTTAGGTGCGCCTTATAGGGTGGAAAATACGGTAAGTACATAACTAAAATAAATATATTCAATTTTAAATTAGATTTTACTCATTTTAAGTTTTGATTGGAGCCCTTTTTTTTCCTTAAATGGATCCTTCTTGGTGCAACATGAGCATTTCGGATTCAAATCAGTGTTTGTCTCATAATTGAGTTCAGTTTGATAGCAGCACAAATCATTTGAACCCTTTTAAAAGCTCCTGCCGCTTTTTAACTTCAAAAAGCAACAGAAAAGAGTAGAATCCGTCCTTTTTCACTCTTGACATTTGCTTCACAGGCTTTGTGAGCGTCAGATGTTGCGGAGAGAAAAAAATCTTTCATTTGTCTTTTTTCGGGACAAAGTGAAAGACGGCGTTGTGACGGTCTGTGATCAGGAGGAAACAGGCGTTTTCTTCTCTTTTAAAAAAAAAAAAGGATGTGAAACCAGCGGGAAGTTTGGGGAGGCCCACGTTGCTTAGTAGGAGCTGCGGCAGCGCGCTACAAGTTCACGGTACTCACACAGGCGCCCGGGGCTCCGTAGGGCTGTCCGTCCCTGACACTAAACACCAGGGACCCTTGGCTGGCATGCATGTCCCTACAGCTGCCGTAGTGAGACCAGCTCAGCGGAGCGTTATTGGAATTATAGGAGCGAGACAGCGCGTTCTGATGACATGAAACAACCAGCACCAGACGACACGTCAGTGGCGGCCATGCAACCCACCGGGGGGGGTGGGGGGGGGAACAGTGACACAATATGACACACAGCATATATACATACAACAGGCAGACATGCAGAGAGGACATTCGGCATACAGGCGGGTTAGTAGGATTTAGCTTTCGGTTTATTTGGACTGGTTTCTGAGCTGTCCTGCTGTTGTTGAAGGTTTCTGGTAGGAGTTTTTTTTTTTTTTTTTTTTAAAGTAAAATCCACTGATAACACACATTTGTTGCTCAAAAAGTCCAGAACCACATGTGAGTAAACGGTTGGTACCAGAAGAGCTGGAAAGATACTTCAAAACCCAGACAAATAAAGCCAAACCCGTGTTCAAGCTTTTCTTTTGGTCGCCTAAACAGAAGCGTTACATAACAAATGCCAGGAGCCGACCTGACACAGGTATAGGAACTTTCGAGACACATCTTTGTTGTAGTAATGCAGATCTTTAAAAACAGTTTGTCTCGTGAGTTTTAGGGACAAAAACACGCGTTATTGCCAATTCTACAGAGGACCTGGAGGAAATCAACCCAAATGGCAAAGCAGAAACATCTGATGTCTTCTTTTACAAATTGCATTTATGCTTTTAACCTTGATGATTTCAAAGAGATTAGTTTTACGTAAATTGACATTTGTTTTTTTCTGCATTGTCCTTACCTTTTCCATCTTCTTGGCCTCGATGTGCCTCATCACCTGGTCTCTCCAGTCCGTCGGCACCCGTCCTGCTCCCGCCCCTCCGGGGCCGTGCGGCGGCCCGTCGAGCAGCGAGTGCTCCGACTTCACCCGGACGTTGGGCCTCTTGCTGGGGCTGCCGTGCTGGTAGCTGAAGTCGCTGACTGACATGGTCCTTTCCGGGAGCTCGTGGGGCTGCGCCCGGGCGATGGCGGGCCGGGACGCCCCGGGGACGTCGATGCTGTAGGTGCGAGCGGAGAGGGGCCTCTGCGCGGCCTGGCTCATCGCCAGCGGCCCCCTCGCCAGGGTGTGGATGTCCCGGTAGGTCATGTACTCCCCGTCGGGCAGCTGCATGCGCCGCGGGTCTCCCATCGAGGCCGTGGACGCCGTGCTGCTTTGCCTCTGCAGAGTGCTGCTTCTGGGCTGGCCGGCGGCGGAGTGGAGTCGCTCCTTCGCCCACATGTCGCCGGGGGCTTTGGCGGCCGCGGGAGGCCCCCTCTGCTGCGGCTGCAGAGGGTACGGAGGCGCCTGGTTACGGTTTGAGTAGTTGGTGTTGGCGAGCGAGTGAGGCGGCGGCGGTGGGGGGAGGTAGCCTTGGTGCTCGGGAGGCATCGGCGTCCTCTGGGCCCAGAGGCCGTCTTTAGGCGCGGCACTGTTCGTGTACTGGACGTTGTACTGAGGCGGGGGGATTCCCATCGCCATGCTGGAGGAAACTGGGTATCTGCTGGTGCTGGCAGGGGGTTTGGAGGAGGACAGGAGGTCCGAGGACGACGCGGAGGAGCCGGGGTAGACCATCAGGCTCTGGTCATTGAGTAACTGGCTGGCCGACTTGCTCCGGACGATGCTCTGGCCCTGAGTCCCCGGCCCCGGGCCGGCCCCCGCCGCCCGGGTCGCCGCGCCCGCCTCGTAGGCGTCGCCGTCCCCGTCGAAGGAGTACAGCTTCATGCCGCCCGTTTCTATGTTGCTGATGCTCTGAGACTTCGCCACCTGCGGCGGATGGCACCGTCTCTCCGGTGAGAGCTCCTCTGTGCTGCGAGACAGAGACATGTCACTGCTGGCCGTCACTCCCGTCGACGCCACGTGCACCACGGCGGGCGCCTCCTCCACTCTCATCGCCTGGCTCTTGTTACCCAGGCTGTTGACGCGGTCGCCGGGCGGCTGATTCCCGTTGTGGAAATGATCCACGTTGTCGTAAGCCAGCCTGCCGTCCAGGTCCCCCGGCCCCACGGAGCCGTTGCGGGCCTGGCCCAGTCCGTCCAGCTGAACCATGTTGTCGGTGGGCAGCTTGGTCACGTTCATGTTGATCTGGTCCCACTTGGTGTAGCCGTCCCCGACGCCGTTGTTTATTCCCTTCTCGATGAAGGCCAGCCGGGCTTCCATGGACAGGTCGTAGTCGCCCATCTTCTCCGGAGGCGACTGCTGGGTTTTCAACAGAGCCTGGAGGGACGTCTCCGAGCCGTTACCGTTGTGAAGGAGAGGGGTCGTGTCTTTAGGTTGGTTCATGTTCTCGTCTTCTTGCCTGGAGCGAGGACATTTATGACCAGGAGAGAGACACACAGGAATCACACTTTACAGCAGACGTTGAGGTTTATTTCACATTGATGCGTTTCCTATCAATTTGCATGTTGCGGCTCTCTGAGTCATGCCGAGTGTGACATGTTCCCGACTCTTGTACACGCAGAATAATGCTTAAATATCATGCGCACAACAGGAGTACAAAGTTCTCCCAGCACATTTTTTTTCTAAGCCATCAGTAGCAGGATCAATTTCAATTACGTACAGTAATTAGGATTTTGTTTGATTTTTTGTGGTATTTTAAACATTTGTTCATTACACCCTACTTTATATTTGTGTTTAATTTCCGTAGAATCCCACTTTAAAGCACAAACGTTTGCTGGGTTGAATAAATAATGCAGTTTTTGTCAACAATGCCCAAAGAGAGTTGTGAAACAGACTTCTGGTAAAGGTTTAGGGACGCAAGCTTGAAAAACAATAAACATTTTCATTTTGTGCATCTCGTGTGTAAATACTGTCGGGTACTTTTGCGTTTTGAATTTCATGCAAATTTGTCCTTTTCCCCCCCACTTTTAATAGACAATTTTAGATATTTTTCTTCACACGAATCTGATTTTTCCCCTCCATTTGATTGAATCTTCACATTATTTACAGTAATACAAATTGTATTTCATGAATGAAAGTCACTATAAATCCGCATAACAAACTACTTTTGTCAAATTGAAATGTCCCTGTTCTCTCGATCTTTCGGGCCACAACATGCACATGACCTGGAAACACAGAAGTTGAGATATACAACAGTAACAAACCGGTTTTTGGGGAGGAAAGGCATCTTGGCCTCTCTCTCAGGTGTGCACAGAGAGTTGTCCTGACTGCTGTCCGTGGTCAGAGACACGGAGTCGGACATGCGCGACGGTGACGAACAGTTGCTGTTGTTCTGGTTGCTGTTGGCCACGGTGTCGTCCAGCAGAGAGTCTGCGTCCTTCCCGTCATCTGTGGAGCGAGAGTGCCGCTATTATTGCGCCGCGGGCATTTAAATCGAATGTCATCCTCGAAACCTGAAATATTACCTTTTTTATCCTTACTTAAAGTCACGACTTTAGGCTGGTTGATGGAAATCTCGATGAGGGGCGGCCTCATCTCGGCAATTTTCATCTCGTCTTCTTCATCAGATAGCTCTTCCGAGTCCTGAGGGCGAACGCAAAGTTTAGCTCTCCTGCAGCTGCGACAAGTCCTGATTGTTCGTTGTCCTGTGACTCCTACCTCCAGTGTGTCTTCGTGGTTCATCATGGAGCCCTCCGACGACTTGAGCGGGATTCTCTGAGAGCTGTAAGACTCCGAAGTGTCTTTCGATTCAGTTGCAGACGGACTTTGTGCATAAGTGTTGGTGGATATGGAGGTCTCTATGTCTGATGCCACGCCGTTGGGACAGGGAGCTTCAATCACCTGCAGCGAACAGTACGAGTGCTCAGTTCCTCCAGAACCATGTTTATTTCTTTTCTTGAAAAATATATGAAGCATTGAAACAATTGTGGAGTCCAGCTGACAAACAAAAAGGTCCTGAACGCACAAAAGATCACTTCTGATAATGTATGTATCCTCAAAGCTTCTCTGCTGTTTTCTAACTCGACGTTTCACATGCTTACGAGTTAGTTTTCCTAAAAAGGAACTGAAGTGAGACACAAAACAGGCAGAAGAAATGAAAGTGACTGATGCGTTTCCCGCCGAGGAGCTGACCTTCACTCCCACGTCCTGCACGCCAATGTGGTTCCTCTCCACTGGTTTGGGATCCCTCCCCGACTCGTCGCTCGACTCGTCTTCCTTCAGCCGGTGAGCCACCGACTGCGCCGTCTTCACCATGTTCTTCAGCTCGTCGGGGTACGGGGTCGGGTAGCGCTTCAGGTTGCCCTCCTGAGAGGAGGATGACAACGGATGGTCAAAAAACTGACGAAATGACCAACTCTTTATTGTTTTGAACAAACATGAAGCTTATCGGCAATCTCTGAAAGTCATCAATCTTACGATTAAATTATAGTTCGTACTAATGATCCAGTACTTGGTATTATTCCTATTAATATCACTGTCGTTACAGTAGCAGCTAGGGTAATGATAATCTAGTTCTTATAACAATCATTACTATTACAGAAATATGAATTAGCTGTTGCTAACATAGGCTTTTCTATAGGAAATAAAGGAATGGCTTTTCTATTTATTTTTGTCTTTCAATTCAAAACTACAACTGGTACTGGAAGAACAACTACTACGGATTCACATTTTTTTCTTAAAAATCACCTAAATACTCTTTGGCTTGAATTGAATGCTATTTTCACAACTACAAAAAATAACAGTTTATAGGAAGCTTATATATACATATACACATTCCATATTATCATTATGATTATTATTATTAGAATTATCAATATTATCATTACTATTATATCCACAGACCATTTTCTATTTCCATTTGGAGCAAAATTCTATATTTTCTTTTTTTTAAATGCTGAAACTACTTCAGTACAAATAATGAAATATTATTAAAGAGCTTTTGAGAACTTCAAAACAGTTAATGCACCCTGTTATTTACTTTCCCTTTCGATGAAAATACCACTTCTGCAACGACAAAAAAAAAACAGAGAAGCTAATCTTGATATTCATCCCTGTTTTATAAAGTTCGGGGGATTTCCAGCTCAACTTCCAGCGAACAAAGGTGACTGAGGACAACATGCTGATGTTTAGAAATCTCTCTGCAGTAATGAGCTTTCCTGCTCACAGCCGTCCGACAAGCTACATTACTCCGACAAAAGCGGCACAAAATGGTGACTGGCTGCTTTAAATCATGCCGCTGTTGTTGTGTTTTTCGCTGCCAATTATGTAAGCTGTAACCAATGTGCGCCGCTCACCCTCGGGGGCGTCTCTCGCTCATCCTTGTCTTCGTCGCACTCGAAGGCCACCTGAGCTCGGTGCTTGCGCTGCTCCTCCCACAGCACTGGGTTGAAGCTCTCCGAGTCCGAGTTGGGAATGTCTGAAAAGAAGCACAAGCGCAGGAGGCGGATTAACAAAATTTTTCAAAGAAATCTTCATCCACAATTATATTTTTTATTCTATTTTTTTCTTTGCTCTGGAGCTGCACTGTTTTTTCTTATTGAATAATATATTCGCCATCTTAAAAAAAATCGACAAAAAAATGAAATATTAAATTTTTAACATAGTAATAAAACACTGAGACTAGCTCTTATAAACAAACCTGAACTTTAAACGACATCTGAACAGTTTTTTTTTTTTTGGTTGTTTTTTCAACTTCACCAAAACTCTCTCAAACAAAACTATGTTCTAATCCAAAACATCCTTAATGCTTCGCTTGCACGTCTATTTGTGACCACAAGATGGTGCACAGGCCTTGAAGGGAGCAGTGAAGAGAACCTGAGAGAGAGGAGTTAACCCCTTCGGCTCCAAAAGAAGCACACAACAATGAATTGCTGAAACTTGGACCTGTTACTGTAATGAATTCCTGTCCTCTGATGGCATTTTAACAGAGAGCAAAAAAATCAGTGCTGCTGTTTCACACAGTTATTTCAAATTCTGAGCTCTTGCATGTCAGCAGGAGTAAAACGCGGAGAACACGCCACTGCAGGGCGGGGGGTTAAAGCTCTGCACGCAGATGAAAAGTAGATGTGAAACTATCGTAGGCAATCGTTCTGAGCTGTTATTTACACCTGAAGCCAATAAGGACGCGTTTCTGGTTTCCTGTGTTTGAGAACAGATGCAAATGTGGAAGCTCAAATATGTGCACTGAACACAAAGATGACGCCGTTACGGTCAGACAAGATGATCTGGTGTGACGGATTTCCTCCTCTGTGTTTTTAAGATTCTGAAACTTCTTAATGCGTGTGAACAATGCAATATTCAATGAATAGCAATAATAGTGTGGGCGAGGAGTTAAGGCATTAAAAAAAATGCACAAAATGTGAAATACATTTGGTTTATATCTACAACATGACATTTACTATTAGAGATAAATTGGGGGGGAAAATAACAATAACTTTAAGCCAATGATGTAGGCTTACAGGGCCTTAAATATATTTACTGATTTAATGTGAAAGACGTCTGGTTTACCTCAACGCTTCACACAAGAATGTGAGAACGCAGAAGTTGATACGAGTCAAAGGGGAAACAAGTTGTAAAACCAGGACACGCCTTCTCCCAACTTCCCGGGGGAACACAGGGAAAACGCACACAAAATGAAAAAAAATCTTCCTCTTCCGTGAATATTTAACCAAACGGTTGATGAGTATGAAGCAAAAATCGCTGAACTGAAGCTCCTGTTTAGTATCTCTTGGACCGAGCGACCATTTTTTATGATTGTAACATGCAGATCTAATAGATCCACTAATTACCCCACAGCTTAAATGCAGCAGGGTCACAGTGTAAGCTGTCGGCAGTAAGAGGAAACCAGTGCAAACGAACAGATGCTTGACAAGGAGACCACGGCTCGAGTTTCTTATGCAGCTTCAGTCTCGGGTAACAAAGGACTCCTATGAAATATGCATGCAGGGATCCCTGTTGCTCTGGTGTGCCAGAGGTTTTCAAATCTTTTCCTATAGTAATTACACCGAGTCTAAACTGTTTTTTCAGCTCATCGGAGTGTCTGCAAATCCATCATCTGCTTTAATTCGTTCTTGTGGTCACAAACGCTCGCAGCCTCGACCGCCTGCCACGATGAGGCACCGAACAGAAGCGAAACAGAAAGCGGAAGTACTCACAGTCGTCCGTCCTGGTTTGCTGGGGGAACATGTAGTTCGTCAGCACGGTTTTATGAGTCTCTGGATCCTCCTCTTTCTGGAGCGGGATCAGGGGCTTGGACTGTGGGAGACCAGAGGAAGTTTGTCACTCGACTCAAGACTTGTCGTGGAGTTCACACTTTCTCTTGCTCTTAGCGGCGGCTGCATCATCGCCACGTTGAGAAGGATTTTACGTGCCCGACGCGAGGGGAGAAATAACACAATGCAGAATGCACCGATGATGAATTCAACATGGTCATTTCAATGAGTTTTTGGTTCCCGGGGACTGGGACATTGTTCAAGTATTTATTTAAAGAGTCTGGCCTTCTCTTATGATTCCCAATAAAGCTGCTCTGTTCCTGTCACCACTGTTACAGCTTGTCCAATCGCATCCAGGCGTCTTGATATGCCTGCTGGGCAGCCTGTCTATAACCGTATTGGAAACGGCAAAATCAAGCAGACTAATCATAGCACGCCAGAAAAAAGTTTAGACTTGCATTCTTTGAAAGGCCCAGACAGCAGCTATTGGTACTTAAAAGCCTGACTCTTCACAGCCCTCTTAAAAGAGCTGCAGCTTCTCAGGGTCAATCTGTGGAGGTATTTTGGAAAGAGCTGGAGAGTGGTTCAGCCAGGAGGAGGAGAGAGGGGGGAAAGCCCCCCCCCCCCCCCCCCCCCCCCCCCCCTAAAAAAAAACCAAACAAAAAAACAACAAACCATGAATAATAGATTTCAGAATGCTGCGAGAGTCAGACTGCAGTTCGGAAATATTTATAAGTCGGACAAAGAAAACAGAAGCACTCAGAAAAAGTGCCGTCTCCTCCAACTTCTTGCAAACTTCTGCCTTCGCACTGCGTCGAGTTTGGTTTCATTACATGTCTGGAGTGAAATGAAGGCTAAGAAAAGGTGAAAAAGTCATAAAGTTTAAGGTTCAGCGTCTCCATTATTTTTTATGTTAATAATTGAATAATTTTAAATATAAGACTTGAAATGACCTTCGTCATAGCTTGGACATGCACGCCGACAGCTATATGTTCAGTATTGAGGGGATGTGGGAAAATCTTTCTCACACACTTCGCCATGATCTTATAACATTCGATGGCATTTATTGATTGAAATTAAAATATACAGTTTCGACCATAAAACTCTGTAATTTACCTACAACAAGAAGAGACGCAAACACAATTTGCGAACTTCCAAGTCACATAATGAGTTGCTTGGAAATTGAAGAGCTTCTGACACGCTTGGCTGCCCCGTTTTTACAGAGTCTGTGCACATCCTTCGGTTCCAGTGTTAAAGATACGGGAGAGAACAGCGATTGAAATGCGGCTTTTGTTTGGCTGCATTTCCTCCGCCACAGTTAAACCACAATCCAGTGACGCGGTGAGGCTTTCTGCGCGGCTTCTCGACACATAAGCAAACCAGACTCGCACGTTTCCACCTCTGATAGGCTTGTTTTTTTTTCTGTTGAGGGCCAACAAAAAATTCCAAATTGGGAGATAACATTGACCTCTGGTTCCCTTCCAGCTCGCCGCGGCTGCCTTATCTCACAAAGCAAACTGACTCCCCGTCACTCACATTCTCACGGAACACACGCCGAGGTTTTCAAACAAGCATCCATTTACTCGGCCTGACGCGCCTATGAAAGATTCTGTTTTCTAACAGTGATTAGGACCCTCCCAGATTTGGGAAAAAAAAAACAACTGATTATCACCGGGTCTGACCTCCAAGGACACTTGGCACATTCAGACTGAATGTCCTGGAAGTGGCCTGCTGCATTTCAGATGTGTTTTCCTGTGAGCTACTTGACCCGGCGTCTTCATTTACAGCTGAATTGTCACGTACGCAGCTTACGTTACAGCTCTGGATTGTTTTTTTGTTTTTTTTTTGGGGGGGGGGGGCTTACCTGATTCTCAGACAGCCACATTGCGGTCATCTCGCTCAGTTTAGTGAAGCTGTATGGAAGACTCCTCAGCCTGCAGGAGGAAGAGAAATGTCATTGAGTCAACTTACTCAGAGTGGAGTTTGATCATGAAAATGTCATTACAATACACCCACAACTGTTTTTAGTAGAAACATGGCCTCTACCAAGGGGTGAGTAGATGAGAAGTTGATTGACTTGATTTGAGCACATTTACACACAAATGACCAAATTTAAGAAGAGAATTACTTTAGATAGTCTTTAGATCGCAAAAAAATGTAAGTTTCTAACTTTTTCCAACCACTTTTCAATAATGGAAGTTGATATAAACACTTCAATCTGAACACGCTGGCCGTATCCCACTGAAATCGCATCGACATCGAGGAAGTGATTTCACAGTGCTGATGACGCGATCATAGTCGGGAGCTTTGTGTGCGTGTGCGTCAACTCGTCACATGACACTTGGTGTTCAGTGTTTTGAGAAAAAACAGCGGTGGCGAAACCCGACAGGTCGGTGTAAATTGAGCATAAAGAACCAAAACAAATCCATCTCCAATACTGGCTCTTCCGAGTAAAGCTGGATGTCACATCACGTGTTTGTGTCTAACGTCGCAGAGCAAACAGTTACGCGGATGATCCAGCAAATAAGATGAATTTCTTGGCGCATATAAACCTGCACGTACATCACTTTGTCGGTGTTCATGTAAAGGGGACAATCTCATCCATCAATTGGAAGGAATACCATCAGATTGAAACAAAAAATAAAAGTGACACATTGCTGCCTTGTGCTGTTGAATTTGAGAAAGTGAAAATAACGAACAGCCGTCACTTTCATTGACTTCAGCCACGTTTTGCAATTAGAAATGACTAAAATCCCGCTATTCTATTTGACCTAAATCTTGCACGCGCACAGCGTCAGCCCAGACTCACTTGTTGTTGCTGAGATTGATGACTTTGAGCTTCTGCATGTCACCCATTTCCTCAGGCAGAGTCTCCAGCTTGTTGGAATGTAGAAACAGCACGGTTGCAATCTTCCAGCTGCCCATCTGCGAGGAGGGAGAAATGCGGAAGACTCAAAACACGGGCCTACAATGCTCGCCAGCGCTCGGAGCTGTGCGGGGTAGACGCGTATAATATCTAAGAGTTCAGGTGGACTCTCACCTCGGGCGGAAGCTGGGTCAGGAAGTTGTGATCTGCAGCGAAGGTCCGGATGTTCACACACTGGCCGATGGAGGAGGGCAAGGCTTCGATTTCATTAAAACTGCAGTCCAGCTCATCTATAGCGGTCAGCCTGGATACAGAAGGACGGGAGAAGGTTTTATTCATGTGGTTTAAGTATTCACACAGATTCCTCCAGTGCGTGGCAAGCCCAGCAAGGCAGGGGGATTAAACGGACCCCCCACCAAGTCCAAACATAAAAGATGTCATTTCTTTTCTCCTGGTTAAGTCTCTGTAATTTCTTTCAATCCGAGTGGATGCTGCATCGATTTACAGTTAAGAATCTGGGCTGCAGAACTCTTCTCTTACAGTAATGCACCCACACATTCTATCAATACAGCTTGGCTGGAATGTTTTCTCCCATACAAACACCGAAACATTGTAGTATTTGTTTTATAAAAACACGCCCAAAAGACAAAATGCAGAAAAAGCTTAGGATGAAGTCTAAAAATGTGGATTTAAAAACATCTCTTCTCAATTATTGGTGTTTCAAGTTTCTAAACTTAATCAACATAAAAGGATTTAAACCCCCACAAAAACAGTTTTTGTTTGTTTAGAAATGCCTTTCTTTGCCATGACAAACTAAACTTTACATTTAAGTCAGTTCAACGTCATAAGCGAGCAAACCATTTCCGAAGATTTCATTCAGATTTGTAGAGTTTTCTTATTGAAATTTAGACATTTTATTGATCCTACATTATATTTGATCTGAAATTTGATGGGAATATCACATTACGCCTATTACTTGAAGCTCTTGATTGAAATTATAAGCCTAAAATGAAAAAAAAAAGAGTATATTTCAGCACCAATATCTGTTTGGTTTATGTAAAAATAGCTTGAATGTCTGACAATCACAAAAAAAAAAAAAAGTAAAGAAAACTCTTGACGTGTTTGTGTCACGAGTGAACGGGGATTGTTAGTCGTAAAATAAAACATGTATGAATGAACTGCACAGTATGTACATTTATTTTTTTAAAGCATTATTGTTTATGTTCATCTTCACGACTGAAGAAGTTCGAGGGAAAGTTTGAGTAAAATTCAAGTAAAGCCTCTTAAGATCAACAAACCCTCCAAAAAAGTCACGGGTAAAGCGCAACGAACTGTAAACAAGTTATCTGGATGACATACGAGGAACATAAACGCACTGCTGCACCTGATGAAACAAACACTGAGAACATGCAAGTAAAGCACGGGACAGTGTGTTCTAAAAAAAAAAACCAAACAAACAAAACATGCCCCTAAGGCATAGAGTGTCATATTGAGGGTATCCTGCTTTCATACAGTATTATGCAACCATATACAAATCTAGTGAAAGACTCTTTAAGGAAAATGGCTCATTTTTCTCTTTTAAACAAGTTTTATTACATACATCTAGTATACGAGGCTTTTCAAATCACAAAAGTCTTGGAAGTTCCCCACAAAGAGAAACCGGTAGGAAAAGAAAAAAAAAAAAAGCTCTAAGACTTGAAGTAAACTTTGCCCTGGTAGCTTGATGTTACCTAAGAGTCTGTACTGAAACGCTTTGCAAAGCACACTTAAAAGCTTCACTGCACCCGAGCTACACCCAGCCACATTTGTAAAACTGAACTCGGGTTGACACACAAGCATGGTGCATCCTGGGATTTCTGCAGCGTGAAAACAGCGAATGCACTCCGAGGGGATTATTATGAATGCGAAAGGGGCGTGGGACCTGGACCTGCGGGACAGCCGCCGGGCTGCAGTGCTTGAATAGAAACCAGGGTGAAAACAACACAGTTCACCGGCAGTGCGCCCAATAAAATCAGTCATGTATAAATGGACCCCCCCCACCTCAAAAAAAAAAAAAAGCTTGCTTAATCTGAAATCCTTGCATGGGATTAAGCTAAACCATAGGCTTTGTCACGTAATCTGTGTCAAAGTACACAAGGAGACACAGTCCGACATAAGGGATAATTGATGTGTTTGGAAACAGTAAATAAAAACAAAAGCACTTGGGTGTGTGTAAGAGTCAGTTAGTGTGTGTTTGCCACTCTTGTGCATGAAAGTGATGGATTCAATTGAAGTTGACCATTAACAGGGGCTGCATGTGGTGTGTGGCTCTACCACCCCCCCCCCCCCCCCCCACTGCTGGGTTCTACCTGTCTTCTGCACACACGCTTGATATGAGGGCAGCTAAGGGGGGGGATTTAATCTGAGGGTCATTCGGAGAGAGATTACTTCCGCAATAATGCAAACTATTCCCATAAGTCATCGGAGCAGACTGGAAAATGCCGCGGCATTCAATTACTGTCATCCAGTCTTCATAATCGCAGTCATTAGCAGTATTCAATATCATCAGCAGCAGACCAAAACAAATAAAAGCGAGGGGAGCACTCACGATGTTTAATGGGGAATATGTGATTTATCCAGACAGACGTTTTATGAGATCAGTGGAGCGGCGGATAAAAACGGCACAATAATCCACTGATCTCCGGGGTTGTTTTTTTTGTTTTGTTTTGTTTTTTTCCAATGTTCAAGCCACGGCAGTTGGCGCTCACCCTCCGATGGAGTCTGGCAAATACATCAGCTGGTTCTCGTCCACTTTCAGCGCCGTCAATTTCTTCAAGGAGCCTAAACGAAGGAAGGAAAGCAGAAAACGGGAGGCAGACTGAATTAGACCCGAGCCACAGGCAGGTGGGGCCGCAGCTCCCGGGCTGGTTATTGATCACCACTTGTTGTTGCACCACAAAGAGGAATATCCATTACTGCAGCTAATTAGATTCATTCATACTGTCATCAATACAGTAATAGGTTTAGCAGTAATCAACCCTGATACTGACAGCAGGGTGCATCTGGACGGGTTTGATTTTATTAGCCTGGTCTTAACTCATAACGATTACTTTTTGGCCCAGGGGGGGAAGAGGAGATTATAAATATCTACGTCATGCCATTAACCCTTTAAAGGGCACTCGTCCAAATACTGGGGAAATGAAAAGACATTGTAAATATGCGCATATATAACGAGTTTGGGACACTTCGGTGTAATAAAAGATGTTAAAAAGTGTTGATTTTCAAATGCAGGCAGTTGGGTTTATCTGTTAAATGTGAGAAAGCTAATTAGATTTTTTAAGGTGTATGGAGTTCAATGATTTATCGATGTTCTAGGTTTTTTTTTTGTGGTTTTCCTTCAAAAACAATTGATTTTCTTTAAAGTGCCGACTAAGCAAAAGTGAAAATGCAAAAAGCTGCTTACTGCTTTCTCTTCTCAGATTCCATTTTTGTATAAAGACATGATTATCACAAAACCACCACATGAGAAAGACAAAAAAAAAAAAAAAAAAAAAAAACCTAACTGCTGGAAAAAGAGTTTAATACGTTTCATAATTTTTTTTTTAAATCTTCAAATGTGTGTGTTTGAGCGTGTAATCTTCACCGATGGAGCCAGGCAGCTGTGTGAGGGCGTTATTGGAGAGCAGGAGGTCCTGCAGGTTCTCACACCCGCAGATTTGCTCATCCACCATCTCCAAGTTGTTCTTGGACACGTCCAGATAGACCAGCTGTTTGAGCATCCCCAACATCTGGAGAGGAGCAAGAAAAAGTGACTTTGAAAGAGAGAACAATATCTGTGATATATAAACTCATTTATGCGCACGACAGCCGGGAGGCAAAATTAAGGACACACATTATTATCTGCACAATATTGGTGACATGGACTTTGACCTGAGGTAGATATTTCTGCTGATTCATCGGACTGATCAAATGATGCTTCAATTTCAGTAGCTTTAATCAGTGTTGGCTCTTGCAATGCAGTAAAACAGAATAAATAAATACCATAAATCCACCAGGAAATAAAGAAAAATAAGTAAAAAAAAAAAAAAAAGAAGCTTAAATTAAATCTATATTGTGGAACTGTTATTGTGAGTCAGGTTTATTTTTCAATCAATAAAAACATGACCAAAGCAAATAGCTCAAGACTAAAGTTTTCATTCTTTTCTACAAAATTCTAATCCATTATTTAATCAGTAATCTTCACATCTTAGCACTGCTGCAGTATCGATCACATCAAGTGTGGAGCGATCCATTATAAATGTGCGCATCGGTTGAAAAAAAATTATAAAAAATCAAAGCATTGCGACATCTTCCATCCAGTAAAAGTGAAAATCCTCATTACTGATGAGGAGAATGGCTACAGTTTCTGGTTGGGGTAATAGGCTTATCGGACATGACTGGCAATAAAAGGCCAGACTGTGATTACAGCTGATGCTGTTGAAATGCTGGCAGCAGAACTAATGCTTTAATTATGACCCAGTTGCAAACAAGCTGGTCATTTGGGTGGAAAAGACGATCTGTTGTTACACATCAATACGACGTTCGAGATGTACTATATTGTATACGGTTATTCTGTTCATGTTCAGGAGGGAGTGGAGCTCCCTCGCTGCCGCAGACCTCAAAAGTCTGATGCAAACTGACATCAGTTCATCTTTGATAGAGATTCCAGCGGACACGTTGTTAGGAGAAATTAAGGGGGAGTAATCTGGAGATGAGGTCTTGGGGGCGCCGCCTCCGCCACACTGCGAGCACTCAAGACTGGGAAGAAGTGTGAATTAATACCCCAGGTAAAAACGTCAGTCTGTTCCCGTCCATCCACAGCTCCTTGATTCCTGTCAGCTGCTCCAGCACCTCAGGCTGCAACAAGGAGAGACGGGAGAGGAGAGAAGGTTATTGAGGAGGAGGATATTTTAGTGTCCAAGGGAGGATGTGGACTTCAATATTTCAATAATAGTCCACCGTTGCATTTTCTGTATTTTTGTTTTGCTATAAGGCAAAGATCTGGCTTTTACCTTTTCTTTACTTTAAATAACAACGTTTCTGACACTATTTTGTGTGTGCCTGCTGCTCGGTGCTGACAAGTATCCCCCTCCATTTCATATTTTTCCACCAAAATCCCATCCGTTTTGACAGGCCAATTTTTTTTTAACAGTTTTTTTCGAGATTTTTGTGGAAAAGGTCATGGGACACTACTCCAAAAACTTTCCTCAAATTTGTTCGTGCATGTCTTCCCAAAATCCGGCGCAAGAAAGAGATCAGTAAGATTAAAATTAAGCCGGCACCTCGCCTCTTAAAGAAGCAGGCACAAAGAGTCCTATTTTTGACAATTGTCTTGTTTTTATTGATCTGAAATGTTGTCGTAAAATGAATGACTTTGTTGTTTTCTCTTCAATGCATTTCTAAGTTAATGTGAAGTACAATGAATTGCTTAGTGCATGGATGTTGGGCCATTAAAGAAATAAACCTTCATTAAGCAGTGATTTTAAATATGGCCAATCTTTACTGCCTCTTCAAACATAAAGTCTGTATTTTGGTGGTACAGTAAAAGCGGTTTGCATAATAAGTTGCAACTAACATAAAACGAGACGATTAAAGCCACAACAGTATGCATTATTAATAGTTTACTGGACCACAATTTCTGTTTACTTTTTGAGAAAAAAAGAAAAAAACAAATTGAGGATTGAATCATTAATCATGATCAAACATTGTTATGATTCATTGTGTTGTAAGTATGATGGAGGAAAAAAAAAGTCACTAATGAGCCTAAGTGCAAACATGCAGCCTCTATATAAAGATCTACCGGATTTCAAATTATCATTCAATTCGATTTTATTTATGTACTTTCAAATTAATATACGGCCATCTCTTGGAAAGCTAAAAATCTCTATTTACCATTTGAAGAGTCATGCAAACGTGGTCCCATTGTAGACACTTTTCATGCAGTGAAATCATCATTTTTTAATTATTTCAGATCATCTTTAAGCATTTATGCATATCTTGGGTACATTTTCAGTTTAACATGCCATATTTCACATTTTATTACACATTCTAATTGTACAGAACTGGTTGATTTGCATTTACGATGACTGTGCTGCATGCGCACATTAATAAAACAATTTAAAAAGCCTCTTTCCTCTGAGGTTTTAAGGAGTAGAAGAAGGACGGGGGATTAGAGAAGGACGAGCCGAGGTCACCGCAGAGAGGTAGAGAGCCCAGGGCTCCGACAGACAGACTGACTGACAGATACTCACCACTTCAGTGAACTCATTACTCCCCAGGTCCAGCCTCTCCAGCTGTGTGAGCTTCTGCATGCTTCTGTAAACACACGAGGTGGGAACAGACCCAAAATCAGGGAGTGATTTAAGGCAAAAATAAATAAATAAATGGTAACGGCGCATTGGAGATTTATGCTTTGCTCATTTTTGAGGACTGGAAAAGTGTCTGCGGGAGCTGAAAAAGCCATGCAAACTATAAACCTGCTCCCTTGTGCTTCCACAAAAAGCAACACTTTAGGGTCTCAAAGCAATGTGGGGCACGTGGCTCAAAACGCCAAGTTGTCCTTTTTTTTTCTTTTTATATTATCGGTTATTTTCCATGTTTTATATTAGCTGCACTCTGCATTTGGGCATTTTGGCTCAATCATTTTTATGTGTAAATAAACACCTTCCAGATCTCAGGCGTGACAGAAATACGCTTTAAATAATGGAAAATGTGACGTATGCTCGCCCTGAGCCTTTGCTCCAGAATTTTCTCCCCAACATTTAGGTCACAGGCGCAACATTTTCGACGAACAATAAACAACAAGGACTGTTCAACTGCTTTCACTTTTTACTAGAATTAACCGATTCTCACCGAAAATCGGAATTAAGTCGCAATATGAAGGGGGGTTTTTTTGTTGTTGTTTTTTTTTAATACCTTTAAATGTGATGTCTTTGAGATTTTAACCCCTAATGGGGAATGAGCACCAGAGCAAAACTAAATAGTGTACTCCTGGTATTCTGCAGTGTCTCTGATGTACATCCTTTAGTACTGTTTTATCAACATATGCTGCATTCAGGTGTTTAAACTGCATCTAAACATGTTAAAGCGATCCTCTTTGACCTAGATTCAGAGATTATCCGAGACTACCCGAATTAATGAGACTAATTGGCTGCTCTGGCTTAGATCGATGTCCCTTCAGGTCGAGGCAGCTTTCTTTCAAATGCGGATTGTGTAATCAATGTGAAAAGAATAGATGTAATGAAAAGTATGGGTTCAATTTAGGTCAAAAGAAATAAAAACATCTGAAGCACAGACTTCAAAATAAAAAAAGAATAGAAACAGGTTTACCCAGTCCAAAAGTTTAAAAAAAAGAACAACGTATAAAATCCGTAATGAAATTGGATAGACTAGAGAAAACCAAGCGACAAGGTTATTTGAGGGTGATTGTGGGTTTGGCTGCTTGAACGTCAAAAATCTACTTGTGTCTTCATGATCGTAAAAAGAACTCACAAAAATCTATTTTTGAAGTGTGTTAAACATAAGTAAAAAAAATACTCTACTAAAACTGAAGCAGAAAAGCACCACTGTGTGTTCAAGGAGCATAGTTCAGCTACATTTCAGAAGTCATTAAAATACAGTTATGGCTGTACAATTGAGGAGGAAAAATAGACTTGAAGACTAAAACGGTGATGGCTGACAACTTTCATAAACTGAGGAATCTGAAAATCCATAAAGAATTCATAGCAGATAGCATTCACATTGTTAAAATTGTTGAAGAAAATAACTAGGCTGCAACTTTCATTCCATATTTGTTGGATGTGAAGTCTTTTTACAAGGAAATGTTCACATTTCCCTTGACTGAATGACTTGACTAATGACTTTTCTCAAAAATCTTAAGTTTGCTTTGATAGACGGTAATGATGTGTAGTTGTACAAACGAGAATAGTGTGGTACTCTGGTTCATTTACAATACGATTTAGGTTTTAATATTGATTGACAGCACTGTCCCACTGTGTGGGAAACCTTTCAAACCAAACATTTCCTCAGAAGGAGTCACAAGTTCGGAGAAAGCGTTGGGAGCAGAAAAGAAAGCAGATGAGATGGGAGATGGGCCGTGTTCTGTTTGGGATCAGATCGGCTGACCTTTTCACAGCAGGTGTGGGCCTGGAAACCTGAGGCCCACCAACATCACTGTGTGTGGAGTCCGCTTTGTTTTCAGGTGCTCCTCGTTAAATACAAACTGGAGACGTACGGCATGAATCACAAGACCTCAGCCCGCCGGTGGAAGATTATTACATCCCAAAGCGAGCCAGACTTGCTGCATTCTTAGCTCAAAGCTGGCAAAGCACAGTAGAGAATGAGCTACAATAGAACCCATGCGAGTTACAAAGAAAGTCCAGAAAGTCAGGCCTGACCTCAAGTTGTGAGAAACGCAGCGGCCCCTCTTTCAAACGTTCGGTTTATGCGTTTGTTCGATTGTGCGCCGCCACACCGGGAGAACGACTGAGAAGAGAAGAGTCGGCGCTTTCTATACAGGAGCCCTGAAAAGACTGGCGCTGCAGCCCCCCCCCCCCCCCATCCGCGCACGCACACATTTGTTTACATCTCTAGGATGCCTGTGTGTTGCTCTGGCAACCCTCCCAATCATTAGTCCCGTTTCTTTGTCGGGGCCTCCAGCCTTCACCAGGTCTGGCCTCTGTCACATAAACACAGCGAGGAGAAAAAGAGGATCTGCAGCCCTGACTGCAACCGCACTCCTTACACCAGTCTCTCGGTGAGAAATCGAAGAGAGAGGAAGGAGAAAAAAAAAAAAGAAGAAGAAAAAAAAAAAAAAAACATACAAAAAAAAACCTCAGTGAGATAACAAAAGGAAACCGGGCCAGAGGGAGGAAGGACAAAAAGGCAAGTGGGGAAGTGAGCTTTTGCCGAGGAAATGGGAATGGATACTGCAAGTGAAGCAAGAGAGAAAGGAAAGAAAAAAAAAAAAAGGACCCAGATGGAAAGCTGCTTCCCTCCACAGTCACCTGCAGCTTTCTATCGTGTTTGTGGGGATGCTTGGGCGTCCCGGCGCCACCGCTGCCGTTACACCCCCCCCCCCTGGAATAGCGGAACAACCTGCACCACTGTCTCAGCAGAGGATTATAAAACCTGTCACGGCAAGCGGCCGGGCAAAGGAGGGGGGGGGCTGTTATGTAACCCAGTGGAATTTAATACTACAGTTAGAGGTGTGTGTATGGGGAAATAAAAATGTTTTTTTTTTTTTTTAAAGTGGAGACAGGATGGAGGACACTGCGGAGGTTTTGTAAGGGGGAAGAAGACGGGCAGGAAGTGGGGGCAAAAAAGTCCTGACGTGCGACATGACGATGGCGTGACTCCCACGGTGAGACGCCCGTAAATCAAGACGAATAAAACACGTGACGGACAAAACACCTACTTTGGCAACATCTTTAACTGGTTCTCCCGCAGCTCCAGGATCTGTAGCTTCGTTAGCCTGCAGGTGACAAGAAGAAAAATCATTGTTAGATCATCTGTACGTGCACTTTAAAGTTGAAGATTTCTCAAAAAACAGTGAGGCGGTACAAAGTGTTAAAAAAAAAAAAAAAAAAAAAGTGTCCGAGAAGTGTCCACGTGAGCACTTCACTTCATGTTTTGTGTAACCAGAGGACTCAACTCCAACCATTGTGTAACGTACAAACCAAAACAACCGTGAGCAATCGCTGTGGTTTGATCAAACAATCTGTGTGTACATTAACGAAATGCTGAATCTGTAAGTTCCTCCTGGATCATGCAAGACGTTGCGTTTAAACAATCAAAACAATAATTTGATATAAAATATTTACTCCATACGTACATACAGTATTTGTATGGGTAAATTAGGAGCCAACACTACAATAAATGACTTGGATATCCCGTCCAAACACTTCATCACATCAATGCTATCACCATAATGTGGCCACGACGTAATCCACTCTTGCGTCATAATCAATATTCGGTCAACAGCTCAGCGAAAGATTGCACAGATTTGCTGCTTCATCTTATTAAGCCTCCCTCATCATTGTAAATATATGGCTGGCGTCGACTTCTCGCCACCCTGGAACGCGCGATGTTCCCATCCATGTTTTTCCAGAGAACACATCGCCGCGGAACGCCCCGCTTGGTTCACACGGTTTCATTTTGCCGATTTAGTAGTTTCGGTTGCACCATGATGAAGTGGTTAACCCTGAGCGAGTGAACATGCCTGGTTCGAGTCTGGGTTGGGGGAATTTGCATGTTGTTTTCCTGATCTGAATCTAAATTTGCAAATGTTTAGCCATTCCCAGATACTGATCAAACCCAGTGTGGAAAAAAAAACAAGCTTTACTTTCACTTGACTTTGTTGATGCTAAAGAGTTATGTTATTAGGAATACGTTGATCCTGAATATAAGGTTCTAATTTTGACAGTTTTCTGAAAGTTTGCCTCTTTTAGACTCGTCTTGAAAACAGTTTTTTTTTTCCCCCATCATCCATAATCAAAACGGTTCTTGGTTGAGGCGATGCCACAACTGAAGTTTACAGTACTGATCAGCTGCTTTAATTCATAGCTCAGCAGTGACCTTGACTCCACCTACGCCCACATCACTGGGAAATGTCGGCACTGCTGGGTTTGACAATGGAAAACTTTAATACATCACCCAACCTTAACATTCGCTTGAGACCGCGGTCAACAACGAGCGGCAAAGCCAGACTGCACGGTTTATTATCTTCTTTTTTTTTTTCCCCTAAACAATTTCTTCCTGATCCAAACTGTGGAACACACTGACCTGCCAAAGCTGGCTGGCAGGAACTCCAGGAAGGCATCGTTCAGGTAGAGCTGCGTCAGACTCAGAAGCTGAGTGAAGCCTTCTGGGAGCCTGAGAAACACACACATTAAAAAAACATTTCACTCACACAGAGCCTCGCAATGCTGCAGCAGTGCCAGAGCACTGTAACCCATGTGCATTATTTTAGAAAGTGAAGTTATGGAAAAGGGACTTCTACTCACTTGGATATGGGATTGACACTTGCTTCTACAATAGCTAGGACTTTGCAATTCTTGATGTTTTCTGGAAACTCCTGGATACCTGGAGGGACACAACGAGGGCAACTTTAGTATCGGCAATTTAGAAGAAAAAAAAACAACTACTCAAAACATGTGTTTAGCATCTGGTCCGCTGCGCAGACACAAAACAAATGAATCCTTTCAAATTGAAAACATGAAGGATAATGGAAGCCGTCTTGCTTGTGTTTGGCACATGAGGCTGTGTGAATGTCAAACACAGGTGGACGACGAGTCCACGGGTCGAGCAGGAAGGCTCCCCGCTGGAGTCGCGTTCGCCCAACGTGCACTCAAGAGCGGCTCTGCAGCTTTCCTGTGTAAACAACCGGAGCTCGCCGTGACGCAATAAAAGACGGGGACCGGACGGAGAGAAAACAGAGCGAGCTCGCTGAGTGACAGCCCCCGAAAGTTCCCTCCAAACAGTATCTTTGCTTTGTTTCCACTCGCTTTGTTCTGTGTCCACAACACTTAGCCCAGAGTGCTTCGCGGGTAACAGATGAACTTGGTTTGATGTAAACATGACAGATCTGGTTCATGAGAACACGGTCGCATCCTTCTGATGTGTGCAGATTACCGCTGCGTGCATTTACTTCCACTTTCTTCTGAAAGTCAGCAGTTGATCGCAGTTCCATTTCTTGCAGCTGACCCATTAAAAAAAGAAAGTAGTACGAAAGGTAACCCACGTGTTGCTTTGGCCTCCTTCAGTCGGAACTGGTTTTAGTGACGTGACTGTGACACATTCGCCGAACTATTTGTCACGACTTGTATACACATGAATCATATAACGTTTTAGGCTATGCATTACTTTGTTCGTTTACTCGTAATACGATAGAGGAGATCGTCCTCAGACACACCCATATTTCAGAAGTGAAGGATTGTACAAGCAGCTCGTTATCGGCGCTCTTCACTCGGCAGCTGCTTCTTGTTCTAAACGTCAGACTGGAACAGTACCAACTGTGGAAATTTTCTTTTTTACCAAAACACTAACGTTTATTAAAAAAAAAAAACGGACTTCCAAGTACAGGGCTCTCTGTTGTATTCAACTGTACAAATGTTTCTCATCAAAGTAGTGAACGTCCAACGCCGTCACCTCCCACTCCATGTTTGTGTGAGAAACAGTCCAATGTTGCTTCATCTCATTCTCTCATTCTCTTATTCTGCCTCTGCTATTCTGCCACTCGCTGCAGATAGAGTTTTTTAGTATGTTGCAGGTATGGGCTTGTCTCCTTATTTTATCAATCGCATCAGCAGATCTGAGTCACGCAGGCCTGTGACGTAGCTTGTGGTAGAAAAAAAAAAAAAAAAAGAAGAAGAGAAAAACATGCTGTGGCATTTAACTGCAGAATATCTCCTGAACCATTGAAGACCAGTGATTTCAAAATGCTTCTGAAAGTTTCCTAACTGACTGAGAATAATCATAAAAGGAAAAATCTTAAACTCATCACCCGATTTGAGAACGAACCTTTCGCTCTGATGTAGCCTGGATTACCTTCCAAAGTACATCTTCAACTTATTACATGAGCTCAACTTCTCTTGTATTGCATGTATTTCTTGTTTGAGATAAATTGGAGTTTTATTTTTATTAATGTATTTTTCAGTCATGTCTTCCCTGTCTATTCGTGTGGGAAAGGATATATTGCCTGATGTATGGAATGTGCTATAGTAATAAACTCACCTTGTCATTATAGTACAATCAAAGAAATAATATGAAACGAAAGCAGTAAATAGTTATTTTTAAAAAAAAATCAAAAGCATCATTCTGTATGTCAGCAAAAACAATATGTTCATAAGCTTAGTTAGAATGTATACATTTCAGAAGCCTTATTCTTGTATAACACGGAGTAAAAGTTTTAATCAGTGAAGTCGTGTTTTGAATTCTTCCACTAGAAGAGTGCATACGGTCAATTATTGTGTTAACATTATTGGATTTGTTTCCTCAGTTCAAGGCAAGGCAAATTTAATTTTACAGCAGCGTTCAGACACAAGGTAATTCGCAGTGCTTTACAAGTAAAAAAAAGGAAATGCAGTAAAACAAGACGATTAAGGTCAATGCATCTGCATGAATCAGATGCAGTGATGAGATTGAGGAGTTCCTTTGTGATCAGCGCAGTGTTTGTGTCCCGATTGTACATGTAGTGCATCGTCATCATTTGACTCCACATGTCCTCCACAAAAAATGCCCATCCTAGCATTTAACTATTTCATCATAAGAACTGTAACTATCTTTAACATTGGGAGTTTGGAAGGAACTGTGTAAAAAAAAAAAAAAAAACGGGAAGAGACCCAATATGGTGGCTGGCCTGCTGACGTTTTAATTGCGACTCGTAGAGTTACACTTTGGAACTTCACAGGCCACTGAACTGCTGACTGTGGTCATTTTCCAGGTGTTAGCAACCCGATCTGATGGTACTCTTCTCTTTTCGCTTTATGTGACTCACTTAACCCCACAGACAAAAAAGACCTCTAACCCCAGGGGGCACTTCTTAAGAGTAACGCAATCAGAAACCAGAAGCCGTTTTTGCTTACTGTTTTTGCTGACATCAAGCTCCCTGAGATTGATGAGGTTTGCGATGGCTGCTGGCAACACTGTCAGGTCATTATCTGGCATGCTCAGTCGGTTCAGTAACTGGCAGTTAAACAGTTGCTGGCAAAGAGAAGAAAAAGACAAGAAAAGTTAGTTTAACAGCCAAATGCACTTTGCTCATCGCATACAGCCTATTGTTGGACGCTCTCATGTGGAGGCTGCGTTTGAAGTTCGTATTACTCAAAGCCCCTTGTCAATAAAGCGCCGATACGTCAGCGGGCGTCTTACTTTAGGCAGCTCCTCGATCTGGTTGGCATCGAGGTAGAGTTCCTGCAGGGTCTTCTCAAAGCTGAAGATCTCCTTAGGAACAGTCTCCAGGCTGCAGTGGGAGTAGTCCAGCGATGTTACCGTCTCCTCCTCACCGCGCAGGCAGCGGCATGGCACCAGACGAACAAACAAGCTCCGCTTGGACATCCTCAGGCACTGGGGGAAGGGGAAGCACAGAGATACACGTAAAGGGGAGTGGAGGATCCAGAACTCAGGAGGAGGTGGACACAATTGGCGGGAACTACTTTCACACTTCGGCTGCGAGTTGTTTGGACATGGGGTCGTTTCAATCCCCGGTATATGTTATACATACTGTGTTTAATAAGATTCACGCAGTGCGGAAATGAACACACGCATGCAGACACAAGAGCCTAATATCTGAACCACTATTGTAAAAAAAATGGTGCTTTCGGAAAATATCTCTGTGTGAAATAGGAGTCTGTTGAAAACATGTCAAAAAACCCGTCACACTTTTTTTTTTTTTTAAAAAGCAGCAAACTTTATGCAATCAGTTCTATCCTCTTTCACATGGAGATTCGAATTGCTGCAGGCATGCAGCGTAACTACAGGTGACTTTTCTTCAAATGGAACAAGGATGCATGAAGATATCAATGTTGAGAATGCTCGGACACAAGTAGTCACCGTCCTAATAATTCAACTGATGTCCATATCGTGTTCAGATTAATACGTTTCTTTTTTATTTAATAGCCAGCAATTCCACTTTCTTCTGCAGAGAAGATGAGCAAAGGACCAAAATATGACATTGACAGTTTTTTTTTCTTTTAACAAGGCAACGAGCTTATTTTGTGGGGAAATACACTTAAAAATAAGTACGCAATTCAGAATGTGGTCGAAATGGAATGTGAAGTGCACCCCGCAGCATCTATAAATGTATAACCGCTCTGTAGTGCAGAGGCACATCTGTACAAGGACCTCTTGAAACAGCCACGAGCTGCGCCGCGCACGCACAATCTCATTACTCCCAGCAAAGTAATCTGCTGGCACCGCGATCATATTTTTATATAGCCTACAGTGTCACTGAGTCACAAGTCAGTGTGTGGACACTCGAAGCGAATGATTGATAAGAATTAATCGTTTTCAAGTTCCACTGAATATCTGAAAAAAGCTCTTGAATAGAATGGATTTTGTTGGTTTCCACGGCTGTTTCTCGCTTCAGGCCTTTCCAGAGTTGTGCAAAATGGGAAGCTGTTTAATATCCTGGGTACACTGCATTCCCCCCCCCCCCCCCATTTGGGTCGAAGCAGAAGATCAAACAGGCATAGAAAGTAGGCCATGAATCAGCCATTATTTAGGAAATCCTTGTCCTTGAAGAGTTCCATCTAAAACTCTCTCTGCCGGCAACATAAAGAAGTATAAAAGCCAGGAAATCTTTTCAGCCTCTCTATCTAGTCCTGAGGAGATTAAAAAGTGGAAGGGCGGCGAGTTGTAAACTGTTGCAGGTATGTGTGTGTGTGTGTGTATATATATATATATATATATATATATATACACACACACGCACGCACGCACGCACGCACGCATAAATACAAACACACACATTTTCATAGCCTCAACCTCATGCTACCACAGCGGCTTCCACCAAGTACAGTACTAACCAAGGAATGTACTCTGGTCAAGAGAGGCTTTGTTCATTGGAGCATGCGGAGAATGTGACTTTTCCTCCCCCTCGTCTTAATCTGAGTGCCGCCACATCTCATAATCTCGGGAGTCCTTCATTCACAGTGCTTCTTGGCTGCCCGGCTGAGCAGTAAAATCGTGATCGGGCTTCGCCTAGACTCTCAGCACGGACTCTCGTGGGAGTGGGGAGAGAGAGTGCATGTTTGCACAAGGGAACACTGTATTCAAATATATACTCGTTATCAGCTGTGCACATTTCTGGATAGATACGGTCTGTCAGGACGGGGCAACGCAGGTGAGACTAAGACGGCTACAATGGGGTTGGGTCAGGTTCGAAGATTATTTTCCTGAGAGACCTTCCAAATTTAATCTCGCGCCGATTCCTATCGTACGGGTCCGCTCTCCCTCTTTCCCCAGGTCATTATTTATGGGTACATGTATGCACACGCCCACACTAACATAAGGTATGCACAACCAAGAGGCCTGTCAGCCTCCTACATAATCTTTGCTATAGCAGAAGGCAGCCCGCATATAAATACTCTGATCTGGTATATGACCAGAGGAGATGACAAGAGGGCTTGGCTCCATTCACCCAGAGTAATGAGCATGTGGATGACGCATGCCATACAGAGAGGGAGGAGAGGGAAGCCTGGAATGAAAGGGAGAGGGGGGGGGACACACGAGTTATCGGAGAGAAAAAAAAAAGGGGGTGTTGAGGGGTTATTGCAAGTTATGCAAGAGAAAGCAATCACAGAGAAAAGAACAGGAAGTGTCGGGAGGAAAAGTTGTATTGGGAAACGGATAGATTTACAGGAAAGCATTAAAAGCAAATCAGAGGGGATTAAGAATGGGCTGTGATGAACATGGTAGGGGCAAAAAAACAAAACAGACTTAAAGGAAGTGATTCTATCTATAAAAACAAATAAAACAAAATAAATCTGTTGTCTACAAACAGAGCTATGTCACTTCTACTTGGACAACACCATTATGAGCGAAATGCTTAACTAAGCAAAAAAAAAGGGGGAGTTTGATTTAACACACAATTAATTTCTTGTTCAAATGAGTATGTGGGTAGCATCAACCAAATACATTCATAGATCTGGGCAGGTTTTATCCTACAAATACATACTCTACAAATATGACATCACTTTAAAAAAAACAAAAAAAAAACCCTCTAACAGTTTCGGAACTCATGCGACAAAATGTTGGTAGGGCTGCTTACAAGGTGATAAAATTAGTTTATATGCATCCAAACATGAACTAAATAGCTTCTCTGTTATCCAAAAACTACTAAAAGTGCAATAAAGGGTCCCACAACTGTTCTGGGTGGGACATTCCTGCGTTACCACAAGTGTGGCCAAGATAGTTTATTTTAAGCCAAAGTACCCAATGCACAGATGAGAACAGCCTCCATCAAACACACCATTTTACTTCTGCCTGGGTAATGTCTGCTAAAACAACAAACAATAGTTTAGAAAAAAAAAACCAAAACAATTACTTCCACAGTTTTGAGAGCTTAAAGACACGTGTTTATTATGTGTTTTAGGAGATTTGGGGTTTTTCCCAAAAGGAGAGAAATGAGTTTTGGAGGTTGACACAAAGCCGGGAGGTGATAAAGAAATGACTAAAGTACCAACATGAATGAGAACTCTCCCATAAATACGGATTATTGTCTGGTTTGTCCCAATGAAATAAATGGATGCCGCACGCATCTGTAGACAACAAGTTGAATCCCGTGCCCAAGTCCAAGTTGCACCAGTTAGAACGCAACACCACCATTGCAATCAACAGACGAACAAACAATCTTTAAAATTTGGACAGATCGTTTACTTTTTACTTTACATTCGTAGCATTTCATTATTATATTGCTGTCAGAGAATGGGTTCTTTTTATTGTTTAAAAAAAAAAGAAAAGAAAAGGATATGATATGTACAATATCCTATGTGTACACTAAATGTACACTAAAAAATATAGATAGATCCTCGATCCTGCACAGGGTGGCACAGTGATTTCGGCCTGGTTTAAATGACGATTGACAGGAAATGGTGTTGATTTTGTGACCGAAAAGATGCACAACCATATGAAAACGTTTTGATAACGACCCCAAAATATAAAGGGAAAACAATGCTGGAGTTGTTGCTGTAAAGAACCACACGCCCATAAATGGCATTTCTTTATTGTATAGACCCAGTAAAAATCTAGTGTTTGCAAGAAATGTCTCTCTGCATTTCATCGAGATGATGGTGCAGTAAACGTACACTTTGCTGGAGAAGAACTGCGCCTGGATGTGTGGGGGGGAAAATGTATCCCGAGTGAGCTCTGTGATGGACCTGGGACCAGAATGAACTCTCCATGCTGGCTTGGATCGGAACTGCCCTTTGCCCTACGAGTCCAACCTGGACAACGTTGGAATAAGTGACAAATAAATGTGTGTGCTTTCTTTTGTGACCACTTTGGTAAAAGTTTCTGGGCCCTATTTCCTTTAAATGGCTTTAGTTTTTGAGCCAAGAAATGTTTCCGAAGCGAAAAATGAATAGTGAGAGAAATGGACTGGATAACAAGCACTGCTGGGCTGTCTGAAGCAACCCCCCCCCCCCCCCCCCCCCCCAGAGTAATCTGGAAGGCAGCACACTAATGAGAACCGCACTGCCTATAACATAGATAGGCTTATCCACTGACCTACATGTGAGTGGAATGATGACCGACTTCACTCCAAACAGCTTCAGTCCATCAAGCATTTTACTTCTGAAAGAAGAAAATGCAACAAAGATTTCCAGACTTGTTAAGCTTTCGACTGGGATTTTTTATTCCCCCCCCCCCCCTTTCTTAGCCCACATACTCAGGCAACACATGTACTCAAAACACCGTGCCAGTAAACCCTCAGCTTGTTAGCGGTGGAAATGTCAGAGAGGCAATGAGAGTTTCTGCAAACACTGGCTGTATTTGTTGACGATTTTGAGAATGCGTGGGCATGTGTGAATGGCGAACATGTGACTGCGCAGTCTGGCAATGATCCTCGTGGCTTCCTCTGCGCAGCAATGAATGAAATAATCCAGAGAGGCGGCTGCTTGCAGATTCCCACTATATTCTCCAGCTCGGAAACCAGGAAACCACTTCCTTGTCACAGCCCCTCTCTCCCTGTAACTTAAGTGCCTCCTGGGTCAGTGCCGTTGCCATCGAGACTACGGTCAAGAGCAGAATTGGCGATCTGACCCCTGAAGTCATGCACGAAAACACACACAGCTGAGTTCACTTATCAACCGCCGTATGTCGAAAAGCGAGTGACTGGGACAATACAGAAAAGCTGCACTTAAGACTCAAAGCAGGTAGGCAAAGAAAGGAAATTTTGTATGAGACGAGCAGATATCATAAGGCCACCACTGCATTCATGCTTGAAATGCCCAGTTGAGTTCTTCAAAGGTCACCGAGGCCGTCCACTGTCAACTCACTGGTCTAGCAGGAGGTCGTCGAGTACAATATGTAATAGGAGTCCATCAGTGCTTGCTAATGCACTGCAAAAAAAAAAAAGACTGAAATCAGAGTCTGATTGAATATCCAAAACCTTGCAAAATCATACATTGTTTAGTTGTTTTTTTTTCTCTGACAAGGCATTTTTACTTACCGGATAGTGTTTGTGCTATGGCTTTTCAATTACTTCAACTTCATTACGGGAGTTTGAGATTTTCTCACAAGGACTGAATAAGTTACTTATTGTATGGCCAGACTGAAGGGAACCTCCTGTGGGGGGGGGTTCCTCTGTGTGTCAGGTAAACAGGTAAGCAGACATCTATTTCTCAGACCTCCAAATGGAAGGATCTTTATTGCCTCTGGTGTAAACACTGCCCACACCCTCTTCGTCACAAAGTAAAACATTGGTGAAGCAGAATAGGAACACACATTGTCAAACCAACAAGGACAACGTTATATATACATCTCAAAGATTAATTTCACAGTACTTCGATGGTGAGTAGGGGCATTTGTGCAAAGCTTTTCGCAAGTTTCTGGGAGTTGATAAAATTATATTTCACTTGGGGGAAAAAAAGAAGCCAAGGCTGGCAAGAGGTTGCAATTCAATGGACTCACAATATGAGTTTGTGTGGCTGTTCAGTTTCAATTTCGTAATGGTAGTATTTGGGAAGTTGGGTATCAAGTAAATGTACATATATCTTTGCTAAAATGAAGTTGAAAGCAATCAATGCCAGAAAAAAAAAGTACTTTTATAACCTCTGATAATAATCATCATTGGGTTCCAAGCCCTGTCAATCAGTGCAAAGGTTTTTTGTAGACACGTCGAACAAGAATGTTGGATGGAAAAAAAAAAAAAAAAAAGAGGCCTGTTCCAACATGAGTGATGCGATTAACCAAAATAGGCATTGTAGTTTTTGTTGATGCGCATGTGGCTTTTTTTTCCTCTGTGTGTCATGGGTTAAAGGGAAATGCAAGTGTAGCCTTTGACAGTAGCGAGCAGCTTGTGTTATTTATAGTCCCCGTCTGGTTGATATGGCAGAATGTGATTAGTACGGGCAAGCTCTTGCCTTATGAAAGGAGCTTTTGATCCAGATTGCACTGGGCTGTTACAGGATTGCTGAGCCACAGCTGAAAATTTTTGCATGAGAGATTACGGCGACGGGAAAAACAATGCGGGGGGAAAAGAGAAAAGACACATGACGACCTGCAGCGCCCGTGGGATATGTACTTGAATTGCCGTCGTCTGCGAAGGAAGAGGAAAGAAAAAGCCACTTCCTCAATGCGGGGCGGCGCGCCAGTGAGCTGTAAGCTTCCTACCGTGCAACTTGAACGACTTTTAACGCAATCCTGCATTTTAACATGGCGATCCCCTTTTTCCTCACAACAGTTGGATCCAAAAACTGAAGCAGAAAGTCTGTCAGTTCTGCGCATCAAAGCAGAATGTGCACCGTGGTTATTTTTCTTGTTTCATGCAAAATCCAAAACTGAGACATACAACCTTTCGGAGACATATTGTGCAATAATGTACATATATTTTAACACGAGCTCCTGCCAAGAATAAGACACCGCGCTGCTGGGAATGCAGCATCAAGTTTGCACACAAAACTCTGCATCCTTATACGGGTTCCTTTTGCAGTTTCCTTATACAGTCACCGTCGACTGCGCTAAGATTTGTTGTCTGAAAAGTACATCTGCTACTAGGAGACACATAATTGCAGAGCGATTATTATGAAAGATGCTCACCGATAATCAAAGTTCTGAGATGATTAAGAGAAACATCAGTAGCAGCGTAACACTTTTTTTGAAAACCTGTAAGTTTGTTGGAAGCCAAACTGTCAAATTGTGTTGCCACACAAACCTGAGAAATGCCGCTAGATTTTTTTTTTCAAAATATTTGTGATTTTATGATCAGGGGGTACTGCGATTGACCCAATGCCTTGAAACCCAGAGCTCGATGAAGCAGTGATGACGATGAATGGATGAATTGCTGGATAAAATGTTATATTAACTGAATAGCTTTTGCCATTTTTCCATTTTTTTTAAACCAACGAAAGAACTGATTGCACTGGTTCTACATCAATTAGAAGTATTAAGTTTACCATGCAAGTACTGTGTGGAAGACGAGAGGTACACGTGATACAATTTACTGACCAATAAAGCTGTACGTTGACAGAAACCTTACATTTTTGTATGAGGCTTGAATTTATTGGTTTTTAACCACCTGGTAGAAGCATTTTAACAAAATCCACACAAGGAAATCATCCTGAATGTACTTCACTATCTCAGTACAATCTGACGGGCAAGCCACAACGTGATGAAATGTTCTTCACGGATAAAAAGGTAAAAAGATTTGTGATAGTCAGCTCAGTACCTGATGGAGTTGCATTTAAAGCCTTCAAATAAGAACAGAAAAAACCAACAACAACAAAAAAAACATGAGGGAGCAGAAGTTCCAAGAAATTGCTTGTCGGAGCTTATTGGAAACAAAGAAAAAGCCAACGTACAGTCTCACCAAACTCAAAATCAGGATAAGTTTCTGATCATAAAATGTGGGGCATGAATCAGAACTGATAAACTACCGCAGCACTATTTTATCTGTAACCATCATTACGTTTATTTTTTGGTTTTTTTACACTAAAATGCTAATCACACATTTTCAGCAAAGCCGACTAATGAAATGTTTTTTTTGTCATCACTTAAAGAGGGGAACATCTCTTTAGCGGAGAGAAGTTTACCACACAATCCCAGGCGGTATCTTTCCTCCCGAGCACCTCATTAACGGCATCGCATTAAAACTCCAGCTGGCACAACAAGAGAAGCACAGCTCCTCAATAATGCAGCGGAATATTGAGTTGAAACGACCACAGCACAGCAGTGAACTCAACCGCGCGCATGCGCGGCTACATTTTGTGTGCTGGAGCATTAGCACACTGTAAACAGAAAAGAGGAATATGGGTTACATTTACACAGCAGGGCAACGTGGCCCACATTTGAAGATGTTGCCTATTTAAGACCCATATGGCAGCATGAACCGCTGAAAGAAGATTTTTTTTCCCCCCAAATAAGAGTCAGATTTCAGTGGGAAGGTCAGCTACAGTGATTTGTGCCCCCCCCCCCCCTTACTTCCCTTTATCACCTGGTCATGACTTTGTTGGCTCCAATTGGACAAGAAATTCCAAATTCAAACATATTGACTGAATTATTTCTAAATTAATATAACACCAGACATTGTCTTTGAACAAGGTTTTGCAAGACATGAATCTTTCTGGCAGACCCGTGACCGACTCGGGCTCCGTTTACATGTTTCAACTGAAAATGCATCGCTTTGGCATTTTTGTTTCGGAAACGTTTTGCGTTTACGCGGCAATGTTTTGGAAACGGTGTCCATTTACATGGAAACAGCAGAAATGCTGAAAATAATGTAGTACACAGAGACCAAGTACTAACTTTTAGCGACTTGCAGATACGGTGTACCGATAAGAGAACTCATTAAATGCTATGAAGCCCAATTTATATTTCATACATGTACAAATACTGTACAAAGGCTATGTGTTGCTGTGAACCAACTCCAACAGACTTACAGTCGACAGCACATAGAATCTGTGTATGCGTCTATGAGTACTGCGCTCCAGATCGCTGTCATTAAGTGCATCCGACATACTTTATTCATGAGTAGCATGTAGCTGTTGGTAATATGATCCCCCCCCAAACTCTTTAGCATGTAGCACAGCTTGGGGTAAAATCCTCCTGAATCCACTGAGCAGTTTAACACAATGACGGACATTGTGTCAACTCTTCAGGTCCAAACGTCACTGGCGATGAGGTTGGTAGTGCACAAACTCGCTCGCTCGCCCTCCTAGCATTAGCTCCATGCAAATTTTTGTTTAATTTAACCGCAACGACCAGTCAGCATGTAGGCGTTTCCCTTACAGGAGGACCTGATAAATCTACCAGAGGTAGATAGCCATGAATACAAAAAGCTCAGCAATGGGAGACGACAGTTGGGGACGTGGCTGAAACAGGTAGAAAGACAAGCCTGTTGTCAGTATCTGTAGCGGGGGAATGCAGCCGAGTGGAACCTGAAGTTCCAGTTTTTTTTTTTGCTCTCTCTGGTTTTGGTTCTCACCGGCGATCCAAAAGGTCTCAGTGGTCTTGCGTGACTCCACAAAACAAAACCATGATTGTTTTCTTTGAATTTGTGGTGAAATGAGGGTAAGTAATCTGATCTGTGACAAAGGTTTTCTTTTTTTTTTTTTTTTTTTAAACAGGATCTCTCCCGAGTTTTCCCTCTCTGAACAAATGACTTCGGCTGGAGTAAACTCATGACACTGATTTCAACATTTATATACCGCCTGCACACGCTCCTCTGCGTCAGAATACTTTCATGTAAAGCTTCGCCTGTCCTTTCTTTGAATACGTCAAACAAAACTATTATTGTTGCTGCGGGACTGGAAAGACGGCGAACTTAAGCGTCTTTATCTTTCGAGACATTTATGCAACACTGCAGCTACTCCATCAACCGGAGATTTAAATGCACTCCGATCGCAGGGAGAAGAATCCACTATCCGTTTCGCTCATCCCAACAATGTCCAGTATTGACGATCCACACACTGTGTTTAAAGATGCAGTCCTCCCACACCCTCTGACGCACGACGACACCCCACCCCCGGCTAAGCTCAGAAGGCCAGGGGTCTGCAACCTGCAGCAGCTCTGTTGTTGCTCCCATTCAGAGAACATGGAAATAAATGGTTGCTTGTACATTTTGCGCAGCCAAATCTTTTAATGTCGTCTTACCAATGGGACAAATGATTACATTTTGAATAAACTCAAGTAAAGTGCGTATCATCCTACCAAGCCAGTTGCCTACCTTTTATTGCGGATGACTTCTCTTTGTACCTAATAAGCTAAATATGACAAAAGAAAGAGTCTGAACCCATCCCCCACTAGTGTGACTGCACACATAAATTAAACCAAATTTGAAAATGTCAAGGCCGGACAAGCAGACGACTCTTCTTGGTTTCTCTTTTAAGCCTTGTGTTTTTCTTACATTTGTTACCTTATTCATTGTTTACATATGTCGGGGAGAATATAATGGGCCTCTGTACTTACATTGTCAAATTTCTTTCAAAGCAGAAATATACATGTTGGAGGCTTTCTATTGCCGTAACAGCGAAAACCTAAAATTAACTGTAATTCTACACTTTTCTAAATGCATCTCGTGTAGACATAAACTACATATTTACAATTATATGCTATTGCATCTTTTTTTTTAAAAAAAGGTCCAAAAGAGCAACTCTTACTATGCTGTGTGGTTTGAGTAGTGAAGTTTGGCTGGTGTTGGTGAGGATTAAAAATGTACTGAATCCAGGGCATTTTTTATCTCAATTGCCTTTGAGACAACCATCATAATTACTCTAATGAATAATTCCCGCCTGTTTTTCTTTTTTTTTTACACGGATTAGCCCGAGGTAGCCGGAGGCCGCGTTAGCTTCACTCGCTCTCTTCGAGCCTTCAAAACTCTTAAGGTCAGGGAGACATTATGGACCCCCCCCAGAGAATCTATTCAGACAGGGAGGGGAAGAACCAGCAGACCTCTGTAACATGCAGTGGAATGATTAAGAAGCATGTTTATCTCCTGGCCTTTTGTGTGGATGCTGCAAACAGTCTCTCAGCCTTGAAAAGGTCAGGTTGGTGTGAATATAAACAGCCAGCACATTTCCGCCCGCACTGTGTGATAGCCTATGTAAAGCACTACTTCTTTTTAAATTTCATTGAATATAAATTGCATTTGTAATGATGGAACCATAAATAAAGATAGTTTGGGTTTTTTGTTTTTTTTTGCTTTTCTCCCATTTCCCCCCATTGTGAAGCTGGTTTTGATTTTCACTGTTATATGATTTAATACGGTTGGTTTATGAAGCACTAAACGCAGATTGGTATGAACTTCTCAGGCCTCTCAGATCATCAGGGGCCAGTCTGTTTTTGTGTCTCCAGAGTCGGAAGGGGGGGAAAAAAATGGAGGAGCAGCATTTAGCTTTTTTTATGATCATTACATGTGAAACAAAATCACACAAAGCTGCAGATCAGATCCAATAAAGTTCTGTGGGATCGAATGTACAGACTTTTTATGTTTAGTGCTTGGACGGTGATATGAAAACAAACCTAAATCTTCTCTGTGAATGGCAGCGACAGCAGCCCAAAGCATTATCAAATCTAAGGTGGGAGAAATTTGAAAATCCCAATGTTGCTGGTTTGGGACAAATCTGGGATTTTCTGTGTGCAAGAGTCCTGCATGCCCCCAGATGGAGATGAGGGAATGTAACTGTGTGTGAAGTGCCTGAAGACAACTAAAGCAAGGAAAATGTGCTTTATCTGTGAAAACCATCTGCCTATTTATCTGTATAAATGCCATTGCTCCTCATTGATTTCTGAACACTCAAGAGTTGTTGTCATGCTGTGTCACGTGTCTCAATGAGTCAATCCGATGTTGGCAGCTCAGTTACAAATCTAACAAAGCAGATCATTTTCATCTGAAGGTTGCAAGTGCACATGCATGTCTAAACCCTATATGATACCAGCCTGTGCAACAACACGTCTTCATTCCATGCGCTTCCTATTGAGCACAACGATCCTGCTATAAATAATGACGGTTCCAGTCAAAGAATGTGGCTGCACTGTCAACAACATCAGGGAAAAAGCAGTGCGACACTCAACGGAGTGGCGAGCATCTTGAAGCCGCCATAATTTAATCATACTTCACCGCCAAGTGACTTATGCAAGTTTGATGATCACAGCTACGAACGCCGACTTTCGTGAACTACCTTGTTGCGTCTCTGAAAGCCACTTCCTGTCTGCAACCAGAGCCACAGCGATAATGCTGAGATGTGCAACGGATGAGTGTCTTGCGAAGAGCGCTCACCTCAGCCGTGACCGACATCGCCGCTCGAGTTCATCACAGAATGCTTTCAGGTTAATAAAGCAAAGGAGGAAAGTACAACTCTGTGTTCGCTGCGGGTTATGGTGATATTTTAAATATCGGGAAAGCTACAAGGAAAGAGAAGCTACTGGAAACTGGCTCAATTTCATACGTGGTCCTTTGCCGGGATTTCCAAAATATTCTCAATGCCTACGGGGTCTTAAAGGGCACAAAAAAGTGCAAAAGACGAGCAAAGAGCACAAGAAACAAGATGAACTGGTCAACAGCTGAGCTGCAACAATAGTTTACCCAAGTCTTTGTATGAAGGCTGCATTCTCCAGCTTTTATTTTAAGTGGTCCAGGTAGTAATGCCAGGAATTCTCCTTTCACCTGCTCTCAGTAAAGACAAAGAATTTTTTCCCCCCTTTAAATAAACCTCCCAGGGAAGCTCTTTACAGAATAAAAGTCACTTGATGTTTAACTCGATGATGACTTCAGTGAAAGGTGCATACTAATATTATTTGCAGTCACCAGCAAGTGACATTTTAGAGATCAATACATTTGGGTCTGAAGTGGTTCAAAACCAAAACGTGGGCTTTTAGAAGGCGTTTTTTTCCCCCCCTTTTCTTAAAAGCCAACACAAACAGAAGAGGAGAGTGTCCTGGTTATAAATAGCGGTCGACTGAAAAATCCCTTCTGCCAGTAACTTCTTAATTAAACATGAGATCCAGTTGAATATGAACCGCTGGGATTCATTTCTGCACAGAAGGGACCTTAACAGCGACATGAACTCGTACAGAGTTGCATTTTTCACAATATTCAGAGTTTTCTTCAGTTTAACAATGCGCGCGCTTTCAGAGTGCACCACGGCCAGTCGACGACGGCATTGCAAGAAACCAATATTTGAAAACTTAATGAGACGACAAACAGTGCGAGCTTGACTTCTACCTTAGCATATGGTTATCACATCAATAAATCATAACGCTGCCAGAATTCTGGTCGCTTCAACCCATCTAATTAAAGTTTCCGGTGCTCGTGAGCAGCAAAAACAATCATCTTCCTGCAAGTAATACCCAACTCTAATTATAAACCCACAGCACCAGGGGGGGGGAAAGCGGCTGACAAGAACACCTCCTTACAACCTGTAAAAACAATAGAAGGTCTTCCTGGTGCATGGCAGTACGACTGTATGAAGTGTGATGCAACACAAATACACAACAGCCAGCTGTTTCTTTTTCATTTCGCCCCACTAAGACGCTTGAAGAAAAAAAACAACCCCACATGGTTTACATTACTGTGACAATTTGCACGTCCACCAAACGCCGTGAATGAACACGTTTTCTCCAGACTACCGTGCGATCCGAGTCGACCCATTAGTTGATTGCCTGCTACACAGTAGGACACGGATATCAAACTTTGGAAGGGCATCAAGTTTAATGCACAAGGTCAGGCGTCACTGACGACAGCGACAATGTGCATCGACACGGAAAAATAATAACAATCCTCCATGTTGTGGATGCACGTCAGCAATGGTGTCAGGGGGGGGACAAAGAAACAAAGCTCACCAGGAATCAAGTCGGGTTTTGGTAGCTCTTATGACCAAATATTACAATGTGGATTTTTTTTTTTTTTTTTAGGTTTTAAATCCACAAAAAACTGCAAACCAATGTTTTGATGTGGCGCCAGTATTGCATTGATATCTGTGTTACTTTGTGCTTCATTTCTATTGATTGTGAAACCAGCATGGTTTGGCAATACTTTCATCTAGAAAATGAAAACGAGGTAGCATGTAGGTTGTGTCAGAAAAAGAAAAAAAAGAAGACAAAAAAATCACAGCACTCGAGAAACACACCGACGCAACTTATGGTGATGGCAACACTCCGGCCAACATGATATTGTTCATCCAGAGACACTGTGATCCAGCCTGGTCTGAGGCAATTGCTTCCAGAAGTTAGAGAAGAATATGTTTAGTCTGAATACACCGAGCTAAATCCGGCCCGTTACCTGTCGAGTAGCAGTTTCAAGATCAGTTGACGACGCTCGGTTAAAAATGTGGTTTAGTTGACAGACAAATCCGTCAGCAGGAACATGCCCATTGGCGGCAGTCATACCCTGCTATAAAGCTATACTGCAGCATAAGGCCACCAGTATTTTAACTCATGGAAAACATAAAATGGAAACATATATGAACTTGATGTATGGCGCAAAATTGCCAAGAATTGTGACTGGGATCCATTTTCCACATTGTACGACTTATATTCATACAGTCTCCCTGTAGAATTGTGTCAAATGATGATTCAGCCAATACTGGAGGACATTTCCTTAATACGCACAAGCGGATTTGCCTAGGCTTCTTTCAGACCAACAATGGCGCAGCTTTAGCTATCAGGTTACAGAAGCAGGCGTTTGTAATGAAACCAGCACGATTGTCGACCGTCAATCAAATCTGGAACACACACACACTTCTTTGAACCATGTTGCCAGAAATACATGAATACACAGAAAATGGACATTTCCTGCAAATCGTTTCACAAGGTTTTTTTTAACGACACAGCCAAAGACATGGAGGCATTTGCTCATCTGTAGTGTGTTGCCATGCAAATTGGCACAGCGTTTCTCTTTATTTGAAGAGTGCATTTAAATATCTGTAGCAACCATCTGCATTACTCTCGACTATGAAAACACAATATGGAGATACGAAGGAAACACAAGCTTTTTAAAGATACTTTATCTGGCCTCAGTATACTGTTGAACAGCATGTGACCGCCACAGTAATAGCAGTAAACTTAAGGCATATTGGCTGAGTCTGTCCAGCATTTGACGCCGAGTCAAGAAAGTCATCTGTTCTCCTTCATCCTCACAAGTGACACTTTGAAAACACTGTTATCATTTTCTCTCGCAAGACGTGATCCTGACCCATGAAGTGCAAGAGGGACAGACTATTAGCGTCACTATGCTGAAGGAGGAGTGGGCTCAACTGCTGCCGACCATTGTTGCTCGTCTTTCCTTTTCTTTTTCCACATCTCGTAACATTTCAAAAAAAGACCTGGAGGGCTAGCAGCTCATGATCTAGGCTACTCCCACAGATGGCCAAGAATGGAAAAATCAGTGGAATGGAAAGTAAATCAGCCAGCCAGACAAAAGGCGACGGAGGTCTCGAGTCGTCCCGGCACAAGGTGAACATAAATATTACTCCGAATGGTGCTGAATGCAGAGAACGAGCCTTCCTATAACGAAAGGATTCCTTGAAACGTTTGCGCCGATATCGACAAATGAAAGATGATGCTCCTCCAGTGAACATAAAACGGGGGGGGCGACCGAGCATCGGATACAGTCGCTTGCCTGTTTGTGTGCCGGCCCACGTGAGCCGCAAACACGGAGGGAGCGAGATGCAGTTTGCCAAGTCTCAATAACCAGGTCAGACACATTCAGGTCAAAGCCATGTATCCATGAAGACAACTGCCGTATTTCCCTCATTTGCCGAGTACGGAATATGGAAAACGGAGAACATTTCCCGACTGTTTTTTGTCATAAAGTTTGCTCATTATATGCGATTTATTTATTTTTTTAAAGTTTGAAATCAAATACTGCTCAGAAGAAGAACAAAATGCATTGTACATGCCGTCTTACTGATGTAATCACAACAAGCTCTCTGGATTCGTGAAACCCAGAACAAAACTTGAAAACATTTACACAATACTTACATTTATAACAGGCCTGTGAAATTACTTTTCCAATCCCAAGAGAAACTTTGAACATTTCCCTTAACTAAGCTGTAAAGCACGTCCACTGCCTCTGCTCCCATCAAGGTAAACACAGAGCCGCTGCTTTAATTAATTAGATTGCCTTGTCTTTCCTCATCTTGCTCAATGCGGTCTTCACTTTCAGCATTCTTAACCGACGGTGTGAAAAATACCAGGGGGGGGAAAACATTGGAAAATGATGCATCATCCACTGTATGAGACGTCTGCAAAACGTCTCCAGTATCTTTCGCGGTTCTGTATCTGCAAATCAGGATCGGATCATCTGGTGAGGATGATGGGTCCGATGAATGGGACTAGTTAACTATTGGCCGGCGGTGACACAGTTTACTTCTCTTTCCTGGAAAACACGAGAATTCAGCCTGCAACAAAGTTGAGCTCCCCTCACAGGACAGCACATTTCACAATCATGTTTCAAAATCATACTTCTCTCTCCGAGAGGAAAAAAAACAAAACAAAACGAGAGCCAAAGTGTCCAAAGACAAAACGAGAGACGGACAAGAGGAATTTCAACCTTACAGAAAAGCAATGGCAACGGATGACTTCCAATAGCAAGTTAATCATCAGCTACCAAAACAATTAGTGTACAAACAGTGATTAGCTATCAGCTTTACTATTTGACAAAAGGTTATTCAATTATGCGCCGGCTGATAAAGATAACAAACATGGTGCCTTATGGAAAAAAGCATCGTTAAAGCAACTTTGATGCCAATATTTAGCCGCACTAGCATATCAAATGTTACGTTAATGCGAAGGACAACTACATTTTTGGGATTTCCGATATGTGATTGTTTATTTTTTAGACAGGAAAACATTGTATTAGAAAACATAAATCACATGTTTTTCAGTAAAACACCCATGATAAGTAGGATTGGCTTTCCAAAAATTCTGGTTTTAAGGTGGTTTGAGTCTGAAAATGCTCAAAGATCCGTAATGCTAAAATCAGCCAATGTTTACAATATACTCATCACTATTGCACAAGTGCAACTTTCAATAGAGATAGCAAAAAAAAAAATTTTTTTGATGACAGTATATATCATTGATTTTTGTTAAGTAATCAGTGTTCAACTACATGAAAAAAGGAGCAATATAGGGTGTCCTGGATCCCCCGACAAAATAGGATTTGGGGCTAAATGCACGCAACCTGGAAGATAACCATACAAGTTAACGATTCTCATCAACTATTGATTGATTATCAAATGTTTTATACATGATATTGCTCAAGGCTTTTACCATTCCAACATATTTTAAAGAGATCAGTTTTACGTGCGCGTGTTATTCGTGTCCTCTCTCACATGTTAAAGTGATTGATCACAGTAGACGTGTGGACATTTGTATCAGTCATGCATAGGCCTTCTCAAGTGATCCATTCATCACAGTGCTAAAAGAGATGCTCCATCATTATTATGACGCTGTGCTTCAATGACTTTTGCATCTCTATTATGAACAACAACAACAGAACAAAGAATTACCGTGGTAGTCAGGCACAACTTTGTTGACCTCGTTTAAATCCTGATATTAAATGGAGATTGATGAAAAGCCCTGCAGCGCTATGGAAAGGTATGCAAATACAGTAGCAGTGGGAAAAAAACGCAAACAAAAACCAAGCAGTCAAACAATTAAACATTGTGCTTCAGACTAAGAAAAACCTGTTCTCGTCAGCCAAGCAAGTGAGCGGAACATACCAAGCTGTGTCAGGCAGGAGTGGGTTAACATAACGTGGCGCCTGTTGCCATCACCGGTCAGGTCATAAGACGCGAGTCCATAATGTCAACAAGACAATGTGATGTTGTGCAGCCAGTCAGTCCTTTGGCCACATCTCTACAATCCCAATTCAGAACTGGCTTGGGACGACAGATAAAATGTAAAGTATTTTATTTATTTATTTATTTTAATTACATAAAATAAAAGGAGTGAGTGTCTTTGGGCAAGACACTGGACCCAAGGTTGCTTCCAATGACCTCCAAGCAAGTTGCATGGTTGCCATTCGTGTGTGAGTGTGTCTGCGTATGTGGCGGATCGAATGGAAACAGCGACATTGCTCAAGCAGTAAAACACATTACTATGAGCAAAGTCCATTTATTACACTGTCATAATATCGACAATGTGCCCATGTAAACATTTGGCTGGTAGCATATTCTGCTAAAAAAAAAAAACAGACGTCAAGTAACAACATAGCTTTAATGTCCTCTGGTGCCACATTAAAACGTTACCAGGTGGACACATGCAGCAGAACATGCTGGTCTTTGCTGCTACAATTGTTCCATCAGTTTTGATGTCATCACAGCATTGTCTGAACTGGTCCACCTCGCGATTCTTGTAACTAACTCAGTTGATTGGAACAACGTCTCAATACTCCCCGATCTGCTTCAAGTTGACCTCGTATTTTCGGTTTCAGAGTAGAAACTGTAGCACAGCCATCCCCCACTTTTTAAAATCCAAATTTGACCTCCATATGATATGTACAAGTGTGTATCGTTCGCCTTGGGAAAACTTTTGTTTCGAGTCGACAGTGCGAGGACAGTACATCCTGCACCGAAATCCTTTATGTCGTAGCTTAAGAGTCGTCTCGACCACATCCGGGAATGGCTATTTATTGACCTCCTTAAGATTGAAACAGGGTGGCTGGTGGCACATAGAGCCAGTTTGGCAGGTGTATCATGTCTCCTGGCCTCCAGGAAGGGTGGGGCTTTGCTGTTGTTTCTTGTTGAGAGTTGAACCAATGTGTGACGTGCATACAGCTCCCGTCCCCTACGAATGCTTCAAGACTAGCAAATTTACATTTAAATTAAAAAACAAAAACAAACAAACAAAAAAAAAGCCCTCTACTATATAGACTGGCTTGAGAAAGTATTTATGCCACAGTATAAATGTCACATTACAACCACAAATATACTTTATTGGGATTTTATGTGACGGGCCAAAACAATAAGAATACGATAAATGAGTTTCCTGGTTTTGGGATAGCAGGCCAACTGTTCCATGATTTTAGGTGCTAAGCAATTCATGTAGAGTGATGCCATAAATCAACCATTGTGTTGCTGACGGAGTGTATGAAAACTTCTTCACAAAAGCCATCACAACTTGAAAAGCTCAGCTCTCACTCACTCTGGAAGTTCAGTCATGAGTTCATTCATAAATTGCTTCCTGGGCTGCTGCAGGTCCTTACTCAGACAGGCGACAACAACTGGTAATCATTCCTTCCATAGATGATCTGGCGCAGGTTGGTAGTTCTGAATTATTTTACATCATCTTGAATTGAAATGGTGTTTATTTTATATTTCACCTGGATTCTATGATTAATGTGATTTTTTTTTTTTTTTTTTTACATTGTGGCGCATTCTCAATGTGCTTTTCCAGGTCAAGTAAAACTTGAAATCTTCCCCCCCCCCCCCCCCTCTTGTAACACGCAAAAATAATAAAGCAGTAGAAAGAAATTGGACAGGAATTTCTGCCAAACACACCTTGTCATTTAGGACTCAAGCGCCTGGATCCCAGTGGACAGGTGATGGCAGATCCCACAACAATTTGCTTATCTGGCGGAGGGGGGGGGGAGACAAACAAACAAAAAAACAAAAATCAACATCAGGAGAAATGTGTACATGTAAAATCCCAAACATTTATTTTCATTATAAAACATATTCACTTTGTGGATGAAACATCTTCAAAAGCCGACATCCATCTAACCTCATGATTTTAGCTTTAAAATGCATAATTTATCCCACGGCAGTGTTATCACCGTAAAATGCAAGACAATCTGTTTTATAAGGCCGGAATATCTTAAAACGGATTCACTGCAATATGCCTTCTGCCTCCACAGACCCCCCCCCCCCCCAATCTGTTACAGAACACTGAAAATTTGCCTAATGTCTCGGAAAAAGTTGATGGAAAACTGCCAACATCCAAAGTGATTAGGCCTGTTAAAAAGCAGCGTGTTCCACAGTGCATGTTAAGTAGTCAAAATTTAGGTCAAGAGAACCCTCTTTTCTCTGCCGTTGCGTTAACTTGCGCTTGTTGGGGGGCTGGCTTTGCAGCTGCGGCGGCGAATGTTCATTATGTTGGACTGAGGGAAAAAACTGACTCGTCAGCAGATATTTCCGTAACGACACAGAGCTGTTGAACGGAGGTGGAATTTATTAACTTGTTAAAGGCATACCGAAATAGAAAAAAAGCTCTGCCATGTGAGACCTGCCTGCGGACACACATCAAGCACAGATAGTGTGAATTGCCTTTTCTCCCAATTCCGCAGACTTGACACAAAGCTAATGGCACTGTAGAAAATGTAGAAAAGTGCTTTTCGGTCTTGTCCTTCGTGTCGTGTAGGACACGTAATGAAAGGATATTTTCATTTTATGAAGGTAATCTAGTTTGTCTGAAAAAGAAGAAGAACCTTAACCAGAGGTAATGCAACATGATCTTGCTTCTCAGGCCAGAGCACAAAACAACAGCATTGTCCCGTGCATGTCTGGAAAAGCATTAGCTTTGCCAGCTGATCTGAGACAAACTGAGCCTGCTAAAAGATAGGATTATCCCTCCGCTATCCTCGTCGGGCACAATAGAGCTACAGAGCTGTGAAAGGGAGGGAGAGAGAGGAAGAAGAAGAAGAAGGAAAAAGAGGGGGAAAAAAAAGCAGTGGAGGACAAAGCCGGGGAAAGGAAGAGAAATTTTGACTTATTCATGGCGTCTCCCAATCAGCTGCAAGCACATTGGACTGCACTGACACTCGTTACTTTCTGCTCCACTTCCTCTGGGGTGCCTTTATCCTCATCACATCTAGCTGGGATCCCGAATGGTGCCAAACAAAAGTTGCCTCCATCACACAGTGGGATAACGAAAGAGAGGCGTCAGTTTCAGATCAGGGGGTGTTGGTGGGGGGGGTGGTACCGTGTTTTCCTTCCCCCCCCCCCCCCATCAAAACCTCCTTTCTGTCCTACATTCAGAAAGCTGCCGAGTCTTTACAGCTCGTCTGTGAAAGCAGAAATAACAGAGTGAAGGAAATCACCTGAGCCTTGTTGATACGAGCCCTGCCAATAAGGAAGTACTTCAACGTGAGCACACATACACACCGTCGCCTTTAACCTTAGCATTTAGTAACAACAGATTGTGTAATTATAGACAAATCCACTTGAGCAATTCCATTTTTTTTTTTCCATTTAAGGGACTTGCTAAAATGCTGTTTTGACCACTCACTATATTTTATCGATATTACCTTAATTACAAACGTTGCCGTCAAAACCAGGATCAACTGAGCGTTACATTAGGCTTTAATGGATTACACTGGCCTTATTATTTTTGATATGAGCGAGTGACTATCAGTGCACGATTAATAACAAAAAGCCATCTCATCAACACGACTGATGCCAATGTCTCCATGCAGCACTACAAAGCTAGAAACTGGCTCTCAGTCACTTGGATGCACATGCGTTGGAAAGCAAATTGCATCATTTGGGATGAGGGAAGATGACTTGGCATGTCATGAAGGACGGTTTCTTTCTGCTCAAGTCTGCAGTGACTTCATCCTCCATGTTATCTGGTCTATGGTATCCTGCCTCATTAAAATGGGGCAAAAACAAATGTTAAGCGATGACGCATTGCAGTTTTTCTACTTTTACTTGCATTGTGTTGGCGTTTCTGGGAGGAATACGTCATTTATTGTGATTAAGGAGTGACAATGAAGTGATGGTACTGCAGTTTTTAAATCTAAGAAATGCCATTCATGAAGAAAAACATCACTGCATACAGATTTGTAGCCGATTATAATGTCAGACGTTTAGTACAGCCTAACATGCAACCTGTGGTACATTTGGATGACAATATAAAATGTACAGATAAACACATCATCCATCGTGGTGTTTAATATGAATGAAAGGATGCTTTTGGAGTCAGACTTCGAACATTCTGACAATGTGAGCAGCAAATATTTACAACCCATACGCATTCATAGATGACAGTGTGGTTTTTACATGGGTTTTCCCTTAGTCACAACATTGTTATAGAATAAATAACATAATTATTGTTCTGCGTGTAACCACATTCTCACAATCGTTCAGTCTCATTAGCAACACAATGGAAACATGTTTGGCAAACAATCAATTATGGTTTCTGCCACAAAATTTAATATATTTTACTCTGAACCTTTGGTGCAAATAAAAGATTAAAGTACAAAGAGACATTCTTGTGGCCTTTCAAGCTCCTTTCAGACTTCCTCGAAGAGCCTCGTGAGAAAATATGCGAAGAACATATACGGTATAGATATTTCGCCGTCTCACTGCCTCATTAAACCCACAGAGTGCAAAGTGAATGTCTGTTCTTACAGAAGACGGGCTAACTTGTTTGTTGTGCGCTCGCTATGGTAATAATGTCATTATTTGTCATTACATGGCTAATTCAGAATTTGCAATGCTATTTTCGCTACACTTCGTCTTGGCCCGTCTTTACTCTGTTTAGTAGTCACAAAGAACTAAAAACTGATTCAACTCGCTCCGAGACTCCGGTCAAATGTAAAAAAAACCAAAAAAACTGAGCAAACACACAGAAAAGTAACATTATGCATTTGGAGTTTCTGGAGGTTTGTTGGCTTCATTGAATCTTGGGAGACGCTTGTAGATTAAAAATGGAATGGGCATAATTTGTATGTGTCATAAATGGTAATGAGACGTGAGGAAGGTTTTTACTGTGGGTCACATGACAGCGCAGGCAGGACACGGCGTATTGGGGTCAGTAAACCAGATGCTGACCGGAATGCGCCTGTTTAAATCCCAGCACACTGCAGTGATTGACAAACCAACATGAAGCTACTTTGTGGTTCCAAGCCTTCTGCTCTGCACTAATAAAACTTTAGTGACACTTCAGATGAGATGCTCGTCATACATTTCACTGAAAGGCAACGTGGAGGATCATTTCATTTATCGACAGTAAATCTATTCCTGACGTATGCACATTTGAGATGTAATGCAGTATAAACTCTCCTTGAAGGTCTTTTAGTGTATTCTCAATATGTGTAAACAAATACAGTTGATGTTATTTATTTGCTTACTATATTCTATGAACGTCCAACACAAGCGCCCACAAAAGTTGAGTGTCAGTCATACTATGACAATAATCTGGGCAATGAAAGTGTACATTACTTTGAATATTAAGCAGATAGAAATATGAGATCCTCGGTAGTCACTTGAGGTGTATGTAGAATCTGGAAAACCCTTTGATAATGTCAATATATGGTCGTAAGGTTACATACAGTCTTCTATATAAAATCTTAATAAGGGCTTTGATCAAACCACTGAGGTATTAACGAGGAAATAGTTACAAAAGGAATGTGAGGAGGACATAGAAAAACCGCCAAAGTGAGGACTGCAGTGGATTACTGGAGAAAAGCTGTATGCTTAAAGGGTATTTCACCCCCCCATCAATAAAGCATACCATACTGCACAGTACTCCTAAATATATTGTCATGGAAGAGAATAAAAACAATGTTTTTGCAACGATTTCTGCAGCAGAAGCTAAACTGATGAATATGGATGAAGTAGACTGCAGCGAGCAACAATCGCATTCTCGAAACCTCAGGAGGAAATTCATTGTGCTTTTCACAGTGGTACATTAAATTCAGTCAAAACATCTCATACCTGAAGCATCTAACTGCAGTGAGAGGAAAGCCACTTTAAAGCCACACTTCACACAAAAACACAATTTTTTCGTATAAACGATGAAACCCTGAGGGTTCTTTAACCCTTCAGTAATCCCATTTTTACACTGACACTGGTCTGTTGGGTCTAATTTATCAAACAAGGCGTAGTCTGTCATGCACCGCAATTTGAACCAATTTTGCATGAACAGACGTCCGTCTTTCCGCTCATTTGGCGAGTACATCGTGATGCCACTGCGTAGGTCACATCGCCGAGGCGCACGGCACAAATTCGCCGTAGACTTCACTACGCTAATGCAGATGCGATTGCGGGAATCTGTGGCCCAGACGTCAAACGTTTGCCAAAGTCACAGACGGAAAGCTACAATCCCTTGTTGGATTTGATGCCTCGGCGTGTTTTGGGTCTCCGCGGACCGGCAGAAGCTCGCTCGTCTCTGTATATCATCAGTTCAGCTCCATTTTTGCAGAACTTTCAACACAATTTACTTTCTCCCCTGTAGTGGTTGTGATTCTATTGACAAACAGTAGCGGGGCCATTGCAATGACGTTACCTTGATGTGGTTGAATAGCCAAGTGTGGTCAGGATCAGTGGGTCGACAGGTCAGTGATAAACGACAGAGCCATACAACTTGGCAAACGTGTCATTTCTCCTCCCACATCTGAAATGTGCGTCAGGGGGGGATGGCCTGACCGCTGATGTTACACTTTCACTTCGAGGTTAATTTTTGGGTGTCTCGGGCGTCACGCACATGAAATGACGCTGGCGCCATTACTTCGACTCCAAACACTCGAGCCCTTATCATGTGTCGACAGCCCGACAACAATGCATCGCCCAGCCTCAAGCACACACAGCCAGTAAAAAGGCTTTACAGTATGGAGGTTACTTATAGCAGAGATACACAGCTTATCTGGAGTTGCGGTTGCAACAGAACCTTTTTTCCCCCCTCTCTCAATTGGTAAACTAAACCGTTTCGACACTGTTCCGTTACATAATTTCCTCTGCAAAATGGCATATTTTCAAGCCACCAATATCTTTTGTTTTCTTTGACGCGTCTTTTTTAGACATTAGACACTAAGAGACTAGAATTGGTCTTCATGATCGTATCTGCTGGGAGACAAGCTGAATGACGCAGAGACAGACACTTTTAACTGGGTCACACAGGCAGAGAAATCATAAGGGGGAAGCCGGATGCACACATGCGTTTAAAACTGATTCACAAGCATGTCAAGCGCTATGCAAATGTACTCTTCCCTGCAAATAATAAGTCGAGATACAGGACTCTCAAAGCCTGCCACAGGCCATCCATCTCTTCTGTGAAACGTCTACGTTGCACTTAATAGGCGATTCATTCAATATTGATATGCGCAGACATTTAATATATATCACCGGCTATTTGTTAAGCCAGCTTTAACAACTTGTGGGCAACGGACCAGGAGAAAAATCCATAAACATGCACTCCATATTGTGTATCTGGCTGATTTATCAATATGACAAGCTAAATGGTACACGGCATGCTGCCGCCGTCTCGCTCTGGTTTTAAATCAACAGCACGCATCTGGTGACAAAGTACCTGAGGAAACAGGTGAAGCCACGACTTTCACTTTCAATCAGACGAAACAATGGCGGATGCGCCTTTTGAAAACATTCCCGAGCGGGTGTCTTCCGGCGCGGCCAAGAGAGCGTCCCTGCTTTTTACAAGGTCTGAGTTTGGTCAGCCGGGCTGAAAAGTTGCCATAAATTATAAATATCTTTGCAGGACATCCCTGGTCCCAATATAACCTGCTCCGCATTGAGTGAGCTGAGCTGCTTCGGTTTAGTCTGCCGTTATGAAGGGAGGGACAATACTGAGCCACAGAGAAATTCCGCTTAAATGCCTCCAGCAGACGGGTGGTTTGCGCAGCCTTACGAATCTACCTGCAACATGTGAGCATTTGTGTGCTTTGCAAGAACATTACACAGTTCTGTGTTTTAGCTCCTTGGAAATCAGCAACGCATCATAGGGACGTGGTTCCAGCACTGCGATGTGTCTGCTTGTTTTGGCCAGTAGCCGTAGGAAGTGGCGGCAGTGACACTGAGATGTAGCCAGACAGCCGTCCTTGCATTTCTGACAATGTCAGAAGATCATCTCAGGCTATCTTTGGTCGCAGGACCACAACAGCCGTCTGTGAATCCCCCCCAAGAGTGCAATGCAATAACTGAGTGTAAAAAAAACCCCCAAAAATTCAATGTAAAAAAACATTTTCCCCAATTTGCGCATTCATCTGGTGGTCATAATCATAAATAATAAAATTAAATTATTATTACACTCTTATTGTCCTCCTGTAAAATGGTGTCAGATGTCTGATGACTCACCCTGTAATGGAAGCGATTTTCTCATTTTACGTCATATACAAACATTGATGGTGCCTCCTCTGCTCCAACAGGGCTGTGTTGTGTACACGGTGAATGGATACTTAAAAAATGTACGTCAAATGTGGGACGCACCTCTCCACTTTTAAGGCCTTTTCACTGGAAATGAATATATACAGAAATCTAGAAGCAACTCTGACAACATTTCAGGTCTTTACGTAACAGCCAAACACATGGACACACCGAGTATTCAAATCAAGATGAACGCCATCTCATTCTCCGTCCTTTACTCGTCAAGGCCATTAAAATAATAGGACTGCAAATGGTGATCTTAAGGTAGCCGGCCAATCCGGCGTCCTTTCTGCGTCACGTGACCACACTTACGTCACCAAAAACTGCAGTTGGAGCATGAGATAAAATCATTTGCGTTTTTTTTTTTGTTTTTTTTTCCCCTACTGCAAGCTTTCACACGCCTGGAAAAGAAAAGAGGACGGGCATTTCTTGACAGCCAAACATTTTGCAGTATCACAGAGCTCTGTTAAGGATTCGGAGGGATTATGGGACGCTCGAGAAGAGGCCCAAAGGCTAATGGAAGAAACAACACACAGACAACTGTGCAACAAAAACCAGTCAGAGCACATGCGCTGACGTTGCATTTTACTAATCGCTTAAACAAATACGTTGCATCAGATCAAACAAGAGAGTGTTTGGAGAGTGGAGCTCATGTCACAGAGGTTGGCAGGAAATGTCAACTCCAGGTTCCTCCTCCTCCTCCTCCTACTGTAGAAGGAGTCGGGCTGATGTGTCACACTGCCACTGAAAACTAAATGACTGTAGAAGCGCATACATCCGACACATGTAGAGTTTATTAATCACATTCGACGTTGCGTGCACACGCTTCAGTGGCTCACGCCGTCATAACTGCTCCTTGCTGTAGTTCTAACTAAATGACCTATGGGGACCTTTCCATGTCGCATCTGCATGTTCTTCCTGTGCAGATGTTTCCTGGGACGTCCACCTTCCTCATTCAATCCAAACACAGGCTGCTAAACTGTCTGCTTCATCCAGCCCGATCCTGCAGACATAATCTGGTTAAAGCCAGCACGGGTGATATGATGGCTGGACACCAGCAACTCACAGTCACCTGATTGGATGAAGGTTGAAACGTCTGCAAGTAAAATACAAGCGAGTCCACTTGTCGCCGTAACACAGATCGGATACGTCCCGTCATGAAGATATTATAAGTGAGCTTATTGAAAAAGCCGTCTGACTCAGCAAATTATCACAGTTAATTTTTGACTGGTGTGAAACGCTATTCCCGGCACAACACAAACATCCCCAATCTCTGCTGTGACTCAGTGGTTTCTTCATTTATTTATGGCGTGGTGTTGGTTTAAAACTAAATATATCAATGAATATTACAACTTAACAAAGATGAAACATGTCCAAAAAAAACTAAACAACCTATGAGTTTATAATAAGAGAATCTAAATAGATTCATAGGCTTAATTAACCTTGTTCCAAACTTTAATTTTCTAAAGTTGTGATGGTGCAATTTAAAGCTTATATATTATTCATGCAAATATTTTCTGTATTACTATCGCCATCTAATAAAAATTCTGGCAATAAAATATCAGCTGACTGTTCAAAACCAAATGATATATGGAACAATTAGACAAAACAATTGAAAACCACTGATAACTTCAATGCAGCAACACGAATGTTATTTAACCTAATATTTGAATAATTGCCAGAGAATTCCCTAAAAAAAACAGTCTGCTACTGGTTCCGATCCTGTATAGTGTGAAAATAACTAACATTTACTGCAATTTTCCTTTCAAAGCAACTTGTAATTTGTCTATTGTTGCTCTGTTATAGTGCAACCATCATGCAGAACACCTACGTCAGCATCAAATTCACACAGCGAGTCAGAAGCAGATGCTGATGGCTGCAAAAACTGTGAGAAAATCACTTTGTTTGGACTTTTTAAGACAGTATTGCAGGTGATTCATTATACATTTTGCAAAACCTGCAATGAATGTGAATATTTTCACAACAGATTAAAGAAATGTTAAATTCTAGATGCCTTACACCATCATCTTATTGGTAATGACCAAGTCACAATAAACTTATCCTTATGCAAGTACACAATTTAAATAAACTGAAATATAAAGGCACCACAAGGACATGAAAGAAATTAAAAGACAGCTTGGCTTAAATCATGCTAATGTGGATATTTACACCCAAATCAGTGCCTTTTTATCTACTCTGCCAATAGTAAACACAAAAAGCCTAAATCACCTGCCAGCAGCAATGTAACAGGAAGACAACACAGATTTTGGCACCTTCAGACAGTTAAAAAAAAGGAACGCAGGATACAGCAGCTCACTCATTAGCTCAATTTTTAAAAAAAAATTCTCACAGGTTGATTTGCTTTTGCTGCACTGAATCACCTCCAACTCATCAACAATGTCACATGAGCGTTTAGTCACTGCATGTGTTTGGATGACTGGCATAGTTCTCGCTCCCACTCATAACAAGGGTAAATAAATAGCATATGAATCAGATTGGTGGCTTGTTTTGCCAACGAGGAAATGTGTACTAGTATATGAGTAAGAGACCTCTGTTGGATATACACACTGATAACTGCATGGATACTCAAATATTGATCGTGGTAAAAGCCCACACACAATGCAAAAATAGAGCCCAACTGTTGTTTATTAAAGAAATCCTCCCTTTCCAGACCCCATTATGGCTTTGTATTGGTCTACGGTTCAGGATGAGCGCTTGCCGTCTCCGGTTTCAACAGGAACTACATTAGATGCCATTTCATTAGGCTTTCAACACAGAATCAATGCAGGGTGTTTGAAACCACCAGACAACATTGTTCTGGGCCATTCACAATGATAAAGGGCTTAAATATGACTTCAATGGTTTGATTGTGCAACTTTAAATACGCCTTAAGAACAGAATCACAATAGAGGTAAGAAATATATTGAAACAGGACCATCATACTCTTGTCAGATGTGTCACTTTGAGAGAGGATCAGGCTAATACAAACTTCTGTCTTAGAAAGCCTTATCAAGTCTCAATAAGCTGTAAATGATCCTACAAGGAACTTTGTGGAAGTAAATGCTGTGAGAAACGTTCAATACCTCAGAGGAAACATATCAGTGGGGGTGAGACAGTCTGTCATTCATGTAATGAAAAACCTCAAAACTCTTGAGGCTGAACTGTGGAAACCATTCATCAATACTGTTGTAAATACCTGTGTGATAAAACTACAAACACACAGCTATCAGAGCTGGCAGATTAGGAGCCTGCAACAATGACAAGCGGTTGCAGAGAGGTACAAGCCTTTGTTTACATTTTATGACAGCACAGATTAGACGATCCAAAGGGTTTGGATTAAAGACAGCAAAAACAGTGCCTGTGTGGACATCAAGTCTGTGGTGTATTATCAGATAATCCACATGGAGACATAAAAGCACCCTGGTTTGACAATCTAAGCATTTTATATTGGTGATTCAAGTTGAATGGTTGAATAATTTTCCCAGAAATGAAAAAAAAAAAAAAAAAGGTGACTGACATCGATGGAAACGGCAGAAACTCCCGAAATCAAACCCCGTGAGATTAGATCCTAATCTGCCTCACGTCTTTAACGGGATTAAATTACGTTGGTTAAGTGCGGATGGTAATCAGATTAGTGAAGTGGTGAGAAAATGAAAACGCCGATACGTGGTGGGAGTGTATATTGAATCTGTGAAGGTGCTCCGCATCAGACGAGGAGGCTGCTGTTGCTGCTGCACTGCAGCGGTTAGGTTACTGATAGCACTGAGGGGGGGGGGGGGGGGGGAGAAATAATAAATAAAACACATTCGCAGTTTTTAAGGTGTGCATCGCACCTTATTTACAGGATTTGTGATGATCAAGATAAAGCTGTTTACCGTCTAAACCTTCCCCACATTTAGACCGAAAGCCTCCCAAACCTTCACTTATTATGAGGTTCCGGGCGTTAAGAAATCACATGAATTATAACAAGATGATTACACGGCTCAAATCGAGTGATAAATAAAAGTGGAGCATCAGAAGAACGGGAGCTCCGCGGTGCGGCTAGCGGGGATGCTAGCGTGTTTCAACGGGGGCCCCCCCTCACACGGACAACTTACAAAATAAAAGACACACTTACCAGAATTAACGCCGAGTCGCGTAGGTTGTCACCAGGGTGAAACTATCTCCAGTAAATGTTTTAGAGGAGAAAGCATCCGCAAAAAATTAAAGAGAGAGGGAGAGAGAGCGAGAGAGCCTTGAACTGGTAGTTGAATCGGGTTCGGCTAATGTTAGCACGGAATGCTAACGCAGCTCACTTCACTGGAGCTGGCCCAGTGCGAACATTATCGTCCTCAAGTTGATTAAAAAAAAAAAAAAAAACTGTTCTTCCACCTTGCTTTCACACCATTAAAAACACAAGTATCGCCTTAAAAAAAATAAAAAAATAAATTAAAAAGTAAACAAAAGGTGGAGGTAAATCAGGACACGATCCTCATCTTATTGACACGGAACACATTTAAAAAGAAAGAAAAAAAAATCCAAAATGTCCACGACATTCAGCGAGGAAATTGAAAAAGAAAGACGCGACCTCCGGCAGAGAGCGAAAGCTTTTTTTCCCCCTGTGAAGCGTGCCGCACCCATATGTTTTCACTCATTAACTCCTCGTCCGGGATCATCTGCTCGGAGCGGATTCGAACCAGCTACATTGGACGCTGTTTGAAGCGAGTTTGGTCTCCGCGACCTCTGAGTGTGAGTCTGGGGAGGAAGAGGAGGAGGAGGAGGAGGAAGAGGAGTAGGAGGAGGAGGTCCGACACAAGTCTTCCAGGAGGATGATGATGATGATGCTTTCACTATCTCCCCCAGACAGTCTGCGAGCAACCCCACTATCTGCCCCGATACATATGCGTGACCGTGTTTCCCCTTTCTACCCACCACGACTCATATACACGCACACACACACACTCTCTCTCACACACACATTGCAAACACCTGGGAAAAAACAAAAAACAAAATTCATGACAAGAACACACAACATGTTGTCGTTACAGCCGGTGTGATGGTGATCTCGTGGCGCCCCCTGCTGCAAATACAACTTCTCAGAATTGGTTTTCACCAACGTGATTGTTGTTTTCTGGATGTTTTTCATTTAGGTCAAGAGATTATCTTGTTTTAACCACACAGTAACTGTTTATTTCAGAGGTCTATAACCTCAAACTCAATGTGAATTGGCAAATATTGTAGGGACACTGCGGTTGTACAAATAAACCTTTTTCAATGCAAATGTATTTGTAATAATCCATCCATCCACTCAAGACCTCGAAGCAGTTTAAGGTCACTGATGAACCTCACATGCATGTTTTTGGACTGTCGGAGGAAACCAGAGGACTCAAAGGAAACTTGCAGGAGAACATGCAAACTACCGACAGAAAGCACAAACAAGTGCTTCATCATGTGGCCCATTTCTGATAACTTCTTAAACGCCTAAAGACTAATGACACTCACTTCTTGTATAGCAGGCCTTATATTATTCTTTGCTTGGACTTTCCATTAAACAATAGAATTAACTTTTTTTTTTTGCATTTACTGTATCTTAGTAAAGTTTTTACATTATGTATTGTGCTTTTCTTAATCACTGTTTTAAGGGTTTTCATAACCTTAATATAATCAAGATTCTTGTTATACTGCATTTCCTTTTTTCCTTGGAAAGCATTTTTGTCTAAAAAAAAAAGATGCTCTGTTCTGCATTTATGCTGTAGAAATATTCTCCAAGAAGCAAGAAAAGAAAAAAAAGGCTATTGTTTATGTTTGCGTGTGCAAATATATATATATATTTATTTATTTTTGGTTTTTGACAACTACTTTTTTTATTATTATTTGCTCACTCTGCTTCTTTTAACACATAACCATTTTTATTGAAGGTTTTCATCATCTAAATTGTACAAAACATATTCTAATTGGCTGCAAAAGGAAAAAAACTGCTAATAGCTTTAATATTAAGTTTTTGTGTGTGAGAGAGAGAAAGATAGACAGAGATACAAAATAAAAACTTTCAATTAAAAAAATTTAATTGTAATCATCATCATCATCATTATTATCATCCAAAACAGCCATTTTTCACAGAGGTTTATGGGGCTCAGGGCTGCAGGGTGTTGCAGCTGATAACATCTGATTAAAGGTGAAACCAGGTCACATCATGCACAAGTCATCAGTCTATCACATGGCAAAAGCAGAGACACAGTCACACACATATTCACACCTACAGGCGATTTAGAGACTAATTAGCCTCAAACAGACAGTGTTGACATGTGGGAGGAAACAGTAGTACCTGGAAAGAAGCCAAGTACAGGAAGAATGAACTGCAGAGAAAGTCCCCCCCCGAGCTCCAGACCTGAACCAGGATATCATCACTGTGAAGCATTGCACCACAATATGGACAACATTTCTCTTTAAGATTTAAAATAAGTTCTCAAATTACAGCAATGTATAGTGAAACAGCTATTTTTACTGAATAAGTTCAGCGCAAAAGCAGTTTGGTGACTAATGTCTGTCGTTATGCTTTGAATCATCAACTACAGTAAAGCTTGTTTCTCTCCCTTTTAAACGGAGCCACAATCAGCTCTACTGCCCATCCTACAAATACATCTTGGTTGCAATATGCACGATGTCACCATTATCATTTTTTGGAAAAAGATACAGTAAATCTAGAGGTTTATTCCAGTCAAACCGAGATTTTATGAGCAAATATATAGGAGAATAATCAATTTGAACTATTTGAGATGTAAAAAAATAAAAACATTTCAGAACATTGCCTGAATTCTGAATTGCATTAAATATTTTCCTCTATTAAACATTTCAGATGTCATAAATTAATAAATGAATAACAGAAAATTATTTCAAGTCATTTCAAGTGTTAGCAGAAATTAGGGAACAGTTTATGTGAATGTGCCACCTTGTGCAACTTTAATCAATATTTGATGGTTTATCGGCCCCAAACTTTGAAAAAATGGCTGTGAAATAAAACAATAATGCTCTGAAGGAAACATTTCTATATGTCACAGTACAAAAAACAAAACAAAAAACTAACACATAAATAATAAAACAAACTTGGGATTCTGTCTAATTTGACCAGCCGTGGGGCAGATTTTAGCTTCTCACAGCAGAAAGAAAAAAAAAAGAAGGAAGAAGACATTCCTTTCAGGTGAGCCTCTTTCACGGTGCTGCTTTCATGCAGCTTTTCATGGTTTTCTCGGGCCACACACGTCATTAAACACATGGATTTTCCTGCTCTGGCGAGTCAAAATGTGCCGTTTGAAACGGGTCTTTAGAGCAGGCTGGATGACTGTCAAACAGTCTTACAGGGACACTTAAATAGAAAAGTGCTGTGGTTAATGCTATTAGATACACTTCTGCTTAAAAAAAGGTCTGCAGTGGTGAAAAAGAAAAGTAAAGAGGAGAATTGTCCGTGAGCTGGTGCACATGAACACATTAAACAAAAGTAATTTTATGCTTCAAGTATTCACACAATTAAAAAAAATAAAAAAATAAATAAAATCCCAGCTTTCACACATAAGATTCTTTAAAAAAAAAAAAAAAAAAACCCACAGGAATCAAGCCGTTTGCGTGTCCTGTGACTTAATGAGTCCTTTACACTGGAAGAAGGCGTCCTGACACGGTTCCCGTCCCAGGAAGCTTTTCAACATGTCCATCCCATCCACAGAGCCCCCGGCCTCCAGTATCACCCTCCTGTACTCTTTTCCAATCTGCATCAAGCCACACATGCGCAGGTTAAGACACATTCCAGGATAAAAAAAAAAAAGCTGAAACCCCCCCCCCAACCCCAAAAAGAAGAAGGAAACAATTTAAGAGACCAACCTTTGGATTCATGATGCCTTCCGTTTTAAAGCGGCTGAAGAAAATGTCCATGGAGTGGACTTCGCTCCACAGATAGCTGTAGTACTGACCGTCGTATCCTCCGGCCAAGTGGCTGAAACTGGCCGTCATGTTAGTACCTGCAGAGCAGAGCTTTGTTACTACATTCAACACAAATCGATTAATTCATCCTCTATATAGCCATGTCAAGAAACGACAGTTGCATTGATCAGGCATTGAAATTGAAAGCCAATCTGTTTAAATCTAAATGCCTACAGGAAGAATGTGCAAACTCCACCTGGGAAAGGCAGAGGCTTGGCACAGTGGAAACCACTTAACCACTTGTCCAGCTAATTTACTGTAGATAAATAACGCAAGGGGCCTCACATTGATGTGTGGTTATGATTTCACCTCACAGCAAGAATATCCAAGGGCTGAAGTCTAATTTTTCAAGATTAATTTGTGAAAATCAAATTAATGTGGCTACTTTTGAAAACATTGTTGGGGGAAATTAGATTTTCTGTGGCTGGCAACATGTTCAGGGTGGTACAGGAGACAGATTGATGCATGTAATTGTGAGTCTTATAGATATGATTCAAGGAGCCTATAATCACTAATGCTGTGACGGACTGACCCGGCGTGGCAGGAACCCCCAGGATGTCCTGGCAGAGCTTTGCAAACACCTCCGCAGTGTCCGCACAGGAGCTGGTGTGAAGCGACTGGTCCACTTTACTGAGGACGACCTGACGCAGGTTCATCAGACCTGGAGAAACACGACACGTCAGCTGGGACGCTTGGCTTCGGCGCGAGAGAGTTTTTGGATTCGGGAAGCGTCCGACCAGTGTTCGCCACCCTGGAGGCGATCAGCTTGTCGAGCAGATGGTCTGGGATCGAGGTGCCGTCCTTGTAGTGGCGCGACATCCTCCTCAGAGGCTCCTTTTCCCAAACCCAGTTCTCCAGCATCTGGGACGGCACCTCCACGAAGTCCGTCTCCACCTGAGTCCCGCTGAACTCTGAAAACGTGGCCTGACACGCGCGCGGAAACCGATCAAATCCCGGTTAACGGACGACACGTGTGCAGAAAGGTTCGCAGTAGACCAACCTTGGAGCAGATCTCATGCATCACATGACCAAACTCGTGAAAGTACGTCTCCACTTCATGGTGCTGGAGCAGAGAGGGCCAGCCTTTCGTCGGCTTGGTGAAGTTTGCCACCATGGCCGCGACAGGAAGCCTGCGATTCCCATCAGGTCCTCTACAGCCAGGCTGGAGCCCGAAGCAAGCTGCATGGCCGTATTTCCCTTCCCTGGTGAAACGACGCAGACGTCTGAAATCTGAGCACGTTAAATTCACACACTTTTTCAGCATGAATGCACGGATTAAGACATATCAAAAATAGAGGGCCTGAATACCAACATATAATAAACATCAGGTACAGTTCTCATCAGAATATATAAATTACTTTTAATTCAACACAAATAGTTCGGTCACTTCACAGGAGATGCTGGAAACAACATTCATTTTTTTCTGTTCCAAGCATCCGTTCCAGATTACCGTATTGTTTTGGGGTTACAAAATTATCTTATTTCAAATGGGAAAGTTGTTTATTCCAAAAAACATCTGAATGCTGGCAAATTTGAAACTTTTAGCTGCAAAAGTGGGAACGTTCATAGATTTCAGACATATGAAATCAAGCTCATTCAAAACACTGGTGTCAGTGATGAAGAGTATAATTTCCTAATGTACTGTAAGATCAAACATTATCGCAGCTTTGATTGCTTACAATTCAAATGTTAACAGCTATAAAGACAAGGGGGGAAGAAAAAGTATCGTTTCAAATGTGTTTAAGGACATTTTGATAAATAAGATTCACTTATATCTTTGTTCAAATGACTGATAACCAGGGGTGGAAGTAACACATGACAAATACTCATATTACTTCAATCAGTATTTCTATTAGTTATCAGTATTTCTATAGATTAAGTAAAATGTACTTCATGTATTCCCACAGTTTAAACTAATCCCCAAACATTTGATCTTTATTGTTTCAAATTAAAAAATTTTTTTTTACAAATCAAAATACCAGTGAAACTATAAACGTTTGTCTGGTAAGTGAACATATAATTAATAAACATCAATTGGATCAAATGCCTGCTATTTATTGACAATGCAATAAAACATCTAATCTAATGATTTTTGAAGTGGTTTCTGAGCGAGGCTGGACAGATCATCTCTTCTACACCTTTTTTCTTCTAACTTCATTTGTATTTTCTTGCAAAACAGCCACGTTTTCCAACCTTGGATGCAAATCCATGTAAAACTGTCCGATCTCCTCCCCCGTCTCCGAGTCGCAGGCCGAATAGAGCTTGACATTTTCATGCCACACGTGCGCGTGCTGCAGCTCGGTGAAGGTGAGCCCCAGCAGCTCCTGGTAAATCCCAAACAGCCCCTCCGTCACCACGTCCAGCGGGAAATACTCGATGAGTTTGTCCTTGTTCACGGCGAACTTGCACTGCTCCACCTGGTTCATGTAGTACGGCAAGTCCCAGGCATTGATCTTCCCGTCGAAATGCAAGCCCCTCATCAAGCACTCCCGCTTCTTCAGCGCCAGGATGTATTTCCTCTCCTTCATCCCGACTGGTTTCAGACTTTCATGAAACGTCTCTGTGAAATTAAGAAAAGATTGGCAAAACAGTTAAATTCATGTAAAAAATGTTTTAAAAAAATTTCCAAAACAATGTTGTGCCTTGAACTTTTTGAGTTTTCCAACTTCTCCCCCCCAATTTTTCTCTAAAGATGTTTGACTTAATTCTTTCCTTTATAATGCGTCTCTTGACACGTGGATTAAAACTATTTCAACTAAAAAATAACTGGAATCAAGCCGAATCCTTCTTCACCCTCAAAACATAAGAGTTGTAGAAGAATAAAGAATAAGAAAAGACTAAGATTAGACTTTACTGATCCTGTGGGGGAATTACATCTCATCCTATTCATAGTTAACCTTAGATTTATATGTTGGGGATGTGTGCTGCCACAGTACGGTGCCTGGAGAGTACCGGGGTCAAAGGTCATAACTTTCACGAACCTCCTTCTGGGATTAATAAAGTATTTCTATTCTATTCCAACGTCCCATCCCAAGTTTGCTTCTTTAACCTCTAGGCTACCACGGCCCATAAATATGAGTGGACCTATATATCATGCTTCTAGTTATGTCGGATGTATTCCAATAATTTCTGAAAGGTGCTCTGATCTCTGAGGTTCTCTGAAGTTTATGCGAGCAGCAAATCACTTGCTAAGCTCCATTAGCTCCTCTCTGCTTTCTAACACTCATCCAACTGCCTTCCTGGGCCATAAATCACTGCGTGTTACACAACATGTTAGTCTCATGTCGTGAAACACTGCACTCCATAGGCTGGCGGTATGGAGCGTGCCATTTCTCCGCTTCCATTTTCCAGGCCGACAAAATTTATTTTCCATCCCCGAAGTTGTTTCCAGCTAAGTGTGGGTCTTAAATAGCGGCGCGTTTGCATGCGAGTGTCACAGAGGTGGGATGTCACAAGGGTCATACCGAGAAAGTCAGACACATTGCTTGCATTTTTGGCCATGTTAATCCCCAGCACATAGTTGGCGTGGCTGCTGTAACCCAGTAAGTCTGCAGCCTTTGCCCTCAGTTGGATCAGCTGTTCGAGGAGGGCTGTGTTTACCTGAACAAAACAACAAAAAACAAAAAGAGAAGAACGAGTAGATATGTGAATCAGCTAAAGAATGCATGTAAGGGCTTCTTAAAATCTTTAAATGAGGTTGATGACATTCCGATTATTAAGATTTCAGTCCTGAGTTGACTTTTTTTCTTTTTCTATGTAGATGTAATTTAGAGAAAAGGGATCAAAACTCAATACTTAGATGCTTACTTCAGTGTCAACAGTTGTTTTTTTCTAAATTCAAGAAATTGGTATCGAAAACCGAGAAGTATGGCTCTGGACACCCTGAACCATTTTATTTATTAAAGATTCTTAAGAGAATCCTCTAAGAATAAGATATAAAGGAATCACAAAGTGAAAATTCAGTTTCCTCTAAAATGCCATGGGAATCATATTGAAAAAAACATTGTCTGTTTAAAGAAGATTAAATATTCCTCCCACATATCACAGTTCTTGCAAGTACCAGCATTATTTGTCAAGATGAGGCTGCAGGTATTTGCATTATCTGTTGCGCAACAGGCGAAGTGACTCCTGGCAGGTGCATCATGGGATACACGGATTCATTATCGCCACTCCAGTTACCTCTTTACACCTGCTGTGAAAAGCCGTTTCCATCTTCCTCCGGGTTTCAGGATTGTGACACCTCTTCATCAGGGGGTAGTAATGGGGATATTCCAGGGTCACTTTAAACTGCCCCTCATCCGTCTTTTCCAGGCTGTTGAGATAGCTGTCGGCCAGGCCGCCTTATCGGGAGGAGAGCGCGCAATGAAAATAACCACGGCAGCACACGGGCCAATCGCCAGAGTTTTATGCAAATGAGCTTACCCAGTTCCCGCTCAGAAAACGTCAGATATGTATTGTCCTCGTTCAGATTCTGGTTAAACTCTATGGAGAGCTCGCTGATGAGCTTTGAAGTTCTTTTTATTTCCTTGAGGGGGGAAAAGAACACAGCAGGGTTGAGAGAAAATCTAATCTCCATTATGCAACATTATCATTAAAAAAAATAATTAAAAAAAATTCAGGACTGAATATAAGATCCCAAGACCAAAAGTAGGGATTTAAAACAGTAAAATAGTCTATTAAGATCCTATTAACTCACTTTCCTACAACTTCTAAGACACTGAGAGAACAGTAATATACATTTTATCGGCTGAATCCTCATCCTGGATCCACAACCTAAAATGATTTCTCCTCCATGAATGTGTCACCACCAAGCTCTGCGAAAGCCCGATAAGCTATAATCGGGTGTGCTGGAGTGGGAAGACGTCTCAAAGATAAAGAAATGTGGTCCTCCGGGACAAAGATACAACCTCTGTGAGCTGGAGAATTACTCCAAAAATGCCTGCAGTTCAACCTTTGTTTTACAGAAGCTCCTTTCAGGGGCACACTAACCCATCTCCATGTCCATATTCACTCTCTCTCTTCATCACATGTCAATTAATACTTTTTGAAGTAACTAGTTATTATAACCTATTACTATTATGAAGCTTTTGATCCAGCTATGGCTGAAGTTTCAATGGGCTTGTTGTTGTTTTTCATCAACCCTAATCCAAACCCACCGTCTCAACCCCCTGACAGCACCAGAATATATCCACATATGAACTCTTAAAGTATAAAACCTGCAAGTCGGGAGTTTATAATACTGTTTGTACCCCGTATTATTATTACTTAACTTAATGAGTGAATTGGTCATTAGGTTTACCCATGCAGTGCTGATGGAAATAACTCAGAATTGTCATCACTAAGTCAGTTTATGTCACTTGTCACAATCCAAAACTCATTTTGGGGATCCTTATTGTACCTCCTGTATATCTTTGGACAGATGCAGTCCTTTCCTCCGGCCAAACATGACGAGCCTGTCTAAAAATCTCTTCTCTTCAGGCAATAGGCTGTCTTCAAGTTTTGTCTGTCAAAAGATAAAACACATGGCACAAGAAAAACAAACTTATTTACGACCGGGTCCTCTCGGCTAAATGCATTAACCCATGTCTGCTGCACGTCAAAATTCTAGTGCCGCATGGAACATCGTGTGGAGCTGCTCCACAGTGATTAGATAGGATGACATTTCTTCCTCCAGTGAAATAAGAACCAGTCATGGGGTCAGATGAGGGCACAATATCCTTGATCCTAATATAAAACACTTCAGTGCTGCCAGATCTTTCATCTGTTGCCCCCCCCCCCCCCCGCGAGTGATATAAAATGTGAAAATCACTGACATAGTGACCCCGATAAGTGTAACCACACCTGACTCATTACTTTTTTATGACTGGGATTACTTTTAACACATTATTATCTTAGTAGACTGGTGTTTACGATATCAGCCCTCGCTGGTATGCGCAAATTTGAGAAGGCGTGACACGAGGTGAACCTGCAAGGCGCTGAGCCGCTCGAATACGTCTCCCCGCATGCTTAGTTCCACGTCGAACTCAGACAGCTTCTTGTCGGCCTCCGTGCTCGCAGATCGAACTTCCTTAGATGGACACACGAACTGGGGGAAGTCGAGGACGTGGCGCGATGCTGAGCGAGCAGGAGAAAGAAAACACAACCGGAGGGGGTGTCAAAGATTTGTACGTTATACTGTTTTTGTCAAGAAATAGCTTGGCAAAGCATGTAAGGACTGAAATACCAGAACAATTCAGGAATTTGCCATATTCTCTCACACAACAACAAGTTAATGAATTACAAACGCACAAACCTTAAAGAAAATGCTAAATATGTGTTGTTTTAATCAATTAAATATGAATACATAAGGATAAATGAGTATAAATGAGTGACAAAGTTTTGTATTTGGACTATTTTCAGCAGGAGATTAATCCTGATTTACACAGGTCTGACAACAAGTGACATCAAGTACCAAATAGGCTCAAATATACTGGAATATCTTATCATCCAGCAAACATTTTGATTACATTCTTGGAGGAAATTGTTCATTCCCCAAGTTTGCTTTTGTATGTTCTGCAGCAGTACAGTGGTGATCATGCTCCATGACAGGTCACGGATCCTCTGTGTAATGTTTTCTCCAGGTACCTCCTCCCACAAATCAAAGAAATGCTTGTCAGGTTAACCGATGACCCTAAACTACCTGCTGTAGTGACTGATCATGTCTACTTTAAAGGGCCTTGCAACCTCTTCAGGATACACCCTTTACCCAACGTAACCTGGGTTACACTTCGCCTACCAGCAGCCATTACTAACTTGGATGAATTGGGTATAGAAGATGGTTTAGCTATCGAACTAAACTAAATATCTTTGTGCATCCAACCACCAGCGTAAGAAAAGATCACTCATTTGCTTTCATTTTGATTAAGTTTAATTAAGCTAGTAAACAATATGTTCCATGCACGAGTAAATCAATGTATGTCCTTTGAAAAGCTTGTCATTTTAAGACTAGGTGCATAATAATGTGTTGATAGCAAAAAAAAAAAAAAGTCTCAGTGTTTAATAGTTCAATGTCTACTGGAGCACTGTGATGCAGAAGAAATCAGACTTACAGGCATAATCCAACCTGGCATGAGCCAAAGCTTGCAGAGTGTTCTCAACAGAGACGTTTTCGATACTTAGAGATCCAATGCCATCATAGACCTTCTTCACTCTGGCTATCAAGCTGTCCGTGGTGGTGTTGATGTCCTCGGGAGACAAGTCCCACCTCTGGGTGTTCCTCACCTGGGAGCACTCTCTGGCACATATCAGCAACCCACTCGTGATGGTCATCTTTATTGGTCTGGAGACCCTGTTGAGAAAGCGAGACGGCAAAACGAACAATAATAAAGCGTTCGGCAGTAACAGGTGGCCTCCGAACACAAGCAGTAAATTCAACAAGGTCATGCCTGAAGGGCGCTCCGCGTTTTTATGCCAGAGTTAAAGCGGGTGACCTTTTCCCTTCCTGCCCCCCCCCCCCCCCTCTCCTCTCTCGTGTCACATCAGGGTACAGTTTCACGGCAACCGTGGCGAAAAGCTTTTCACAAACCGCCCGTGAAATACTTGTTAGACAGCCAAAACTCACAAACATCTTTGAGGCTTTAAAAATAAAAATAATAAGAAGAAAGCGCGCAGGATGAGTTTATGACACTTTGCCACGATTAACAGGTACGCTTGTAAACTGCATACAAGACAGATGTTAATCAACAGAAGTGTGATACAGGAACACTGTTAGATATCTTGCAAAGTAAACAGAGTGGATGTTTTGAGTATTCTTTCTCTCTTTTTTTTTTTTTTTTTTTTTACCTGAAATGCGTTCGGCACAATGCAACTCTGAGCGCGAACATGCCGCTGCTTGCTTTGCATGCGTTTTCCCCAAAAGACACACACTAAAAAAAAACAACTAATCTCAGTTTCCTCCCTTCTTACTGTAACTCGGGTAGATCAGCGGGAGTGGTGGTGGCTGCAGGCAGCAGAAGAAACAATTTTTCTCTCTCACCCTTCCCCGTGTGCGAAAGGCTTCTTATTTCCGCCGTCGGTGCGCATGCGCGGAGTAGGAGGATGCGATCAATCCGACACGGGTCTCCATGACGCGGCGGCAGCAGACAGCTGGATAAGAGCTCAGGTAGGTGGGCGGGAGGGGAAGGGGGGGAAACCGAATCGCATCCTTTGACACAATGTTATTTATAAAATTGGCTTGGTGGTGTTTGTGGGGATAAGGATGGCCTTAACGTGCCGTTTTCCTTTTTCTCCCTCCGGCCTTGCTGGGTGCTTATTTGGCATCACCAAGGCTGCACAGTGCGCGGATGGACGATCGGGGTGCAGGGTGTTTATTTATGACCCCCCCCCCCCCCCCCCCTCCCTCGCTCCCCCTTTTCTCTTTTTCCTTTCCACTTTGCATCTCCGCCATGTATTGTGGCGGTGTTTTTTTTTTTCTTGATATAAAAGCCTCCCGCGATGGATCCCAACACCTCTCGTCTCCTGTTGTGGTTTATTACATCACAGCTTCTGCATCGCTGTGTGTCAACACGGGCTGAGAGGGAGGAGTAGCAGCGCGAGCGAGACCGACATGAACAGACCCACGCATGGCATCAGCACGTGATAGAAACATGAGGCAATGTTCACGTCTGATCAGTGTGTCCCCCTCCTCGCACACAGCCAAATTACACTCAGATTTAATGGGGTGTGTGTGTGTGTGTGTGCGTGTGTGTCCACCTTGCACCTCCTTGCCACACACACACACACACACACAGAAGGAGAAGACTGCAAACAGTGGCCAGCCTTTTTTCTTTCTTTTTTCAATAGAGCAATGCTTATTTTTGTCACAAGCAAGAATGCTGCTGCTTTCATCCTCCTATGAGTTGTCTTGGAAACGAGAGCTCCAGCATAATGCACTGCTGGTGTGACTGAAAAAAAAAATATGATGGATGATAATAACAGCAGAAGGGGGGATTTGCAGATGGGTTCATATGATGTCACTGCATCAGGAGTGATGTGAACGCAGGAGATTGTGCTGTGGTGTATCCCTGGTTAAATGACGCATGTTCTCCCTGTTGGAGGGATTTCTCTGGGTGCTTTGATTTCCACCCACAGTCCAAAAAAACAACAACAACAAAAAAACCAAATGAAATGTGGTTTCTAAAGATGACCAAAAGCGTGAATGGAGTGGCATCCTGTCTTTCACTAATTCTCAGCTGAGATCAGCTCCAGCTCCAGTGACCTATAAGTTGGATTAAGCAGAAAATAAGTTAAGTGGATAGATGGAAGCACGGGCACCAGAAATTGCCCCCCAAAACTGCAGGGATAGTCTGAGCTGATGTTTGCATTTAGAGGGTCAGACAACTTTAAGTAGCATTATGCAGTATATAAGATGGATAGATGGTTGGATTTTGAGCCTTTATGCAAACGAGTTGGCATGTTCATCCAGTGCGTGCATTATCTCTGCACAACCAGTATTCTCTCACCAGTCCCAAACAACAATTTTATGTTATTTAACAACTCTAAATAGTCTCTAGATATGAGTATGGGTGTGTATTTGTCTCTCTGTGATGGACTGCCCAGGTTTTACCCTCTGTTTTTTGCTCATAGTCAGCTTCGATCAGCCCCCCCCCCCCATACACACACACACACACCTAAATTAGATTAGGCAGCACAGTAGTTAAATAGATGGATGAGGCACAAAAAATGGACAACAAAACAACAGAGTGAATGTCAGCATTTAGAGACTCAGATTTCTTCTAGAACTTGCTGGTATGCAGGTCATTTTGGGCTTTCGTTGCCCAATTTATAATCCACCATGGGTCAGTAACTGCATAATAATAGACTCGACCAAACAGCACAGAGCACATCTAATAGGGAGGTATGTCTCATTCATTACTATTGATGAATGGCAAAACATTTCCCCCCTTTTAGTACAGTAGTTTGCAGTGATTCTACACTATAAAGATGTGTACTGAATAATATGTAATGTTTTGTTGTCTTCATGGTGGGAATACCCTGAAATTCTGACACATATCAATAAAAAATTATCATGTCATTGTGGGTTAAGTATTTAGTTAAAAGTGTCACTAATTTCACAACTACTCGATCAGGTTAAAAGCTGTGTGGGCCCTCGTTCAACACTCTAAAACTCTGCACATCAATGACAGAGAAACATATAAAAGTCTGACCGTCCCTGTCCAGGCCGGGCCCATAGGGGACTTCAATCCCCTCTGTCCATCCTCAAGCTGCACATCTGGTGTTGTGGAAAGTGGGGATGTGGAAACTGGCCAATAGTTTTAGAAAGTGATCAAGTGACTGTGATTTAGGTATTGAGTTTATGAGTTATATTTTGTGCCTTCATTCATAGGTAATGCCATTAAGTGCGAAAATATTTAATGAAAGACTGACTGTAAGTATATTCAAGTCTCTGTTTTCGTATGCAAAGTGACAACTTCATGCACAACCAAAGGAAAAAATATGAATCATACTTCATTATCAAGGGAGAATCAACTTACCTCAAAGGTTTACAGCTGACATGTTAGTACTGTCTCAGATTGTGAATTTGTTTCTGTAATCATGCAATAAGATGTAGGTAGATTAATCTGTAAACCAATGGAAGCAGAGGGAGAACATGCAGACATTAGACCTAATTAAGCTGAGTGCTAACTTTAGCTTTAAGAGTGTGCCTGCCCACAGTTGGATTAAAGAAGCATTACCATTTATCAGGAAGAGTCACTAATGCAGTTTATTTTTTTGTTTTTCTCCACTTTTGTCGTGCAGGCTTTTTTTTTTTAGGTGAAAAAAATGGCCGTGGAGAAGCGCCTTGCTTTCTCTATTGTGCAGTTTCTACGAGATCAAACACATTGCGGCGCTTTGAATTCTGATGAGCAGGAGAGCCTTGAAGGTAAGTCAAGTCACCACACACTCAGACTTCAGAGGGCTTCGTTACAAACAGGGGGTGGCCTGAAGTGTCCTGTCCAGTGAAGAATACATTTCTATATATTGTATAGTCTTAGTTGGGCATTTTGGAAGAGAGAAGAGGTTTTATCATCTCAAACTTATTAGAATACATTAAGCAGTATGTGTGTGTGGGCCAATATGAAAAGTCCACGGGGCTGCTGGAGTTCCAGTTCTGAATGTGCAGCCAAGTTCTGACTCACCACAGTAATGCTGTTAAGTCCCCGAGTCCAGAATCTGGAGCCGTTATCTTAAATCATCATCCCACCATTCGTGACTGCCGCTTCTCTACTTGACAGTTGCAATACAGTGCTTGGAGACCACCTTCAAGATCAGCTCCAGTGATTGCCACCTCGCAGCGCCACAGCCACTCACTGAGATTTTCCTCAATTCCCTGCTCAAGGTACGCGCACACAGCAAGCGTGAAACAGAATATGCGTGCGGGTGTTTTACCTTAAATGACTGGGAGGGCACGATCACTCGGCGCCTGCTTCCTCTCCAAGCACTAATTCATTAGCATAGATTGATGGAGCCCATAATGTTATTAATTACGCTTTTTTTCTTCTTCTTCCTTTTCTGGGCAAAGTCCAAATTTCATCCATCACTTGTGTTTTTAATTGCACAGAATGACAACCTGACCATCCCAGAGACCTCGCCGTCTCCCGAAGACATCGAACGTGCAGAGCAACTTAAAAATGAAGGTTACGCGTTACTCCTGTTCTAATTTCTGAAGCATGACGAGAGAGCTCATCTCTGTGCTTTTGCGATGTCGTGAGGCCGTTTCAGTGCAATTCAAACGTTCTGATTTGTAGGAAACAATCACATGAAGGAGGAAAACTACAGATGTGCAGTGGAGTGCTACACAAAGGCCATCGATCTGGACCTGAGAAACGCTGTGTACTACTGCAACAGGTATTCGTTGTTTTAAACGGGGTTCGTCACTTTTATCGCGATCCGGACTTCACATAAACCAGAGAAGAGACCGTTGGAAGACGTTTTCGTCGACACAATGCCATGCTCAGACCAGTGAATCCTGCCCTTGTTTCAGTCCGAATACAAACAGACCAGTGATCGGAGTGTTTCCACACTTTTGCAGGGCTGCAGCTCACAGTAAACTGGGGAATTACACAGAAGCAACTGGGGACTGCGAGAGAGCCATTGGCATTGATCCGACCTACAGCAAGGCGTATGGGAGAATGGGGCGAGTCTCATCTTTTATACTGTATAACAATCATACGTGTGAAGGGCAAATGCTTTACAACTTCACCCGACACCCCATATTTCTTTATAAACACCATTTATTTTTGCCCCTTTTGACACACTATTTAATGATTTGCACTGTGCACATGAAACCAGGAATACATAAAACAGGTACTCACAAGGTATGACATTTAAAAAAAAGTATATATGTCCCGTGTAAAATGATCAAATATTAAAAGTGTTATGACTTTTTACTGAAAGAAATTGATTAGAAATCCAGACTTAACTACATTTTCGAAATATTAACATTAAACACAACATTTTGTCTCCTCTGGTTATGATGTTCGCGTCCTGTTGCTTGTGACCCCATCTAAAAACAATCTCTCTTTCTTCCTTTTCTCTTTGTGGATCCAGTTTGGCTTTGACAGCGATGAACAAATATCCCGAGGCAATTTCCTACTTCAAGAAAGCTCTGGTATTAGACCCGGAGAACGACACCTACAAGTCGAACCTGAAAATCGCCGAGCAGAAGCAGAAAGAAGCCACCAGTCCAGTGAGCTAAAAATCATTTCAACCTTTTCGCTCCTGTTGTTCAGGTTTCACCTTGTAGGAAACAGTTAAATGGGAGTTATTAGCATTTTGACCTTTTCCTATTGACGTGTGCCACAGATCGCTGCTGGACTGGGATTTGACATGGCCAGTTTAATCAACAACCCTGCCTTCATCAGCATGGTGAGAGAACTCGTACACATCCACAGTGCATAAACAGCTCTGCGGCTGTGTAATGGGCCCGATCTGCCACTCAGAATCCTCCAGGCTGCTCCTTGAGACGGGTATTTGGTGCGTAGTTTGTCTCGGGTATGTTTCCCTAATTAGTCTCCTGAGTGACGGATCGCCTGTTAACCAGCCGTGAGTTATTGTCTGCTGGGAAGCTGGAAAGGGACTTTGTCCGGCTCCTGGAGAGCCCTCGCTTGTTAAACGATGACACACGGGAACGTCTGCCAGGCCAGGAATGTTTTTTCCAAGCGTGCCAGAGTTTTTATTGCGGCAACAATGACAAGACACATCTGAATCAGATGGCTGCATGTGTAGTGTGTGTGTGTGTGTGTGTGTGTGTGTGTGTTCACATAAACGATAAGGGCCAGAAAACTGTTTAAGAATGTTGCGCTTGATTTCCGTTTACAGGCTGCGAGCGTAATGCAGAACCAACAAGTGCAGCAGCTGTGAGTATCATCTGATTGTATTGAGTGGCGCGTGTATGAAGTGTGGCTGTAGGGTTCAGCTTACACTGACAGGCCGTGACGTCCTTGTTGTGTGGTCAGTATGTCAGGAATGATGTCGAATGCAGTCGGAGGCCCTGCGGCAGGAGTGGGGGGCATGTCGGATATTTCCAGCTTGATTGAAGCGTAAGTATCCCGCACTCACATTTATAAACTTTGTGATGGATTTTTCTTTGCGCAATTCAGACATGCCGTTGCTTGATGCACGTTTCCAGCTGTTTTTGGTGTTGATCTACAATTAACTGTTTACCTGGAGATGAACTGTTTTAAAAAAAACGAAGTGGGACTTCCACACAATACTTTCTGAGCATGCTCAGTGCCATTCTGCTCTCAGAAAGAAGCATTCCAACACAAACAATGGCAGTTTCAAACAGGAAAACGTTATTTTGCAACTTTTCTGTAGATATATGTAATTCTAGTTCTTGGTGGTGATGTTTTCGTGGTTAGCTTTAAGGTAAGAAGGTTCATGCAACAAGAGTTTTGAGTTAGTTGTAATATATAACGACCAAATCACCACTTTTCACATCCTGTCCAAGGTGTCTGCAGGCTCTTCACAAATTCATGAAAATGTCTGGGTTATTTTTTTTGTGTGTGTGTTTTCAGGACTACTGAGCATTAATTTACATACACATGATCAAAACACTATGGTACTGTGCTGGATGTGATTTAATCTCTAATCCCCTTATGCATCCTCCAAAAAGTAGGATCTTTGTGCAGCTTTTTTTTGTTCACACTGTTACATAGAAAAACTAATATATTTTGTTAAAAAATTTATTTCATAAAACAGAGGAGTCATTCAGAGCATTATTTTATATTTTCTTTCTTTCATTTGTCTTGTATAACTTGGAAAAAAAGGAATACCATGATGAACAACAGAGGAATTACTGCTATCAGTATTTAACCTTAATAGGTTTTTCTCATGGAAGAAAGATTATTTTAGGCAGAATAACGTTCATAATTTCGTAACTACTAGTAATTCTATTAAGTTATTAGATTATTGAACTTTTTCTCCAGAGGAATACTTTGAAAATTTGAAATAAAAAAAAAAAATCTCTCAATGTCTCAATCTCATCCAGATAAATGCCATCCATAATTTTGGTATTTTCCGTCTGTGTTACAGCTCCACCATCTTATATTAAATTCAAGTAAATAGTTTATAGAAAATTCCGAGATCAGAGTCAAGGACAGAAATGTCGTAATGCTTCATCTCCGCTGTCGTCTCCTGTGTGCGATAATCCAGCAGCTCTTTGCAATACTAGATAATTAAGAAAAATCTAATTAGCGGACAGTTTTTTTCCTCTCAGTGACACAGGAGAATATAACGGTGCCATTTTTGTTCGTACGGAAAGTGTAAACGCTCTATTTGATTTCCTATGAATAACACAAGCTTTGTGTGGTAGAGAGGAACCGATCAGGGAAACAGAATCTGTGCTCTTGTGCCTGACAGGGGTCAACAGTTTGCCCAGCAGATCCAGCAGCAGAACCCGGAGCTGATCGAACAGTTAAGGAACCACATCCGGAGCCGCTCCTTCAGCGGCAGTGCCGAGGAGCACTCATGATCCATTCAGGTATTTATTCAACCATTAAGCAAGTCACTCACAGCAACAACCAAAAAAAATAAGATTTGTACTTTGTTTTTTTTTTTCTGAGAATTTATTTTTATTACACTTTAATTTCTTCAGCTTTCCACTATTGAAATAGTAAATAGGAATTACATTCTAAGTCTGCTATGCAAGTTAATGTGTTCTTGAAGGGGCGCCTGTAAAAGAGAGCTGCTGGATAGTCTGTCTTCATCATTTCAACAGAGCTGTGAACTATTCTTAGAAGCAACATCAAGGTTGATGTCTGACCTTCTGTCAAGGTGAAAGCAGAAAATTTCACTCGCTGTAGGTCAATGTTTTGTGATGTGTGACATCATTCCCTGATTGCTATCGTGAAGGCAGTAACAGAAGTACTTATCGAAGTTTCAGGGGACTTGAAACACTTGTCAAGCTGCAATCTCTCTCTGTTCTTCTTCAATATCTACGTAATTGAAGTCTTCCAATGAAAAAAGAAATTGGTGCGCGCTTCTGGCCACACACGACAGAACTATTTTCTAAAAAAAATATAAATAAAGAAGCATGCTCTGCAGTTCTGATTATTTTTGTCATTTAAATTGAACAAGAAGTGGTTATTTCGAATCAGGGAATGCTAGTTCATCTCAAAGGTTTTCTTTCTTCTCCTTTGTTGATGAAATTACTAACTACAGCTAGTTTTCAGTAACTTGCAAACCATGAAAATGAGTGGTCAGAAAAGAATTAAACACTGCAGTTTAAGCCATGTGCAGCAAAATCAGCATTTTCCACCCCCCCCAAAAAAAAAAAAAATTACTTACGGTATGTGTATGGTGTGGTGGAGCCGTTGAGGATATTCTCACTGGAAGAGAACACAAATTAATTTATACAGGACATCTAAAAACTTAAGTTTTTCTTGAATATTTCCATGAAGTGATCAGGGAGGTAGTAGTTGATTGCAGGCTAACGTTCGGGGAAAAAAAAGAGTTAGTGCAGACTGCCAGTTCAAAAAAGCTGATCACACATTCAATTAACATTCGTTTCTTGTGTTTCAGCTTCATTTTTTATTTTTTTTCTCCAATGAAGGGCAACCATATGGCGCGATTACAATCTCTACACCCATTTCTTGAAGTCAAATCCCCGGCATCGCTGGAATGAAGAGACAAGGATGGGGGTGAAGGCACTTTTACTGTGACTTAAGGCTCGACGTGTGGAGAGAAGAGGGACTGGAGAGGAAACCTCGAAGCGGAGCACCCCAAACATCCAGGGCAAAAACAACAAAACCTAACATAAAGAAACCCCAAGAGAGCCAGGAAGGCGTTCAGCATCCAGACAGATTCTGAGTAAATTCTTTTTTTTTCCTTCTCCCCCAAACTTTTTATTTTTTTTAATTTTTTAAATATACATCCTGCAGAGGTTATGTTATGAGGGACCCTTCCATCCAGTCATGGCGAATCCAAGGTTTTTAAGGGAGGAATGTACTTTTGCGGCATTGCAGGGAGCATCTGCGCTTCTACTCATACAAGTACACATAATACATCGGGTTTGTTTACCCTGTTTGGTATTATTTTTGTAGACAGAAGACGTCGTACTTGTTTACCGACTCACGTCACTGCTTTTAACATTTGATCAAGACAAGTGTGTATATGTATAGCAGTGTTTGCAGATTGGATTATGTTGTTATAGCACTTTAAAGGAAAATACATGAACACCCTCCCCCCCCCACCCCCTTAAGCGTATTTAATTGTTACATTAACCACTAACAATATATTCATATTGTTCATTTTGCATGCTCTTAAATCTGGTATTTGAGATCAGATGCTTTATGGAAACAAATAGGTACGCTACTGCAGCACTTTGTCTAAAACATATGAATAAATGTCTTGAGACTCAACATGTACTCTGGTGTTTGCCTTTATTCTTATTATAATGTGAAAGAATAAGACATCGCTGAATTGCGATTACTTGAGATCTCAAAAAATGTTGCACACCTGTTATATTTAGAGACTTAATGTGTTTTTCTCCCCCCCCCCCAAAAAAATATAACTGCTGATAACGATTTTGCATTGAATCGTCACATGATTCGCTGTTTTGATCTTGGAACAGATAAAAACCACAGAGAACATCACAGGAAGTATTTTCACGAAGAGAGAGAAAAAAACGCAAAGATCATGAAGGTTTAATTCACATTTATGCACATTTACATAATTAAGTTCAAAGAAAAGGATTTAGAATATTCACATATACATTTTAAAAGTCATCATTTTCACCTTAGGGTGCAAAAAAGAGTGAAATCTCAGTCATGTAGATTTCCAGTTGGTCCATTCATATCTAAAATGCAAAAAAAAAAAAAAAGATCGCTAAAAGTCTCTAGCACTCATTGCTTTTAAACGGGCAGACCACACACACTTGTGCAATGTCGTCGTATTCGTACGTCCTCTTCAGAAACGTGTCTGTGAGTCTCAGTCCGGAAATGCTCTGGAACAAAGAGATGAAGGCGAATTGGTAATATTATTGGCACAAATGATATAGTAACTAATAAATAAATCAAAGAAAAATGATAACCTTCGGAGTACTTAAGCAGACCTTAACATCCCATATAATAGTTGAAGACGTACAAGAAGTATAAAATTTACTTTGTAGACACGCGTCCTATTTAAGGAGTTGTTTTTAAAAATATCCCACAATGAATTGGGAAAAATGTTTTACTTTTTTAGGCCAAGTTGACTCATCCCAATTACAATTTTGAAAATAGAATTAAGTTTCCAGGAATTACATCCCTGAGTGGTATCACCTCACCTTAAATGTAGTGACTAAAATCCTAAACAACTTTGAATTGTTGCAGAGTTTACCTGCAGACCCTGCACGGAGGAGAAGACGGTGAGGGGCAGTGAGAGGGAGGCACCGGGACTGAGTTTCCCCAGCTGTCGCCCCGACACCCCGCACCAGTGGATGGAACTGGTGTTGCACATTTCCAGCACGAGGTCCATTGTTCTCTCGCTGCAACATGACAGCCACGGACCATGGTTATCGGGTCATGTCTTTCATGAATTTAACTTTCATGCTAGTCTTCACACGGCACTCAAGATGATTCAACATGGGTGGTTGGGAGCGGGAAATCAAGACCTTTGGGAGTTTTTACCTGCAGTTGGTGATTTTACAGATGATGTCAAAAGGTTCTTCGAGGTTCACAGTGTCGGGAATCATCTCCAGAGAAAGTCTGATATCTCCATACCCTGGAGCCTGGAGGACAAATGAGGGTGAAAATGGTGAACACGGGAAGATTTAAAAGACTGAGGCGCTGCAAAATGTATCAACGGTTAGTTTAGTATCACAGGTATCACTGTTTAGTGATGGAAAGTGAAGAGGTGATTGACACATGATGCGTGTACACTTAAAGGCCTAGTGAAATGTAAAACGCTACTTTGCAAAAAACGATAGTTGGGGTACTACTTAAAAGGTTTCTCCGACTCAAAGTTATTTGAATTTTGAATCTCCAGCCGAGGAAGTCAGGGGGAATTCCTTTTTAGTGAGCGTGACGTCAAGCGATGTGCAGATCTCAATCTGTTGTGTTTACATTGGCTTGCGTTGTTTCCCTCTTAAATATCGACGTTTTAAGTTATAGTCAGCATTTTATGAGCCTTGACGAAAGATTGAGCCTGGAAGAGACCCGAGAGAGGAGAAAAGGAGCACGGGTGGCGGGAGCGGCTAGTAGACGATCAAGTAATACCTGGACTCATCTTCGGTGATTCCGCGCAGTCGGAAAAGCATTTCGACATGATCCACGAAGCCGGCTCGTTCTTCCAAAAGTCAGGACGCCTAAAAGCCGCGGTGAAAACTGCCGGCCGCTGAGGCGAGGACGAACAGTCTTCTGCTTCCTCAAACATGTTCAAAACGGGGTCACCGATGGCAGAACGACCCATTCTGCGTCTTCTTCATCAATCATTGGGTTTGAAATTCAGCCCTCTTCCAAAACTCTGATCCGCCATAATGTAAACACAACTTGGGCGTGTGCACATCCAGTGACGTCACTCTATTATTGTCAGAAGCTCTGCCGAGCAGCGAAAATACCGCTGTTTATCGGCTATTTTCTCGCACATTGCCGTGTTTGAACATTTTACCCTTGGACCAGTTGGCATAAAAAATGTCCCTAGAAGCGATAGCCAGAGTGTTTTGGAGGTCGACTTTTCATTTCACTAGGACTTTAAACGTTCATGTCTATACAAGTCAAATGCATGTGAATACACAGGTAATACACCAATGAAAAAAAGCTTAAATGGAGGAAAGCTAAATGATGAAGCACCATTCTCTGGAGCTGACTGGTCTGGAGCCTCCCTCTCTCCCCGAGGTTCGTCTTCCACACAATGTCCAGCTTCCCGATCACCGTTACTCCCTTGATGACGCCGGCCTTCTCCGCGTACTCCGGCTTGGGCTTCAGGCAGTACAGGTACTGCCGCGTGTCCATGGGCTGCAGGTAGGACATCTTCCCAAACGTGGACTCTCTGGAAACGTGGAATTCACAGGTGAAGCTGAAGATCTCTCCCGTTCCGTCAATCAAGAGGACGTCGGGGCCGTCGGTTCTCACCCGTCGTCGCCGTTGGAGACAGTGTTGAGCTCCGTGACGTTGTACATCATGGACGGCTCCAGAGACACTTTCTCCATGAACATCGGTGAAGTGGTGATGTTCTGGATCTGAGCTTCCAGAAACACTTCGTCTGTCTGGAGAGGGGAAAAGGTGAGGTGGTAGTGGTGGGGGAGGGGTGGAGGGCCACACCGACACTGGCCTTTGGGAGCGAGTACGTGATCTCTGAGGTGAACTGAGCAAAAGGAAAAGTCCATCATTCGGTATTAAAGGGAATTGAGCTTGCGCAAAACTCTACAGCCTTAAAAGGATGAGTTCTTATTTTGATCGTCTTTCTTCAGTTCTCAATCGTCATGAAGAGAGACATTTCTAACGGGGCTCCAGTGGAAGAGGAATGAGAACAAATCTCCAAAAACATATGAGAGTTTAACAAAGAGAATGTCAGTCTTTGGTCATTAAAATTGTATCTTAATTATTGTATTTGTTTGGTTTCTCTCTGTAAAAAGCACCGAGAAATTCAAGGCCATTTTTTTTGAATAGACGTTAACACTGGTTGAAATGGAAGAATAATGAGCCCCACCTAAGACATTTACCACCGGCCACCACTGGCTGCAAACTGAGATTGTAGATTAGCGACTTGAATCACCGTTTGGGTCACCGAAATGTCACATTCTCAGCCAGACTTCCAAATTGTCACTTGGTATTTATTAAAGAATAACATCTGGAGGTGCCAACGCAACATGATAGCTATCTGAAATTAAAATGTATTGATTTCAACCTTAAAATGTATTCAGTTTTACAACATTTAGTGAATAATTACAATTGAGTTAAGCTTCTGATATAGTTAGCATCATTGTGTCACATTTTTGGGGAAATTATGGGTAAATGGGAACATTCTCTGTTAAGCATATGACATTGTCCCTTTGTTGGCATTTTAAAATGTTACCTTCTAAATTTACTTTCAGAAATAATGTTTACGTCTTCATAAAAAAAGAAAAAAGTGGTTTACTAAACCTTTTCAAAAACACGAGCGTTTTAAAGGACGATTGACTTATATTAAGACTAATTAGTTTGTTTTTTAAACCAAGAATACCATCAAAATCAAAAAGAGAGAAAAAAAGAAACATTGCCCAAAGAGAAAATTCAACTAAAAAAAACATTAATTTGGTTAATTGAACCTGCTGAAGTCTGACATTATCTTTCTAACAATATAAAAACATTAACTATATTTCCACTGAAGAGCCGTTAGAGGAACATTTCAAACTACATGTGAGAGACGACGAGAGAGAGAGAACTCATCCTTTGAGCCACTTCTGGTGATGTGAGACTGGAGTAGTGGCTATTTATCAGGGAACAAACAATAAAACCTCCATTAATACATTAAACTAAAGACATTAGCTTTGCTCAGTGTACCTTTGAGGACGTTAGTAGAGGTGCTGATAGCAGTTAACGGTAGAGGCTGCACGTCGACTTCCGGCCATCTGGTTCGGCTCCATTAGTCTCTCAAAACTTCAACAAGTTGACTCTTTTTGGTGCAAAATATGTTTTTTTTATTTTAGTTGACTAAGAAAAATAAAATGTAATGTGGCACTTACGAGTGAGGAAAATACCCAGTTTAACCTGAATTCCTTGCGTTATGGCCATAATAGAAATAGATTAAACAAGATCAGTAGTATTGTAATAAGTATGAGCGTTACCCGTTTCCAATGCCAGAAATAAAGTCATGAGTACAAAGAGTATGATTCCAGTTTTTGAATCAAACCATATCTTCCAACTTTGCAACTTATTTAATTTTAGTAGCGTTTTCTATCAACTTTTTTTCTTTTTTTTTTTAAATCGACTGAGCTTCTGAATCGTATCTATATCGATATTTTCTGCTTCACGTTCACTGACAAAGATTACACACACACACACACACACACCATAATTTCTGGACTATAAGTCACACTTTGAGTAGGTGTGTTGCTGCTCGTGCGACTTTATATTCAGAAGGGTCAGGGGGCCACTTTTAATCCACGAATTATGTTATTGGTAAAAGGATGTCGTGATACGAGCGATCGGTCTCAGATTTTCAATAAAACTGCATAAATATGTATTGAAAAAATTATGACGTGATATTGGAATGCTGTACGGGAGGAAAACGACGACGAGGGTATGCGAGGTAACCAACGTGTGTGAAAAGTGGTGCACATACAGTGCAGGAGTTTCAGCCCATTACCAGGTTGATGTTTTGTGAGACCAACACAGCCTGTGCTGCCTCTACCGCACAGTGCGACACAATAAGAGAGAAGCAGAGATTAGTTCATGCCTGCGTTTCATAACGTGAGAACAGAACCATGAACCGTTAAGAGTGAATCACAGAGCGTCGGCGTCTCTCTCCATGCGAAGCCATTCCGACCAAACCTCGTGGTTTATTATTGCATCCAGAGTAATTGGATAAACAAGAGCACGGACGTGAAGGAAATGTGTGTTTGGTAGCAATGGGTATTATTAGAAAGCCTGATTATTTCCAATTTAGGTGCATGCATTTGTGGGATGAGCGGCAGAGAATGTGGCTTGCCTCAAACTGTTAAAACTGCTTATTCTGCTGCAGATTTGTTCATCATTTTTGTTCACATGTCGGTTAAAAATGAAGATTTACTGAAAAACAAGCGTTCAAGCTTCCACACGCAACTGAGGCCAATGTCTTATTTCTTTAGACTTTATTCCTTCAAGGTCCAACAGCAGAATGAACCAAAGGGCATTTTTAGTGAGCACACTCTGCTGCTCATCGCACAAATGCAACATTCACAATAAAACACACCAAAAATTTGACTCCGTCTCTTGTAATCAATGAGATTGTGAACACTGTAACCCGTAAACAACAGTTAATAATTAAATCTGATTTATTGTGGCATCGCTGTGCGATCATTCAATCCCTGCCAGTTAAATTTAAATAAATCAAAACACACGCTGCCATTCTTCCTCAATGCTGATGGATCCCATCAATAAAGGCCCCGCCCACCACATTTGGACACCGCAAGCCTCAATTTAATAAAGTCAAAGTGCAGTGTAGGATGAGTTTGCAGGAAAAAGTGCGAGCACCCAGAGAGAAGGCAACAGTAAAATACTGGAAGATTACGTCCAAGTTACTTTTGACGGGAGATGCTTGTTCCAAGACTTCTTTCACTTTCTTTTTTTTTGTTTTTAAATGTGCATGCATTTCTTTCCAGTTTCTTTAACTTTGCACTTTTCTCTGAGCCCAGTGAGACACCATATAGCTGCACAAAAACAAAAAAACAAAACAACAAAAAAGAAAAATTAGAAGAGGCTAATGTTTAGCGATGAGAACTGAAGGAACAATTACCACAGAACTGAGGTCACTCTAATGGAGAAAATAAAATACAAGACACAATACACAATACACAAATGAAGTTACATGCCAAAGTTGATGACAATGAATATATGCAGTCGAATATATAAAGCTACTACGTATGAAAATGAGAGGGAAAAAAAATTATGGAGCTTATTGCCTCCAGTGAGAGAAAAAAAAACAACTTTGAATCTCCAGCTCAGATAATAACAATTTACTGTTTGTTTCGAGAATCTCTGGAGGTACAAGTTTGGGTTTTTTTTTTCTTCCCCCAGGAGGTGTAACTATCATGCTAACTGCTTCTATCAGCATCTGGAAACGTCCCTAAGAATGGAGGGGGGAAAGAAAACGTGCACTTTACCTCTGCATTGTAGAATTTTGTCTTCACGTCGAGCGGCTTCAGAACCTGGTTGAAAATAGATTGTAAACTGAATGCCGCCGTTTTCTCACTCGGTCCGTCCATTTCGCCGGGGAAAAAAAAAAAAATGACATCCACACAGCGCTGTGTGAACCAGCTGTGTTTAGATCTCAAAACGCGAGGGACAAATTCATCGGAAGAGCAAAAGTTACGCTGGGCAGAAGACACACACCCGGCACGGTGGAGGAGTTTGCTTTTTGTTGTGGGACACTGTGGCATTTCACAGGTCGCCTCCAAACTCCAGCAAGAGTTTCAACTGCTGCAATATCATGAGAGCGCTCAAATGCAACTCACCTGGAATTTGAAGAACTTCCGGAAATAGAGCTTCTCCCCGTACTGAGTGGTGTAACTAACAGCACACACTAAGCTGGAAATTGGAGGAAAAGGAAGGAAATATTCAGGTTTTGGACGGCAACGATAAGAGGGATCTCTGCAATGACAACCAATTCTGCAAAGTGGCAAGATTTCCTTTTCAGTTAACCTGCTTGATGCTTAAGCACCACAGAGGTTATTAAATATTGACAAATATGCACAATGGAAACTGTGGGACCTCCATATACCACAGTAAATGAGACAGGCTTAACATAAACCCAATAAAAAATGTGCAATCACTAACTCAAGCAGCCAATACAGGTCAAAGCCAAAGGCTCATTTGTGGCCCTGAAAGCTGCAAGAATTCCCAGGTGTGCATTAGTGCCACGGCTGAAATGGAAACGCTCACATGTGCGTTCCAATTTCTTTGACTTCATGGTGGATGACGTCATCGATGCAGGACTCGGGTTTGAGCTCTGCCACGGCGGAGTTCGACGCCGAGAGGTTGAGCCTCTGCGAGCTCGTCTGGAGATCGGCCTGCGGAGATCGGAACGCGATCGAGAGTTAAGGGGCTGAGAGGAAAAAGCAGCGTCGACTCGTCGCGCAGGGCGCTCGGGCGCCGCCGTACCTTCACGAGGATATCCTTCACCACTTGGTTGCTGTCGTTGTGCACGCTGATGTAACTGGAGAAGGTCTCGCCGAGGAAAATGTTCCTGCGCGACGTTTTAAGAGACAAAAGTCTGTCACGGGGAAATCGACTCGCTGGCCGATTTGAATCAAAACGTTTTATCGATCGTTACCCGAAGTTCTGTGGCAACGTCAGCATCTCGCCCAGCATCAGCGACTCCGCTCCTTTGATGGTGGACGGGTCTTCCTTCATAAGCTGGCCGAACAGATCGCCTGTGCGGGACGAAAGCGCACACGGAGAAAGGCGTGGTGAATACGTGAAACGTGTGGCTGGATTTGGCTCATGTCCTGCTGAGGGCTGCGGCACACGAGGCCCGACGGACACGTGATAGAATGCTGAGTGTAGATGATTATGTTTGGACCGGGGAGGGGGGGGGGGGGGGGGGGGGGGGGAAGGAAAAGAAGTACCTGTGTAAAAATAGAAGCAAGGAAAAGTCATTTAAACTAATACACACTATTTGTACATCAGATGTTCCTCCACATGACTATCTCCTGCTACACTGGTGAACTCAAGAGATGCAAGGAGAGTTTGGTCACGGGAAGGTAAGCGTCAGATGATTGAGTTTTCCGTTCGCTGCAGGGAGATAAATAAAGAACCTTTGAAGATCGGGTTTCAAAGCAGACTCAAACCAGGTATTCAGGGAATTCTCATTTCTTCTCGCGTCTTTCCAGTTACTCGTGTACAGAGACAACTAATCCTGTTCACTCATTACCCCGTGGACCTGAAGAAGAGGCGGCGCTCCTTATTACATGATCCCCAATTTTACAAGACTCATTAAGGTGGGGGAAAAAAATTCTGTAAGATAGCAAGAAAACCTATGGAATTGGTCAATTCATTTGCAATTAATTTCTAAAATGTGATCTCGGCAGAAACAACATGACAAAGGAAGGGGGAGCATAACATGCAGCTCAGCTATGCTCAGTCATGTTTCACTTCATTGCTTGTCATATAAATAGAGATCCCACTTTGAAGTGTCTGTGTGATTGATGGTCAATGGGGAGTTGGGTTACCAACACAGCACCACACTCGAATCATGACAAACATTCAGCAGAAGCGACATTTTGGCGGTTTAAAAACCTGGATTGCATTTTTTGTTGTTGTTGAAAAAGCAGCTGAATACAATTGTATGCAGAAAAGCTTTTCAGTGTTTTATTCTGTGTGGATGAAGGCAAAAAAATAAATAAAAAAATGCTCCCATACCGAGTGTGTTCTGACCGATCCAGTTGCTTCTTTTTGTGAAATTTAAAAACTGTCGTGAACTCAGCAATTGGAGGAGTGAAAACTTTACTTTGTTCTTCTTGGGAAACACAGCAAAGTTCCTCAAACAGTTGTGAACTTAAACTCAGAGGAAAAGTGCTGTGGGAGGAGAAATGTTTGGGCTAAAATCAACAAATTATATATTCAAAGAATGAAGTGCTTTCAACGGTAAAATAATCTCCATTTTATATTGTAACAGGAAAGTCCTTAAAATATTTCTAAATAAGGTGTTTCCACATGCGAGCTGTTGATGGCTTTTATTTTAAATCCAACAAATGCCCATTGTACATCTACTCTCACTGTATGTTTTACTTAAGCTTTCATTATCCAGTTGCTTTCATCTTGTGCACAACAAAGCGCCAATATAATAAAAACTTTTGCTCCTATACAATACACAATATTATTTACAGAGGGGGGCTTGTCTGTTCATTCTGCTGTTTCGTGTCTTTATGTTCATTTTGAAAACAAACCCATTATTCATTTGTTATGGGCAATTCCTTTAGAGCTTCCAGTTCATTCACAAAATCCTCAATCAATCACAGCAGAAGACATTGAAGGGTTTAATTAATAAAATGGCCAAATGGGGAGGAGCTTCTTCAAAGCACAGAAAAGCTAGAAGGAAGTAAATAGGAAGTGATGGAAAGAGGGAAACAATTTTATAATGAAAATCATTTAAAGCGCAGTTATTTATGTTTATCAGTGGGAATTATGGCTTTTTAAAATTATTTATTTCACAGCAACCTGTTACACCCAACACAAATGTGAGTCTATTAGACAAGCAGGTAAAAGAGAAATATAAGAACAAACATGCCTTACACAAAATGAGATGATTGAAAACCTACACTCATGTCATGGAATTGAGATTAAACAGAACAAAGCTGTGACAGAACGTAATTCTCATAACTGTGGTTATCTGTATTTGATGGTAAAAATGTTTTTTATAAAGTATTCAGACCCACCTGGCAGATCTCGATCTTCACACGTCACGGGCAGGTTTGTGAAGAGAGTGGGTTTTGTTAACCGCATGACTGAAACATAAAGTGCCATCCATTGGTTAGTAAAAAAAATTGACATTGTACCAACATGAACGTTTTTCTTCTACATGCCAGTGAGTTGTTCCCCAAAAAAAACCAATATATATATATATATATATATAATCCTAATTCAGGTGGTTCTTTAGTTTGATCTTAATCTTTGGTGCTGAATAAATGTGGACGTGTGTTGAAATATTTCTAGACCTTTTATTGAGTCTTGATCTTACAATAATATAAAAAATATATTACCTTCATTTTAATAAGGTTGCTCCTGAGCTGAAGCTTTCTAACAACTAATTCAATACAAGTGTGCCTTGTCACCTTTCAAATATACTCTGGTCAATCACCCGCTTTTTGTAATACTTGAGACATTCAATAGTAAAAGTATCTAACACAATGCACCAGTGGCTAAATGAAAACAAGTCTAAAGTATTTTATCGAGGACGAATTTAGGAATAATTGTGAATTGATATCAAACTTCCTCACAACAGCAGCAACAAGGACAGAATAAGTGCGTCTGCTGTTGTCATTGGTCACAACGTTATGCTTCAATAACAACCAAAAATAGCACATTTTGAATCTGCTTCTGCTCGCAGTTATCATGTTTGTATATAGTCTTTCAGTTAGCGCTGCTCGCAGCAACAGCGACAACAGATCCTATTTCCGCGTGTTTTACCACAACAAGACTCGCGTAAACAACGACATGTGAGCTCGGGGAAATACATACCTTTTAACGCAAGTAGGTGTTCCTGTTTTGTCTGATTTACATCCATTTTGACAGAAATAACAGTCTATTGAGGCTGAGATGTTAGCCACAGTGCTAGCTCTTGAACTTTGGCAGCTGATGTCTTCTTCGTCGTTTAATTTGAGTTGAAGCTTCCGCACATTTACAACGATGCTGCTCTCTACAGGCCAGTGCACATATTACAAGAATCAAACGTTTTTTGTTTTTTTTTACTCTTTTCTACTTTTTTTAAAACTACGAAACGACACAAAATCTGGAAAAGTATTTGTTGACACAGTCTCGTCTGGAAATTATTGCAAATATGTAAAATTTTAGTGTGCATTCCTGTTCTTATTTCTTATATTCTACATAAATGAATAGAGTAGAATAGAACGTTATCATTGGCTCAGGCTATCCATTAAACAATAAATTCTACTTATTTTATTACCTTCATCTTCATAAAGTTTTCACTTTATATATTCTCATTTTATGCCTTTCTTAATGACATTTAATTGTATTTCATAATAATATTCAGTTAAAATTGAGTTTCTTTGGCACCTTACAGTTTATTTCCTTGTAAAGCAATGTGAAACGCCTTGTGTCTGAATGGTGCAATAAAAATACATTTGCCCTGCCTTTCTGTTTAATTTATTACAGTGTTTGTCCTGTTGAACCATCTCTGGTGTTTTTATGAAAACAAGATTCGTTTTGTGACTGTTGAAAAAAACACCTAACTAATTTAATAACAACAGGAATTCTGTGATTAATGCATCCGGTAGTGCAGACAAAGTCAACGAAATTCAATAAACATACAAATGCTCCCCCTTGTCATGACATTGTTCTGTAATTTTTCATAGATACTCCTACATATGACATGATACATACATGTTGATTTGCACTCTGCTGACATCTCGTGGTGATAAATGGCATTACACTGCATATTTGGTTCAGTTTATTAATAAATCACTCATAAGGATGATGCTGAAATAATGGTTCGTAAGGCAAAAATCATAATAGATGAAGAACATGAAAGGAGTTTTTCTAAAATGTCGTTTCTCTCTTGTCTTCTTTTATTTCCCATTTCAACACGAATACAATACAATGCAATACAATGCAATGCAACTGAATTGAGTTGAATTGAAAAAGTGGAAGTTTGGACATGTGGGAAAAACAGTGCAAAAAATATAAACACAACAAAGCAAACAAACAGCAAAGCAAAAACAAGAAAATAAGTTTTAAAAAAAACAAGTAAATAATGACCCAGCATATCCAAAAAAGAGTAGGGTGTGTTTCTACTGTGAGGGATGGATGCAATAATTACTTGCTATTTTGTTTTTGCTATTTTATGGAAGCAACTTACAGAATTAATCTGTTGCTCGTCCTACAAATGTATATTCCTTGCAGAAAGAAATAACCACACTTCAAACCAGTGTAAGATTTATTGTCAAAAAGCAGTTACAACAACAGCAGATGGCGATAATGAAGCTTTATGGCTGCAAACTGCCATTAAACCCAAAAGAAGAAGAAGAGGTAGTTTCAGAGACAGTTCCGAATTAAAAAAAATTTAATTAATCACGACCCCAAAGACCCCCACAGAAAGCAAAATTTACATCTCCACTCTAAAAGGAGAATAAAAACTTGTCTGTGAATAGCTATATCTAATATTATTCATATTCTAATTTCTGATTGAAAACATTTGCAGGCTGCCTCCCAATTAAAACATTTCAGATCATTGTAATGCGTGTTCTCTTGTTCCGATCCTTGTTGATACATTTGCAACCAAACAACAGCAGAAAGTGGAGCCTCGCAATAGTCAATTCTACAGGTAATAAAAGTGATGGAATAGAAGAGAAACTGTTCCACTTGAAAGATTTTCTCAAGGTGATGACATCCAGCAAAACTAATACTTTCTTCCAGTAAGTATTTTTTACTTGTTGACAGGTTTTTGGTTCCCTGTTGGAATAAAACAACAGGAAATTGACAGAAATATTGAGGATCGGCCATAGATTGAAGAATCTGAACCTGTACTTTATTGAACATGACGCTAAAAGGTGAAGAAAGTTATAGTCCAGCTCAAGTTTGCTTTAAAACTGTGAGAAAAGTGGCGGTTTATCTGTTGAAGCTGCAACAATCACCAACAGTGATTCACGAATGCAGTTTCGTAACCCTAAGCCATCAAACATTGTTTTATATAACGCTTTTTTTCTTCTGAGGCGTATACACAACAAGCAGATTAACTATTTTTGAAGCTTGAACTTGCAGATTGAATCAATTTTACTTCTTCTCCCCGTTTCGCAACAATCATGCGGTTGCCACAGACCACAGCCGTGTCATTGAATCTAGCGAGGGCCTCTGATGTGAATGAAAACCTTCACAGTCAAGGAGCGATGCTGGGATCTGCACTGAAGCAGATGATCTCAGAAGAACCAGTCACGCAAACAAAGTGACACTAAATAAATGTGTAATCTCATTTTCACTTTGTAATGACAAATGCAAAAGCGAGACAACTGTGTAGCCGGCGGAGCTTTTTTTTTTTTAAATGGACAAATCATAAGAAATGTGTTAACAGCAGGGATCGACTCCAGTGAACCGTGAACCTTAATTCGGATAAAGGGCTATTGAAGATTTGATGAATGGATGCCATATTCAACATAATGACTTTAGCTATTTGACATTTATAATCGTACAAGGAATCTCACCGAGACACAAGTTCTTTTGAAATTGAGACCTGTTAAAACAAAAAGTTATATATTACATAATATCACAGATTTTAAATAAAGTACATACATCAGAAGGTGCAGTGCTGTAAAAAACAAAACAAAAAAACAAACCCAAACTGCATTTATTTTTATAGCCACACACATTATATTGTAGTTTGGCAGAATTTGTGCTTCGTAAACTGATGATCTATTCGAAGCAGAAAATGCATAATCATGTTCATGTTTCAATGACAAATGTCAAAATGAGTAACTTTTTGAAGTATTTCTGAAACCTCGTGTTGTCAATTCAAAGACAAACCTGTTACAAGAGATAGCAACTTTTGTAGGAGTCCTAAAAATCTATTTTAGTTTAGATTTCTTGATATTATTCATGCAGCAGTATTATTGTAGCCAGGGGGTGGACTGGGGCAAACATTTTTTGGTCCATACTGGCCCACATCATCATCAGTTGACTGAATCAAGCGCTGATTCTTGAATGTAAAGACTAAAACTGTAACGCTGCCATGACGCATCATCAAAATCCTCACAATTATGCATTTGTCTCATGACTGATGCATTGATCAAGATGTGCTGATATTACATTTGCTGGTTGCTTGCATTTCCTCGACAGCTGTAAACAGTGACAAACTAGAAAAATACAGACAACAGACAACTCTTAAAATGCCAATGTTTATTCAATGCTGCTAATGCAGTACAAGTAATATAGTCTAATGATACATCAAGTAGGACTGGGTTATATCAGGATTAATAAGGTGCTAATCCACCACAAAACAAAGCTATAGTCAAATTCTAACAACTTTGATAACACTAAAGATATCAGTCGCGATTCTAAAAGCTATGAAGCGCTGTTACTGCGCATGCGCATCTCACCCCTCCCCTTCCTTCTGCTCATGCACTTGTAAACAAGGTATGACTTGCGGTCCGTATTCTAGTTTTATCAACCATGTCAGTAGTTTAATAGTTGAGACTCACCGTCATCAGTCCATACGAATGTCGGGTTCTTTCCATGTTGTTCAGGTTTCTCGCGTTATTGTATTTGTTCTCTGCACACGTCCGTGTGGTTTCATTACAAAAAACGAACAGCGCCCTCTCATGGCCTGGCATATTAACCACATCGTTTGAACGTCAGTCGTTGTGAGGACTCAGACTGGGAGGTGAGGGAGGTGCAAACTTCGATCTTTCTGTTGCTGTTCTCGCTCATCTGCTTTGCAGGACTTGTGCTTCCAATATTTCTCTGTCTGATGTGACAGATGTAATCTATCAGAAATTTGAAAGCTTCCCTGTGATGGTTTTTTTTGCAAAGTAACCAGACATAAGAATAAAACCAAACTGTCTGTGAAGAAAATGGCATGACCTCAACAAAGGTTTGTCTGCATATTATTTTCATTTCGCCGCTGCCTGTGGTGGACCGCACAGAACTTCTGGCTGCTCTTGAACCATCATCCCAAAAAAACCCTTCATGAGGAGTCAAAAACTTGAAATTCTGCAGACGTCTCACAACTTTCAACTGGAAAAAAAAAAAAAGGAGAAAACACCAGGACATTTTGGAGTAATTTTGCACCCATGTCTAGTATTCAAACTCCCATACCTAATACATAAATAATCAATGTTGCATTAGACTGGTACCTATTTCATAAGTATTGAAAGTAAATTATGACAATATATACAAAGAATGAGCTAAGAAAAAGTCATTTGGTGTGAATGCTATATGAGTTCATTGAACTTTAAAAAATAAAAAAGTAAATTATTGAATAAATGTTATTTTTCACTTTCACATTTGTCACACTGACTTATCAAGTTTCGCTAATTATGTGAAAAATTCATGATTTGCTAGAGGTAAAACTTTTAGGATCAGGTTAAAAAAATATTTTCTACAGTAACAAGCAACATGGGAATATAATAATATAATCAGCAAAATAATTTTATTTTTAATTCTCAGAAGGGATTACTGGAGTTAATTACTTGAACTTATAAATACATAATCTAATTTTCTCTCAGCACGCCAGACAAAAGAGCTTTTCTTTGGTTTTAATTAGACGAGCTCCAAACAATGTCAAGACTCAACATACAGAAATAATAATTATAAAATCGCATCTCCTTAAACACAGTAAAACACCTACACAGTTGAGTAAATTGATTAGAATTAATTAAATACATGTTTGACATTACAAATAGTAATAGGAGTTGCGCTGATCCAATATTGGAAAAAACGGAGCTAAAATTGTTTTAGTTGTTTTTTTTATTCTCAGAGACACCTTAGGCGTGTTTTTTAAACTTACGTTAAAGTCTGTCAGATATCATGACCTGCATAAGCACTCCAGTTAGTATTTCCACCACACTCGGCCACAGATGGCAGTGCTGCACTGCAGTGAATAAAGAGGGACACAAAGGTACAAAGAAAACCAACAATCTGAAATTTGATGTCAATATTTCACACAAAAAATGTCTGACTAAGCCATCCTATTCAGTACTTTTCATCAAGTCTGTGACAGGGAAGAGATGCAACAAGTTTCCTCTGTCGCAGACCTTTTCCATCGAGGAGAGTCTGAGCCTGCAGCGCAGTTTGCATAAATACAAAGTTGGTCGATAAATGCAGTGACGATAAATGCATTACTCTGGGTTTGATGATGCTTCTTTCCTCAACGCAATGAGGCCGCGGCTGCTGCTGGTGTCCCTGCTGCTGCCTGACCTGAATCTCCTTGGACACTTTGGCTGGACTTTGTGCAGCAAACTGCACTTTGCTGTAAAAATGAGACACAAAGGAGTGGAAACAATTAGGATCCAAACCGAGAAGAGCCGCAGGCACTGTCTGCAAGTTTCTCCACAGCACAAAAGGAGGAAATTCTCTCTTTACAAAGGCCAGAATCTTCATGGGCACATTTTCCCTCTCAGCAGCTGGTAGGAACAACGCACAACAATAATGATAATTATTTCTTTTTACATTTAATAATCAAAGTAAATAATGCAGTTTTCCCCCCCGTTTGTTAAAAATATTGAATTATTATCTTTTGCCTCTGGGTTTCACGCCTTCATATGAGCAGAAGATGCTATTTATTTCTAATTTATTACAATTCCTCTGCTCTCTGCTCCCCGGATGCATGAATTACCATCCCAGGTGTGAGTGTCACATTTCACAAGGCAGCCAAGCGTCCCACGAAATTACACGATTTAATAGCATGAAGCTGATCATTACTACTCACAATCTGGTTTATTTTCCTCCTGATTTCACCAGGGTAATATTAAATATATCCGACATGGGGCATATTTTTGCATCTGATTTATGTTTTTGTTTTTTTGGGAAGGAGGGGGGGGGGGGGTAATTTCACACAGAAAGTTTAAGACCAGAAATAAAAATCAGCTTGATAATTCATTGAATAGAAACACATATTAGAAAATAAGCGTCTTGAGAGTTGCGGAGAAATAAATGATCCCTTTAGGTGTGAACCAATCTCCTTCCTACCAACCCAGATAACAACGGATGTTTTGCATGGCCGACGACATGTGCAGTGTGGTCAGGCCGCGTGACTTGGTCGTAACCAGGCCAGGTGAACAGGGAGGAAGAGGCACGAAGAAAAAAAAAAAAGTGACGCACGAAAAGTTAAAATGTCACTCCTTTATCTTCCTTTTGGAAGTCAAATGTCTCGACAAGAGCGGGCTGAATGCTAATGCTAACCTGCTCACAAAAATGGTGTGACATTTTCCCATCCTGGCTTTTGGTGTGGTGCCACATAACAATGTGCTAATTAACTACAACCGTACTGATATGGTTGACTGGATATCAGCTACTTCGCTTATAATTAAATGTTTAAGGACTTCATTAATTAAAAGTGTCAATTTCTTTTTTTTTCTTTTATTCAAGGGTTACGCCTCAAAAAATATACCAAAGACTGGGTTATTCACTACAATCGGTGTATATAGCTTCGCTTATATTGTATTAAAGTTAACAACATCAAAATCATTTATGCACCCAGCTTTTATGGTTAATTATCCAATATAAAATCTTCCAAAACGCATGCAAAGTGGCTGTGCCTGAAGCACATATCTTTCTCACGTGTCAGTGGGGAGAACATGCAAACTCAGAGAGGCTTTCAGCTGGAGGTTAACCATTGTGCCAGAGCGCCAATCACGACATGAAATACTGCAGTGGCAACTTCTTCATGAGGCCCAGTCTTCCATATCAGCCCTACAATGTCACCGGAGCAGGGAAAAAAAAAAAAAGTTTGTTAAGATTCAGACTTTTGGGAACGCACATATTTCAGTCTGCCTCCCCGCAGCACTGGGCCTCAGAGCCACACTGCTGGTGAACTTCAAATAGTCGTTTTGAGAGCTCGTGGCTCAGGCATTTACCCGGTGGCAGTTGTGGGACTAATTTTGTCTTCTTTTCTTGTCACTTTAGGTTGTTTCTCTTTTTCCCCCCCAGAGAGGGAAAACATGTTCCAGCTCCTCTGGGGGAGCCGAAAACTCCATCAGCCCCGCCTGTATTAAGCGAAACCCCTGCAACCGAGGCTGCCGGTGACACCATTGCCACGGATATAAGTGAAAATAGACGGGATTGTCGTCTCGCGCGGTTGGTGCATCATTGCTCGGCTGCCTCGGGCCGGCATCTTGAAACATTTCGATTGCGGAAAGTCAAAAGAGTGGCCAGCCAGCATCATTGTTCACTCACTAAAATTGCCGAGACCCTTGCGCGGCTAAAAGCACAATTCCTTCCCGTGGCCCAAAACAGGGCGCAATAAAATGTGCAATGATCATAAAGAAGCCATCAGGAGTAGAGATTGTACAGCAACGAATTAAGGGGAAAAATTGGAAGTGGAGGCAAGCGGTGGATGTTGAAACCTCTCCGTAAAGGAGGACAGACAACTGTCTTTAAAAGCTTTGGTCGGCTGGGCGGTTCCTGTGCACTCTGGCAGCACCTCAGAGAAAGCGCCACATCATCGTGCATCACAATTAAATCCGCGGGGGACGTGCAGCCGGTGCCGATGAAGACAAATGAACATTTGAACTCGGATGGAGCCTCAGCTTTACGAGAAAGTTCCCAGAAAACACGTCCTTTAAAAGCCTCGTCTCCAGCAGACGACGACGGCTTTAATATGGAGGAGCAACTTCTGTCGGTACCCGGGGAGAACAAAAGATCCGTAAATAGACTGAGGGATGAGACGACGCTCGCTCAGGTCCATGATAATAATGAATATTTTAGTGGGGAGATAATCACAAAACAAGCGGCGCTCAGGAGCCCGGAGGGGGAAAGTAAAACAGAGCAGACAAACACAGAAGGATTTGAATACATCCCACAAACAGACTCTGCACATAAAACAGACAATCCTAATGTCCATAAAAAAAGAAGGATCTGGTGGAGGAGATGCAGCCTTGATAATGTTAGTCCTGTCACTGACAGAAACATCATGTGGAATCAAGTGCACTCCAGACATTAGGCGGAAAACGGTAAATATACTCTTAAATGAGCTCATCAGTACCGCAGTAAAACACTTTGATACTGAAACCTCAGAATGTAAAAGCCTGAGAGGAAGCCAGTGTTTACTGAAAGTTTATGTAACGGTGGAAAATGGACACAAAACCAGCCCAACGTTTAACTCAAGTGTCCACGGGAAGTTTACATTGGGAGGTCAAAGGGACAAGAGAGAAAGCAGAAAGTATTAATACGCTTCACCAAAACATGACAATAAACGGCTCTAAACGAAAAGGGGGGGGGGGGGGGGGATGGCATCAGAGGAATCGGCAGCGATGGAAACAGCCGCCGCAGCAGCAGACGCAACTGCAGCCCTGACGAAGATGAAAGACACAACAAGTGCGGAAGTCTTCAATCAAGCCCGGAAACCCGACGACCAAAACAAGTCCAGAGCCCGAGACTGACAGCCAGCCAAGATTAATAAAATGTAAAACAGGAAACGCGCGAGCCGCGACTGAGAGCCCGTCCTCGGCTCTCCGGATGAGAGGAGACGTGAACGCAGATGCCGGCAAGCTTCCTGAAGGCGCGAGCGAGTGGAGGGATGAGCTTCAATGGGAAAGGACGGGGAGCGGCGGAACACAAGATCAAAACGGCCCGACGGAGAAATCACTTTCTACTGGCAAACCCGCCGAAACAATAGGAAGAGACGCTGCACACGGTCCTGCTGAAGTACGCCGAGTTCGCTTCAAATGAATTTTGGGGTCCGACTGAAGTTACTGCGATCGACTTTCTGAATGGAGTTCCGTTTGTCCAAACTCCCCGTATGGCAACAGATACGTCTCGTACGCTTCGACTTCAAAAGTTTTATCCAAGAGGTTCAGTTAGCCGATTGGCAGATGAGAGATTTAGAACCGGCGGCCCACTAAAAGTCCTGTAAGTGGCTCTGCAGAAGGTCAAAGCCATGAGGTGACTGGTGGATAATGCCCCGTGGGCCTCCACTGCTCACAGGTTTGAAGATTTCACGCCAAAAAGTGCCGTGTTTACCGAGTTTCCAGATCAGAAGTTGGCGCTGTGACTCGCACGTGTGCAAAGAACAGCTGGATGCAAACATCCAAGTTTCCTTTCCAGCGGGACCTCTTTGTCGTTTAGACCCCCCTCGGGGTGTCGCAGTACAAAAATAGAACGTCTGAATGTGATCCACATGATGATCTGGTGAACGCCCGTAAATGTGCGTATGAGCAGCACAAAGACTCGGGAATTGTTCGAACTATTGACTGCAACTGTTGAGCTCTTGAAAATTTAAATAAAAAGTTGTGTAAAAAAAAAGGCCAATAATCCAAGTTTTTGAACGATGGGAAGAAAACAAACACATTCACAGGGAGAACATCCAAGCAGAAAGACCCAGACTTGAACTGGGGAGACAAAGCTAATCGCAACACCCGTTGCTCAAGGCCTTTGAAGGTTTTCATTAGTTCTTAAATGATTGTGGGAAAAACGATCTGGGAACGAACAGTCAGTACTAATCCTTAAAGATTGATTCCTCTTTTAAAAATAATTAGCTTTAGCCCAGAATCAGTTAGTGTGACACTACTGCTCAGTTTCTGAGTTGTACTTCAATCTCGCGTTCAAAATCTTCAACAGATAGAAGTTTTAATAGAATACAAAGAAAATGAGGCATTTGTTTGCAATCTTCTTTTTTAAAAAACACGTAAACGACTTAGCAAAAAACAACTGTGAGGTATTTTAAATGCGTGAATCTAATAATAATCCAACAATGAATCGCATTTCACTGATTCATGAAAAAAAAACACTTGACTTTAAATCCAAAAAGTATCTGAAAAAAAAAGAACAAGCTGCACACATCCGAGTGATTTTCGTTTTAAGGGAGATATAATCTCGAGTTAAAACATATGCTTCTGCTTTGGAAAGAATTTGAAAATGTACCTCATTAACTAATTTAAGAAGCATTTATCCTTTTTACAACTCAAAAACAACTCTTTAGGAGCGTGAAAAACAAAAGGTCTGTAAATACACAGGAAGGCAATAAACAGCTGTAATTACTCCCCGTCACCACAGGCGGTGCCAAAGACAAAGAAATTGAGGGATTTCAAAGAACAGGGGAGGATTGTAAGAAGAAAACTAAGATTTACATGAAATAAAACAGAAGATTTAACTACAATTTACAATGCTCAATATCAACTTGTTTAGATTTATTGATGCTTTTTGAGGGGATTTGGTAGTTTTTTAAAGTCTGCTTTATGAATTCTTGAAACAGTCTTTGTTAATTTTTTCCTTGTTTTATTTTTCAAGATGTATTTAATGTTCTACATATTTTGGTGATGAAATCTGCATTACCTTTTTTTTTTTTTTTTTTTTACTGTTTCAGCCTCTTTGACATTTCTGTTATTCTAACCATTTCTTAAAAGGATATCTTTTTATAATAAAAAAAAGATTTCCTCAATATTAGCTGTTTTACCTGTATTGGCCATTTTCCCCTTTTCTCCGCTTGTAACAATTTTGGATGTTTTAGCTAGGTTAGCTGTAGCTATACACAAAGGCTCAGATTTAACTTTTTTTTTATTATTATTTTTTAACAGTTTTATTTCATTTTGGTGTTTCCACTCCCCCATTCCTGAGATGTTTCGAGCCATTTTAGCAGTGTAACTGTTGCTAGCTGATGTGACTATTAGACTATTTCTCAGCTTGACTTGCAAGCTGCTTTTACTGTGCTAATAAAATGAAAAAACATCAATAAAATGGTTATTTATGCAACAATATTGTGGCCCCAGAGCTGCAGAACCCTCAACTAAAAAACAAAGAAGAAACTGTTTTATATATATATATATATATATATATATATATACATATATATATATAAAGATGACTATACATTAGTTATTATACCTTTAAGTTTATTGGTAATTGATGCAAATTATAAAGGAGTGCATTAGTAGTGGTGGTTCGTAAATTATTTGCTGTAACTTGAGAGAAATGTAAGGATCTCCTCCACAGACTCCAGGTGATGCCGCGCCGCTCTGCAGAGGTTTAATCCATCGCACTGAAGCTGGATGGAAACACTGCATGGAGAGATTTGGAAGAGTCGAGTCACCGATGTTTCCTTCTGTTGAAGCACTTCAGGAAACCACGGAATTGAAAGAAGAACCAATTAGACAGCACAACGCTCTTAAGGATGATGAAAATAATCACTTCTACTTCTTTGATGGAGTCCTCAAAAGAGTTCAAAGTAATTTTTACCCCAATTACAAGAGACAAAGACGCCGACAGAGCGGCCGAGATAACAAAGAGAGTTTGAGAGAGAGAGAGAGAGAGAGAGAGAGAGTGAGTGAGAAAAAAACAGACAGTGATGAGAATATTCTCAGTTCACACTTTGAGAAATAATGTCTGCAAATGATTAGGCTGTGAAGATGACGTGCTGAGACGCACTCATTAGTGTTTGAAAGTACATTTCATTCACTAAGTGACTACTGAAAGGCCTGAACCTCACACAAATGAAAGCAGGATCACACAGATTCACTGGATATCTAAAAAACTAAACAAAAAAACTCCCCCAGCAATATCTTGTTTGAAGAGTCAGAATGTCACCACCTCGAACAAAGTAAATTTGTGGCGCAGGAGGAAACGCACTAAAAGATCTGTGTACAAATGTATAGACAATAGAGAAGCAGTGTATTAATTTCTTCTTTATGATGGTGCTTGAAGCTTCAGTGTACATAAGGAATGTATCAGATGAAAATTAGTGCCATCTATGCTGAAACTAATAAATGTGTGATCATCTTGTTCAGAGCCCAGTGTGTTTTTAAGGAACCAAATAGGTGACAATACAACAACAACATACACAGCTTCAGGGAAATCTTACCTTCAGTCATTTTCTTATTCTCATTTCCTCCAGCTGAGGACGCTGTGGAGGCAGTTTATACTGAGGACGGGGGATACTCATCCCCCAGAGTCACCAACAACAATGACCATGAGAAAGACGGACAATCTCACACACACACACACACACACACACACACACACACACACACACACACACACACACACACACACACACACACACACACACACACACACACACACACACACAGAGAGAGAGAGAGAGGATCCTGGATTTCAACCATGTTCAGTACCAGTAGCACATCATAAAACAAAAACACATTTTACATTTCAGAAATCAGAGTAATAAAACGTGGAACACTTTTGCAAACAGCGATACAAATTTACTAATACAATCTCGATCGGAAAAGGGGCACATTGTGTGTTTTGGTCATATTATTGTGTTTTATGATATGTAAAAATGTTTTCCAAAGTGTAAATTGGTGTCACATTTCGAAAAAGTGTTTCACATGAAATACTGTTTTGCAACTCTCTTCCACGTGTAATTAGAATCGCCTAACATTGTACCAAACCGTATCGACCTTTTAAGATTTTCCAATTCTAGAAATGCAACTTAACACAGACAGCAGGAGAAGTGTGAGTTACTTACAAATCAGACAGAGAAACGGTCAAGTAAACAAACAGTGTTGAGTTGAACTGAAGCAGGTTTGATGATGGAGGAAGTGGCAGCAGGTGAAAGAGGGTGTGGCCGCTGGGAGACACTGAGGACCTCTAGTGGCTGGAGGGAGAAATGCAGGGACCGAAAAGAACCCTCCTCGCGACCAGAAGGCCAAATGTTGACTAAACAAGTCTACTGTGACTATTTTTGGGAGTTATGGCAACACATTTAGTGAAAAAGACTAATTCTACATAAAAAAATGGGTACTGGAATACTTAAAATGTATTAGTTTTGGGAAATTGTCTCATGAGCCGTCACTCATTTTGGATCTACAGATGAAATGTTTCCGGCTGGCAGAATATCACTGTGTTGCAAAAGTTATTCTTAACATGAAGTGATACACATATTATTGTACTGCACTGAATAAACTACGATAGCACATTTCAACACAGAGTGGTCTCAACACATCAGTAAAAGTCATTTTAGCCCCGGGTAGCCAAATACAGAACCATCAGATCTCAGGGGAGCCAAAAAGTAACATGAAAGCTTACAACCCTTTAGCCGTTTATCAAGCGCTCTTTAAAATGTGTTTTAAACATTTTCAGTTTTCAAGGCTACTTTTTTCAAATCACTTTAATGGGCTTCAGTCCCTGTGAAATCCATTAAATATGCTCGAGTACATCAAGTATAATTTCAAAATGCCATCTTTAACATTTGTCTCCTTGTACAAAATGCAAAATGTTCGACTTGAAGAATTCTGCATTCATGTGTTTGCATACTCACCCTTAAATATGTCTGTGATGCTGATCGTACTTCAAAAGCAATAAGCTTTTTACTGCTGCTGAACCCTCTCGGTGGGCCAGTATTTACCCCCGGGCCACTATTTTGACACCCGGGCTATAGATATGTGACAATCAGTGTCTGTGAACGGGCGGGACGGGGGACCACCAAGAGTGGAAACATCACTCGTGTCACACAAGACAAATCTGTACAAAACATTTATTTGAAATGGACGTAAAAACAGCTTCACTGTATTTGCATCATTTAACTCTGAAATCCATGACAAGCAAACAATAACTAAGGGGCAAGAGGAGGGTGGCAGATGGCTTAATAGTGAGGCTGAAAAGAAGTTTTTTTTTTTTTTACATAAAGTGGATCAAACAGTTTGGGTCTGCAATGAAATATGTAAAAACACAGAAACAATAATAAAAAAAAAAAGACATTTGCTGCAGAGTCAACAAAACATGCACTGAAGCCTCTTCACTGCTTTGCTACTTGAGAAAAGGCAGAGACGTTTTAAAAAAAAATCTCTCAGTTGCAAATGATGTGTTGAGAGAAAAAGAAAGAAAGAAAGAAAGAAATAAAGGGGCAAAGGGTTGATAGAAATTGATGCAGGATGTGTTTTCATTGTCGGTTAATAGATGGCAGTGCCAGCACTGTAGGATCACTCTTCAGCAACAATATATATATAACTCTGTAACTCGTTCCTTTATACACAAGAGAATGCAGAAAAACGGGCAAAACAAAACAAAACAAAACAAAAAAACAAGGTATGAAAATCAAAACTTCATGCCTCACCATATTCATTTAATTTTGTTAATATCGCTGCATATATACACATACACTTAGTGAGGCTGGACATAAATCTATGTATGTACAAATGGGGTGTGGGGGGGGGGGGGGGGGGGGGGGGGGCAGAGTTTAGAGAACTGAAATGAAGCTTCTTTTAAAATCCAGAAAAGGTTTCCTTCATCTTGTCCGAGTGTAATCAAGACAAAACTATCCGTACCTGCACCCGTGTTGAGCGCTCGGTTTAAATGAAGCGGCTGGACTGGAGAGGAGGGGGTCGTGGTCGCCACCCCCACCCCACCCCCACAGGCTCAAGTGTGGCTGCTTTTCAGAAAAGTGCCAGTGGAAGTACTTCAGCTCTGATCAGCTCCATCATTTGGAAACGTGATAAAAGTAGGTTTCGCCCATCTGCTGCGACTGGAACGAAAACTATAGTCACTTCCCGTGTGAATGTTCTCTCCCAGAGTTAAAAAACAACAAAAAACCGCTGTCCTTTCTCTGTGTTTGACCCATAATCAGTTAGAAAACAGCAAGAAGATTCAATTTTGTTGATGTAAGGATGCACTTTCACGGCGACATTCAAATGTCTGTACAGAAGCTTCCAAACTGTGATAATTGAAGTTAATCGGCACGAACGTCCCTGAGCAAAGTAATGAGCAAGAAAACGGTTTAAGACACTTTATACTGTTTCAATTATTGATTAATTTAACATTCAGGTCCTTTCTTATCTTCTACTATGTTGTGAACTGTAAAGTTTGAACTCCACACAAAGAAACTACTGAAAAAAAAGAGTCTTTTTTTGCACTTTTACACATACGTTTCTGATGTGTTCTTTCATGATTCACGCTCTGAAAATGTGTATTCAGTGGTCTTTTAATGATGCCGTCTGCTGTTATTTTCCACTTAATTCTAATGTTCAATGCAATAAAGCCTTTTCAACTGAAATATGCTAATGAAACATGAATTCCCAGGAAAATAGAAATATTTGAAGTTCTCTCCCGTTTGAAGCCGTGTGACGTGTCCAACAGATTTTGAGGGAGCCTATTGATCAGACTTGGGGAGGATGTCTTTTAGACTTTCATTTTCCGTCATGAATGTCTCATACAGTATAAAACCTTGAGCCACAGAGTCTCACTATATGACTGTCTTTTTGTTTTTTTTTTCATTGCACCGGTACTTTTCTGAGAAGCAGTCAGAGCCGAGGACGCGAGACTCACTTCAACTCCAATTTGACAACATTTCTCCATTTTGGTGGACATGGGAGAAAAAAAAAAAGAAAGAAAAAAAGCCCCAAAAATGTCCAACACATCCACGGGGCTGCAAAGCAGGAACAGAGTTCTACGAAACAAAACCACAACTTGAAAATTCGGATTTCAGTCATTTTTTTTTTTTGCCCTGCGCCTAAACATCTCATCACAAATACTCTGAGTTATATATGTGTGTGAGTGTGTATGAGTGTGTGTGTGTGTGTTTTCCAGGGTTGTTTTGGCATTGGTATAAATAATGAGTGATAATTATTATTCATTACAATAAATATGTCAATAAATAAAAATGACCTTTGAAGTTGTTCAACATGATGGAAACGATTTGATTAATGGAGAAGAAATGAAAACAGTTGGCTGTCGTATGTGTGTGTGTGTGTGTGTGTGTGTAACATTTAACACTGAATATATAAAAAAACTGCATGATCCGACTTGACTGTACGACTTCTTTTTTTTTCTTTTTGAACCACCACACTCGAGGAACTTGATGAAATCACGATTTCAAAAAAACAAAAAACAAAAATAAAAACAGATTTAGACCCTCAAATGGCACTGCAGAGGTAAAGTCTTTGATTAGTAGGGAATCATTCATGTTAACCTTTGTCATAAGAAACGGATGGACTGATTATACATATACATCTATAGATATCAAAGAGGACTACATCTACAAAAACAACAACTATAGCATGACTGTCGTTTCGAATCCTACATGTGCCAGAGGTCAGTGCATCGAAGCGGCACAGTATTCAGTGACATCGCTAATGCCACTCCTACAAACCAGTGTATACGCTCGTCTCCGGGGGAGTATGCGGCGGCCTGGAGGCGGAACCAGACGTCTTGACGCACGAGCCGGAGACGTGGAAGCTTTTCAGTATTTGGCTGCACTTTCTCTTGAGCTTTATACCACATGCAGCGGCCCCGTTTCTGCACGCGCCGCGATTTCTTTTAAAGAAAAAAACCAAAAAAAAACAACAATTTGTTGTTTTTGTGTGTGTGTGTGTGTGTGTGTGTGTGTGTTATGACACTTCAGCATTTGGCGAATAGTCAACAACCTTCAGATCGCCCATGAATGCAGCTCGACTTTCCCCTTTTTTGTGTGTTCTTTTTTTCTCGTTTTAAAACTACTGGCTTTTTTTTTTTTATTAATGTGTGTGCATGTGCATGTGTGTGCGTGTGTGTGTGTGTGTGTGTGTGTGTGTGTGCATGGCCGGTCAGCCACAAAGAGGTAAGCCCGTTCATGAGACACGACGTCCACCGACTGCGTCTGTGTGCTTTTTGTGTTCTTTTTGTTTTTCTCTCGTTACAAGTACTTTGTGTTTACTTCATTTGGCGGGTTTTCCCAACCCCTCCGGGTTGCCTCAGTAACTCAGGGTGTGTCCGCGGGCTTGTAGTAGCCCTTCCTGAGGGCCGCCGACGCGATGCTCTCCGCCGAGCGGCGCTGGTCCATGCCTAGCAGAGCCTCCAGCAGGTCGTTGATGTCGGCCTTCAGGCCCTGCCTCTGCATCCAGTTCTTCAGCAGTTCGTAGACTTTGTCGCCGGGCGGGCCGTTCTCCGCGATCCGGATGTGGTTGTCGCTGACGCCGATCATCCGGAAGAACTTGTTGTGGATCCGAACGTCCAGGTACTCGTCGAACAGGTCGAAGCTCTTCCTCAGGGATTTCTCGGACCCTGGAAAAGAAGAACAGGGCAAAGAATTGACGTCGTGAATGCTGAGAAATCAAACATGACAATGAAAAAAACTAAAGCAAAGTTGTTGTTTTTTTTTTTTAATCGTGAACAACTTTTCTTGTCATTTTTTGGCGTTAAGCTCCAAGCAAAACACTTCCAGTAGTAAATCCAAGCAGAAAACTTCATTCTTGGGATAATTGTTACTGCTGATTATTGTTTAAAAAAAAATCATTGTTGTCCAAGAGCACCACCACCGCTGGGAGATTTTCTGAAACTTTTTTTTAAAGACTGAAATGTATATAACTATCAACATTGAGCCTCTTGTTCCCCCACAAGTTATTGAAGAATTATTTCTCCACAGTCCAAAACAGATTTTTATAACAAAACAAACAAACAAACAAAAAAAAAAACACACACATTCAAAATGAAGGATTTTATGGTCCATTTATAATATTTTTAAAACAAAAAAAAAAACAACGCTACACTAAAGATCATCGTCATCAAACTCTTAAAGGGAAACTGCCAACCTTTTTAAAGTTTACCTGCATCACTGTGCACCAACTTCTAAATTTGAGTCTTTAATTTTAATTTCTTTTCTGATTTCTGGCACTATGTCTGCAGCTCTCTGGCGCCCCCGAGGAGACGTATGCCCCACACGTTAAAAATCATGGGGGGGTGCTTTGCTTCAGGTCATAAAAGATTAAACCCAAATGAAAGATTATATTGCCACATGTTTGTATTCCTTTACAATTGCTAACTAATGAATTGCCAACATGAGCTTGTTCTTGCAGGAAAAAACTCACATGGAGACAGTATAGCCATTGTTCCTATACGAATGCATGAAGAAGAAGAAGAAGAAGAAGAAGAAGAAGAAGAAGAAGAAGAAGAAGAAGAAGAAAAAAATCATTTCGCAACATTTTCCTTCGGGACATGCATACATAAAACTTGCAACACAAGATCAAACAAATCTATTAAGCCATGTCGTCTTTTAATGTAGCATGAGAAAAAAACAACGGCGGAGGAGACAGCATGTTCCAAAGCCCTGGAGGCGCCGATGTGGCCTGACTATCATGAGATTATTAATCCATCAAGCAACCAAATGGGAGTTCTTAAGACTGAGTTTTGACTCTTTGGATTGCAGTAAAACCGAGCTGCTTTCTGCTTTTGGAAGGCAACGTTAGACATCTTCCACGGGATTTTTACCTTGTAGGGGCACCAATCGATGTCGCAGAGGATCCTCCTGCAACACGAGACAGGGGATCAATGTTAGGCACTGCAGAAAGTTGAGCATTATAGTGTGGTGGTGGGGTTGTTTGCTGGGTTAGGGTGAGATCTTGTGAGGTGTTCCCGCTTCCCCTCACCATGTCTGCAGGCTGCAGTCTGAAGGCGGTGGGGCTCTGGTGGGGGGTGTTGCCAGAGGAAGCAGCGGTGGGCAGGGCCGATAAGCTGGTCTGAGACGAGCTGGTGGTGTTGGGCAAACTGTCCCCGAGTCCTCGGTCCTCGTCCTCCAGAGGAGGCGACGCCTTGGTCATTCCCACCTGGGTCTCCTGCAGCAGCGGCCTCGACTCGGGGCGCGACTCTTCGCCCTCCAGGCCGGCGTTTTGATTATTCTGCCTCTCCTCTGCTGTGCCTCCACTCTCATCCTGACCAGAGGAAATGAAGAAAGAGAGAGAGAGAGAGAGAGGAACACGCTTCAGCACCGGCCCACAGATAATAAATACAATGTCAATAATAATAATAAAGCTTGTTTAACATAAATTAACTTACAATAGGAATCTTCACGATTTCACCGGAATCACGACTCTTTAAACCTGGTTGAAAACAGAAATGGAAAAAAAAAAAAATAGCATCAGGAAGACAATTTATGAGCAAAAAAAATAGCACTTAAAGCACAGAAAACAATGTCCACTCACATGGCGTTTCACATGACTGCTGCTTGATTAAGAACCACCACACAGCCACCCCGATGACGATGAAGATGGCGATGATGGCGAAGGCGATTAATAAAGGAATAACTGCAACGATGAAAGAGAAAATAAGTGAGGAGGGTGCAGTTTAAGTTCACGGTGTTCCTCGGCAGGGCGCACCAAGCTTACCGGGGCCTGCTGGGGAGGGCGGCGTTGGAGAAGGGAGGACTGGCGGCGTCGCAGTCGGGGACGGCGTTCGTTTTCGACAGACAGTGTTGGAAAAGGGAGTGCACTTCTTCAATTCCTCCTCCCCCGATTTGCACCTGCCAATGACAGATGCAGATTTGCATAAACGACAAGACGCATTTAATAGAAACTACAAAAAAAAAAAGAGTGCTCTTTGCGGATGTGATGTTTTCTAATTGTGTGATCACAGCTTGTGTTATATACACATTTTTGTCAAAGAAATGTTTCTACTTCTTCTTTGGCAATAATATGCAATAAAAATGAGTAAAACTTAGCAGTTTAATGCAACTTTGTAGCGTCACCAGAAACGCGTTTGTGCTACAAGATGGAAGAAATCCTGGCAACATATAGTCAACCTGATTGCTTTCAGTAAGAAACATGGCTGACATCAGTGTGCCATCTGAGCGCAAACCAGACGAAATGTCACAGAAAAACGTTTGAAGTTTAGCCTTGTGGCTTTTTAATTTAATGTTTTGTGCAGTCGGATGACTGAAATCTGTGGTGATATAAAGATGATAGTTTTATGTACAGTATAAATATGTTTAAATCCCAAATATACAATAAAGAAAGTCTGTCTTAAAGGAACTGATGACATGTAATATATGTTACTGTTTTAATCTTTTGTGGATAGAAACCAATTAATAGTCACGGTCATTTCAATAAAGTTCCTTCATTTTTGCCGCTTGCAAATAATCCTAAATGGCTTCCTTTTCCTGTAGCCAATAGAAATGTACTCATAAGCTCCGCCCCCACACCGATGACAACACAACGACTGGGATCCATCATCTGTTTAACTGGCGAATGAAAATATCAATCAACCTTTACGACCTACACGTCCTCCGCCAGGAAATATGTTATCAATCTGGACCGCATGAGAAATTACAAGAATCACTAAAGCTAAAAACAAAACAAAACTTCATACTTCAACTCAAAAATCAGTTTTTACCGAATGTAAAATCTAGGACCTTTAAAAAAAATTTTTTTTAAATAAAATACTGTAGCAAAAAGTTAAAACACAGCGACAAAGTATTAAAACCCCCAGTGTTGCTAAATACTTCGCTGAGAGTAGTTTTAACATAATAGTGGTGAAAGACACTTACTTGGCGCATCGTTTGCAGACTTCGCAGGCCTGATCTGGAACGCAGAAGGTACCCACTTTGCACTGACACCTGGTGTCCGTGGTCGTGCTGCACGACGTCGTTTGAATCTCATCTGTGAACGTTGGATCGGAAAAGACAACAACAACAAAAAAAACATGAGAAATCGGGAAAAACGACTCCGTTATCTTAGTAATCCCCAGGGAGTTCACTGCATCCAACTCTGAGCGAACGCTTAATAAGTAAACTCCGACTAAGCATGCATTAGATGACAAAGGACAATAGCTGGACCTTGAGCTAATATGTAGGCAATTATATAGTAATCTTTCGTGGAGGGGGGAAAAGAGATTATCGAGTTTTCAATTTTATCTCCCTCTAAGATGCATTTGCCTCATTTTAACAGGATAATGAGGCAGGGAGAATCCGGCGTGGTTCATTTATTAAATTGAGACCTGAAAAGACAGTAGCCTTGGCCTTTAAGATACACTCCAAATTAATAACGCACAAAACGCTCCACCTCCAGATGATGTCCTTTCTACATAAATCTCATGTCCACGATCGCCAATTAAAGAAAAAATTGCTTCGTTAGGTTGGTTCGCAAAACGTAGTCTTTTTAATCTTTGGTTTTACTCAGACGATTAACCTCCATCCTCAACAACTTCACCTTCGTAAAAAAAGGAAACTTTCAAAGGCTGATTGTTTCAAGGTGATAACTTCTATTGAAATTTCAAGACGTGGAACAAGAATCACTAAAGATTAAAAAAAACATGGGTTTTGTTCTCTTGAACTAGAAAATGAAGATGTGATGAGAAAATATGCCCCCATTATATATGTGACGTTGGATTAGATGAACTAAAGAGAGCAGTATAAGAGCATGCACATTTTTTAAATGCTTGTGCTTTAATTACAGTCTATTTATAAACTAGTTTTTTTTCTCCATTCCAGCACAACAGTACATGCACTGTTAAAGTGTAATTAAAGAGTTATGTTGTTGGCTTTTATTCATGACAATGGACGGAGCCACAAAGTAATTAGATTGCATGTGAACAGTTAGGCTCTTTAAATATGCTACTGTGCATAAATAAGACTGTAGATAAGATTGTACTCAAACAATTGTATTTTTTTTTTTTTTACCACGAACCTTTATTCAAGATTTAATAGATAATCAGTACTCCTACATATTAAAATACTGCTTTAAATTTGTATTAATCTCCATAGACGAAGTCACAGTTCGCTTGTCTGAACTGACTTCCTCTGGAAAATAAACTGTGGAGGATTGAGCATAGTACTGCCATCTAGTGGCCAATGGAAAGAAAAAACAACAATCGTATTTTCATTAATAAAAAAAACAGTAGGTTGATCTGTTAAAAACCCTCATGAGCAAAATATTGCTTTGAGCCGTTTCGACTTCTCTTGAAAACTTGACTCGATGCTGAATTTGTTTACATACTCAAATTGAGCGTACTTTTCCGGCATATTATATTGTAGGAGAGTAAACTGGTATGAAGCAAAGGGTTCAAAGAATCAAAAAATTTGACAAACGAGATGTTTGCTCGATTAAGCAAGACATGTTATTCTTTTTTTTTTTTTTTGAAAAATGCAATTTGTACGATGTGTAACTTTTTGTTTTTAAATGCAGGAAATTTATCAAACTTAAATAATTGTCTAAGCTGAATGACATTTCATTCATTTTTGGAACAAATTTCATTAAAACCTCAAGTGCAGATAAAGACACATTTTTAATGACTTGGGTTGGTCATTAAAGTAAAAAAAATAAAATAAATAAAGTACTGAAGTACAATTTTAAGGTTGTATGTTTTGATTTCCTTGTACTTCAGGTAGTGTCCTGTAAAGGGTCAAACTTTGCTTAAAAAAGTATTGTAGCATTTTAATGAAAGTGTCTGGATGGAGGCAAACCTCAAATTAATGTGCGATAAACCTCCTTGAGTACAGTATTTCGATCAATAATGATATTCCACATTTTAAACCCTGTACTTTGATTCTTTGTAAACACACATCACATAGCATACTTTTCAATGTAACCGGGAACAGTAAGTCGATAATGGACAAAGCTTTGTGGCTTCAATTTAATTATTTATAAATGTTTTGTTTCTTTCAGTGAACTGCTGACACACGCGGCTCAAATAAAAAGGACGCCTTTATGGTTTTTATCGTTTGTCAATGTGACTCTCCACACTGAACTCTTCGCATCAGTAATTATTAGTTACTATCAGTGTCAATTTCACAATGACCCGCATTTAGTTGGGCAATAAAAAAAAAGTATGTAGCTCTAACAACAGGCTATTATGCAGCGTTCACGAGACTTCACAGCTCAAGGCAACGACTCCAAGAATATAAACGCATATACATTTTAATGATTTGCCACAAAGCAGACTCGAAAGGAGAAAAAAAAAATATTTTCCTGGAAATGCCTGTAGAAAACCTTTCTGTATGTTTAAATGAGGGGCCAATAATCCAATGAGGCTAACCACCCTATTAAGCTGATTATTAAAGAAATGTGGTGAATCAAAATGACAAAAAAAAAACAAAAAACAGACTTAACTTCACGCTAAATGTCATGTTGGAATTTGTTGAGCAAAAGGAAATGAAGGAACTAGACCAATCAAAAGTATTTTTAATCCTGCTAAAAATATCACTTCATTCCAGTCAGGCCACATGGGGCTTTTTAGTTTATCCGTAGTAGCTACATTTGCGACTTTCTTTTTCAAATCAACAATTTTATATTATTTGTACATCGACTCAGTCTCAATTTCTAAAAAAGATACTTAAAAAGTCAAAAATACCTCAAATTGCAAGAAATTGGCAAAAAAGGAAAGGATAGTATGCTAGAAGTAACTTAAATAAACAACAAACAATTGAAAAGGTAAAAGGAAAAACTCAAAATACCTACAAGACTCAAAAGAATAAACAGACACAACTGGTAAAAAAAACCCAAAACAAAACAAAACACAAAAAATTGGATATAAAATATCTGAAAGATTCAAAAACCTTATACAGCTCAGATGACTAAAATGAGTAAAATTTTTATAAAATGTCAGCAGAGTCCTGCAGCATCTGAACAAAAAGAAACAGTAACTATGTGTTGCTAACAATCAACGATCTGACAGAATAAATGTCACATATAAAAATCAACGTACTCAATATGTTGGAAACTTGATGTCACGTCTTACAGAGATCCTGAGATTCATAGATCTGTTTTGAGTTAAAAAAAAAAAAAAAAAGATAATAATGGAGGACTGTGAGTCGAGTTTGTACAACAGGAGTGAATTAAAAAAAAAGAAAGTGTCTCACAAAGCGGACTCTGTTGTATGTTAAGACATTGTGCATTGATTTAATCTGCTGCATTTTATCCCATTTGTTTGTCATTTAGTTAATTCGATCAAGCCATAAATGCAATTTGTTGTTGCTTTTTTTTTTTTCTTTTTGTTCTCTTTCGGTTGTTTTACTAGGAGATGGGTTGTCCTTTCAGTAGAGGCTGCGCTTTTTGCTGCTTCACACGGGATTTTATTTGGCACGAAAAAGTCAGTCACATTGGACACGGATCTAGACTCAAGCTGCGAACGGTGGTTGGTGACAAATTGTTGAGTTTTGTTGCACAATGCCAGGTCGGTTAGGATTTGAATATAGACAAATGAAAAGAGCGAATCAAAGACTGGTCAGGAAGACGATGACTGATGGATATAGCATTAAAGAAGTCGACATTCTGTCTTCAGTTTGACACAAAATCAGATTAATGCTTCAATTGAAGACTGTAATATATCATTTATAGTATATAAGTTTAAAAAAAGGAAAGCATTTGAAGTAAATAATTGACAAAACAATGTCTAATGTAACTTTAAAAGATTACAACCTGCCCCCGCCGTTTGCTTCATAATGGTTTGATCCGTTTTCCAGCGAATGTGTGTTGAAGCAGAACATAAGCAGCTACATTACAAAGACTTTTATTGGACTGTGCATTTATTTTTTTAGGATTGCCACAGTGGCTCATGTGCCGTGGAGCCTTCCTGATATGACTCGGGTAGTTTGGGGTAAAGCGCCTTGCTCAAAGACCCTCGGCATAGGGATTCGAACCAGCAAACCCAGCTTATATTTACTCAAGTAGAACATGAGCCAAACTGCATTTTATTAGAGGGATTTGTTATAAATACCAGTAATTGATTAACAGACTAAAGACCCTGTTATATTTGATATCATTTTCTAGATTTGAACATTAATCAACATTCATTTGTATATAATTTTTTAAAAAATTGTTCAACTACCATCATTAATTAAAAAAAAGAGTTTTCCAACTCACAACTGACAAAACCATAAAAAACTCTTAGAGATCATCAATGATTCACGCAATCAACAGCAGACTTATCAATACATTTCCCAACACAGGCTGGTTCATTATAAGTGCAAATCGACACAAACTTGATGGAAATAAGTTAAAAAAAACAACAACGCAGAAACGCATTAAACTCCACCTTTAAACCGCAGCCAATGGGCACAAAACACATCCTATGTAACAGAAGTCTCTTTTCTGGTGCTGCTGCCTTTCATCGGACACAAAGACGCCAGTGTGGGAGACAATGAGACACGGCCACACCCAGTTCAGCCAGGTAAGACAGACGCAAAAGCAAACCTCCCGAGACGAGGAACATGCTCACATTCGGCCGGCGAAACAAAACAACAAAGACACGCCCTGCTACTCCGTGTAACATCATAAGATCACATTTTCAAGAGTGACTCTGAAAGGCCAGGGCGCACACAAAAAAGGTATTAACTTCCCAGAAACAAAACAGCTTTGACCAACTGGGTTTTAAAAAGACTGGGTGTTTCTTTTCTCTTTTTTTTTTAATAAATAAAGGCAAAGGGCTGAACCAAAGGCCGATTCACTTTATTTTCTTTATTTAACAATCTGGATTGTTTTGTGAAGGCTCAGATTTTGCATAACATGACCTGACATGATGCAAGTGTTGTATGGACCATGTGCAGGCGCACCATTATATTGAGGTGGGCTGTAACATCACCTGCAGGTTGAATGGAAACAATACATAAATATTCAATATATAAGTGTCCGAATGACACAACATTTTGAAAATAATATATTTTATCTAACAAAATAATTATTTTATAGAAACCAATTCAATAATAATTATCCATAATAACAATTATTCATATTATTGTATTTCTTTTATCAGAATACATTAAAAAAAAATCATAGATTATAGTATTCAAAACATAAATCGACTCGATTGTGTAGTTACATTTTTCCAAAATAAAAGAGTTTCTAGATGAGTTTTTTTTTTTTTTTTTTTTTTTATCACTTGTTAGCAAAACCAAATGAATCAAGTTACGACCAAGTGACTGTCGTTACAACTGGGGAAGAGGATCCGACCGCTTACGTTCAATCACTTGCCAAATCGAGTATCGTGAATACGGTATCAGTCTTCTCAGTTAGCGTTTCTACGGAATGTTACGAAACAGCAGCCGTGCTGCAGAGCGTCACTCACCTGAGCGGCAGTGAGTGCAGGGCAGGCAGCGGTTCATCCCGTTGGAATGCTCCGTGTAGGTCTTGCCATGCTCACAGGGGAGACACGTCCCCGGTTCTTGGTCTCTTTCGCAGGCTTTCTGCACAAAGCTTCCTGCAAATTACAAAAAATAAAAAACCCAAAACAAAACAATCAAGACAACTTATAGTTTATTCGCATCTGACTGCAAGCCAATGATTGGTCAAATCTAACAAATGACACCAAGGAGACTCTCATATTGCTCATGATTCGGAATTCTGAGGATTCCTGGTTTTATAATGGACTATTCAGATAATGCAGATAATCCTTTCACTGTTTTCATCTTCATAGTTGAAAACTGGTTAGCTAAAAGGACATATACACTCTTAAGATGAACCCTTGGAATGTGAACATGATACACACAACCTATTAGAGCAATTTATTCCATGAATCATGAAGACATTTTGACTACATTTAATCTTTCACTTAACAAAATTTCATCTGACCCAGTAACTGATCATTCATTTTAAAGCACAAATGACTTCTGACCGTATCCATCCATATCTAGGTGATCAGCTTTAACTTATCTAACTTTATCGAATTAATGATAATTATTTCGAACAAGACAACAATACTAGGAACCGGTTATACATCTATTCGCCTCTCTTTTTTTCCCCTCCTCTGACTCTTAATTTAGAATAAATGAGCTTCTCATACATGTCTGATAATATCTACATATTGTCTGGACCGGCTCCATAATGCAGCAGCGGTTATATATTATTTAAGCATAGCACACGATATCTGAGCAAATATACATATCAAAGACTAATTTTATTCTTCCAGTTTATAATAACAGCATTATATTTGGACTTGAAAGAAAAAAAAAATATCTGTATGAAAGAGATCTAATGTTAGCATGGAACATTACATAAGACATCAAATTACAATTACAGGCTTGAAAGTGTAAATTAATCAGATAACAAGAGAAAAGGACATTTTCCATGGAAACCGCTCACAGGAGCGTCTTTTTTTTTCTTTTCTTTTTTCTTTTTTCTTAAATCTTTGCACAATTGGCTGTTTTATCCAATTTTGTGACAGAACAGTTTCGGTTGGCTACAAAGTGATTTGACCTCCTTCGCTAGTCTTTCGTCATGCTCTTCATTTCTATACTCCGTTCATGAATAAAACCACTTGATTGTCATGTGTTTTCTGGATTTATCTGATGCACAAATGGGGGAAAAAAAGAGAGAGAAGAAGAAGAAGACAGAAAAGGCTGGAAAAAAAAGCCCAACAGAGGGTAAAGAAAACATCTTTGGTTGAACTCGCTGGGTATCCAGCAGATAATAGTGGCACTGTGTTTGTGTGAGACGGAGCGCAGCTTGTTTTAGCAACAAATGAAGTGGGAGTGAGATCGATATTTTCAACATGGATTCAGGGGGAAATGAGGATCTGCCTGATGTTGTCAAAGGTCACGTTGGAAAAAAAAAAAGAAGCATAAACAGAACAATTAAAACTACTGAGCTGCCCGAGTGTCTTTTGAAAATGTTCCAAGGCTTCCCATTTGGCAAGCGTAAAACGCCGACAGAGAAAATACTTTGGCAAAGCCTGCACAGCACACAGAGATACTCCAATATCACTCGACAGATATAAACCATCTCCCATGGATAATTGAGCATCAAAAGACTCTGAAGTTATATTTTAGAGGAAAAAAACCCAAAAATAAGCAGGTCAAAAATAAACGAGTCGATCAAACATCTTGGAAAAGTTTTATTCCAAGAACTGCAAATGAAAGAATTGAATAAACCAGAAAAAAACAAAAAAAAAGTACGCTTCTAATTGGATCTTGGTTAAATATGTTCCAAACCCAGTCAAAGGTCTTATCGAATTCTTGATGCAGTAAATTAAAACAGTGCACCCTTGAGCAAAGAGCAATTTCACTTGCAAGCCTCACAACCAAATGAACAATTATTATGAAAAGATAATTTTGTATGGATAGCTGCTGCAGCTGGGGAAAAAAAAAAAAGCTGTCAGAGTTTCCAAATCTTATTAACAGGGCAGACACTGCAGCAGCTCTGTCATATATACTGGCAAGACCAAAGAAGGCACCTGGAAAACGGATCATTCTGGACTTTTTTTTTTTTTTTTTTTTCCCTCCTCTCTCCGAATTGCATTTGAATATTTATTTCACAATGCAAAATCTGGGAGTGGTGAGCATGTGAGTTTGCATGTTCTTCCTGTGTGTGAGTGGATTTTGACATTTTTGTTTTCCACTGTCGCTTACGCTCGTTCATGTGGAATTGTTTGGTTTTCTCTGCAAAAAAGCCCTTAAATAACGGTGCTGTACAAATAAAATGGAATTGAATATATATAATGAATGGGCATATGTAAAAGTAAGGTTTGCATATTTTAATTAGTCTTGAATAGGAGAAATAACGTCTGCCATCAGGATTTTAATAGGAACTGTTTGCTTGAGATGCATAAGTGAGAAGCTGATAGGTGATGGGATTATTAACATCCATTTTTTTTAGGTCTTTTGTGTCAATAAGATAAAAAACAGACATTTTTTAATGAATAAAAGTGTACCATCCACGCAAGCTCAACCGAAAAGGCTCAGACTCTACTCCCCCCTGCCTGAAACTGACTTTATTTTAGATTCAGGTTGTTTTTTTTCTCCTTTACTTTTAATCTCTTTTGCCTGTGGTTACATACATCCAGAGAAAAGGAGGATTTTTTTTGTAAATCTAAGAAACTCCAGATTATGGCTTTTTAATTGAGAGACTCTACTCACACCATGGCATTTATACAATGATGCTTATTTGCATACACCGGTTTAAGCTCTTCAGGCGTGATTGTGTGATGCGACGACCCTTACCGGCCTGGCAGTTGAGGCAGCAGAGCCCCTGGTTGAGGTACTGCTGGTTCTCCACACACGCCCTGTGTCGTCGGACAGTGAGGTTTCTGTGTTCGTCGCTGGACCACTGAGGGGCCGGAAGCTCCGCCGCTTCACAAACCAACCCGAAGAGGACGGCCGCCAACGTCAAGGACACCTACACAATCGCAAGGGGTGGGGAGGCGGGGAGAGAAAAAAACGACCAAAAAGTTTAGTTCCATTCTTGCGTATCCGCGGATTACGCCCACGCACACACCATTAGATGAAGGACAGTAAAGAGGAGACTCAACCTTCATAGGAAGCCTTGTGTGAGCAATCTACCATTTAATTTGAACCATCTGATCTGAACATCTGCCGTGGGAAAGCAATTAGGGGGAGCTGTGCAGCCGGTCCGAACTAGAGGCAATACAATCTTGTGTGTGTGTGTGTAGGACGTGGCGCTATACACCAACAACATGCAGCGCAACATGGAACCAAACTTAATTACTCTGCGATCTAGTTTTCCCTCTCAAAGAGGATCCCGCAGCAGAGAATCTGCTTCCTGTGGCCGTGGGTGTAACAGAGGGAGTTTGATAAGGTAACAGCAGCATGGTGCCCGTATCGAATGTGTTTCTCCAAGTCCATTCATGTGCTGGATAATAACAGGCTTGTATAGGTGGGGTACAGAGAAGAATACGGCCGAACACTTTAGTGTGGCCCCTAGGCGCTGGTGTTTATTCACACGCTTTTCACCATGTCAATGTGAGAAGGCCCCATTCATTGGCAAACAACACACTTTAGTGCCTCTACTTCAAATGACCCACATTCTTAAAGCCAGGCCCTTTGAATGCCACGACATGCGACACCGCCGCGAAGCGCCGAAAACGCAACCCGACACCTCCCGGTTAAACGAGAGTCCTAGATTTTGGGCGTTTTTTTTTTTTTTTTTATCCCCTTTCACCCACCCGCCCTCCTCCTATCCCCTGCTACACAAGAAGAGAATAAAACAGGTTAGGGGTGGAGAGGGCCAGGCTGGGAGAGAGAGAGAGAGAGAGAGAAACTGTAGAAGTTGAAGATGGGATGTTCTACAGGAATAGGCGCTCCAGAAAGACGGTGTGGGAGAGCAAGAGGGATAAAGACTCGGACCAGATGGACACAGAGGTAGAAAAAGAGGGCCAGGCTGGAGCAGAGAGCGACTCCTGAAGCTCGACTTGACTCTCTGGAGGGCCGCCATGCCTTGTTGTTCAAAAGAACTTTCCCCTCTCTCTCTCTCTCTCCCGCTCTCTTGCCTTTTCCCTTCTTCCTCTCCCTCTGCTCACGTCAGACTTTCCAAAGACGCAGAGAGGCAGACGTGGAGGGGCAGACGGCCGGCAGAGCAGTCACAATCACACCATTTAGATCTATCCAAACATTCTGGGGAGGGAGGCAGAAGAGACTGAAGGGAAGGGGAGGGAGATAAAACGAGCGAGAGCGAGAGCTGGGGGGGGGGGGGGGGGGCTAACAGCTTGCATGACACAGGGTGAGTCTTTAGACTTGAATACACTATGTGTGCGAGTGCAGGGTGGGGGATGAAGAGAGGAATTGAGAGAAAAGTGTAAGCAGGAGGCCGTGTGAAAAGGCAAGAGAGAAAATCTGCGCATAAGCACATGTGCACGACGGAGCGGTGGAAAGAAAAGATGTGAAGGGGGGGGGGAGACAACTGGGAAAGAGTGAGCGGCGCTGAGGGGTAATCTTACACTCCAATGTGAGACTCCACTGAAGACCCAGAAACACACTCATCCAGCAGTGAGCGGCTAATGAGTCATTACAGTCGATCAAAAATGAAAACTCAGGTGTCTCTTTGACTGTGAAGATGCAGACGGAGCCGAGGTTTCCTCTCGTCTGGGACTCTAAACAGTCCCAGCTGCAACCGAACTCAGTAGCAAGGCTTGTTAAGCTCAGCAATTAAAGGCAGACCCAGTAGCATTTAATGAAGACAAGTCGGGCTGCTGCTGGTGCCGACTTCTTTTCCTCCTCCGAAAAACACCTAGACTTGTAAAAGTGCAAGTCAACCCCAAAAATGCTCATCACAATTTCCCACAGTGCGAGAGGAGCGAGACAAATGTCTGTTTCTTTTCCGAATCGCTGGCCAAAACTGAGGTTATTCCATTAAAAGTTATGCGAGACAGAGAGAAGCAGCAAATCTGCACATGAAAGGAGCTCGGACAAATTTAAATATTTGTCTGCGTTTGATCAAGAGGAAAATGAGAGGCAGGCCAGTTTAAACAAAAAAGAAATGCCTGCTGTTTTAGATGGGGTTGTTAAAAGTGCATCCAGGTGGTAATGAAGCACAAAAACACACAAATACTGTACTTAAGAGTTTTCAGGTGTGTGTTAAGTACTTGAAAATGTAGTTTAGAGACAACTTTATGCTATTACTCTCTAAATGTTACCACATAGATGTGCACAACCCCCAATTTTCCCCCAAATTGCCTTTCCCCCCCACAAATTTAGATTGGAATATAGATGCATTTTGAATCAATCTATACCGTCCTAACTTTAAGACCGAGTTCATGAATTGAAGACGCAACAATGCACCGAAAACCAAATATCCATATAATGCGCAGCTGTTTGCTGTTATTTATTTCCACGTGATATTGAGTTATTTGGCACAAGGATCATCCTTCAATGAAGTGCTTTTTGAACCTATTTTACATAACTTTCAGGACCCTTCATCTTTACTTTGGAAAAAATTCCTTCCAGTTATGCGTTTTGCACAAGTTATCTGGACTTCTCAAGCCAAACACGTGTCTGAAATTGCCCCTTCTGTGCATGTGCACTTCTCAGTTTGACTGCGAGTCAGTCAAATTCAGCTTTTCTCCATTCTGCTTTGCTCCGAGTCCTGTTTTGTGGCAGCGCTTGAACACATCCTGTCTCCGCAGAAGGAAAAGAACAAGGCCATGTGTCCGCACTAATATCCGAAGGCTGTGACGGCACAAAAGTACCATATACATAAACACCATGGGCAGCCACAATGTGGCTGACTTTTTACCTCGATAACCAAGTGAGGAGGGAGACCAGAGTGACCGTAACCTCAGTGCAGGGATCCCTCCAAACCCACAATCCCTGGAAACGCTCCAACTGCAGCTGAAGTGGCTCAGTCCACTTCACAGTCCTCTCTATCGTCTCTACAACTGCAGATTGCCGCTTCGAACAGTGTCCTTTTGTCACGCGGCCCTGTGCGTATTACGAGCCGGTACTGTGCTTGTGTGGATGCAACTTAAACTAATGAAATAAAATAATGAGGGACTTTTTCTGTGCATCTGAAAACAGTAGCGCGCCTCCACTTCCTCTGAAACACTCTGGGTTCTTCCAAATTGCCTTGGCACAAACTCCACACACGCCATGTAACACTGAGAATGCATTTGTGACTAAATGACAGGACATCCTCTCGGTTGACCCAGGTTATCAATGGCCCATTTAGACGGCTGTGATCACTACATATCCCTGAGGTTATTACAGAGGGCGTCTTTATTTGAAACAAATAGGCAGAAACAGTGGGGAAAAAAATAGGAAAAGAAAATGCCTCTAAACCCAACACATAGGACACGCACGCACACGCACACATACACACAAACGAAGGAGTTTTTTCATTTCACACTGGATAGATGGTACCAATCATAGCCAGCATGATGTACCTCATTACACTCCTTTATCCGGACCAGGACAACCTATATCACGCTTTTCCTATTGAGTCAATCCTTTACTTTCACAAGTTAAGGGAAAAGCTATGTGCATGCATACTCATGCTACTACACACACTGTAAACATAGACAAATAGCTCACCATCTATATAAAGACTTTTAGAGCACCCATAAACACCTTTTCTCATATTACTAGTGCAATTTGAGGAAAGGCAATAAAAAATAAAAATAAAAAGCTGCTGCCACTCTGTTATTCATTAACATTTGAGTGCAACCTAAATTGCACATTGATGCATTGACCTCATGGTACCGTGTCGCGGACAAAAACTCTGAGTCACCGCCACAGTAACAAGCCCTGATTATTCACAATGCATTTCCATGCTATAGTATGGAGCTGAAGCATTGTACTTTGTGGTATTTTAGAACTAAAACATAGCTACTGCTACTTTACAACACATGAATTATATACAAATATAACTGTTTTCATTTGTAACAAGGAAAGTTAATCCTTTCAGTGGGAAGCCAGTTAAAAAAAAAGCCGAATTTGATTATTCAATTGATGTTTTCAGTGCAACCATAACTGGCCAGTACAGCACTTGAACCAGAGTATTAGATTATTGAACCAAATGAATGCTGACTGTTTACCATCTATCCTACATCCCCCCATGTTACAATGGAGATATTTCAGCATTTCACTCTGCTGATATTTGGGGACATGGGGATTGGTTTGCAGCAGCTTGTTTAACCACAGCTTAATAGCATTTTAGAAATGATTCAAGGATGGATCGCTCGCTTCAGCTCAAATGACAACAACATGCGCCTTCCTCTGACCTCCATTATTTAGCAAACACGACCGCCTGCTCCACCACAAGAAAGGCTGTGAGCATCAAAGCTGACACGACTTCAGAGGCTCGACTTCATGTCACAGACGGATCAAATCCTCAATGATCATCTTGCGGCTTTGTCAGCAAAAGGAGGATGACGGAAAGCTGGCGTCTCGCTTTTTCTGTCCAAATTCAAATTTCTGATTGTGCTTCTTCAAAGAGCTCAATTTTTGTTTTTTTGTTGTTTTTTTTTACTTCACAAACTCATAAATTGACCAGTTGAAAATATAGTCCAGTGTTTACTGTGTTCAGTTGATATTTATATTGTTTTATTGAATAAAAAAAGACAAAATGAACAGACTTAACAGCTTATGAACTCAAGGAGCATTTGAAAACATTGACATGAGAAGTCACTACAGGTCTTCTGAGTGACTGATCACTACAGACACACTCGATTCTGTCATTTCTTTCTGCATACTTCAGTGATTACATCTCGAAGGTAGCAGGAGTCAACAAGTGTGAGGTAATTCACCACACACTAGTCATAACTGCCCCTCTACATGTTTCACATGCCCTATTTGATAAGACCCATTTTTCATGTTCCGTGGTCATCATACGGGTCAACAAACAGATAAATGAGTAAATAATGATTTGACTAAGAGGTTTACAAAACAAGCAATGGAAAAACCATTTTGCCACCAAATTAGTCTGTAATTTCATTAATATAGCAAGAACTAACGTCAAGATTTCTTTGTCAGGACTTGTTTTCAAATCGTCAAGATTTCGTAAATGTCAACACTTGAGTGTGGCTTTATGGAGTTCATTGCCGTATTCTGTGCTCCTGATTGTGAAAGATGATTTCCACTCGATAGAATAGGACCATAACCAACACAATGTGTATTTATCAGCCCATCTCCTGCAGAAAAAGACACTTCGACGCAGGTATCTGTACTTTTCCTGGAGTGGGCAATTCTTCTCCGTTTGCCACCTCCATTTATACGTTACAATAATTGAAGCTACTTGGTCTGGATGTTGCCGCCACTGTTATATATTGTACAACTCAAATCTCTCAAGGCTGACCTTGACAAGACAGTGAATGCTCTCTGCTTTCCAGATAAATCCTGGCATTCCCGTGAGACGCGAGGGAGGAGGGAGTGACCATGCACGACTTTCCATGAGTGATAAATTACACTGACATTTTGTGTTAGATGATGAAGACAAGTACAACCCAGCTCATGTCGGGAGGAATAAGTCTGACACTTTACCGCTCGGCTGTAAATAAATCCAAAGTTCAGCCGAGCTCGGACACATTCATCATTATAAAGCGGAATAATATTAAAAGAAATGGAGAGAGCCACTCCGCGTCGATGTAACAGTAGTTACGAGGGAGAGACCGCCAACTGTTCGAAAACCACAAATACACACGACACACGCACATATTCACGTAGAGATGAGTACACAAGCACGCATACAGCGTATGTGTGGGAGCGTGTGAAAAGCAGCTGCCCCCTCCTCTCAGGGAGCACAGGAAGCCCGAGACAATACAGAGGCTTCATGCAGGGTTCAGCTCCAAACTGTTCCCTCCACAGCAGCCTGCCTCAGAGCAGGCCCAGCGCTCGATTAGACCCACAACATATCCGCTAGCCTGGATATTTATAACTCGGGGAAGCTGCAGCTCCACGACACGAATTCTTGAGTTTCCTCAGGAGGCATGCTTCACTGATTAGACGAGGGTGACAGTGTGTCAAAAGCAGGTTATGCGACATTCACCTTCACGCCAGAGACAGAGGGAGAAAGAAAAAGAAAAACAACAACCCGTGATGACGACAGATTGAATGAATTTCCTGAAAGTCACTCTGCCAACCGCGAGTGAGTGAAATGACTCTGATGACGTTGATGTTTACCACATGAAAATGTGCCTATTGTTTTGATGAGAGAAAGAGAGAGGGCAGCCGAAAGTTCAAAAAAGTTCGAGTTGTGAACAGGTGCAGCGTGACATTTTTCAAATTACGGGTGTTGTGAGTCTGAGATGGTCTCTGCGCTGTTGGTTTTTAGTTTTTTTTCTAAAGAAGTGACGGCTTCTACGCAGCGTGGTCTCGAGTCACGCGGCTTTTTTTTTTATCGAGAGATAAAGCAAGAAGGCTGAACATCGGCCTACAAATTTTCATTTGTGTGCAGGAGTCCTGTCAGCTCAGCTCAGGACGGGGCCACTCTGTTAGTAAGGACAAAATGTTTGTGGGCTTCATAGTGAACAAAGAGCCAAACTGTCATACTGGAATGAAGCAATCAACTGTATTGTGTTGAAAATTGATTTCATGAAATCAACATGCATGCATGCATGCATGCATGCAATATTTTTCACTTCAATACATATCTAAAAATACATTGAATGTGTTGGGTTCAAATGAGTTACGATGACGTTCTTAATCAAAAATCACTTTAAAGCTAATAAGTGTCTAATTCATTTTATTTTAATCACATGCCAGTATTTGATGTAAAAAGCAACATTTTGTGAATCAAACCGATTGTGGTGAAGGATTGAATTAATAAATATAATTAAATCTGTATTTATTTGGGGGTTTTTTTTCTTTTAAAGAGGTCATCGCCTGGAATTCGAACGTATCCAGTCCCCCTTAAAATTGTCTTTAAATCAATTCTTAAAATTCACGAGGATGAAATAATCATGGAGCTCATTCTGAGCCTTTTTCCCAGTTTGATTAGTACGGATGCTCGGCGCGCGTTGATTCGCCCGTACATCATGGAGGATGCACCGCGATAGTCTTAGCAGTCCTTTGCTCCCAGGAAAAAAAATAAATATAAACACGATTGTGTGTGCAGAGCAACGAACCCCCCCCCCCCCCCGGAGATTTAAAATTAAATATAAGGGTCATTTGTAAATCACAGGAGGTTGGAAGTTTAAACGAGTCTCATTAGCATAAAGCAGTTAGCAGTTAGTGGCTAACCGCTTTATCTATATTTATCAGCTGCTACCGATGGGACAATTCGGAAAGGAATTTCCTCTCCGGAGATTAATCCAGTACTATAAACAAATAAATAAAAATAAATAATTAACAGAGGTGAGTTTGTAGTATCTGTCTCCTGTGTGGACGACAACAGAGGAGCACAATCAAAAGCTACAGTTTTGGGACGCCGGCCCTTATGGGCGATTCTGTTTTGAATAAAGAGCCGAAACCCAAAAAAAAAACTCAGCCGCTTTTAAACTTCAGATTTTCAGGCAAGTTTCTGAGGTCCAACACCATTCTACACAATCTGATATGGAAAAATCGGATTCCCTTTTAATGCAACGACATATTTAGCATTGAGGTGAAACCAAAATTTTGAACATGCAACTCTTTCCTGCATGTTTCTAACAAATCCATGCTCTTATTAACTCTTCCAATTCAAATTTCTCGTTCACTGGGCTCTCATCCAGTCGTCTTTTACCATTCTTGGGGGGGTGGGGGGGGGGGGGGTTGTTGTCTTATGCATCTGGTATATTGACATGATCAGTGAAAGGAACTTTCTCATGCTTTCACAGCATGACTAAATGTGAAATTGTAACGCCCACCCTATAAAACCAACAATTTATTGATTTTCAGAAATTGATGTTCAAAAAAAAAAAAAAAAAAATTACAGGGCCCCTGACCACAAGTTGCCTATGTCTGGCTCAGCCTATTAACATTGTGATTAAGTTCGCACGGAGAGGCCAGCTGGCGACTCACAAGACGACTCCAGGAGTGGGGGAGTGAGGGGATGAAAAAGGACAAGAAAGAATGACTAAGAGAAAAAAGCATGAAGAGGAATTCATCGCCTCACTCAGAGGACAATCGCATTAGCTCCATTAAAGCACATCTTTGTGCAGGAGACTGGGGGAGCCGTGAAGTGCTGGAAGTTTACAGCTTTCTCTATAAACACTTCACACCAAAAAATGTAGAAAATGTGACTAGTGTGGCAGGTCAACGGGGATTTAAGTGACCATCAATAGCTGGAATTTATACCAGATTTATGCCTTTGTAAACAGAAGTCCATTCCCCGTACAAAGGTTCAGTTTGTTCCTGGACTTTTCGTTATTATAATCCGTTCATTCATCCAGGAGAGCAGGAAGTCTGAGGGTATTACACTGACGCAAACCCTCTGCCACTCTGATTTTTTTTTTTTCCTGTTGTGTCATGTTTTTTTAAACCGCAACTGTACCTCCACCACAAATGCAGCGCTGCGATTAGCCGGCGAATCTGCACAAGGGTAATCAGCAACTATTACATACAGACACACACACACACAAAGAGGATTAGCTGCCCGTCTTATTTAGGAATCTCTAACTAACAAAAGTGAGAGCAGGAAAGCAGCTTTGGGCTTCTGCAAATTCAGACAAAAGTCATCCCAAGAGGTACAGAGGTGCTTTAAAAACGACTTCAAATGTTCAATTATGGAAGTAGCTTCCTCTTTAATCCAATGTTTTGTTGTTTTTTCTGGCAAAACATATACAAATTCTCCCTTTAGAGCAGGATGCGGGACTTAATCGAGTTTTAAAAAAGACCCTCTGACCGGGTGAAATGCATCTGGATCTACAGAAAAAGCAAAAAATTTAAAAAATAAGTGGGACAAGGTGAAATCCTGTCACATCCAACAGACACCGAAGATTATCACAAACAGTAAGCAGCGCCTCCGGTCTAAGTAGATGATAATTTATTGACGTAGATCACGCTTCTTTGTTAGGAAGTTGGTATTTGTTGTCCAAACCTCACTTGAATTCTTCAGTTGACATTAAACTGTAAAGAAAATAAAAAGAAGCCATGTCTATTTTCTTGTTCTGACCAACTACAGGAAGTACAGGGACCACAAACTAATCAGATTTAGGAAGATAAAAAAAAAAAAAAACAGTACTCCACAATGAAACTGATTAATTTCTTTTCCGTCATTACTGGAATTCCAACATTTGCTCTGGTTGTATTTGTGGACAAAAACCATAACACGAAAGCATTAGTGGCTTCTCTGGCTCCTCATGATTTTCTCCTGCGCATGAATCGACTGATGTGATTATATGTATTGATAAAAAAAAAAAAAAACACACACACACACACCGGGCCTCTTATCACGTGGATTTCAAGGCAGGCGTCTTCACTCTCGCGGTTCACAAGAACCATTCAAAGCGGTTCGTGTGATGCGTCAAGCCTTTGCAGGCGCTTCAGCAGACAAAGAAGAGTGATGTCTTGAAAGAGGACGGGACACCTCTGGCTCAAAGTGCACATTTGAAGTGAAATCAGCATGAGGTCAGCCGTTTATCTTGGGACGTCTTGCGCGCAGTAATTCCTCCACAACTGCCTCTTGACTGTTCATGTGCGAGCGGGTGACTTGCCCCCGCTGGTATGCATGACGTGAGTGGGCAGCACCTGAACAGGTGGCGCTCCCTCGGTGAGTCAGCCCAGCTTTTGATATCTGTGGCATGATTCACCTTTAATGAAGAGACGGCCGACATGCTGCTTGAGTACAATCAATCAGTGCCGGCTATAAAAGAACAAACACTCTGTTGTGTGCTGTAACTCGGGACACATTAAAACAAATAGAGAAATAAAAGGGCCCACCACTACCACCTGGAATCCGACACTGAGTGGGGTTGCACGGCATTGCATCATTCAGTGTCGCTGGAGCTTCTCAAAGCCACAGGCATGGCTGTAGCTGTTCACATGGTCACAGAGCAGAGAGCCAATGGGCCAATGGGTTTCGGCATTAGCAATAAGCAGGCGGTTTTAGCATTAGGAGCCCCGTGAGCGGCCAGTTTGTTGACCACTGCTTAATCCCAAGCGTCACAATTTGGCCTCTGCTTGTCCCAGATGTCTTTCCTGCCCTTGTCTGTGTTGCTGTCCACAGAGACAGGGATAGGGGGTGGGAGTGGGGGGGGGGGGGGGCAGGGCAAACTATTTCCTGTGTGAACCAACACCCAAATGTGCAGTAAGCAATCGCTGATAGCCATCTCGTGTATATTTGCATGGGCATGACAATTCCTAAGAAGTAAATTGATGCCACTAATATCAGCATATCTGTGTACTCTTGAGGCAGGAAGTTTACTGGACCGCCAGGCACGTACACTCAGGCAATTTGGAGGGGTGTGTGTGTGTGTGTGTGTGTTTGGGGGGGGATTAGTCGGGGGGGGGGGGGGGGGGGGGGGGGGGGGGCTGGTGGAAGAGGAGAGGGAGGGGTGAAGTTTCCTTATAGTCCCTCAGCAACAAGGGCCTGCTGGTGGGGCCTCCAGAATGTACTGTGGTTTACAAAAGAGATAAACATTGACTTTGCCACCCGGAGAAGTAAATCTGATTTCAGTAATGGAACGCTGCGTGACTTTAAACGCACATCAGACACCGGAGAAAACAAACATTAAAGCTGCACGCCCGTCAGCAGATGTTACTTTGTGCTTTTGGTGAGCATCTTTTGATGAAACACCATTTTTTTTCCCCCTCTCCCTTTTCTTCTTCGGACCGAAGCTGTTGCCCTGAACAACCACACAACAAGCAGAAGCTGGAGTTTCTCATGTCATTAGTGGAAATCCTGTAAACTTTGTGTGAAATTAAGTAACGCCCCTAAACCCTTTTAATGTTGCATGGAGGTTTTAGTACATGGCACCTTTCAGCGAGCTTTGCCGTATTTATAGTGTCAGACTCCACAGTTGGAAAAAACAACAGCAGAGGAATGAAAAGACATCTATGTGAAGGTCTTAGTGGAATAAACTGCACTGGGGAAAAAAAAAAAAAACGTTTTGGACTTTTGCTGCTGTAATTGACTAACTTGTGAGGTTAAACCACCCCCCTTAGTTTTTTGTGGGTTTTTTTTGCTCCTTGGGGTCAAACTGATTAAAGCTTCACAAGAAAGTCACGCACAAAAAACCCGAAATGTTTCCCACAACTTTCCCACACAATTTGATTTAAAGCCCCCACTTAAGCTGGAGTGCCCTCCACATACAGCAGGCCCCTGCTGATCTTATTAATAGTGGCTAAAAGGAGTGCCAGATACATCCGCCGTGACAGACCAACAGCCATCATCTCGAAATGTCTGAACAATATGACCACATGATGTCCAACGCAGATGGTGGCAGTAATGCAGGGAGGTTAGAGTAAAAGGAGGAGGAGGAGGGGGGCAGTGAGTGATACAGCACATGTATGTACAGTAAAGAGCTCAGAAAGCAAGAGATCGGAGCGTGTAGGTGAAGATCATCCCCCAGAAATAAACACCTAAAGCATCAACAACAACAAAACACAATGTTGCTTCCTGTGCGGGGACAATGAACGGACTTGTCTCATGTTCTCTCACACTAGTTCACAGGCCTGGCCGTGATTTCTCAGCCCCCAGAGAAGGCAGACGGCAGCTTTATAAATAAGGGCTTTTTTGGTTTTGTTTTGGGGTTTTTTGGGGGGGCTTTTAACACTTTAAGCGGAAGTTTTACACTTAAATAGTCCATTTGTGCTCCGCTCGTTACTTTGCATCACTTGGAAAAGTTTCATGAAAGTTGAGAGCGTTTAAGGCGGCGGTGCATCAAACGCGCAAAACAGAGAGGTTCCATCAAATGAAGAGAGTTAGAGAAGTTCTTGCTTGGTTTACTTACATGAAGTTTCCCGACCACCGGATCGAAGTTCATCTTGGGAACTTCGAGATGAGACAATCCCACAGACTTGAACTTCGCGTAACGAGCCACCAGCCTAAAGTCTCGCTGAAGAAACACACACTTACAGGAGAAAAAAAATAAAATAAAAATACAGGCGCGACGACACAAGTCCGAGCTTAAAAAACGAGCCGTCAGCCGGTTTCTTTCATGAGTTTAGCTCCGGTTTGAGCGTTTTTCAGAGGAGCAGACGGAGTTTCGGACTGACTGAGGACTTTCTTTTTTTCCTCTCCGCTCAGCCCGGAGCGCTCAGTGACGTCAGAGCCGCGGCAGCCAATCAAGGGGCGTCTTGTAGAATAATAATTAGGCTGGTAATTATTCAGATTAATAAAGTAAATAAAAGATATTTCAGAGAGTCTGTCTTATGATGCTCTGGATATGTATGGATCAGCTTCATGGAGGTGCGTAAGATCTTTGATCACCGTCCCGTGAACGTGTCGTGTTAATAAACTGCTGAGCGTTCACTGAGGTGGAAAACATTCCAGTCACACTAACCAGGCTGTATAATGTGTAACTTACCAGTCAACAACCTGCTAATGTGCAACAAATTGCTGCCAGATTGATGTCAAAGTTCAACACACTCTCCGACCAAGAAGATTCTCAAAAGTGGAGACCATACAACAACAACAACAACAACAACAACATTATTAGTCACCGCTTTCTGCTTCCGTCTTTCTTAGTAATATTATTTATTTATTTATTTTTAAACTTATTTAGTAACCTATTTATCTCTCCATACCCTTCTTCTCCTTACTTTTTTTCATCTTTTAGTTTAGTATAGGTTTGGGGACCAGCAAAGTAAGGTTTTCATCCTACAGTGTCTTTTTAAAAAACATTTTTTTTACTGTATATCTTGATGATAATCATAATTTCACAAGGCCACACAATAGAGCAGTGGTTAGCACTTGAGCTTCACACAGCGAGAAGGTCATGGTTTACATATTCACCGGGCCTTTCTGTGTAGAGTTTACATGTACTTCCCTTGCTTGCGTGGGTTTCCACAAAGTGCTCCAGTTTCCCCACCTCAGTCCAAAAACATGCGTGTGAGGATAATTTGTGAGTGAGTGTGGTTGTCTGTCTCTGTGTGTCTGCCCTGTGATGGACTGGCAACCTGTTCGGAGTGTACAGTCGCCCATAGTTGGCTGCGATTGGCTCTCGCAACCCACTAAACTCTGAACAGGAGAAAGTGGTATAGAAGACAAATGGATAGTTCTATAATACTGAGGGTTGTGGGCCACTGAAGCAAATCCCAGTTTACTGTGGGTGAAGGCAGCAGGGTAAACACTGGTAAAATTTTGCCAGTCCATCACATAACAACCACAGACAGACTGACAGACACATATGCATGTTTTTGGAGAAATCCCATACATGCATAGGGAGAACATACAAAGTTCATTTCAAAGACCCAGGTCAAATTCAGACCAACAATTTTTTCTCTGTGAAGCGAAAGCGCAAAAAAATAACAAAAAAACAACACACCACTATGCAGCCATTATAATAGTCATCATCATAATCATTATAGTTATCATAATCAGTGATGGTGCTCTAATTTAGTCCCACAGTACAAAAACAAGCATTTTCGGTCGATTTACGACTCCAATTTGATTGTAGGTGTGAATTTGGAGCGTGTGTGGTTGTTCGTCTCTGTGATGGACTGGCAACCTGTCCAGAGTGTAAACATGAATTCACTCACAGTCAGCTGGGATCAGTTCCAGAGTTCAGTAACCCTAAATTGGGAAAAGTGGTAGGTTTAGGTTAAATAAAGGCTTTAAATTGGCCATGTGATGGGACTGTGGATACTTTAATGGTTCGCTCGAGCAGTCTCAGTGTTTTAAATTATCAGACTTATTCGACCATGAACTCATGAACGATGCTACAGGGCAGGATGAGGAATTGAACCACCAACAGTGTTACTGCACCAGCTGAGCCACAGCCGCCCCAGGCTGGATCCTGCATTTCACTTAATGCCATCTGAGATGGGAAATTGGTATGTAAAAAAAAAAAATAGATAACTGGATAAATAAAAATTGTAAGGAAAGATAAACACTAAATGGCAATAAAAACATGACATCAGACAGAAGAAAAGTTATAACATGTTTTAGGAAAGTGCACTTTTAATAATTAAATCTATGAATCGCCATGACAGTAAAAGCAGGGTCATGAAAGTGCATTCAAATAAAAGAGAAACAGAAAAGTTAACAAAATAATGGCAGATTTTAGATCAGTCTGAGAGATAGTTAAATAAATATAATTCCCAGAAGATGCACTCCTACATATGTTTCATAAAAAGTCCACCTTTAACTGTTGAGAAAGGAAATTTAAAAGTTGGTATTTCTGAGTTTCTTCAGCCTGAAATAATGAGCTGAGGTTATAAAAGGTGAAGGTGGCAAAACAAATATTAGACTTCAGGTTTAACCAACAACTTTTTAATGATATCGACAACAATTCTTCAGACTTCATTTCTTGTTGGAACATCATTAAATGAGTTGGAAAACAAACAAAAACCTTTACAAATATCTCAATTTCTTGTTTATTCATGAGAAACTGGAAAATTAAATGTGCCAAATAATGTTCCTGTGGCATAATAGTGTTGTACGATATCACTGAGGTTAGTTGGAGGTGGTAGATAAGAAAGTTCAGTGACTGTACTTTAGTAGATTTGTTAGGTATCAGTGCTTTACTTGAGTCTTTATTTTACTGGCAACTTTTTTATTTTACTTACTGAACACTAATATCAGAAACCTCTGTTCATTAGATGCTTCAAATTTTTTAACCTCATTGTTGACAGTTTTAACTTCAGAGATTGAGGTGAAATCATCAAAGCAGCTGAAGGTGATAATTACACACGATGAAACCGCAGAAGGTCAACAAATTATATGAAATCAATGATTGATAAATGTCAAAAGTCCATAAATAAATGTCCTTTCAAGTTTTAAATGTAATCCATGGTGTTATTACAAGTGTTGTAAGGCAGTTGAGTACCATTACCCCCTTTGTTAAACTCGATCCTTCAAGCTCACGCGGCTTTTTAAACTAAATATTTTCCTATTTTTTGTGGGGATAGAATCAGTCAGCAGTGTTTATTTACTTTATTTCAACACAGCGAGTGAGGGGAGGAACCACTGTTTTTGTCCTGAAGTTTACAGGGAAATGTAACAGTTTAATGACGGTGGAATATTATTCCACAATTCGCACAAACAATAAACATCCTCTCAAATGTGGTTCCTGCAGACAAAATCTTATCTAAGGACAGTCCAGAGCGTGCATATCGAGGAAGGAAGACGGGGGTGGAAAACCATCATTAGATTGTGCACGGATCATTTAAAGTACAAACATACAAATAAACAAAGCTGCACGGCGTATAAATAAATCACAGACTGACTACTCGGTCAGACGGTGGAATGACGAAAGATGGGGTTGAGCAACTTTTCGACACATTTAGAGTAAGCGCCGTCTGGCATATGTCTCACTTCTCATTCAAAAACCGTTATGAAACATTACGACGGTTTGTGCACAATCTTGTGACCGCAGGCGTGATTGCAGAGGTCTCGGTACTTTTGTCGGTGTGGGACGGGGTGAGTCGAGAGACGACGGGCGGGTCACATCCCAGATGGTCTCTGTTGTCCAGCCAAACATCTGACATAAATACAACACTTGACACTTCTCACACAGCTTTGTTGTTTATCCCCAGTAAACTGTTGCGGGGATGAGGAGAATGGGAGTGGACGCAGGGCCAAAAACAACAATGGGAAAAACTGAAATGTGAAAGAAATCCTGTTGTTGTTGTTTTTTTGTTTTTTTCGGGTGAAGGATGATCGGGAACAAACAACATCCAGTTAAGGGTGTCCAGATGTAACTTATCTGCTCCCGCCACAATTTGACATGTGTTTCAATTAGAACTGTCTAGGAAAACCTCTATCTGTATCTTCCACTTGGAGCACATCCTGTGCTCCTCCTTCTGAGGTCACCGGCTACGTGCACAAAAACAGGAAGTGCATGATTGAGTTATTTGCAGGCTCATCCTGAGCAAGTCTTTATTTATGCGCGGCGGGTCGATAAGTTCAGATTGAAGACTTGTGCAACAACAAATATCAGTGCAAATGGTGCAATTGATCATGTGTGATTTCTTTTCTTTTTTTTTTTGACAGAACATGTCACATTTTCAGTGAAGGAAATGATCTGCTGGCAGCTCGGGAGTCATTTGCATAACCTATGTGGGAGCGCGTGTGTGTGTGTGTGTGTGTGTGTGTGTGTGTGTGTGTGTGTGTGTGTGTGTGTGTGTGTGTGTGTGTGTGTGTGTGTGTGTGTGTGTGTTTGTGTTCTGCAGATGACTGTGTGTCTTTTTCTCAGAAGTGACCTGCAGAGGAAAAAGCTGAGAAAAAAAAAAAGAATAAAGGGAAGGGAAACCTTCCTGAGCGTCAGTTACTTATCTTGTGACGCCTGCTGGGTATTGTTTAGGACGGTTGCCTGAAACAAAAAGAAAAAATAGAAAGAAAGAAAGAACGAAAGGCCATGGGGCTGAAAAACTTCACGGAAGATGAAAATCTTGAAGTGATTTTCATGTTTAACACAGAACATTTAATTTTACTGCTGCATACTTCCTGTAATTGCTTCTGATTTAATTTTGTCATATAAAAAAAAAAGAAGTATTTATGGCTGTATTAATAGTAGAAGGAGAGGGCTAGGGTGAGAAGAAGAATTGTGTAATCTGTGTCATGTGGCTCTTCATCACCTTAAGATATTTGTTCTCTTTAAAATGTGTTTGAACTTTATATTTAATTTACTCATTTATTCCTCTGATGTCTGCCACATAGAGTGGATTGAATAAAGTCATTAATATTTGTAAAAGACAAAAAAAAAAAAAGGCAGATATAACCCCTCTTTAGACTGAACTCCGGTACATAACTTTCAATAACAAGCAGAAGGCTTGTAGCTGTTTACAGTCAAAGGTGAAAGTTTACAATGTCAATGATGTTCCGGGATGGGACATGGTGGGCAGATCGGGGGGGGGTGGTCATCAGCCTGATGCAGAAGCTGGTGATACTGTTTCTGTTTCTGTCATCTGTGTGGAGGATTGGAGCGTGACATCCATCCAGTATTTTCTCCCTTCTCACGCACTCAAGTGAAGTGACAGCACATCAGCATGAGTGTGGTTATAAATTACGAGCACTCTCAACAACTTATAGCGTCTATAATCAGTCTTTTATATTAACCGATCACAAGACCACATACATGTGAAAGGCACTAGTTGTGTGGGAACATTCTCTCTCTCTCTCTCTCTCTTCTTTTTCTTTTCTAACCCAAACTCCACAGAGACTGTTGTAGCATCTTTCACCACATTGCTGTGGTATTTCCATTAATTTACTGCTTTGGTTGTATGTCAGCTCCCTTTGTCGTGTCATTTTTTTGGGTGAAGTAAACTCAGTGCAATATAAAAGACTGAACGAATCACTATGTAAACAAAAGACAAAGTTGGTGCTCACAAACCATAAATTGGTCTTCACTCATGTGTGAAAGCGCTCATAACATAAAGTTCAGTGGTGAAAACTAAGCACGCCAAACAACAGTATGAAATACAGAAAGGCTTTATGAGCATACAGCTGAGACTAATGCGAACACGCTCGTGCTGATAGTACAGTAGTGTCCATTACACAAACAGAAATATTCAGACCATGTTACAGCCATGCAACTATATTTTGTTTTTGTTGTTGTTGCCAAGGCAACGGGTCACTTTAGTCAATCATGGTTGAAAAAGCTGCATGTTGTCTTCAGAGGTAGAGACCAAAACCCAGGCAAATGGTAAAGTAAATGTCCAAATTTAAACAAAACAAACAAAGTGAACTTATTGAAACAAAACACACAAAACCAAAAAATACATCTAATATATTGTGTAAAGGCTTCATGAATTTGCTCAAGTTGCAAATATTAACCAGGCTAAATTGGCTAAAGCCATAATATATACACTTTGACAAAAAAAAAAAGAACCTCCGTTCCTGGTTATATTAATACAGAATTGTTCAAATCTCACATCAATACATTATTTATGAGTATAGAGTTTACTCTATATCTATAGAGTTTATTGTTTAAAGTAGAGTGAAAATAATTTGAGTCACAAGAAACAGGACGCTAAGCAAACCAAATGACACTCCAGGTTTACTCAGAGGTGATTTTGAACATAATAATTTGAACATAATAATATTATACTTTCCATGAGTGGATTGATACACTTGGTTATGTAACAAAATCAAAAAACTAAAAAGTCAGAAATTGCTGTAGCCTTTTAAAATATTACTTAACATGCTGCAATATGCCAACAATACCACTCATTGAGAGTCAAAAACTATAAAATAGTTGATTTCTGAAAAAAAAGATAGAAATGATGCCTCTAGAAACCAATAAATACAACTATGAAATAATGTTCTGAATTATACTTTTGCTAAAAAAACAAAAAACAAAAACATTTTAACAAAACTATGCAATTTTATAAAGATGTGGAATACATTTCAATGAAACAATAAAAAAAAAAAGAAAATTACTACAATCTTGATTTTTCTTCTGAGATTTTTTAGGGGGGGGGGGGGTTCTGTTTGCTCTGAGGTCTCCAGCACCTATGTTAAGCGCTGACACATAATTGGTGCACTCTGCCTCCAATTTGTTCCGGCTGGGATGGTAAATGTGCACATTTTTCTTTAGTTCCTTTGAAATGCAGCATGTACTCTCACATTTTGTGGTCATATTGGAAGCAGTGGGTCGTCGAGCCTCTATGGCAGGCTGTCAGAGCATTTATTCCATATTCTTAAATGCTCAAACGGCTCGCCATAAAGCCTCAGACTGTCTGCTGCCTCTGTTTGTGGAGGTAACAGAGCTGCCTACAAGGCTGCCAGTTAGGGATTACTCCATGCCACAAAGTACCGTAATGTTTTGTGTAAAGCGGCAGTCAATTTAATTACACAGTTAATAGTTGCTTGAAAAACTGTGAAAATTAGACGCGTTAATGAATGAAGAAAATCTCCTCCAGGTGAGAACAGGAGATGACAGGAGGTTATCTCCAGAGAAAAGAGGACTCAAAAGGAGGCCCAGTAGCTTAAAATACCATATTTTCTGGATAATAAGTCACATTTGAGCTGAGATCAGTATTGTCTCCACAACTTGGCTTCTTTTGTTTCTTCACAGCAGTAACAGTTTATTTGCTTTCTTCAGTCCATCACAATCTTCTCAGTCAGTCTGAACTCCTGGGAAGCTCTTTGTTTTTTGCAACATTTTTCACGATTGGTCAGTCAAGCACGGAAGTGATCGAGATGTTTTTGGTAGTGCTGTCGCAGCTTTGTGTTTTTACACACTGACAAACGATATTAATATTCCCAGATAATATATACTAGTATATTTGTATCTATTAGTCTGTGAATTTATGTCACAGGACCAAACAACCAAATTAAGTGTGACTCGTAGTGTAGAAAACATGGTAAATGTTGAAATGTTTAAAGGAGTCATCACCTGGCATTCTCACATATCCCGTGTTCATTAAATTGTCAATTCTTGAAATTCATTCGGGGAGGAAAGTCACATACCTGTGATGAAACAGAGGTGGGTTGATGATATTAGCCTCCTGTGTTTTTGTCAACACAATCAAAATCTCCTGTTTTGGGGTACACACCCTTGTGGGCGATTCTGGTTTGAACAAAGAGCACAAACAAAAAAACTCAAGACACTTTCAAATTCAGATTGTTATGCAAGTTTCAACTGAGGTCCAAAACCAAGATACATGTTTTAACAAGCAAAAATGTGATTTCTGGGTGATGACTTCTTTAAAAGGTTAACTTGTACTGTGCAAACAACACTCCCAAAAACAAAACACACACTGAATGCGTGAAGGTCTTTTGAGATAGCAAGTTGGGCTACTGCTGATAAGATAAAAACACAAATACTTTGAATTAAATAAATAATTAAGAAACAGAATTTTCTACTCAAGCGTAAGGTTTTTGAAGAGTGTCTCCATATGAAAGTTTTACAAGATTATAGAAACAAAAAAACAAAACAATTCCCGGAAATCCTCACAATTGTTTGTTTTTCTTTTCCATAAATATTACATTCCTGTGTCTCAGTAATAATAGATATCGGTCCTTTGAAGAGTACCTTTGTGTATCTTTAAAACAATGACCTCTTCGTATGAATGGAGGAAAAAGAAAAATCCTCTCATGCCAAGTTCCTGAAGTCATCAGAAACATGATGTGGGAGTTCCTGACAACATATTCAGGAAAGATACAGTCAGGTGTCTTTTTTTTTGGAAGCAATTAATGCTTCCATGCAGACTTATTAGGGTGAGAAGGTGTTTTTTTTTTTTTTTAAAGGCTGACAGGGGAGAGAAAAGACAGACAGAAAGAAAGAGGAGGAGCTTCCTGGCTGCTTTTGTCTGGCTGATGTCGGGTTGTACATTAACACAGAGGATTACGAGCGAGCGAGGAATGCTCGTCTTTATTGAAACGTTGGTGGTGAGGTCATGAGCACTTCCCCTGGCAACACCTGGGCAGGATCGCAGGAGGGGCCCCTGGAAGGTGGGGCCCCTGGCAGGCGGGGCCCCTGCATGCTTTTCAGCAACACGTTCTGCAGCGCCATGGCCTGATCGGCCACCTGACTGATGTTTCAGTCGTAAAAGTGGGGTTTTTTTCGACAGAAGACAGGCTTCAGTCAGCAGGGCCGCAAAGATTAGCGGCCTGCTGAAACTATGTAAACATACTGACAAATGTGTGTGCGTGTGTGTGTGTGTGTGTGTGTGTGTGTGAGCCACATACAGGAATGTGTGTGGGTGTCAATGCCGGCATGCACTTTGTGATTTAAGTGTAAGAAAATGCTGTGAATAAATAGAAGATTCATTTATGTGAATTGAAGAGATTTAAAATAGAGGCAGGGAGCAGTGTGTGTGCGTGTGTGATTGTAAAAGAGTGGAAAAAGAGAGTGAGAGGGGGAATTAAAGGAGGACTCGTGGCAGGGCACACAGTGCTGATGTTAGCTGTCTGATCCACTGAGAGACAGTTGGCAGCAGACGGCCCACCAGCCGCAAAAGTACAGTAATTCAAAGCATGCGACATGACGCCGATCTGTGCGAGCTGGCGCTATAGTCACCCGCCCACACACACACACACACACACACACACACACACACACACACACACACACACACACACACACACACACACACACACACACACACACACACACACACACACACACACAGGAGCCCTATACCCTGTAAAAGCAACAAATGCACTGAGTGCTCCATTCCACGTGATGCAATTATTCACAGTTCCATAGCAAATTTTGGCTGAAGCTAATCTCATAACTAAATGGCATGGCGCCTTTTTGCAGAAGGGAAAAAAAAAAAAATCCTCTAAAGAACTGCAAGGAATTCAGCTTTCTGGTGTCAGTAACTTGGCTTCACTGCATCTTGATTTTTCTTTCTTTTTTTTTAATGAAAGAGACCTGCAAGGCGTAGTAGGCAATATTTACATCCATTCTGAAGAGCCTCAATCAATTAGCAGCACAGAGAGAGATTTGCTCCTGGCAGCCTGCGCCGGCTTGGAGCTCACGGCTGGGAAAGAAGATAAAGAGCGTGTTGTGGTATTAATGGGAAACAAACAGATTTGGACTGAGAGCGAAAACAACAGCTCGGTGAAAGAAAAACAAGATTCCAACTTTTGTAGGTTAGTTCTCATGAGCTTCACATGACTTGCATTTAGCCCTTCTCTCGCTCTCTCACTCCCTCCTCCCTCCTTTTCTCCACCACTTCCCACCCTGCAACCGCCCCCCCACCCCCCCACTCCCCCCCTCCTCTCTCTCTCTCTGTCTCTCTGTGCAGCACATAGACTTCCTGTGTGTCCTGGCCTGAATGGTATGCGCATGGAGTGGGTGTCTGGGAGGCCTTTCATCCGGCATGGAAAGAAAAGAGAGAAGTCTAGAGTGAGAGAGCGAGAGAGAGAGAGAAAAAAAGAAAGAAAGAAAGTGAGAGAAGAGAGAGTCATCTTTAATCCGTCTGAGTCAGAGCAGTTGTCCAGAGGCGAGAGTGGGGTGGGGTTTATCTGAAGGGGGGGTGAGAGGGCTCAGGCTGTGCCAGGGAAATGTGTGTGTGTGGGTGTGTGTGTGTGTGTGTGTGGAGGGGAGAGCCTGCAGCCTGCCTGTTTGCCTTTCCCGGGACAGATGACATCCGGCTGTGACGAGCTTTGCGCGGCTGAATGACGAGACCGAACCAGAGTAGATGAAAATCGACCAAGTATTCACACTCTGCAGTGTGAAAGCATGGAGTCATGCACATCACGCAGACGTGCAAGGACACAGCGACAGTTGTCTCTGACGCGGCTGAGCTGACTGAGGGTCTTTTTGCAGGCGTTGTCAGACAGGGTGGAGCTGCTGGCCTGCTGCTGAGTGCCAGCCCCGGCCGGACCCTACCCACACTACTGTGTGTAGGGGGCACATACGCAAGTCTGAGAGGCTGCCTCATGTCACGGAAACAACCCACAGTGGAGCGTGTGAGTGCACATGCGCACAAAGAGGGTGCCAAGACAAGCCCAGACAAGATAACCTCTCATTAGGAAGACAGCATACAGTGCCATCTGCTGTTTGCATTGGGAGACGTTCATTAGTGGCTGTCAGGTGACTAAGTTACTATTTAAGAGGAAGTGGGACACACTACATTTCTGTTAAAATCTCCGACCTCTTTTCAGATGAAGCCTCAAAAATTGGATCCAAACTCATTAAGTGTACATTGCATTAATCTATAGAAACATAAGCATGTTAATAAACATTACTTAGGTTTAATGGATTTAATGTAAAATAATATTGGTCACCTCAGAATTGCTTTCTGCACCAGTGTGCTTCTTTGTTAAATGTGATGTTAACGTCAATCATTAAAAAAATGATACTTCTGATACCAATTTTCATCTTCTCATCAACATTTACAATACATACTCATTATATTTAGATACGCATGTGTTTTGTCTTTTAATCAAGGCGAAAATGATGACTTATTTAAGTCTTATGTCCTGTTGGTTGACACAATTACTTCTACTATGTGTGATTTTTGAGGCAATAATAGCTGTAGAAATTCTCCTCGTGTGGTAGAGCTAAAGATCTTCGTGTCAGAGGTTGAAGATAAGTTATGATGGCTGACCCTGCTCACACTTTTAAATTGTTTTAGCAGACATAAATGATTAAAAAGAATACACTTTTCACTAAGAGTCATTTTAATCGTTAAAACTTGAAATAAAATATCTTCACGCACGTATGGTCGGCTTCACACCTTAGGGTATTGCACAAAGTGTCTATATATATGCACCCTGACTGTTTGCAGAGTGTAACCTGGCCTTCGCAGCTGGTCAGCTGGGATTGTCCCCCATCGCCCTATGACCCAGAAGAACAGGATAAAGCAGCATAAAAGATGCAAAAGAAAGTGACAAAAAAAACCATGTAAAATATGTTTAGAACCTCAAATGCTGAGGTGTAGCGATTTTCTGCTCTGACTGCAGCTGGGTGGGACTGCTGGATCGGCTCAGTGAAGCACCTGCATGTGCTTTTGAATTAACACTTCAAAAAGTTTAGATTTGCGGTTAGTAGCTTGTGTGGGAGGGAAAATTATAGTGGAACAAGTGACAATGAGCATGCTCAGAATGGATCAGGTGTACTTGACTGAAGTGATGCAACAGACCCCATCTAACTTGTACATACAGCACCGGGTTTGGTTGAAGATGTTTATGACAGAAAATAAAAGGAGATCAATTGTATGTGCTGCACGTGTATCGTATAGAAAAAGCACATTAGCGCCATCCCTAATGCTCAATCTAAGTTTTAGTTACAATCGTGGCGATTAGAAATGGTTTTCAGCTGACTGCAGACTACCGGAACAGTGAGCCGCTCTACTTTTCCACTATTCTCAGAAGTTTGCTATGAAATGAAAATTACTGGGTGCATAAATGAGCATCTATTCCTCACACAGATTTTCATTCTGAGACGTTCACCGCAGGAAGTGAGCAGCAACAGCAACTGACACACAGCTCATTATCAGCTCTGCAACGCTCCACAGAACTGCGAGTAATCTCATATCCATGGTCGGATGTTCTATACAGTGATACCTTGAATGGAGGACTGAATGAACGGCTTCATTTTGAGCCAAAGTTTAAAACTATGTCATTATTAAAAAAACTAAAGCTAAAATGGCAAAAAAGGCGAAGGACAAGTGAAACAAATGTCGAACATGCAAGCTCCCACACAGAAAGCAATAGACTCACACCAGCAATATTCATGTGACGAGGCCAAGCAAAACACTTTCACTAATAATTTCTCTATTACCTTGTGAGCACAATTTCTTACATATGGTTACTGTGAACATAAAAGAACTATATCGATATTTGCTTGTCCAAATTAAATAACATATTTTAATATGAGTATTCACCTAGTTTCTCGAAGTGTGTGGCAGATACCTTTAGGAGGGGTCAGGAGAAGAAATTTGAAGGGCAATTTTGTCGTAAGTGTAATGGAGAATAACTAAAATCATATGCTTCAAAACCACGAGTGCATATGAAGTGAAATTAGAAGCTTCTTTCTGAGAAGAGTTTTTATAGCTTATGGACCCATAGAGCTTTTATTAATAATGTATAAAATGACAAAAATGGGGAAATCTAGTATTTTAATATCCGACTTTCACACGGCATGTAAGAAGTTAAGAAGACACATTGTGGTTTTAGCTCATCCTCCTACACGTTGAGCTGACCTTAGTGATACAAAATAAATAAAACATTTTCCTTTAACAGCTTTTCCACTTCTAAGCAACTGTCAAAAGTTTGTTTTTGTACATTTGGAGTTTTTTTTTCCAAGCTCATTTTCCAATCCGTTCCACAGATTGACCCCTCACACTGAAACACAGCTGCATGGACTCCGCTTTCCTTTTTTAAAATTTAATTTCTAAAATTATACCCATTGGTGGTTACCAGTCTCAATACTCACCAAGAACAGGCCGAGTTCGAGATTGGGCTGGGCCTTTCTGTTTCCATATTCTCCCTGCGCATTCAATCATTTACTGCCTCTTCATCCAGCAGTCCAAAAACACGTTTGAAGGTTGATTGGTGACTTTAAATTACCCGCAGGTGTTTGCTCATCATCATAGAGTGGGATCGGTTTCAGCACTCTGCCATGCTGGATTGGAGGTAGCAGTATAGAAGAGGGAAGGATGAAGTAAGTAATACTCCACTTTTCTTTTTGCAGTGGTTATTTGTCAGCTTGGTTCTTATGTAATCGATCTATGCTCAATATCGACATACAGAAGATACTATTACAAAATATGTACATCAAACGCATCAGTGTTGTAAATAATTCAGGGACAACCCATCTAAATGTGTTGCATTATGCCTTGCAGTGCTTAAAAAAGGGCCTGTTAATTAGTATTGCATAGCTAAATGAAAATATACCAGTATATTTTTTTTCTTTAATTAAAATCAATACATCTATTCACCCTGGCTATATCTACATTGCTCTTTACATATATTTTTCAGATTAGGGTTGTTCAGCATGCTGCATGTGGTCCAAAAGTGAGGGATGACTTTGCAAAGTGTAATGATAACAAATGTGACTACAACTGGTTAAGAAGCGGAGCTGCTGTTCCTGGTTTGTCCACTGGGGGCAGCCCTGTTTCAGTGGTTGCACCTGAATTGTGTTGAAGCCCTGCCATGAGGGTTAGTTTGCGAAAACCTGCCCAAGGCTGCAGAGATCTGGAATTCTGGGAAATGAACTTCTTTTTTCAGCAGAAGAAAATTTCCTGTTGTCACAGATTTTGGCAATTAATGCCTGTCGCGATGTCCTCTGTTTTTTTTGTTGCTTTAATGCTAAAGATACTAACAAAACCCCCCCAAAAACTCTTGAAGTTGTTAGTTTTATAGGTTGTGGGCTTTATATGGCCCCTGAAATCAGTTTCACGCATGTGATTCAGATGTACTGCCATGACAGCTGTAGTCTGACTGCGAGTGACGAGTTCGATGACATCAGCAGATCCCTTGCACCGCTTTTGTTCGTCCATTTTCAGTTGCCCCTATTGCTGTTTAACTTATCGCGCATGTTCCAATTTGATATGTTAAATGAGGTGACTGGGTGCAAAAATACACCGGAAAGTTCGTGCCGATGGTTGTGCATGATGATACATTGTCGACATCATTTAGAACAGCATCGCCGCAGCTTCACAGATCCTCGCAGAGCTGTTAGAGCATGCCTTACCTCTGCTGATAAATGCTTCACACATTTAGTCACTGAAATATTCATACAGGAGATTTATTGAGCTGCGACCCTGATGCGGGAGGAGGAATAGATTTATGAGAGTTTCAGTTGGGCAGAGTTGTTGGAAAAAACAAGCGTGTGCTGAAATTTTTTTTTTTGTGTCCAGAATAACCTTTGAAAAATATTGTGACGTGTCATTTCTCTGCATATTGATTTCAACACAGAATACATAGAGTTTGAAAATGTTTGACAAAGGAAGGAAAAATGATCCGTGGGAAAACCTAAAATTGTGATATAAGCCATAAACCTGGCAAGGAAACTTACTTTTTGTGAAAAAATTTTACAACGCAAATTCCTCAAAAAGCATTTTTCCAAGATGGCCGCCTTTTCTCAGTTTTCTTGCCGGCGCTATTTCAGTGACATCAGCATCGAGTCCGTCAGGCTTTAAACTTTGAAAAAGAAAGAGAAAGCAAGAAAGGCTGATGGGTGTACCACCGTACTTCATCCAAACAGGATTACAGTATTCTCCTGAAACCTGCATTTATTTCAGGAGGAAAACTCGGCTGAACATAGTATTAATAGACACACTGGTAGTCACACCTTTTGTAAATTGACAAATTATCGTAACTTAAATGTATGAAATGAATTACAATGTTTCCAGATTTAATAAACACAACAGCAAAAAACTATATGTTGAACCACTTCTTCGAATTATTATTAATGCTAAACATTTTCAGCAGTTGATAATAAAGACATACAAGAATTTGATTCAAAATGCGGTAAAAGTAGAAAAAGTTACCAGAAAGAACTTTCACCACACTGAAAGAATTATGTTAGCATTAGCTTGGACATTTTTTCCACACACATAAAAAGCTTTTGTGGAAATAACACATCACACCAAACTCCGAATAAGATGAAATAGCTGCAATACTGTAGACTGGAATATTTCAAGGACACATAATGCAGCTTTTTGAAGTTTACACAAATGCACGCACGCACGTAGTCATGGAGTTTGTGTAAAGGACACCGATGGACACGCTGAGCATCCTCAGGTGACAGATGGTCAAATCGTCTTTCGTCAGCTCATTGTCACTGCAAGTTCCTGGCAGCGGAGATAACAGCTTTAAATGCTTCATGTATTTTCAGGACGCACCTCTGCAGTGTGCTCAAGGTGGACTCTGCACAACAACATAGCCAGCTTGTCACTTTTTGTCACCTTTACTGGCTTTTTACATTTTTAAAACGCATTTTGTCCCAACTTTTTGTTTCTGACACTAAAGAGGCACAATTTCTAAGAAACAGATTTCAGTAATACACTAGACACCTTTTGATGTTTTACTACTGCACATGAGTATATAGGAGCTAGGGGGCTGTGTCTTAAACGCGAAGTGGAATAAAAGACATTCAATTAAAGGGAGATCTTCAATAGGATGAAGCTCGAGCTTATAATATATGATATGTGTATATCATTAATATGGGCTGGTATAAAAACTGCACTGACAAAGTGTGATTTTTTATTGAGGAAATGTTAAAAGTTCAAGGTGTGCGAGTTATCAGGTTTAAATTGAAAAATTTGGTGTATGATTTCTTTTATTGTTTCAAGGCACAGGCTAAAAATATGATGGAAAAAAATTAATGCTTGTGAAGCACTCATATTTGTTCTTTCTAATTCTGTACATGTTTATGTGTGATATGTTTATGTATAAACCATGTTCAAACTGTGTTGAGAAAACATTTGAGGTATGTGCTTGAAACTGCAACATTACTGTTTTCCAAACCATATAAAACAAATGGGTTTTCAAGGTTTTTGGCCCCAATTAATATTCAAAAAGCTCTTCTGTGTTGTAATATGTTTGCATAAAAAAAGTAAAGATGGTGAGGACAAACTACTGCTGAACTGTGCAGGATGTCACAATGTGAGATATTGAGCACGAATAGAAAATAGAGCTTCTGGAAGAAGACTTGCTGTACAGCACTTTGTTATGAGTTAATGCATTCAGCCTAAATTTTTTGTAAACAAAATCCAAATGTCCACAGAAGCGTTCATAAAATCTTTATGTGGCTGCATGAATCATGGCCTTGTCACTGCTTGTTTTGGATCCGCATGGCAGAAGCGTGGCTCCTTCCTCGACTGGAAATCATTGAAAGTCGGGGCAGCGGGGCGAAGAGGACGACAACAACTCCTCTCTGCTTTAATGTGGAAAGATGGGTGCCGTCCATTGGCAGGTGCTCTGTGGGAAGTGTTGCCAGCGCACCCTGGCCGTCTCCCTTCTTCCCTGGCCAACGTTTCCATCAAGTCTCGTAATCCCGCTCTTTAAATGCAACTGGCAATTTGGTTTCTCAACAGACCATCAGCCCTCATCCATCTCGTGCAGGACTCGGATCCTTGTTAAGACATACGGCGGGAAGGTTGTCAAGAGAGGTTTTCTACATTCAGTCCTTCTGAACTCGTCGTTGCTCCATTTGATCTTGGATGGAGCAGCTGTGCCAGAACAGGTCGCTCTTCTCAGGAAAATACCCATTTTTGGCAAAAAAAAATTAAAAATCTCTGTACACAGCTGCAACAAGGCATCTTCTCAAAGGTTTTTCGAGGTCCAAAAAGATGTGATTGATCTCATTCAAAGTTTCGATAAATACAATAAAACAAACTTTTCTCCCCCAATAGGTGAAGTTACCAGAGATGATTTGCCGCCCAGAGGATGAAGGGTAAAGTTTGTGCTCCTGCAGAATGGGCCAGGCCAATTTTCTAAGAGTCAGCCTCAGCAATGATGATACATCAGTGGGTTGTGTTGTGGGTAATAGCTCGGGAAAGTGAAGAAATCTTTTAACCCGGACTCTTTCGAGAGACTGTGGCGATAATCTTTCTTTTCTTTCAGAGAGAGGCCTTGTTGGGCAGCATCAAGCAGCTCTGCTGGGGGTCCAGCCTTTGAGCCCCCGCCCGATTTCAAGTGGGCTTGCAGGTGTCACCGAAGGTGACAGCTCGCTGAAAGTATTACTGGAAAGCAAAATTTGATTAAAAGTAAAAGAAGCAAGCACGATCCTGAAGAACGATGAACACTGTGTGCCTTTATTGGCACGAGAAAAGTGGTCAAAGCGTCAAGCATTCATTTAATTATGAAAAAAAACCCACTGAAGTCACAATCTGTCATATGAAATTTGTCTTGGTCCGATTTACAAAACTATTCTGGATCAGATGTCAATTACTATGAAATTAAAACAAAACAAGGATTCAAATCAATTAAACATTCTATACATTATTGATTTCATACTGGTGATCCTCCTTATGAGCAATGAAATGTACTTTTAATCAACTTTGACTTGAAATTAAGTTGTTGAAACACAACTTTTCTAGATGATTGTGCCAAATAATTTATTTTGAAGATGCACCTAAAATGAAATCCTTATAGAAGTAAATATACAATCAAGAGTGAATTAACTTATTAATCTTGAAAAACAGCTAATATATTACAGAATCACCACTGATTACTAAGATTCAGACTCAGAAAACTATGCAAGACATTGTTTGTTCTTTTGAAATGAACAAATAAAAATGAAATGAACATGAAAAGGATGATTAAATCTTGCTTAATTTAACTGCTTCAAACTGTGGAGTAACTTCAGAGTAAAATAAAAATGCGAAAATGTAACCGCTATATTTCACCCACTTATTTAAAGTCTGACTTCATCAAATGAGCGTGTGACGGAAAAGAAAATAGAGGAACATTTAATTCAAACCAGCTTCTGTCACATGTTAGTATTTTTCTAACTCTGGTCTTTTTAAAAAGCAACATTATGGGGCCAAAAAAATGGAGGACAGATTTGCAATATTTCCAGTTTCGGGTTGTCGGGTTGGATGCATCAGATTATTTCAAGGAATCCAAAAAAGTAAAAAAAAAGAAAGAAAAGAAAAAAGTAACAAGCACTTGCTTTGACACCATCAAGGCAGCATGGGCACTCTTGAATCTGCACCCTCCTCCGCCAACGCGACTCTGAAGTTTGAAGACTAACTTAATCAAACAAACTGACATTTTGGAGAAACTCATTTATCTGAACTCCTGCTGAGAATTCGATGGAGAGACCCCTCCCATATCTGTCTCATAAATGTCAGGATAGCACTTTAGCTTAGCATGAAGACTAGAACTCCCTGGGGGGATAAATCGCCCAGACTGCAAATATCTGGTTTCGTGAGTGGATTAGTGAGCTTTCCGTGTGGTGGAAGGCAGAATGAGTTAACTCTTCGTCGGGCCAGGCCTGCAGTCATTTTCCCCCGGTCCACATTTTAGGCTAAACCAGACCAGCGATATTTACACTACCCTCCAAAAGGATTTGAACTGTGAGAGCACATCCCTGGAGATGAAAATATTTGGTATTTAAATCAAATAATCAATGAGACAAATGAATAACAGCTTATATTTCCTGTTATCTACAAATAGTTCTAATACACATTTCAGAAGATCGCACCTTTGTTATGAACTCTCCAGACCCGATAAATGGAAAATAAATCAGTGAATAAGACTGATCTCTTCAGAAACGTTTAGTGTTTCCACAACATGCAATGTTTTGAGAACGACGTCTGTTTCCATTGAAAAGGCGGAAACGCTGAAAACAATGTAGTTTTCATGAACGGCCACTAGTGGGTGATATTTTTCTAACGACACTACACACACATGCTCACAGAGGACAATACGTTATAAACATTAACAATGGTGAGTACAAAGACATTTTTATAGACAGACGGGAAGTTGGATTGCTATTACAGTGAATTTCCACTATGAAACTATCACTACTACTGGGAGTCAAGACAACCTGGAGGCCGCCATTGTTGTTATTGTCCATCTACTTATGTATGTGCAGAAGAACTGCTTCCACTGAAAGTAGTGCGCATGTGCAGTAGTGGCATTTTAGAAAAGTTTTCTCGCAATCTGAAAAGTTCCCCCCGTGAAAACGGTTTTCAAAAAGTTGCCGTTTCAGTGGCTCCAAGCACCGTCGTCATGTAAACAAACACTCAAAACACAACAAATGTGTAAACTGGGCCTTTTTCGCCTCTTGGCAGCTGGGATTGGCTCCAGGTAAAGAAGATGGATGGACGGATTCATTAACACTAAACTTTTGTATTATTTTGGGGGATTTCCAGGTAGAATTTTCACTGCAGCCTTTTCCAGTCGTTTCTTTTCGACGGTTACACTTTTCAGTCTCTTCTCCGGCAGGTTAAAAGCTGCTTTATAGGGTTTTAAGTCCGAAGACCTCCCACGTCTGAACTGCTTTGTGAATTTGGGTCATGATCTTTGTTTTGTTTGCAGTTTTCTTTAAATTGACAGACAAAATGTATCAGTAGGAGAAGAACCCATGCAGGCTGAAGTATGTCATTACTTCCATGGTGTTTCAAAGAGGAGCTCTTATGTTTGGGAGCATGAGCAGCGACTTTCTTTCTCCAAATGTAAAGTAGGAAAAGGTTATTTTTTTGAATAACTAATGTAACAGGACATACCTGTTAGTCACATGTTCCATTAATTTTGTTGAGACAAAAGATGGTATCTTCTAAACCATATATCAGATCCAGATGTACCTGGAAAAATAAGCCGAGATATTGATCTTTTGTCTCATTGAAAACCCAAATGCCTTCAGCCTAAAAAAAAGAGGTTGGCTTCACCGGTCCAATACTTTTTTTTTTTTTGGGGGGGGGGGGGGGGGGGTAGCTTTTAGAAATCTGGAAGTAAACCCTATTAAACCCTACATTTTGCTCTAAAGAATTCATCCTTTACACTTCAAGGTTTAGACGTTTAAAATAAGCAGATTTTATTAGTTAGGACCAAAAGACTCTGGTTCCTATTGAAAAGAATACACTTTGACACAAGTCCTCAAGGTTTCACCCATGAGGGATCCAAGCATGTGATTACCAGACTAAACAGAGTCTATGTTGTTTTTTCCTTGTTATCAGGAAGTTACAAAAAAAAAAACCCAACAACCCACTTCTGCAGTTCCCTCACATCTTTCCTAAGACTTGGATCTTTTCTCATTTGATTACAGCATGTGAAGACGTACCGATTTCTCCGCTGTACAGTATGTGGGCAGTTCAGCCGTTCAGAATTCAATTCATTAGCTCGATTAAAAGAGAGCGCCAACACAGAGTTCAACACAAAGTCACTTTATTAAGTTTAGGGGGCAGGTGGAGCAACTCAACGATCGTTTCCAAGGCGAACCTGGCTCCGTCTCGGGAGTGAAGACAGAGAAGTGGGAGTGAGCGGTGGCTAAGGGTCTGCGAATAATGACATCCAGGTATTTGATGATCCTGGCAGCTCCAAATCAAGCCACACATCAAAAGTTGGACTTTTTAATTCAAGCAATCAAGAATAGAAAGGAAAGAAAGAAAGAAAAAAGCCCCAGGAGGTCTTGAAAGCACACGCCACTTCACCGATGCCACTAAATTGCAGGGTATGTGATGTTCCTACTGTCTAGGTCACTCGTCACACAGTGAAACAGTAATTTTCCTTCAAATTAACCAGAAGTTGATTAATAGACGTAACATTGAAAAGGTTCACCTCAGATCAGCAGGTGCATTACCCTCCTCAGGTTTGACTATATGTTCTGTCTGTGGGGATGAAAATGTTCAAGTGATCATGACGATGATAGTTAACATGACTGCCATCTATTTTTTTTTTTTACGCGCATAGACGTCATTAAGTCTCTTTTTAAAAAAATATCAATCACTCTTTGTTTAATGTCTTTGACCCCACTGTACGTACAAGTTGACCCCCCCCCCCCCCAATAATATAACAGCCAATAATTGTTGCTTTTTGTTTGTTTTTGTTTTTTTTAAAGATCTAACGGCAGCAGAAACATTAGAGACACGTCGCAGGAAAAGAAAATGAGCGTTAGGAGAGCTAGAAAATGAATGAGAAAAAACCCCCCAAAAAACAACAGTACACGAAACATTTCGACAGCCTTGGCAGACCGTTTCCCAGGGAAAAGAACCAGCACATCCAAATCCCGAAGAAGGTCACATGAGCGGCCTGACAGGAAGTCTGTTTAAAACACACTCGATCCTTCACGGAGAGTCTTCATCACAGAGACATCGAGAATCCTCAAATGCAGGTCATCAAATCCAAAAGTTTGTTTCAGTTGGAGGATGCGTGCATGTGAAGGGGAGAGGAGGAGGAGGAAGAAGGGGGGGAGGGGGGGTGCTCCTCAGTCATTCCTTCATTGATTTCTCTTTGTACGGCCATTTGGTTTCCTAACAGTCCAGAGTGGAGTTTCCCTGCTGTCCTCTGTGTGCCCCCTCCTTCATATTTTTAGTCCTGCTCAATGTCCATGCAGTAAAAGGTTGATCATGAGTCGATCTGCTGCAAAACCCTACCCAAGTTTTGTAAATTCAGAATCCTGTTTTCCTGTGCCGAGGGTGACCGCTCGCGGGGACTGGACCTTACCGATCTCCTCCAGGGCGCTGGCCAGAGAGTCCAGGTCCCCCGAGTCCTGGTGCTGGGCCTCCCAAAGACTCAGGATCACGGACGATGGACTCTCCTGACATGCAAAGTAGCACAGGTTCCTGCGGGCCAGGGGGAAATTGAATATTGGATTAGAGAGCATGGCATGACAACGAATTACAAAAGCAGCGGATCAGTAATCAAATGATTGCTTTGCAGGCGTTATGATCGGAGGATCAATGGAGACTGTGTTGACTCCCTATGACCCAAACATAATATCACACCACGCCGATATGATTAATAACGTGGATATTTAGTACTGTGGAAGGAAACTAAAGTGCCAAAAGAAAAACACACATGAGGAGAACATGCAAACTTTGCACAGACTGACCCCCCCAAGCCAGGAGTTGAACAGGGGATATTCTCGCTATCCACTATACCACAGTGCGGCCCATAATGCACCCTTTAGAAAACATACTGCGAGTCCACATCCAATAATTTATTATCTTATGTTTATTATCAATGCAGACGGATTGGGCTGTGTAATAAAAGTATGACAAATTATGAATTTTAATGGAAAGTAGATTTTACCTCGTGCCCTTGTGTTAGTTACCCACCGTTAGCTCATGTCAAACTAGCCATGGACTGCACAAGATCTAGATCTCAAAAGCCAATTACTGGGTATATGATATGAAAACAGACATGAACCAGCCAAAATCCTGCAAACACTTAATTAGAAATAAACTAAGAGCCATGACCTGCTGGTTGATTCTTGACAGATGGATGTGGGAGTAAGCATTTTAATAGGACGGTGTTTATCTAATCATTTTTTTAGTCAACCAGCTCATAATGAAGGAAATGAGGCTGTGCTGTGTTGTGGTGGCTTGCACTCTCAATACAGCTAGAAAAGACCCTGTTTGAATCTGGTCTTGAACGTGAATAGAAACCTTTACTTGTGGGGTTTATTGTCTGAGAAAACAGTGATTACTTTTCTCTGCTGTTGTTGTGACAACTATCCAACAGAGGGCACTGTTTCATAACAAAGGCATTTCCTTTTGTTGCTCTTCTCTGTCCCACTTCCCACTCCCATGTCTGACAATGTTCTCACACACTCAGAGAAATAATTACAAAAATCAGCTTAACTATGTGGAGACATTTCCATTACATGCCTCTTGGTGTGTTCGGCTGGGATGAAAAAGCTCTGATATCCTTCCCCCCGGTTTCTCAGTCACAGATGTTTGTTTTCAGACTCGGATGAAGAGACATTTCCTTAATCACATCGTCTCCTATCATAGTTCTTCTTCTTTTTTTTTTTTTTGCTCAACTTTTCCCTCTCATGTTCCTCCAACTGGCAAGGCCCGAGAGCGTGCTCACTCCCAGCACTTTCTTCCTCGAGTGCTCTATAGAGCCGAGTCTTCGCAGAGTCTTCACGGTTATGAGCGCTTGATTATTGACTTCCATTCTGAAGCACAAATAAAGATCAACCCCATCGAAACAAGCAAACTCTTCCACAGCCTACGCAAATACTGACCTGGCACAACCTCGACAGAGAGTTTAGCGGGGGGGGGGGGGGGGGGGGGGGCAGGATGGAGCACATGCAGAGAGGCTGCTAATGAGAAGTGCTAACATGAACACATTTTCTTGCCAGAGGCTGGCCTGTCAGCACTCAGAGACCTTCCTTCAGATTTTTTTTTTTTTTGCAAAAACACGCCATCACTTCTCTCCAGTTACACTGTTCTGACTGTGCTAAAGTTGGCCCGTCTCCTCTCACTCTCTCTGCATGTGATTTTTAGATCTATAATGAAATCAGTGGAGTGGCGTCTTACCAAGGGCTGCTTGGTGATGGAAGATAATGGCTGACATTGTGCCTCAATTTCACATTAAAAATAGCCTTAACAATTTGGGTGCGAGGTTTCTATTATGAAGAAATTCAATTATTTCTTTCTTTCTTTTTTTGGGAGGGCTATTTCTTGTCCCCATGCTGCTGTTGTTGTTTCCACACCTAAACAAAACAAACCGCCTCATTCAGAGATGACTCAGCAGTATGCAAAACGGCCACTGAACAATGGGAATGAAATGTATGTGTGGGCTTCGGAGTTTCATAACTCAAACCTGTCTATGTGGAGCTTTTGAGCCAGGAGCTGCCAGTCCTTCCCGTTGGCATTAGCGGTGTCGAAGGTGGCGCTGATCCGCTGACGGATAGACAGGGGGATTTTAAAGGCCCTTGACCCTGTCTGAGAGGTGACGGTGCAGTCCGACTGAGTGAAAAAGGGAACCACTGCCTTTTCATTCTGAGAGCGAAAAAAGAAGAAAAGAAAGAAAAAGAAGCGTCAGGCAATCTTGATTCTCTGCTGCTGGAAATCTTCTCACCTCAATCTGAAGACAAGGACTTATCAAGACAATTTGCAATCTATACATGAAAAGCTCCCTGAGAGGCTCATTAGGCGAGCTCTTAAATCAAATCAAGAGTTATTCAGTGTAATAAAAGAACCTATTGACAGGCTGCATGACTGCCCACGTTCCGATCACATGCCGTCTTCTCCCTCCGAGTGCCACTCACCTCCACTACAGACGTATAGACCTGGAGTATCTGCTCCTCGCCCGTGACCTGTCGGATGCTGATCTTGCAGGAGAGCTGAGACGAGGAGTGGCTGTATCGCTCCAGAGAGAAGGCACACTGCAGGGGACGCTGGTTACTGGCCCACACCTGAGAAAAGGAGAACTCCTGCCGAGCGGGGGCCGACGGAGAGTGGACAGGAGCGGCAACAGTGATGAAAGGATCAGACTGCGAGGGACAACAAACTCATTAAATCCCCGTTAAAGACATTTGTTATTTGAGCCCGGCTTTGCCACCCACTTTGCTGTTTACATGATTAATTAACACTGAGCGAGTGGCCCTCTTTAGCCAATCAATGACGTTACCTAATCAAGAAGTTTACCCGTCAGTAAGAACACCAGCAGCTCTTTAAAGCCCCCGGGATGAAAATGTATCCTGCCAACCATCTGCAAGAGCTGCGATCATTAGTGCGAAGATTTAATAATTTATTTCATTAACTGCATGGATAAAATAATTACTTTAAATCATCTTTACATTACGTCTTACAGCATGACTGATGCTAATGTGTTGGTATGAATCACAGGGGGATCTTTAGGAATATCACTCTGAATATGTCTGCTAATAAATACAACTTCCACAAGCCTAATAAACTGAATATTTCATTACATTTCCAAGAGCACTTGACTTTAATATGATATAAAAAGGTATTTTTGGCATAATAAAAAGTATTCATTTAACAATGATCACATTCGTTCTTGTGTGCAATCAAACCAGGGCTCACATGTGCTCAATTTTCAGCCTTTGCATAAACTAAATTAACCAAAAATTATGGCTTCAGTGCCAAAAAATGACAGGATTGTTCTTTCTATCTTATCATTTCCAATAGCAGGGAAGGATTTTTTTTTTTTTTTTGAGAGCAATGCTGTTCTCAAAAACCAGAAAGACTCCAAAGGCTATAAGGTCATTGCCAAAAGAGTTTAAAATCTCTGTTGATAATGTTATCAACAAATCTGACAGCCTTTGTACTGTTTCCGGGCTGTGATGCAAAGTGTGAAGGTTAAAAATTTTTTTACCATGGAAAGAGCTTCAGGCAGAGTTGGAAAATACACCAAACACTAAATAAACAGCACTTCGTGAGCGATCAACAGAAAGGCACAGATACTGAAAGAGTGATGTTTGCAAAAAACTGTCACAGATAAGCCACAGTCCCTTAGAATAATGTCCTATAGATGGATGAAACCTAAGTAAAGCTGCTCGGCTGTTTCAGGGAGCCAAATAAAACCCTTGAGGAAATGTTCGGCGTACTGAAGCACGGTGGAGGAATCATCATGCAGCTTCATCCAAGTAAAAACAATATCACCAAGAAAAAGGTTTTATCCGTTGTCAGAAAACTACCAACAAAAACAACAATGGACATTTTTAGCAGCTCAAAAGCTTTGCTGACCTTGAAATGATTCCCAATCTGATCAATATTGAGTTACGCTTCACTGTCAGCAAAATTATTTAAACAAGCCTCACACACACAGAACAAATATTACATCTAATTGATGGAGAAAATGAGAGAAGATAGATTTATTGTTTTCCGAGGACCAAAATGTGAAAAATTGTGACCATGGCTTTTTTTGGTAGCTTGGTAGTTTAAATATATTTTTATTTGCAGTGTTACAAAAACTCCATGACATGTCTTTTCAACATTGTGTTAGTCAACACCATTAAAATCTGACTTTCACAAGTTACATTGAGCACTTTTGTGTCTCCGTGCATGGTAATCTCCTTACTTCCGTACTTTAAATGCCAAACTGTTAGATCAGAAAAATGGGATTAAGAAAATAAGATAGCAAGGCAACTATTTACCGTGTTTGCACCCTAAATAATGTAGCCGAAAGACAAAAGCAATAGCGCTTTGAAGTGAGTGCAATTTTTAAAAAGGTCCATCTCGACTTCCATTACTAACGCTGCATGACCCAGACAGCGGAGAAATAAGAGCGGGTCAAAAACACTGTTTTACAGATGAATCATCCTCCTTCTGATCCATCAGACAGGAGGACCGATACTTATAAAAGCCCCCTTCAGGTGAGAGTAGTGTCTGAATGAAAGGCTATAGTCATCTTCCCTGTAGGACCTCAGAGAGTGGCTCTTCCTCCTCTAAGAAATCCTTGTTGGTATTCTGGAGGCACGGCGGTGGGCTAATTCTGCTAATAGGATGTCACTGGTAGGATAAACATCACAGGCCAGAGCAGAACATGCAGCATGTAGACCCCTAGGAAGATAACTATGATATGTGTGAGTGTGCACTTGCCTGGCAGTCATAATTAATTTTGTGAGGGTGTGCATGTGTGTGTGTGTGTGTGAGTACGATAGCTAGCCTTAGTGATTTCCTGCTGTGCCCTTGCTGCTGTCCTTAGGCTTTGATGTGACCAAGTGAGAGAAAAAAGGGGGGGGGGGGGGGGGGGGGGGGGGGGGTGGGAAACTGATGGAAGAGAGAGACGGAGAGGAGGACGAAAAGAGGAAGATGTGCAGCTTCTCATCCACATCTAGCAATGTGGAGATTATTTCAAATGAGAACCCAGGATACACACACACACACACAGTAAACATATTTGCTTCTTGATTGACACTTGGAGAAAAACGCCGCCTACCTGGCAGGTGGTGAAAGGCTTGATGCTCCAGAGTAACTGTGGGACGTCCTGGATGGACACCTGGAGGCTGAAAGTGTTTCCCCTAAACAGCATAATTCGAGGCTCCTCCAGCAGCCGTCCGCCCCTGCTGCGCTCGCCCACTACTACCTCCTGGTAAGGACAAGTGTGGGTAGATGTTTTTCCATGGATAGGGAAAAGGGGTAGGAAGAAGAGGGGTAGGAAAAAATTGTCTCATAAGTAACATAAAACCTTTCATGTAGAGGAAAAAAAGGTTTCAGGCGATTGGTGATTCACAAATGCACACAGGCATTCCTCACGTGCACAAATAGATCAGAGACTCGATGGAACGGTTTATCTGGGATGTGCAGTTGAATTAAAAACACAGAACAAAAGAAAACCGAGAACAACTGAAACAATTAGACGAGTAATTGTATGAATCAAAATCTAATTTCAGTTCCTTTTATTGTTTCCCTAAACTCTTCGTCGTCTCTCTTCGGGTTTTGGACTGTTTGTTGGGGGAAAAAAAAACAACAACAAAAAAAACATGCAATTTGAAAGAAACAGACCGCCCAGAGAGACAGAAAACACAAAACACCTCTTTGCAATTTTTTTCATTCGGTTTTAATAGTGAGCCGCACTGTTGTCCTACATAGAAACCCAGTTAAAGTATGTTTGAAGCATGTTTGCTTCGTACAAGTGTGTCTGTCGGTTTCTCTCTCTCATTCACTCACTCTCTCTCTCTCTCTCTCTTTCTATCTCTCTTGCTGTGATGAAGCGTTAATAAACTGGCAACATTGCTCTTTTATCCAATGTCCGCAGGGGTCAGCTCCAACCACTACCTCACCATTCTGTATGTTGGCTAAATGGGGTATTGGAGATGGATCGAGGGGTTCGATTGCTTGTCTTGATTTTTATCTCCTGGCTTTAAAAACGCACCAAAATCAGGCAAACAACTCTATTACAGCAATATTAGTACCTCAAACATAATACCCATGGACCGAAACTTTCCCACAAGAGGCTCCAGTCTGTTCCGCAAAACCAAGCAAATGGTAAAAGTTTCCAAGAAAACATTGATTTAAAAAGAAAAAAAAATACATATTTCTTAAGAGTAGTGGACACGACACACACAACACTGAGACTCGAGCTGAGATACCAGCATGAAAGCAAGCGACCTTGTTGCTCAATGTTTTTTGCTGTAAGGTTGATTTTGTAAAAAACATGCATAATGCAACAGCTATAGATTTTTTTTGGAGACATTTCCACTGTATTTTCACACCAGAAGGTTTCATTAAATTTGGCTTTATGTTGAGATTGTCGCTACTTTGGGTAGCAATCGTTTGGCTTTGTGAAACTCTAGACATGTATAATCAACCACAGCACAAAAAACGTATAGGTTCAATACAGTGAAGGCGTATTATATGCACATGTTTCTATTGATATTTTTCCAATAATAAAAGTGGAAGTTGTGGGGGACAGACGATTAACGGTCTCCATCAATGTTTTTCATGATGCACAATCCTCTGATGCAAAGACAGTAAGCCAAAGACTAACACAAATGACTGGGAGGTATCTTCCATGAAAAGTATTTTCTGGGCTTCAGAGCAGCCGCCTTTCGCTGATGTTATTTATTTATTTATTTTCACAGGGGGATCTGTCTCTTCAATCTTCACTTCAGCAGGTAAAACGCTCAACAGGGTTTGAAACTTCCACATTCTGAACTGTCACCGATAAACGTTTTGATTTCAAAGGGGTTGTCACGTCTTACAGGGAAGACGTTTCCGTCAATGAGATGAGGCCACAGCAGATGTGTTTGTACTTCATCTCGCTGCTGCCATCACCTTCACGACGACAATAGTTGATGCATAAAAGGCAAGTCGGTGACATGACCTCCTCCATCGTTTGAAAATGGGTTGAGGAGGTTTGAATCATGGGCACTTCTTGTGTTTCGTGACAATTTTGTCTCAGCTGTCCATTGAAAGAGTTTACTTGCAAATAATTCAGATTTCTTTTCGCGTTTTTGGATGCAAAATATTTTCTATGGTTGCAATGATGAAGTAACTTTGGAGAAAAAAAAAAGGTGCTCAAAGTAACAATCTGTGATTTACCACTAGATCAAAATAAACAGGAGTCGGCTTTCTATTAGAGCAACTATAAGTAACAATCTTGAATCATGTGCTGTAGATAGGCCTGCCATATTAATGCACATGTATTGTTATTGTGTTGTAAAGATAAATAGGTGTAGTGGTAGGCACTCCCTCTCACAGCTATAATGTCATAGGTTCAAGTCAAGTTCTGTGTGCAATGATTTTTTTCTCACACTACTCCAGCTTCCTCCCACTGGAGCCAGTTATTATTATGATTATTTTGGTTGTATGCCTCGCACATTATGGGATTTGTCATATAAGAAGGATGAATGACGTGACGGTAAACATAAACATCACCACCTGACAGCACGGTAATTCTGCAGTGTTGTGCAAGTTATTCAATATTTTTATTTTAGTTTTTAGGACATTTCAATGTATTTTTCCCCAGAAGATCTAATTCAATCTAATTAAAATTGACTTTATGTTGAAATTGTCGTCCTTTTTGGTAGAAATTGTTTGGTTTTGTGAAAATAGACATTTTTATCACCGATATCCTGCACCACAAGCAAGAAAAGCTTTAAACTTAACTTTATTTATATGTCATTATAACACTATTTTACCGGTCCGCTCTATGTGGCCCCTGAACTAAAATGTGTTCGACAACTCTTATCGACAATCTGGATGTTTAATACATCTTGAAATAAATAAATGAAAAAACAATATACAACAAGCTTAACTACCAATATGCACATACGGATCATAAAATGAAGCATACATTTCTTCAAGACAAATGGTAAAGTGATAGTCAGACTTATTTCCTGTTGCTGTCAAGAGGATTGGCAACATAAACGATTAAGTGAGCGACTCAGAGAGACAGCAGCTCTGCAGCGTTTATCTTTTTTTTTTATTACATTTCTGAATAACAAGCTTGTTGAAACTTCAATAATTGTTTTTGTGTTACTGGAGTTACGATAGTGATTCAATTACAAGAAACAACAACAGTGTTCAATAACATTATTGCCAACATGGGTGAACCTTTTGTTTTTTTATTGTGAATTTGCAATCAAAACAAAAGTGAATGCTGGTTATTAGTTTCTTTTATTTTATTTATATACCAAGGTATTATAAAAGCTCTTTTGCAAAGAGCTTTTATTTATTTTTTTAAGTTAACTCCTCTCTTTCAAATGTACAAACGTAAGTCATAGACTGACAGACAGGTGTAACTTGTTGCCCCGGTTTTTTCTTTTCTCTTTTTTTCCCTCTCTTTTTGCACGAGTTGCTCACACATGAAAGGGCAGTGGGTGTGTAGCCTTCATTTTCAGTCTGCCTTCTCATCTTTTTAAGATTGTGGTTGAAGCCAGGTGGCACACACCGAGGTGAGCAACAGAAAACTGCTGTGAAAGAAAAACAGCTCATCTGTAAGATGAGAAATAAAATAGAAATAAAAGTCATGGAGAACAATCGCACGGCGGGATCCACATATATCAGATTTGCAGTGGTTGTATTTTTTTTTAAGAGAAAGGGAACCGCTGGTGGACTTTAAAACGAACACGGGACAGGTTGGATGTGGAATAATATTGCTTGAAGTTGCCAAGAAATACCCTGAAACAGCAGGCAGTGTCAGGAGAGCCTGTCTGGAGAGCACAGATGTGAAAGTGTTACGATTCAGAGTCCAGAGTGGACTTTGAAAGCAGCGGTGCAGAGGATACATCGCAAGATGGATTATTAGCAGCGAGACTTTAAAGGCTTCAGCAGATCACCCATCATACGTGCATCACGTCAGCTTAGCCCCATCTGACTGACTCGGGTAAATACAGTTGAATCTAATGAGCGAATCTGTATTTCGACTGAGCAGCACAATGCTGACAGCTCAGCTAATGTGCACCACAATAATTCAGCTATGTGCACATTATTGAGACTGAGGAAGACCATTAAATTAAATGCACGACTTACTTTTTTAAAATAACTCTTCCCAGGCTGCTATTGCAGTAACAAGTAATGTTAATGGCTGTACGAGTGTATTTTACAGCTTTGGTCGTCTCAAAGCGCTTCAAGTATCCGATATCAAGTCGGAGCCATCGCTAGTGTCACTGGTAACTGACACAATACAAATATGATTATGAACAAGAATGACGCAGAGGTACAACAAGCTATCAGTTTAAAATCAGTTTATGTAAAAAAAAAAATACTAACAATGTAATATATATCGATATTTCTTACAAGATGGATTTAAGAGGAATTGTCAGTAGTATTTGAACTACCATCAGTTTGGTGTCGATCCACACATCAATATTGATGATGATGATAATGGCTGCCATGCAAAATGCTCACATACCATTGGGAGTAACCTGTGGCTCAGTGTTCTGCAGACAGATTCTTTGGCTCATGATCAGGACAGGATGGAGGATCGAACCACCAAACGTGGTCGTCGTCATAAACTCCAAGGTTTAAGCAACCTGCACAAGACTACAGCTCACATGCTCCTGCAGGGAATGCGCACATATGCTGTTATGCACTGTACTTGCATCTTTGTGTTTACATTTCCAGAGCCTCGGATTTGCCCGGAGGATTTGGGGCAAAAAAAGCAGGAACAAATGCAAAGCATACAGTCGGCTTTGAACCGGATAAATTCCCCGTTTCCAGCTCACAAGGGAAATTATTTGTCGCGTGACGCACAAACAAAAGCCAACAAAACAGAAGAACAAACGAACAAATACTCCGTTCTGACTGATGGAGAGGTGGAGTCGGCTCTTGGCACCTACATCCAATTTCTCTTTGTTCACTTGCAATCGGACTCTCGAGTGAAGCCTGCAGCGAGGGAGGACTAGTGGCTATATAACTATCAGCAGTACTTCAGAATAGCTTTGTGGGTGTGTGTGTGTGTGTGCGTGTGTGTGTGTGTGTTTGTGTGTGTGTGCGTGTGTGTTTAATTAAGATAGGAAACAAATAGCAGTTGCACGACTTGTTTTTGCTTGCACAGCCATTACACAAAAAGAGGAATGTCTGCATGCTTTTATTTATTTATTTGTTTTTAACCTTCCAGCAATTCAAAGAGGATTGAAAACTTTCTCCCGAAGCCGCGTCGGAGAGTCCAGTGATGAACTGCTGCCCCTTCTCCGACTGTGCCTCATTTTAATGTGTTCGAATAGTTGTCGCACAGAACCACATTTAATTAACAGAGAGCAAATTAAATTACGTAAAGAAAGGGCAGAGGAGCAACCTTGGAGCATCTGTTGTCTTTGTAATTAAAAGTCCCTCTTTGTCTCATAGTCATCAAGCATCTCCCAGTGGCCGTGTTAGCGAATACGCAGATCTTCAGTAGAGCACAAAAAGCCAATTATTCCAGGCAAAACAGTCAGCGACATGACTGAAATCGCTCAATTTCAGATTCTAATGTACTACACTGAAGTACACATTTGAATATTTGGTGATATTCAGAGCAGTCCACGTAGCTCTGTGGTTGTATCCTTGTAAGATCTCAGCAGGCGGCCCGCTTTAAATATCCGCATATAAAATTACCTGTTCTATTAACGTACCATCCTACCAGTCAAGTGCTTTGGAACACTCCAACTTTTTATATTTTTTTTAATTGACAATTATTCTGTTTTATGCCTCTTTGCACTCTGAAATTAAAGCGGAGAACAAATAAACAATTTGAAAAAAATTAAATAAAAGAAATGATGGAATCAATTTATGAACCAAAATGCTTTCAAAACATTTGATTCAAAGTACCCAACTTTGACAGTTATACCAACTGAACACCCCTTTTTGTTTTCTACAACAGAAATCAAATATTTTTCAAAGAGTTCGTCCCGACACTGTTGCAGAAGTTCCCATAAATTTGTGGCAATTTTGTTGTTGTTTTGCTTTCTCTCTGTCCAGTTCATCACGAACCAGCTCGGTTTTATTTAATAATTAATAAGTTTACTTCCGGAGACTGTGCAAAACACTGCATTATTCCTAACGTAGTTCTGGCATAGCTCAATGGTTTTATGTTTTGTTTTTATTCTCTACGACGTATAATGTGGTGCCATTATCAGATAAAATAAGTCAGCTTTCAATAATCCCATCCTATAGACACATTTTAAGGTCAAAAATATAGCCGAAAGATAAAGTTGAGGTCTGGATAATGCAGGAAAAAAAACTCCATGTAGCTCTTTGTTTCCATGGCGACATTTCCATTTGAGCATCACAGAGCAACATAGATTTACTTTCCTGCTTCCTGTGCGTATATCTTCTGTCACCATGCAAACTACAAGCCATGAGTTGCTTTTCTTCTAACTTTATTCAGTTTAGGTCAATGATTTGTTGTCACCGACTATGTAGGTTCACTTTTTTTCCCCCCCCTCCTCAAAGCTAAACGATCTGATTACACTTCACATGCACTCCACTAAGTACGTCAGTGTACGAGTGCATCACTGTTCAAAGACTCTCGTCGACATAAGAGGGTGGAATATGAATCACCATAAAAAGGCACTTCAGGATGCACAGAATCAGGTGAAAACATCGACGTGCATTCGCTCCCCAGTCTTAGACTGTTCCTTTCGTATCTTCTGGACGTTATAAATTCAAACGGTCACGTTCGCTTCAGGAGAAAAGCAGCCTACAACTGCTTTTCGCATTCATCTGGTGACCCGGCAGCATATTATTTATATCACTTATCACATGAAGACACTTTCGGTGGTTTTATGTCTTTTTGGAGGGCGAGGCAAAGAGATGACATACTGTGTGTCAATGCTAAACACAGAAGCTCAGGAAATGTGTGTGTGGCAGACGACTTTTTTTCTTTTTTCTTCTTCTAGGCAAAAAAAACAAACAAACTCAAATGATTGTAAAACATATTTACTCCCCATTTAAATAGTACTATATTTTGAAGAAGAATTTGTGGGATGAGGAATGGAGACGAGTATGTGTTCTGAAAACTTGAATTGATACGAAACAATTAAATTGCCAACATATCGTGGTTCAAGACTTCAATTGAAAACAACGTACATATTGCTGTGCATCCCACAATTGCATGTATACCACTTAAAATGGAAATAATCAGGCTTTCCAACAGCATGGCATATATTGTTAGGGAGGCTTTGAATCACAAAAGCAAAACTAAAACCAGACAAAATAGAAAACAAAAAAGTGAAAATAAAAATTGAGAGCATCACTCATCACTCCCATGTGTCTCCCTGCCGGCGCCGTACCTGGAAAGCGTGAGGCGTGTCGTCCACACAGTAAACCCTGAGGGTGAAGCCTAGAGAGTTGCCAGGATCCAGACTGCCGAACACGGCCAGTCGCAGTCGCTTGGCTGCCTCCTTGCACAGCGGCTCCCCCACCAGGGCGTAGCGGCCGGGCTGCTCCAGCAGCACGTGGCACCTCTGGGCCTCCAGCAGACAGTAGCAGGAGGTGCTGTCCTCGTCCACGGACACCACTTCCTGCGGAGGGAGGGGGGGGGGGATTGCAATATTTCAAGAAGTGTCTTGTCTCCCTGATGATTCATTTTAATTATCATTATTATGATTGCATGACTATTAACAGTTTAGTATTTTTCCACATAAAAAGAAATTGGCTTTAGATTTATTACGGTAATCAAAATTGAAGAAAAATAATACACACGCACACGCACGCACGCACGCACGCACACAAACACACACACACACACACACAAACACACACAGCAAGGACGAAGAACTGAATCATGGCGAGGATGACAAAAAAGTCATGATCTTTAGCAGAGAGACAAATTGTACTGGATTATTGCATGATGTATGAGTATTAAATTATGTATATGTATCATTGAATGATGCATGAGTGTAAGAGGAGCTAGTAGTTTAATGTCAACTGAAAGTATGCGTGTTCAGCTTATGAAATGCATGCATTTGAGTTCCATGAGAAAATTCATTTAGTTTGACAATCAAAGTCATACATTTTCTCACGTAATAAGTAATGAGATTAGATAAATAATGGAGGGGATTTAGTGGCGTGGTATAATCTACAGAAATATCATTAACGTTGATATTAGATGAACTATTTTGACATATGAAAAGAGTAACTAGTAACAACTACAAAGTAAACTGCTTGAAACTGCTTTGAAATCCCGAGTATTGTGACGATTTTCTCAAAATACTGAAGATAAGAAAATGAAATCTTGGTTAAAGCATTGATGTGATGAATTCTATTAAAAGTAAAAAGAAAAAGTAGAACCAAAAAATACTTCTTTCAATGTCCATAAAGCAGCTTTATACTACAGATCGGTTACTTCCAGTAAATATTAAGATACTTGCTTTAGCTTGGTTTTCATGGGTATGAATAAAAATGCAAGAACTTTTAAGTCCATTATGACTGGACAACAGATGGAAATTAGCTTTTTTGCTACAATCTGGCATATTTACACTGTTTTACAGATGTTCATTAATATGCACTGTCCCTATCAAATAAAATAATAAATAAAAAAATTATGCTGACATGAAGATTAGTTAAACTGCTACACCAGCTTGTTAAACACGATCAAGCAAGTAAACAAACAACAAAACTGTAAAAGATAAAATTAGACTTTTAGACTAAAAGACAATTCACTGTACGGCAGAGCTTTGTGTCTCTGAAGCGGAGGTGTACATAAAGGACTATCTGATCTCAACTGGGAATAAATGTAACATGATGACATACAGTTTAAACTAAATTACATATTATGAATAATATGTCACATTTGCTGCAAAAACGTTTGTAAAAAATCATTATCACTTCCCAGAACACATAATTTGTGCACATTTCACCATGTGCGTTTTCACAGACTTGATTTGACGTTCATGCTCGTATGACCACACCAATTAACAGTAGCTGGCTTCCGCTGCTTTATCGATTATCTCTTGGCTACGATCTGCTGCTTGATACCGTTTGTCTGAAGGCGCTTCGTTTTCCGAGGGTGTACGAAGTTACAGCAGCCATCAGAATCCCGCATCACGCCTTTTAAAAGATTTTCTAAAGTCTGTATGTTTGTTCAGGGTTGTTGCACTTCTGAGGCAGCCACATTCCCAGCAGAACACAGCCTGGGATAGCATCAGGAGCTGTGCAAAGCCGAGCGAAGGCCAAATGAATAATGACACATCTCACTAAACAGATGGGGGATATAGTTGCGCCGACAAAACGGATTAACACGGTGCAGTTGTGTCCAACGGCCAATTGCTCCTCATCTTGTGCTCAATTCTCCCTAAATCACCTTTGAAACACAACCGTGACCCACAGGTCCCCTCTGCATATGGCCTGGTTGAGGCATATAGAGCAAAGCAGGGTAATTTAGTGGCCCACAGCTTCCTAAACCTGCCCCATTAACGCAGTGGCGGACATGAAGGATCTTCATGACATAGCTCGTCCCCGCCAGGCAGCCGGGGAGAAATGATGGAGTCAAACTCCAGTGTGCAAAAGTGCAGGTTTTAATGGGAATGGCACTGAGAGGCAGGCAGAGCGGCGGAGAAGAGAGAGAGGAAACGGAGAAAGACAGATTGGGAGAGAGACCTCCATCTTCTACTATATTACTAATTCCAGAGATTAGGTTTTGAGTAAGCATCCTTCCTGAAATAAAGGGCTCATTATTTCTCAGTGACAGAGATGGGCCACAGCGTCACATTTGAAGAATATCTCCGCGTCCCCCCCCCTTCCGAACCTGTCTCTGTCTTCCTGTCTGACTCGTCCTGTCTTCGGGCTCTCTCTCCTTTGGCATATAGCTCCCATCAGCAAAGGCTTCTTTTGATGGCTCCCTTTTGTGCAACACGTCTTCTGGCAAATTACGTCTGTGTAAATGTCACTCGGAGTGAAAGGACCGGGCTGGTAGAGAGTAGCAGACCCCCAAGGTCAAGCAAACCCGGTGGCTCCGGGGTTGAGCCGCCTCGATGAGGTCCCCGAAGCTTTTTGATGGGGTTAGTTAAACATTAAAAGAGCATCTTAGATGTCTCCACTACGCCAAGGGGGCAGGAGAAAATGAACAGAGGCTGTTTGGATTGAAGGCAGATGTCTGTAGAGTTCCTCCCGTGAAGACTGTGAAGTAGCTCTAAGAGGCGAAGTCAAAGGACTTCTCCGAGGTGTTATTTCACGGAAACAACTGGGTGTGAGGAAAGGAACCACACTAGTAATCACAGGAATAACACCTATAGTGCATTTAGAGCAGTAGAGTCTTAAATATTTTAAATCAAAGAAAAAAAAAAAGGCTCACTTGGCAGGTTTTTATCTCTTTTTGACCACACTCTGAGACGCCACAGTAGAAAAGGTGCCGTCACCTTTTGGCAGTGGCTTATAGAGAAGAAATTACTATTTTAGGTGCGATACAGCAAAAACTTAATTTTCTACCTTTGTACAACTCGGTCTTGTGCCTAATTTCTCTGCCGATTCATATCACACCAAATGTCTTTTTAATCTATGCCAAGTAAGATCTTTAAGATTTTACAGGTAGATCCGGGATAAAGGTTGAAGGAGTTGCATCAAATTCTTTTTTTTTCTTCTTTATCTTAGAAAAATCCACAAGAAAAATATCTTCCTTGTTGTACACTGGTGAAACATGGATCAATGTAGACTAAAAAGCATGTGCTTGACCTTAGCGGCCCCTGATTTTGCAGATATGTGCCATCAAGTTCATGGAATTAGACGCCAGCCTCAATTTTAACATACTTTTGTTCTTCTAACTGGACATGAATTTCAGCGAAAGAAAATATTAATGGATTGTAAATGAATAAATATACTCAACTCCCAAAGAGGAGTCAACGGCAGAATGAACTGTGTCTTCGGGAAATAAGATGTGGTGAATTTCAAACCTACATCCCACAAATGCATCTAAAATGGTTTGTAGCTAAAAAGCATTGATGCACAAAGTAATACTCTTTGCTAATACAGCTTTTATAGTCTTTTTGTATAGTTTTATTATGCGACAGACAAACTGTAAAAGAAAACATAGTTTGTTATTTGTATTTGCTACTGATTCAATCTATTGTCCAAAAGAGCAGGATGTGATGAAGTGTCATAAAATATAAATTAAATAAAAAAAGCTTTTCTGCTGATGCTATTTCACGGGCAAAAAGATACATACTGTAGCTTTCATGGCCGAGTAACTCGTCGCTCAACTATTTTAAGTTTGTTCCTCTCCTCCACAAGTTTTGAATATTTTCATTATTCTGGCAGAGCAATGTCAGAAATAGAGAAACACAGTTGAGATGATTTCTGTGACAGAAGGTTCGGTATGAATCAATACAACCCTTAAGGCTAAAATGACAATCTTTTTCAGGACTGGAATGTTAGATATATGTTAAAAATCTTTAACAAGCCCAAGCAATGTCGGTTTCTTTCGGAAGATAGTTTAGATTCGCTCAAATAACATTAAGTGTAATTTAGGTAAAAGTTCACTGAAATGTTCGAAACTAATAGAACATTCTATTAATAATTGAACAATTATTTCATCACTAATAATGCAATATTAGTTTAACAATGAATATGCATGTATCTTATTCATCATATTTATTGGATATATTAACTTGCGCACAATAGTTTTAAAATGTATGAATATCATACTGGATGAAAAGTTGTCGTTCTGTCAATGAAAGCACATGAATGAAATGTATGTTCCCTTTTTTTAAATGACATTTACACAGTAGAGTCATTTTAAAATTATTTATATTTTGGATAAAAAGACATAATAACTAAAATGGGGGGGGCAAAAATGCTGAAATGGTGAGAAATAAGCAAACAAAGCTTAAAAATGAAAAGAAGAATTCCTAGAAGAGACAATAAGACTCTAGAACTCAATCAATCAATCAATCAATCAATCAATCAATCAACCACCTAATGAATTAGTTAATCCGTTTTTCAACCAGCTTATGAGGAATACAATACTCTAAGAGTTAATACATGAGAAAAAATAGCACAAAAAGTTATGAATACAACTATTTTATTTAATGAAAACTTTCTCATTATAACTTCAAGGGCAGACTGACTTTCAAAATATCATCAATTCCAACATGTACAAAGCATTCCATAGGAAAACAGGTATTTGCATTCAGTCTGGCATTTCTTTTGGCTGTAGAGCAGGAGGTAGAGCTTGAAAGGCAAAAATTTGATCTGAACTGGCAACCCTGAAATCGGCTCCGTGCTCGCATGACTTCACCGCGGGATGAAAATTTTCATCAAAGTAGGTCGCGGCGGGTTTATCAGATCGTATTGATATTCCGGAGCTCCGGAGAGATTCGTGTGTGTTTACGCACTTGCTCCCCACTTTGCACTGATGTTGTTACAGCAGAAAATGTGAACCCGTTTACCGCAGGTGAAGTGTGAGAGAAATCGCTCACCTCCCACTTGTTCTCCTGGATTTGTCTCTTTAGCCGGATGGTCCAGTTATCAGCGGCTATTTCTGCACAATGTGCGATGGTCATGGCTATGGGACACGACAGGTCGAGGCCCGGCGGGCCGTACGTGATCGCGGGGCTCAGGAAGATCTCTGGCCCGTCCTCGGACATGGTGCTGCGGGGAGAACGGGAAACATCACATGAATTTCAAATGAAATCCGCCCCCGATTTTGAACTTGTTGTCAATGGATCACAGCTTAAACCAACACCCCAAGTGTGACCCCCCCCCCAACTATCAACAAAGTGAACTTGAACCCTTGGATACTCTTAATGAATCAATCCCCGACCAGCTGACACGCAGACACACAGATAGAGGGAGATTAAAGCACCAAGACTAATGGACAGTGAGGCTGGGGAGGACAGGCTTTAGCGCGGAGCGTGGAAGCTTTGTGGGTCGATGGAGCTTATGAAGCCTGCTCCGGCCAGCCTGGTGACAGATTAGCTGGGCCAAGCTGCCGTTGGCCAGAGGCCCAATCTTGGCTGGAAGCCCCGAAGACTGAGAGCAATCGATGGGACCACCATCAGTCATGCAGCTGGCCCGGCTGGACACCTCACATACACGGGACACGATATTGGTGCTGTTGTCGCAGGAGCAGCATGGATATTTCTCTGCATCATTAATAGAAGTGTCGCGGGGACATGACATGACAGGAGCTCATGCAAGTGTGTGTGTGTGTGTGTGTGTGTGTGTGTGTGTGTGAGTGAACCAACGCACGTATTCACAAATGTCTGAAGCACCGGCGTACCGAGAATGACTTCCACACTGACAGTACATTTTTAATAGTTTGGGATCAAGAGTTGTATCACTTGATTCATATATAACACAGACAGCCGTGTCCCGCTTCTGTACAACATATAAATCCTGAGCAGGGTTTCACTATGTGGTTGGTTTACTCCATAGTACTTTCTTGTTATTTACTTTTTCCCCCCACATCGACAGTCCCTTGGTGAGTTTAATATAAAAGAGAAAGAAACCTGAAGGAAAAAAAAAAAAATCATAACAAACGACACAAGAGCTGAAGAGAAGAATAAGGACAAATGACTGAGTGTGCATCAAAAGTATTAAACACTGAGGGCTACTGAAGAATTGCATGTTTAAAAATGGGCACACACGTGTGTATAAGCTGATCTACTACTACTGTTAATGGGAAGCATCGAGGATCTCATTGTACAAAACAACACACTATCCATGTAGTACGTTTGGATTCATGAATATGGAATATCCGGTGTGTCTCTCAGATCATGCAAACTACTGATGGCAACTGATTAATGTGCACGATACAATGTGATTTACTACCTTTATGCAGGATCTTAGTAAATCAGACCGTTAAAGAGGCCATCGTACACTCATTTTCTGCACTTCTTGCAACTCAATTTTGTTAAAAAAAAAAAAAAATCACAACATCGAGCGTGTGTAATTTGTCACCGGCCTCATGTTCAAAAGACTACAGTAGAAATTTTGCATATTAAAGATTTAAAACAAAGTTCAGGTTCAGCAAAAGATGTAATGATAGCAGAGGTTCTCCATATTGACTTGATTAGCTTAAGAGGTGTGTATCAGGTGTATCACCATTTTGAAATTCTTCTTATTTTTTTATATAAAGATATAACTGGTTTTACCTGTGACACATTGTTACAACATGTGTTGTCGACATGCATGTTTAACCTGCAGAATGATTTGATCCAATTCCACTTGGAGGAAATGGAGAAATCTCTTCCACACATGTGGGACACAGCATCTGCTCAGCAAAGCCGTTCCTCATGTCAACAACTAATAATGTCCTTTCCGAAGATTTAGGTGGAGAAAAGAGCACTTCTGCTCAGGCTGGACTATTTTTCAGTAGTTTTTCGCGCCCTGCAGCAATTACCTGTATGATGCATGACAACTGTTTTATGAATAAGGCAGAGGTGGAAAGGTGAGGGATGATGTAAGTGCATGTGAGTGCGAGTGTCTGCGTGCTGAGAGGGGCTTGTGGGGGGCGCGACTCACACTTCCCGTTACCTTCACAGCTTCACATAAAAAATATATTTCATTTTCATCACACTAATACCAATCAACAATGGAAAATTAAAAGAGGTTATGGTCTGCTGTCTAAAAATAAAATAACACCCAGGCAGCACCTTGGCCCTGCCGCTGCACTTTTTGTACTCATCAGCCCCGGGCTCAGAGGAAACCAAGGTTACATGCTGCTGAGACTGTGGTAATTAGCCAGATTGCCTGTGAGCAGAGATTAAAGACAGTTATTTAGAAGCTCTGATTGTGTTTATGAGAACAAAGAAATATCACTTCAGGATGAAGTGTGGAAAGCGTGTTAGTGTTATTAGTGAAGCTTTGCCTCACATGTCCAGTACTCATGTCAAACCTCCTGAGTTTTGTTTTTTTTAACCACACAACCTGTTTTTGTGTTGATGTGATTGCACTTTAAATGATATTGTACAGTTTCTCACTGATGTTCACCCTCTCGCATCATGCTTGAGCTGGACTGCTGGCCTGTCGCTCTTTTCTGTCAGTGAAAGAGACTTTAGCCGTTTCCTCGAGCTCACCATGCCAGTGACTATTAGGTGAGGTCTCCATGATAGTTTTTGATTAAATGAGATTTCACTGCTGCTTGGAGAAATTGTCCTGAAGTGGCTTTTAAAACAACAAATAACTCAAAACAGTTGGGAGTTTATTAAACCTAATTATTCAGGTTAATCCTCAACACTTAATAAGGCAATTTGATGTTAATTTGTGTGTCCTGATTAGACTTTGAAGAAACACTGAGTTAAATTACCTCTCTAGTGTATAACAGGATTGTTTTCACAGCGGCTTTAACCAAGCTGGTAAGAAGTTAGCATTTGTGATTCCTAAAATAAGATCCCGTTTACTCGGGAACTACATTGTTTTCATCTCGTCTGTCTTAAAGGACATTGTTTTCAAAACGTTGCCAAGTAAATGTAAAACTTTGAAATGTCTTGTAAATGGTCACGTCATAGACAACTAAAAAGTCAAAGCTTCTTGATTCAAGCTTTCTCACCTTTACAAAGTTAGAGATAACTGCTGCTTTAAAGCAAAGCTTTTTTTTTTTTTTTTTTAAAGCAAAGGGGACACTAAAGGCAACATTTCTATACCTAAAACAAAAAATGAGTCACAATTAAAATGTTGCTGCTCTTTGTTGTACATTTGTCACATTAATTACCAACACTCAATAGTGCAATGGAAAGCTAAACTGTATTTATTTGGACTTTAACAAAATAATGACTCCAGTGAAGCATTTTTATGTAGCTACCGCTAAGTTATAATATTAGTCACGGCACTTAGTTTAGGACAGGGTTTTTTTCCCCCACAGTCTCACAACAATAAAGACAAAGACTGCTACTTTTTAATCTGAGGTTTAAAGGAAAAAGGGACATTTAAGGCTAAACTTCCCTTAAGTTAGCACCCAGAGCGTTTTAGGCAATTGTAAGGGGGAGGTCATAAAAACTTAATTAGAAATTCACTTCATGGCAACACTTAATGCAAAGTGTAGATATATAGCACCTCTTTATCTTTTCACAAGAAAAAAATGCTACTATTTTATCTTGTGATATTTCAACTGAAAAATTTGATTGTAAGGACCTTTTGCTTCTGTTTGATCAGCTTTCCTTCAAGCTCTTGGGACATTAATGTATCCAAAATTACCACTACTGCTACTTTAAAGGTGACCTTTTGAGTTGAAACTGACATTTAAGCTAAATATTCAAGCAGTTTTCATTTATATTGGTCCTAAAAGCAATAAATTAGTGATGCTCTGAACAGTCTGTAGCCGTTTACCACAGATTTTCCATGGTAACCCTTTAAGACAATGATATGTCATTATATTCTCATTACCTTTAAGGTATCTCTTTTTAGTTGTTGTATTTTTTATGTTTGTGGTATAAAGTGGCAGAGCAGACTGAAATATTGCATATGGGTTGACAAAGTACTCATGTAATCAAGCATGTCAAGGGTTTTATCACTTATTAAAGTTTAAATAACGTATGAATTTGATATGTAGTAAAATCTACTTAAAAGTATAATACAGCCCCCCCAAAACACATATTTCAAAGTTTAGGGTCTCAATACATCTGAAAATTGAATACATTTGTGACTGTATTTCTATGAAAAGCTATAAATTATTTTAGCAATCACTCAGATGCTACTAATCAAACACGACCAGCTCCTATCTCAATGTTAAAAAAGTATTCTATAGTTTCTGTAGCTACCATTTCATTGGTGCCTTTATTGTTAGAATAGATCTTCATCTCACATTTTTTCTACAAAGGATAGAGAAACAGCAAAAACCAGTCCAAAAACCAAAAGCTCCTAAATTGTAAGAACATAGCAAACAACCTTGTGCTCAATGAATATGAGGCAATCTTGAGTGTTTGTGGAATAAATGAGTTTTTTTTATCCTCACCACCAGACCAAAATGAGACTTTGACAGCTCCAAGGGTTTTCAAAAACCTTTATTAATCCATGAAATTTTACTTTATTATTCAGAAGGCAAATAGCAGTTTTCAAAAAACGAGTATTTGACATTGAATGTTTTCTAAAAATCTCAGCTGCAACTCAGAAGTCGGTAAATGTGATGACTGGAAAGGAAATGATGCATCCATTTGAGTCATATTGGAAGTACGTGGCTTCTTTAGTATTCTTTATAACTGCATATGGAGATTTTTTTTTAATGACATTGGTTTCTTTACATTAGCCGATATAGCCTGCTCCTCACACAGGAAACTCTACAGTCTGAGGGATTAAAAAGTAATATATTTTTTTTTGCAGAGGCATCATACCCCACAAAACTCTTTTTATACTTATTCCAAGCATGCAGTTGTACTCCTTAGGACTTATAAAGGCATTTTAATATGAAACATGTCGTGAATACTCCTTTATAATTTCCATCTCCGTTCATCCCTTGAAATATGTGGCGGAAAATGAAATAAACATCTGCAGACTTGGCGTGCAAAAAGCTTGGAAAATCACATAGTGAACTACCTTGAGCTTTTTGAATATGTTTTTTGGAGACTTTGCAAAACCAATCACCCTTTTCATCCAGTGTTGGAATGGCAAAATAAACAATTTCTGCTAATTTCATCTTCAAATAATAAGAACAAAAATCAAAATATCAACTTTGATCGTTAAAAAATGAATGTTAATATGATTAATTCTGATGAAGGAGAATTAAAATGTGGTGACTGTGCAGTCTGTTGGGTAGAAATGTCCGTGGTGTGTTTCTGACAGCAGATATGGCCTGCTCCCGGTACGGGGACCGCCAGACTGCCAGTGGTTAAAAAGCAAATCAATAATATACATGAAGAATGGGTCTAATGTCTCGAGTAAAAGATGCTGCTTGTAGAGATCAACCCACAGAAAATTGTCACTTGACTCTCCAGTTACCCTCAGCTCCATCGAGCCTTGTAACGTCTTTTAATCGATCGCTTCGACGTCCAGTCGACATCCTGCAGCTCCACTGTTTGGGTTCATTCAAACTACTCCCTCTGGTGTTTCACTTCAAGATTCACTCCAAAATTTGAGACGGATGATGTTTTCATAAACTTTTTTTTTCCCCGGTTATTTGACGCATAAAAACTAAAAGCAGCTTCTGTATGTTTGGCTCTGACTCTAGAAGAGATTCCAAATGGATGGCTCGACGCATTCTGGGCTTAAACCATGAAAAACATTTGGAAATGTGTTGTGTTTAGGAGGAATTTTGGATCAGCTGTGGCTGTGTGACAGATTATTTGAGGTAGAGCAGTAAGGACATTATCACATTAATCAAGTGGAACAAAGACAAACACATTGATAAGCTCTAAATCGTGGTGAGTCATTTCACTATTTCTATATTCTTCAGATGATAAACGGCTGCCTGTGTGATTATTCTAATATGACTGCAGGTCAGAGTCCATGATCAGATCTGATGTCTGGCTTTGTCGCTGGTTTTGAACTTCAGAGACTGAAGAACTGTAGCTTTTAATATCTTATCTTTGGCTCCAAATACTACTACTTTAGTTTTATCTTTGTTAAAGCTGATGACAGTTTTGGAACGACCAAAAGTTGTCTAATACCCCAAATGCTCTTGTCTCCTGGAGAAAGAGGGATGTAAATCTCTGTGTCATCTGCATATATCAAGAGACACATACAGCATATTTTGACTGAGCCAGAACCTACAAAAACCTATAAATATAAACAAATGTAACATTTGTCTTATATTGTGTGAAAAGAGTATTAGATATATGTTTCTGTGTTTTTCTTTTGCACACAAACTGAGGAACCCCTCAAAGTTGTGTCTGAAAGTGTCTCTGCCACAGCGTTTATCCTATGATGTGGGCAAAATCCTGTCAATTGCTAGGAAGCACAATATCTGCAGCCTTTAGTGGGCATGTTTCCACAAAATCATTCTTATAACAAGGCTTTGATGCTAATGCCATTTCGCTATCAACAGGGTAAAGAGCTTTTGCTGCTGGAAAATTAAGAAGGGATCATTTTACACTTTACAAGGTTACCCATCGAGCCAGACTGAACCTATTTCCAGTTGTTTTGGCCCACTGGCCACATGTTCGACACCCCGCCTGTCGAGCAATGGCTTTGTTGTACAGTTCCTGTGTTGTATTCTCAGGACGATACTGCTCAGTTCATTCGTTGAAACTTTTGTGAGCCATGTCATATCTGCTGGATTTTGACACGCACTGAAATTTCGTCCTTGGACGACCCGCCGCCCCCTGCTGAGCCGGAGAAGATCACAGGCAAAACAACTCGATGAGGCCCAGAGGACGGGACGAAGGCTCTTGTGAACACCTGAAACCGAGCCAGAGCTGATCGATTCCCATTCTTTGCAGAGGAAAAGCAGCGTCTTATGTAGATGGCCAAGGTTTGAATGGGAAGAAAGGATCCAATTTCTACCCCGGTCTCTGCAGCTGTCAGAAGATAGGCTTTGACTGACAGCTCAGTGGTGCACGGCTCCTGCAGCTTCTTAAACGACAGCCAGAGAAGTAAACAGCATCCGGCTTATCAGAGCAAAGCAGGAGCTTAGAGGGCAACAGTTTGGCTGAATCGGGGGAGACTTAAGGCAGGGGAGTGTGCAGGCAGCCCACTAACCGAGCTCTAAGCCGCAACCTATATACGACCTTTGATATGTTTGCCTTTCCTCATGACCCCCGGGCACTTAATGGGTGGGCAGAAGTGAGGTTAATACGACTGAGTTTCAGATGGCTCAGAATGTCACTTTTCATTTTTCCTCGGATGCAGAGATCGAATTTCATTGAGAAGCATGGGCGGTTAGCCACATTATTGGGCCAATATCTCACTAGCAGAGTTTCACACAGACACACTGACATGTTGACGCTGTCTGCTGTAAATCAGCAACACGTCCAAGAGCCGACTTCTGGCTGTCAGATCGCTTTTGAGGCTGTGTTGCATTGAAGTCAAAGACTTTTTTCCCCCCCGAAAGAACGCTCCTTTAAATCCATTGATACTTTTTTGTGTGCAAAATCACAGTGAAAGATGTTACAGAAATAAACTCCAGCTGTAAGGTAATAGTCATCTAAATTCTTGAGGTATCATGTCTTATCTCCATCCATCTCACCAAACGATGAATCAATATCACCTACCATCATGACAATAGAGAGGTTCACAGGATTTCTCACTCCAAACAGCCATGATGGAAAGAGATAGCGGGCCAGTTATGTCTACAAACACAAAACAGGGTACCACAGTGGCGGGGTGTGTCTTCCTCTGCTGAGACAGTTGCTTAAGGCAGTAATGCAGTCTGTCTGCAGCTGCCAATGTATTTGTGACACATCACGTCCTCCCCTGTAGTGTCTGCAAGATGAGTAAGGACCGCACGCTGTGTGGGAACATGTGCATCTGTAAGTGCGTATCATTCATGTCGCCGCGTGTTCTCCATAAGAGGAGCTCTGTTTATCTTTGCATGTTTGTTTGTATGAGCGTGTTCGGCGGCGAGGAGGGGCGGAGACGACGAGGCAGGGAGAGTAGATGAGGAACGCGGCGCGACACGTTGAAAGATTAAAAGAGAGCAGCCGAAGGAGCACACTGCACTTGCCCCAGCGAGAGTCCCTCACCTGCTGTCCTCCTGGTTGATGCTCATGTACATTTCCCAGGTAGTGTCTTCGGCGATCCCCCCGTGCGGCACCAGCAGACTGATACCTGCAGTGAGGGGAGCATGCACAAAAGGCGATCAGCACACATGCACATGACGCACACCTGCTCAGCTGTCATGTTGCTTCATTGGAAGCCGCCCCAGGAAGACAGAGGAAAAAAACAAAACAAAACAGGGTGACGGAAGCAAGTCCTGAATGCCTGGTGACACAAACACACATGAACAGAGACTGCCTCCCTGGTGAGCGCAAACGCACGTACGTACACAGCTTTCCCTTGTATCATAAACAATTACTGCCAATCTATTTGCAGATAAAACTCCTCAAGGGACAGGATGATTAATGTAGGTCACAGGAAGGAGTTGCCTGAAGGGTGTAGTGCACCGAGCAGGCACCCGCTTGCAATGCTAACATTTGTTTACATTTCCTCCTGGTGTACATAATGGGATTTTAAATGTAACCAAACTCCTTTTCCACCTCCCAGGATAACACTAAAAAAACTAGATTCTTTTTCCCTCTTCTTATAAAGGTACCCCAACTGAAAGAAATCCCATAGCCGTGTGTTTGTGTGTGTGTGTGTGTGTGTGTGTGTGTGTGTGTGTGTACATGTCTCTGTGTTAAAAATATATGTATTTATAATTGTCAGGTAATTTGTTTTTGTAAAGTTAGATAATGTGGATGGAATTCACATAAGTTTCTATATGCAATTTATTTATACACATATATTCATACATTTTAATGTAACATGTGTTATCCCACGGAATATATATTAATAATATTGGAAATAAAAAAGATCATTCATTCATTTATTCATTCATCCTTTTCAGATGTTGATGACAGAATTGTGGCTCTCTTTTAAGTTTCTTCATAACTATGTTGATATGTTGAGATGAATAATAAAATAACAACAACAATAGTAATAATAAAAATTATAATAATAATAAAAAATTAAAATCAGCATTTTATGATTTACATTTTGTTTATGTCACAACAAAAAGACACCAGGCTGATGATGACCACTGATGGGCCTGAGGTTAAACCCTTGTTGAGAAGTGTAACTGAGGTGTGTTCGGAGGGAAGACAAAGTTGAAACGTGTCATTAATTAATCTGATTTAAACACTCGAGCGAAAGATTTTCTGCAGTCAGAAGCACTTTGAATGCTTTGTGGTGTTATTCAGGGGAAGCACCAGACAGTTAAAAATGTCAGCGCTGTCTCAGTTCATCACTTCAGTAAACAATATATTCATGATCATGTTACCTGTTCGATCGATGACATTTTCACTTTTTTTTTTTTGCTGCAGATCGACTCTGACAAGGTCAAACGACTTTGAAATACAATACGAGACGCCCCGTATCAGCTCGTGTGCGCGGTGTCGATGCACAGGAAAGTTACCATTTATGTGATTCCTGCTTTTGTTCTGGGGAAACTTTCCAAAACCGAGCATTAATAAATCGAAGCGTGTGGTGGTACTCTCACCTGTGTTGGGCACCACCAGCTTCCCACCTGCATGGCCAAACACTGCAGTGGCTTTGTGTGGAGATCTGCCAGTAGTCAGGGAGACTTGAGGAGTGAAAAGGTTTTTGCCTCTTCTGCCCAGTGTCGTTCCCACTGGAACCCCTCTGTAGTCTGGAGCCAGTCCTCTCGGAAATGTCTGAGGGTGGGACATGACATGGTACTCTGCCCTTTCTGCTGCTCCTGAGGAGAAGATAAAAAAAGAACAGCTGAGAAAGAAAAAAGAAAAAAAAAAAAACCCAAACAAAAACAAAAAAACAACACAGATCATAAATGTGAGCATTTTTTTTTTGCCTTTCAGCTCCAGCAAACAAGAAAAATAAAAAATGTATTTCAAAACTTTACAAAAAATATCAGTTTAGAAACTACTGCTCACCAAGCCCCGCCTCCAGATAGAGCCAGTCCAATCACAGCTCGGCAACAATTATCTCTGTCAGGCTTTTCGCCTCCAGCTGAAACAAGATGCCTGAGGCTTCCAGCAATAAAGAAACTATCCATTTGATGAGTTTACAGGGTTGGGACGGACACATGGCCAGTTGTTAAAGCAGATTAAACAGTGTCTTTTCGTGTCTTTAAATGATTGTAATTTTAATTAGACTTTTAGGTTACATGAAAATACATGATTTTTAGCAGTAGTTATGTATATTGGCTCATCTTGATAACAATTTGATCTTCCTCTCACACCTGATGTAGCATTTTTCCGATAAAGATTTTGTGAAATTTCGTTGAGTGAAAAAGTCATTTCACAAAGTCTTTATAGGAAAATGCTGCTTCACCACATCAGGTGTACGACACTAAAAATCAGTATCAATTGATAATAAGAGAAAAATAGATAAGTAATACAGGATGAAATTGAATTTAAGTGGATATCAATATACCAGCAGAACATCACATTATTAGTCGATAAATGAGCTGAGTAGTTTGAAATGTGTAGAACAGTCAGCCGAGTTTAGCAGGATGTAGAAGCTCTATAACTGTGGACGTTTGTGGTTCTTGAAACAAACACATTCAAAAACTAGTCCTTCACCTAAATGCAGGTGAAGGACTATGTTTAATACAGTGACTATTTAAGTCTCAAGCTGCTCCTCCAGAAAAAAACAGTATAGTAAAATAGTAACAGTTATGGCAATATCTTTGACTAATATTAATGGGAAAACTCACCTAAATGACCAGGACTCAGAATGAGAACAGCCTTGGAGCACTCAAACAGTTTCTATGAACCACATACAATCATCATATTGAACGAGTAGCCCACGGAAACGCTTGTTGTGTCAACTGCGTTAATTTCATGAAGCCAAAAGTTGCATTGCCACAGCGATGCAACAATCTGTCACTGTGAACGTTTTGAAATCATTTATATAATGACCAAGTCTGAATTTTGAATTTTAAGGCAAGTGTGAAAGTTTGCTGCTGCAGCAATAACACACGAGGACAAGGATTGGCAAATGGTCCACTTGCAATGCCCTCTGAGGTGATCATGTTTTTTTTTTTTCCCTTCTGTGTCAAAGCTTTTTTAAAGACAGCCTGAGGTAGAGAAGCAGATTCAAAGCAAGATGGATTATCCCTCTGCCTGCGGAGGCGGACATGCTCTGCAGCTCTTGCCCTTCTGAAAGTGGCTGAAAAACCACAGACACAAGCTTTCATAACAGTCTTGTTGTCTAACCTTTGACCTTGAGATCGGGCAGCGGGTCGAGGAGCGAGCGCTCGGCCATTAGCTCCTTGTCGATGGAGTCCTGAAAGCACATCGGGCTGGTGTAGGTACGAGACACCGTCAGGTCAGGTTGCATGGATGAATTAATAAGCAGGGGGTTTGCTGAAAAACACAGAAAAAACACAATTATCAAAGACATCTTTAGATGTCAAATACATTTCAACTGGGGGACACATAAAAATTGCTTTATGATTTGTGGAAAAAGTTTTCTCTCCTGCCACCGGTGCAAAATATAGCTCAACTTTGGAGGGCGGTGTAAGAATTCAGTAATCATTTCAAATTCACAAGTTATTCACGAGTCCAGTGGCACAAACAGACCCTCTTCAAACTGGAGCAGCAGTGACCCCACTGTCTTTACTCTCAGTGCAAAGTAAATAGATCACCCATACATAAATATGGTTTCAATCACTTAAATACTTGTGTTGTTTCTCCAGTAACCAAATTATTGCCAGAGTTGCAATGTTAAACCTGTTAGTCAATATACTCTGTCAAAGGCTGTGCGGTGACCGGTGATGAGCGGACGGAACTAAACAAAACAATCTGATCCCAGGAAAAGATGTTTTGTTACAGTACGACTGCAAAGACGCTGACCAGGAATTCAATATACAAAAGTTTTATAACTCCAACTTTAATAGGGACTATTTATACAACTCTACACTTTATACACCCTACATTTTTTTTGGAGTATCTCATCTGCATGAACAGCAGCACCATGTTTGGACGTGAACCGATGAGGAATATGTAACATCCATTAAAACCTGAAACACGACTCGTGAATACAGATCAAACCTTACCCAGCTTTAAAATACGAAAGAATGAGTCCTTTTCTTGTCTGTTCTTATAATATCATCACCACTGAAACAAGAATCTCATCACATTCATTAGCGCCAAACAACAGCTGGCGTCAAAGCGCTTTAATGTGATAGCCAAAATTATTGCTGAATGAAGCGACGTCTCGCTTTTGAATTATAACACCGACAAGTGACTTTTCCTTTTTGTAAAAATGTATTTAGTTATTTATTTATTTTTGCCTTTTATTCCCAACTTCGGGGCACAGGCAGACGCACGGACGCGCAGTACATCTGGTGAAGTCGGATATCTCAGCCATTTGTATGCGCGCTGTACTGAAAATGAAAGGCCCGACTCCTGGTGCCGCGCAAGCTAATCGAAACGCGCCAAACAGATAAAGTTATTATAAATGAAATTATCTATTGATCTGTTTATTGTGAGGCGGAATTTATTTGTGCGGAATGACACGCTGTCAGCAGTTTCGGCGAGGACAACGTGACGGCAGACGACGCGGCTAAGTAAATAGCGCGGCTCGTCTTGATGAGCAAAAGAATGTAAATTGGCAATTTATTTTGCTCTGGGAATTAGGTGAGCTGTTGTGACTCGTGGTGAAGATCATGAATGCACAAAACAAAAACAAAAAAAGAAAATAACCATCTACTGTTGCATTGTGTAACATTAAGACAGGAGGGAAAAGGGAGCATATAGGGTTTTATGGTGGTTTGGCTGTTTTAGCCCCTGAAACACTGGAAACAGAGACCAAGATTAAAGCTTTCCCTACCTCCTGCCGTGTTATCAAAATGAACTTTATTGCTGCTGAGGGCTGCTGCTGCGGCAACCCATAATGCCAGCCTTGTAAAAAATATGCCTCAATCTGTGGGCCAAAACACACCGTGCTCCCGAGCACTGATGTTTCTGTGTTTTAGGGACACGGGGGGCCATGAAAGCCCCATTTAGGGGAAAACAAAAAAAAAACCCACTAATAAATTAAAATTTTAATTCCATAATCATGAATAATGAATGCAAGTTTTGTTTATATTTAAGATAATATATTAAAAAATAATTGACACAGCCGCAATGAGAGACCTGTTTTTTGCTGAGTCTCTGGTGCGAGAGAAGATCTAAGTAATAATACATAAGAGTAAAACTGTAAATTTGTTTAGCGCACACGCTGTGCTTGTTACCATAAGTTTTCAGGGAACGTTTATTGCTCTGGGCATACTGATGTTCGCAATAAAGCAACAAATGCATTGCACGCCTTATAGATAATGCTCTATGTTATTGGACATTTAATGCACAACAGCACCAGACAGCATGAGAATCTCCAGAAGGCTCAAGTAAACAAACTGAAAAATTAAATACTGTCATTCTGGCCCCTACAGCTTCTTAATAATTGATGTCGTTATATCTTAATACAAAGAACCATATGCATAATTCAAAGGACAAATAAATACACGTACATAAAAAACAGCTTTGCTTTGTTTGGGTGTTCCCTTCATTTACATGCACAGACATGGCTATGTGATGGATTTTACAGTGTTTTAATTAAAATACAATAGTAAACCAGCTATTTTGTCCCTGAAAGCTCCTGCTTTGTGTGCGTGTGTCTGCTATTTTCTTGCTGCATTAACACGCAATACTGCTGTGTACGTTTTAATTAGTTTACATTACAAACTACATTACATCTGGTTCAAGCAAAGTTACGATTTATCATGTATTTCCATAAAATGAAAGAATCTTGTATGTACTGCAATGTAATTTTCTCTTGAAGGACCCTATTTTTTCTGGTGCTTGAACTTGTTTGGGTCAAAGTCAGACTCAAAATGAACTCAAGGTGGGTGCAGTGATGTAGCCATGGTTGTTTTTATGAAAATCAGTCTGCAAAGTGCAATTTTGGCACTTGATTGTCGCTGCACTTTAACAGGCTCTCACTCCAATGTCAAGTGCAAAGGATCTTTGTCTCTTTACAGAAGCTTCACAAAGTCCAGCAAGCCCGCCACTGATTTGGGGGAGGGTCTAAAAAAATGTCTTTTAAAGATTGAACTTTTTAATAATATTGTTTTATTAAGGTATTTAACAACTTTGACAGAATATACTTTCCATGAGAATGTGTGTAGGAGTTTAGGAATGTATTCTAATTCAGCAAAATGCACTGTAAAAATGGAAAAGAATACCAGGAATAGTTGATTTGATTTGAGAGTGATGCAGCAACTTTACCAACAAACCTGCGTGTGGCCTTATTTCACAAAATGTCAACTTCAAGAAAAAAAAATAGAGGATTCAAACACTCTTTAAAGGGTTACGCTTTGCTGTATGCTTTGAGTGCGTTTCAGAGCCTCATTTATTTATTTTTTTTACCTTAGTAAACAAGTCCATAATCTCCAATTACCGCTCTTTGTTGTGTTCACACAAGAATTGTTCTCCTCCTTAAGTGAAGAATGTGTGCACTTTGCCATCTCTCTTCACACAGAATGAAAGCGCTGTCCTGTACATTGCAGGAGATCCTCTCCCGCGGTTTATCATTAATTAATGTCTGCAGTTATTATACAGCAGCGGGAAAGAATCCCCTCTGTGATTCATCTGTGCTCTCTAAATGACAAGTCAAACAGCAGGAATGTGTCAATAAATTAAATAAATAATCCAAAATGGCAAGAGACTAGAGCAAATTAACCGTGGCAACATGCTGTACTTTTCTGGGCATGCTGATAAAACTACTCTGCATTTTGGGAATGTGTCGAGTAAAATATCAATGTGGCCATCTTCAACAGGAGCAATAAACTTTTATAAGGTGCATTATAAATTATAGGTATTTGATTTGAGCCAGTGTTTAAATGTGAGATCACATAATTTTTTTTCCGGGTGTGATCTGCAATATAGGGTGCAAACATGATGCACGCATGAAAGTTCAATTACAAAAAAAGAAAATAGCGACCATTTTTAACTAATATTGCTTCAGTAAAAGAATGAGAGTAGAGATCATATTGCAACACAGAGAGATGGAACCAAGAATGGGAACCAAAATACCATCAGCTTAAACGTCAAAGGAGGAGGGTAAATTTGTGAAGACATGCTAAAGAGAAAAAATAAATAAATTCTGAGAAGCAACAGTATTTTACCCACATTCACTCCAGGATGAACACTTTTTCCTTTCAAAAACATCCTGCTACTCATTCTACATTTCGTTAAAAGTGCGTTGAATGTGATCATTTTTGGAGTAACACTGGGAGAATAGTTGTGATTTATAGATTATTATGCTGTACTTTGAGCATTCAAACTGGACTCAACTGAAATGAGTTTGACAACCTGATTTTGAAAATATAAGTTAATCCTGGCAGTTTTATCAAAGTATGAAGGAAGTTGAAGACCGGGATGAAGAAAGACCAGGTAATGCTCCTTCCGCAATGTTATCTGCAATAGATATATTTAGAAAGGAATTGTGTTTTATGACATTTTGAGAAAATATAAATGGATCTTGGGAAACAGAGCCAGGATGAGCTTAGATTAAAGGGTGGACATCCCCCTTTTCATAGAATCATGAGAAAACAATGGCAGTGATTCCATAGATTGAGTGGTTATATAAGGCTTGAATATCAGACTTATCATTGTGATGCATCGACATGAATGTGTACCTGCTTCTGTCAGGTCTTTTTTTAAGCCTTGATTGTATGTTTGGATCAATAATGCAATCAAACACCAAGTGAGCAAATTCAGCGGTGAAAAAAAAAAAAATCTGAGCCAGACTCATGTAGAGACGATATTAAAATGCATTTGATGCATTGAAGGATGCAAGTTATCTTTTCAATGGTGCTGGTATTTCTTATTCACGCAATATTTTTGATTTATATTCAGTTTATTGGATAAAAAAACAAATATTTCTGATCTTATCTTTAACAAAACATCCATCAATAGTTTATTTTCCTTTTTACATGGGGGGATACCCAGTAAGTCACTGCAACTTGCAATGTAAACTTGGGTAGTTTTTACACAATTACAGCAGCGATTAACCTGGTTTCCATCCCTCTTGCCCTTCCAATTATCAGGAAAGTTGATACAATCTTAATTTATATTACCTACTACATACTAGGGGCTTCTTAAAGCCCGTAATTATCCCAAGAAATTTCTTTTGGTCTTTGATTTCTGCTATTTCAATCACAACACTTACCTAGAAAGAAAATGTATCTGTCACATCCTTGTTTGGATTGTGTAGGTTGTTCAACGTCTTGCGCTCACACTGCGTTTGTTCTCATTAAACGAAGCCCTTTTACAGTATGTACCAGCGGGACTCACCTTGACGAGAGGTCTTAAAGCTGAAGGACTGGAAGCCCCCGGTGAGGGCGGAGGAGTCGATGACATCGACGCCGTACTCGCTCTGGCTCCGTCGGTAAAGGGTGACGGCGATGATCAGCAGCACGACAGTCACCACGCCTGCAGCCAGGCCCGCATACAATGCCACGTCACTGCTGGTCTCCACCCCTGAGCGCAAGACACACATACAAGTCACATACATATATATATTTTTTATTTTCCAAGTCTACTAATTAGGACACAAGGAGGCACAAAAAAAAAAGAAGAACTGAATACCTGTGAGGAATAGCAGACCTGAGTTAGTGGAAGCCTCATGCAGCACACGCCGAGTCTAGTTTCAAACTACTTCTGTGCCTTTTTTGTTTTCTCCTCCTCGGATGCCCTGCCTCCTGATGCACAGCTTCATTGTTCCGTTCTGCAGCGTTAAAGCTACTAATGAGGAACCTCGGAAGGAAGGCGATTATAATCAACCCAGCACCTGACTGTCATTTCAAACACCGCTTGGCTCTGGCGTATGAGGCACTCTGCGCTCCACTGGGATAATGTGACAAAACCAATTCATTAAATTAGCTCATCGGCAACGATTATGCTCTATCTGGTCCCACCAGTATTGCTGCGTCCAAGTCCACAAAGGGAACGAATGAGTGGGAAATAAAGGGGCTGCTAGCTTGTTCTTGAAAGATAATGAGATCTGCACCGAAACAGGACATGCTGAGAAATCCTCTAAGCAGCCTGAAGCTCAAATGAGGAGAAATGGACAAAATATGCAAAGCGGTATTACAGCTACAGTCGCAGGTTAATTGAGGGCTTGGGAAGTTTTTGGCGTCACGGACACGTTCCCTTTCCCCATGTCTGACAAACAAAAATACACAACTGAGTGAGGAGAAGGAGCAAGTGGCTGCGTTGGTATCAAATTGATTTCCCTCCATTTAAACTGTATTAGTAAATGGCTCATCCCCCCCCTCACATGGTAATAACATATATAGCAGTGGATGTACAGTGGTTAACCACAGGCAGTGTGACTTGAAATAGCACACCAGGAGTTGCCAAAAATAATTGTTAATGTTGGAAGTGTGAAATATAACTGCGGCGAGAGCGGTAATAAAAGTCGGGAACAACTGATACAATTGATTGATCTTGTATGAATATGTTTCACACTGATGTACAGCATTCAAATTGCATTTTCACTTTGCTATTTCCTCAGTGGCGCTCCAAGGACAGCCACATCCAGTTCGTTGTTATGAAAGAAAAAAAAAAAGAAAGAATTCCAAGGACAAATAAAACAATCTCCCTTTGCTTTAATGTTCCAATGACAGTTAGAGAAATGTTGCCTTGCTAACATGTTCACCACTATCCTGAGGATTGAACCCTTTTAACAGGAATTAATGTGTTCACTTCATTGTGAGAATTCAGCAGCGATACGATGGACGACAATGTAACTTCAGGATGATAACCGCTCTTTTTGCAGACTGTGTGCCGCCTGTCTGTCAGAACATCTGTATCTGAAATAACTCACCTCTATTTCATGTATGGGGCAATTCACAATGAGTCATGCAGTGTTTCTTTTTTTCTTTTCTTAACCGTACCTTTTGGAAGGATTTACCTCTCACCAAGCGTTAGTTCCTATTTCAGGGAGCTCAATGGGGATAAAATCACTAAAATCGCTCAGCAAGGCCATTGATGAAGGCGAATGGCTCCTGATAAGGGTGTAGTTGTATTGGCAGCATACTCCATCAACACGTCCATTCATTCATCTTTTATATTGCTTTATCCAACCTCTGAATACAAAGGCGAGACACACACACTCACATTCCCACTTAATGAAAACGTAGAGTCGTTAATTAGCCTCAAATGCGACTTTTTGGACTGTGGGAAACGCAACACAACAACAAACTCCACAGACTCAAACCATGTTATAAGACAAGGTGTGATCCACTCCACCAACACAACAGGCAAAAACACTACAGTCAGTTAGATGGACATTTGATGCCTTGAAATGTAAATTACTGAAGTGAAATGCTCATGAACACCATAAAAAAAGGTCTTAAAATGAAAATATCAAAAGCTGTAATCAAGGCTGCCATCTCGCACACACTGAGCATCAGTGAAGCATTTCACTTTATCTTCTCACACTAAACACTCCAAAAGGGTCTCATTGTGTCACATTTAGTCCTTAGCGCATTGCTGAGCTACTGATTTTCCACATTAGATGATGATTCAACTACTGCTGTGAAGCAAAAACGAGTTTACAGTATATGCACGGTTTAGGAAGTTTTCATTCATTATCCTCCATCTCAATTATTATTTTGATCTCACTGGAAAAAAAAAAAAAACAACAACACATTTTCATGTGAAATAGCTTACCAGAAAATATTAATTTGACCTTCGATTTAACATTTATTTATGAGGATTCGTTGAGAAAAATGACACGAAGCAAGTCATGCTGGGTAACATCAGTCTGCTTCTCCAATCAATTGTTCTGTTGTCTATCTTCCAAAATCAACTTGTACTCACAACTTAGATGTTGTATTCTTGAATGAACAAATGTGAATATACAATGTCACACATACAAGATTCTCTTGCAGAAAAAGTAAAAGTAGCCTTCTTGTAGCTAGCAATGCCCTCTTTAGTAGTATTTGTAGATGTTTTCCATATAGGGGGCTGTGTTATTGTGTATTGTTTAGGGGTTTAGCGAAACTTGAAAACGCTTTGCCATAAATGGGGAAGCTTATTTCTCACTTCAGAAACACATTTCTCGAAACTGTTTCTGTAATAAAAGCGAAAGCTTGTGTCCGGGCAGTTTTTAACTGCAGAAGATGACAGCTCTGAGTGATGCGTTCAGGGGCATCACGTAACTCTGAACATGATACATGCTAATGTACTTCGGGGCTCACACAGTACCGAGGCTAGGAGTTAAGCTTGCTTAAAATATTGACTGATATATTCATTAGTGAGCTGGAACATGCATGTGCAACACACGGCACTGCGTAAATACAAAACACACGTTCCCTGTCATGGACTTGTGGCAGAATGCGGAAGTACACACTACCGAGGTTTCTGCACTGTGTCACAGAGAGACCTCGGCCCAGACGGTTGGGCAAAACGTCTTCAGCCAGAAAGAGCTTCCCAAAGAACCCTGAAATGCTGAACTTCTTATGGAGTATGAAGCGGCGTTGAGTTCTCAGACCATTTCTCTTACTCTAAAAAAAAGTATCATTATCTTGATAGTACTAAATAAGTGCTACATAAGCTCAGAAGAAACTCACCCTGTGGCTTCACATCATGGAGCAACTTCCGATCTGCATAGAAACAAAAGCATCATGATTTGAAAGTGACATTTTTGAACAATACAAGTATCCGCTGATTCAATTGCTACTTGAGTACGCATTTATGCCTGCGTCTACAAAAATCTGACGTATGCGGAGTGAAGTGGATGAATAATAAAGACGAATGAGGCTCGCGGTAATGAGCATGATTGTAATGATGATCATGATCTAGCCCACACTGCCAAAAATCATGAACAGTAAATCTATAATGACACAGTCCCTGAACACAACGGAACTGACACTAATGAGAGTAAACTATCTTCCTCTTATTGTTAACTGTTGGAGGGGGAAAGGAGGCGTTACTCACTCTGTGTGCAGAGGCCGCCGGTGCAGTTGTCTGCAGCCACCGCCACACCGTCGCACAGCCGCCCTCCATGCTTGGGCTCCGGAGCCGTGCACTCGCGGCTGCGCTGCCTGTCGCAGTCCGAACTGCACATTGACCACTCACTCCACTCTCCCCAGCCTCCGTCAACTGGAGAATCACACACAAGAGATTCCATTTCAACCATGCAAGACTGGCACACTTGCAGAGCAGCGGGTGGGTGAAAATCTGAATAAAATCATAGAAATAGTGTCAAAAATGCATTGATTCCATAGTAACTCGAACATTAATGAGGGGAAAAAAGCTTTCAAGGTGAGACTTGAACACATAATAAAAGTAAAAAGCCGTTCAGTTCCTTAGAAGGGCAGAAAATGTTGGACGGGATTTTAGATATAGCCGTATTGATAGTGTATTGATAGCGTTCCCACCCCGGTCGTGTGCGGGAGCCATGGCAGCTTCCAATAAAGGCAGCATCAGGAGGAGATTCCAAGTCTCTTCCTGTTGCCAGAGCAAAAATTGTTCTGACACAATCACATAATATTGTTTGCCTGAGTTACTGAACAGGACAAGGGAAAAAACCAAAAACAAACAAACAAAGCCATATCTATTATTGAATGAACACATTGGTCGACTAATCCCTTCAAAGCTAACAATAGTAAGCAATTAACAATAAGACAATACATGATTAAATGTAATAAACAGGCAGTGGTACATTCACTATAAGTTGATTCAATGAATAATTCTTTAACCCATTACAGTACACTATGATTACTGAAAATATCAACTTAAAGGCCCCAAGTTTTCCATTTCTCTTAATTATTTTTTTTTGTTTGTTCCCATTTCATGACTGAAGAATTGTCAACATTTTACAATATGAGAGTCCTTCTGCTCTTTTCAGTTTCTGATTTTACTGTTTATTTCATGGTACTGAGAAATTATTGTTTTAAACATGCGACATGCATCTAAATGTTCTATGTAATTGTATTGTTGTAAGAAAGTCCGAGGGACCCTCATAATAAAACCTATTCTCTGCTTCTTTCAAGTTTTGCGCATGAAGCAAAGAATTTAGTTTGAGAGCTGTGTATCACCTTTATTCATTGAATTCAAAGAGACTTCAAACTATAAATTGTAACTTATTTGATTTCCTCTCATTTATTAAACATCAAGTCACAAAAGTTTAAAAAAAATAAGCCAGTCTTCAAATACCTATCTCCCCTTGAGATACCTATAGGGTGGGAACACGAGAGATTGCCATACGAAGAGTTAAAGCACAGAGACCCGGCTCCTGCCACACTCTTCCTCTTTCCACCTTCAAGAGCCGTAAAAGTTACCTTCTTCCTGCTCACCTGAACAAAATCCAGCCCGTTTATGTTGGAGAAAGAATAAAGAATCCCTGAATGGGAGACGGTTGGCTTGCAGCAGATAATGTTTGGAGGAGTTCACTGTATTCCCCGATGAGTGTTTTCCTTTATGCTGTGCAGTGGTTGAAATCATAAATTTGGGGCTTGGGAGGAGCAGATTACGCAGCAGTTTCCATAACGAGAACAGCTACTCTTCTCTTCCTCTCACAACCAATTCTTTCACTGTTTAAAACTCCTGAGAGGGAGTCTTCTTTTTATCCTCTTCTCTTTACTTCCTGGACATTTTCCTGACATTTCTTTACGGTCCACTGCATTGGACTTCAGAGACCATCCACAGTTCGGCTGTACGACGCGCTCACGGACAAATATGATCGGTTGAAAGGAGACGACTGCTAACCGCCTTAAAGCTCATGCCAAGCTTTTGAGCCTGGCGCCCCCACGCCTTCAAAGTCAACAAGTTTAATTCCAGTTAATAAAATCAACTTTGAAACTCACCTGAATAATAAATCACAAATACAATTTTGTTGCCTTTACTTTCAGCCGCATTTACATTATTGCTGCGTCGTAAGGCTTTTCTCAGTGAACCTGCTCACATTGATGCATTCAAGGACATGCTGACATTCAAAATTCCTGCAGTGGGTTGCCAAACAGCAGGTTTCTTTTTTTGTTGTTGTTGTTGTAACGGGAATAGTTTTGTATTTTGGGAAATAAACACATTTGCTTTCCTGCTGAGAGCTAAATAAAAAGATCAATATCTCCCGATCTGTCTGTTAATTATGACGCTGGACCAGCCAGACTCGGATTAGTACACAGACTGCGAGCTGAAAGAAACGGCACACCGGGGCTGTGTCCGGTGGTGAGGAATGAAATAAATAACCAAGTTGTCATATCTCGGTTCAGTACAAAGACTGAAGTGCAGAAGCAGCAATTTGTGGTTAAATGGTGGTTTGTGTGCTATTTCCCAGCCAGCCACAGTTAAAAGACCCACACTTTACTCTGAGCCTTTTAAACCAATTAGCAGTGTCTGAGGTTCAAAAGCGATGGTTCAGTCTGAATGCTTTATTCTGTTTTTAACACAGCAGCTCCCATTACGCTATAAAATGTTTGGAAAAAGTGCACAACCCCCCCCCCAAAGGAAAAAAAAAACAAAAAAACAGTAGCCATGTCAGAACAAATGAAAAACATCCAAGTTCATAGATGACTTATAGTTACATATATGTTTTGTAATGTGCCAATGTATTTCACTGTATTGTAAATATTTGGAAAATACTGCACTGTGTTGGATTAGATAAGCGTTTGAAATAAACTGATTTAACCCATGTCAAGGTTGAAGGTGCAGTTTATTATTTTCATTCAAATCTATAAATATGTAATTGGAATGCAAAAAAATACACCATAAAATGAAGAAAGCATGATCAATCTGTTACCATTCATATTATATGTATATCACACTGTATTGTGATTGCATTGGATTTTATTGTATTGAACTATTGTATTGTCTGAGACTACAATATACAAGATATTAATCCATAAGATGAACTTATATATAAAAATTATGAAAATATGCTCATAATTAAATAAATAAATAGGACTATTGTGAATATGTGTCAATTCCAGCGCTTCCAGGAGGTGGCAGAAATAGCAACCTGATTGGATAGAATCAGCAAATAAGTATGATCATGTGCAAGTCTGTGATTGGCTGGGGTTTTTTTTGGGGCACATTTCTAACGTTTTGCAAAAGTGGAGCGAGCATGAAGGCAGAGTTGAGTGCCTACAGAGTGTTGATGTTGAGCGAGAAAGACGAAGTGAGCGAGTAGAACGGAGATCTGCAGGAGAGCAAATAATAAAGCCAAGTGAAAAACACCATGATTGTGCACTTATGTGGATAGTTGCAAACGCGAAGATATATTTTTTGAGTGCAGAATAGATTTTTGTTTACTCAGATTAAGTTTTTCTTTGCTCAAGTTTCTTTTTTTCAGTACTAAAAATTCCACACTGTGCGGCACCAATATGATTCCATAGAAATTGTTCATTTTCAGTGAGAGCGTTTAAAAATCAACATTAAAACTTTCTCAAACCAATCAACAAGTCTCAAATTGCAGAACTGCAACTGAAAGTACGACGCGTCGTTAAAACCACTGACGTCGGAAGCGCAGCCGCCGCGATGTTACTCTTACCTGGACACACTGTGTTACAGGTGCTCTTCTGCACCGACATGCCCTCGCAGAAGGCCCCTCCGTTCAGGGGGGCCGGATTGGTGCAGGTGCGCGAGCGCTTCTGAAGTCCTCGGCCACAGCGCACGTTACACGGGGACCAGTCCGTCCAGGACGACCAGCCTCCATTCACTGAAGAGGCGAGGAAGAAACAAAGTGTTTCCACACGTTTAAATCACTACGACAAGCGCAGCTTCACAAGGTTTATTCAGCAGTGACAATAACACCTGGCAGGATTTAAAAAAAAAAAAAAAAAAAAAAAAAAAAAAAAAAAGATCAGCGTCTTTCCTTCTGTCTGCTTACACATCCTGTGATTTGTTTCCAGAAATAATGCAGGGTGATTGACTAATCAGCTCATGTGCTGTCACAGGAAAGGATGAAATACTGCGACTCCATTACTGTACATCTGTCTCGGGCTATCGGGAATAGTCAGGCTGTCAGCGACTTCATTAGCATTATGGAAATTAATGATTGATGGGCCTCAGCAAAAGGGTGTCATGGAGAATCTGATGTAGTCCTGTGGTGGCGAAAAAAAGAAAAGTGAAAGTTAAAAAGAAGAGAAAGTAACTGAATGAGGGGTCAGTAAGATGAGAAGTGAAACACTATAATTAAGAAGGCTTTTTCTTTAACGTGAAAGGAGGTGGTGTCACTGTGACATGCCGATTTGGCTCTCCAAAAGGCTATACAAACACAGAGAACAGCATCTCCTGGCCAACAACAAGTATCACACGAGGCGTTTTAGTGCTGGATGATGAAAGCCGGGGAGTTGTGACAGCCCACGTCACAGCCTCTCCATCATTAATAATTGAGTTCTTCTAAATATTGTGTCCGTGTCTTCCTGTTTTAACACAAGGGATCATTAGCCCATTACCTGCTCATTAAAGTCGAGTGTGAAAAACGGCCACACACTGTGGCTGCCAGTGCTTTTTATATTAATGATTTCAGGGACTTTGCTCGAGGTGCCAATTTGACTCCACACCACTGTGGTGAAAACTGATATTTTTGATGCGAGGCAAGAAAGCTCCCTGACGTCGCTTTGATCAGGGATATATAAGACTTTTTTAGGCAGGATCCAACTTTGATATATTTCTTTTTGAAAAATGTGATATTTGATCTCGGGGATCACTGGAGTGCGGTAGTGAGATTTCACAATGCAAAACAAGCAGATTATGGTTTAATTTCTGGCGTTTTTTCTGTCAAGGGAGATTCCATGTTCTTCCTGGGTGTTCTGGCTTACACTCCAAATGCTTGTAATTGTAATTTTTATTAATGTGTGGCAGATCTGATTAATGCTTCTATTTCTAAAGCCAGAAGCAAACAAATCTGAAGTCCTGTAGGTATACCCAGACTGTTCAACCAGAATTATTCTATTTAAAACAGACTAAGACTTTAAACCTGATTTGTAGTCATATAACTGGTCTGGGCCTGGTTCTGTTAAAAAACAAATATTACTCCTAAAACTGGAAAATGAACACCCAGATCTGTCAACACATGCTGGACCCAGACCTTTTGTACTTTGTGGTTTTTAAACTCCACCAGGATTCTTTATACTGGCCTCATATTTTTTCAAAATGACCTGAATTCCTTGAACCAGACAAAAACTTTTCTAAAAAAAAACAAAAAACAAACTGTAGTAAAAACAGCAAGGAGAAAATGTGCTCTAACAAATAGCGACAGAAAGTTAAAGGATTTTTTTTTTTTAAAGGTCAATTTAAACAACATAATATGGCTGATTGTCTTTGTATGATGGTGCTAATGTCATTGGTACAGTGTTATTAGTACACTGGGTTAAATCTTGACGTTGCAATTTGTTGTGTAACAACCAATAATGTATAAATGACCAATAATGTAACCATTCTGGACCTTTCAAATGTAATGGAGCACATAATATAATATAATAATTTACTAATATTGTAATATGATATTCAAGCCATCATCATTATAGCAGCTGCCAGGCCAGTAATGTAATACATATATTGAATTGAAAAGCTTTCTTTGGTATGTTTTTGCAGTTTGCTAAAAAACACGTTTAGTGATTTGCATTTTCGTTATACTCATTTGATGAGGAAACATACTTGTGACTTTTTACATTAAAGGCAGGTTATTATGTTATTGGCTTTATTATATGCAAATGCAATTCTGTATCTTACATTATAAGCCATTATTACATTATTAGTTATGACCTTGTGTTTGCTGTAAAACTGAGCACAACCTTACTTAATATCAACATGTTAGGATTTGAACACAACTGATTATTTAAGTGGTATAGTCATCAAGTAGTTGGCACTCTTGAAAGAAAAAAAAAAAAATCTGTCCTTGGAATCTGTGTTCAGAACATTTTGTGTGGCGTTTGCGTCGTCTCTTTGTGTGTGTGTGTGGGTTTGTCTGGCTCCGACCCAAAATCCAAAGGCGTGTTTGTTTGATTCATTTGGGACACGAAAGTGTGTATTTATGATGTGATTTTCAGGGTGAACCTGAAACTTTATGTCGATGTTCAGTTGGGACTGTCTCCTGCTTCTTGTTTGTACAGAAGACGGCTGGATCACTGATATCTTACCATACACTATGACAGTGGCGGTGGCGCTGCGTCTCCTCGCCACGATGTTGCTGGCGGCGCACGTGTAATTTCCAGAGTCAGAGAGTCGAGCCTCTGCGATGATGAGATTATGGTCACCTCTTGTGCCGACCGAGCTCTCAGCGGTGGAGCTCAGAGGTTCCTCGTTCTTCAGCCACTCCACCTGAAAATGGCAGGACACACAGATTGATGTGGGAGTTAATGCATCCCAATATAGGACGCTTTGTAAATTTAGATTTTTTTTCTGTGAGATAGAAGGTAGTTGGTAATAAACACAGTTTTGAATAGCTTAAGGTAAAACATTGTACTGATCGATTGGTTAGTTTAACATGGGAATATTTAAAGGATAATCACATGAAACCAACAAAATGTTAAAATGGTTCCCTCTATGCTCGCTGATTGGCCAAAAGAAATTGCAGTGAATGGAAACACTGGTGGACACGGCCATTCTCACAACCCTTTCAAATGAAGGACCCGTTTACCGTACATGGAAATGTTTCCAGTGAAAAAAGATAATTTATGCTGTTTCACTTCAGAAAGTGTTGGTGTTTTAGGAATGAAACCACACACACATGCGCAGAGAGAAATATGCCATAAATCATCAATAATGACGACGAGTACGAAGTAGTTGGCTTTCTATTACGGGTGAGTCTCAAATATAAAACTACTGAAGCCTCAGGAGAATATGGAGGTGGGCATCGTTGATATTGTTCACACATGTTGAGATGCACATGCTGTTTCAATGTGAATTTTCCTCATTTTCCAATGTGAATCTTCCTAATTTTCCACAGAGATGCAGTTTGGGAGTGTTTTCAAAAAGTTCCACCTTGGGGGTCGTATTCAAAAAGCTGCATTTTCAAAGACCTTGAGCACAGGTGTTGTGTAATCGGACATCCAAAACGCAAACGTTTTCCATATCTACTTGAAAATAATGCGATGTAAAGGCAGTTGTCAGGTTTATCTGCTCTAGACTGTATAAAATCTGTCTTATAATGGCTTCACTTGACATCAACCCCCCCCATGTGACCTCCGATGCTTCACTAAAAGGGAGCGGGACCATAAGTTGTCAAACACAGTGTTTGAGAGACGTTTTGATCCCGTATTGTAATTTGTGCTGCTGTTTGTCATTCAGGCTGTCCTCGCTAATACAAATGGAGCCGACAAAATAACAGAAACAACAGTCAGACCCACATTCTGATTGCAAGATTGGGGGGGTGTTGAAAAAAAAAAAAGTACAACATGGCTGACAACCCCTCAGAGGGAGTGATACAGAAGGTAGGTCACATCCTCCACCGTTACCAATTCAGTGGCCGTGTAGTGAGTCAAAGTAATAAGGAATTACAAAATAAAGGACACTCTGTTGATGCTCCTCTTCTCGCATGACTGGCCCCGTAAATTGCTATTAATGTGCCACGAGCTTGAGCTTTTCATTGAGAGAGACGAGTCGGGGCAACGGGAGTAGGAGGGGGGGTGATTTATGGTGGTGTGTTTGAGGATTAAAAACTCCGCCCCACTGGGAGTGCTGTGCGTGCGTGCGTGCGTGCGTGTGCGTGCGTGCGTGTGTGTGTGTGTGTGTCCATTTGCCAAGGGAACAAAATAAGAACCAGCAAACGCAGAGATTGCTTTGCTCTTTCACGGCGCCCTGGATGAAAATATTGAGCAGGAAAATCAATAAATCAGGAGTCATGTTGTCACAAGCGTTTTTTTGTTCCTTTTGATGACCTGAGAAGTCTTTCATTTTTTGGCTTTAATTTAACCTTTTTTCTCTCTCTCTCTCTCTTTTTTTTTTTTATTATCCCAGCAATTGCCACCACGGCTTTCAGAAAGTAAGAATCAGCCACAGTGGTGGGCCGCATTAGTCCTTCTTATCTGTTCTTCCTCTATAATTTACTTTTTCAGTATTTCTCAGATTCAATATCAAATCAACCGACGTGTTTTTCATAGTCTGAGAAGTGAGAGTAAAATTCTATTTTATTCACATCACAAAGTCTTTCTTTTATTGTCGATCATATTTTTGAATTTCTTTCATCTTATTTCAGACAGAGTAAAGAAAAATGTATTTCCCTGAATTTTTCCACATTATATTCCTCGTGAATTGAAACTTAACCTCCGGCCCTTTGTTCTTGTATTCAGATGGGATTCATGTTTGTAGAGAGGTGCTGAAATAGAACTTGACAGGCACCAATATTTAACCATAATGCTGTGTAAATTGAATATATTTCAACATTTAGGTGGTAATATGTCACTTTAGGAAACATGAAGTACACCTAAACGCCTTGCCTGAAGCTAAAACCTTTACATGGGCCACACAGTGCCACATGAAACATTTGTTCAATGACAAAGCTAATTTCTATCACGAAACAAAGTAAAATAATGACACTGATAAGTGTGCCAGTGCTGTCGATTTTTTCCATTAATGTAATATTAAACAAATACAGAAAAAAATCTTTTTTTCATTTGCAGCACCTCTACACGATACAGATGGAAGAAACTTAATACTTTGGATTAAATCATTGTTACTAATGAGCCTGTCCATCGCTACAGGAGATATAACACTATAAATGACATTATTTTCCCAGAGATGTAGGAACTGTTACCTCAAATAAGCTCCAAATAAACCAGAAATTGAAATCAAGACTTTACAATATTAGATTTTTGGCACATTTTTCATACCGTATCCACATTACTCAACTAACACTCAGCTGCACGCACAAGTGTAATGATTAAACTTTAAAAAACATTTTTGCTCCGTGGTGACAATGAAAATCCGGTTTCAATCAGATCAAAAAAATCATCTATGAGCGGACGATCACCACATGATAACGCTGCTGTCCAATGTGGCAATTCAGAGCAATCTTTGTTGTATATTCTTCCACACTCAACCTCGGGAGTTAATGCTTGTATTAAACCAAAAACAAATTCTTATGGAATTGCAATTTCGAGGCCAAGCTGTCATTAGCTAGCTGGAAAAGTAACCAATTACCAGTTTCCAGTTTTTTCCTTAATTAATGTATAGTATTAAAAAACAAAGCAGTATTTAACCTGGCATGTCGTGATACTCGCTGAAGATAAACGGGGGGATAAACATCTCTCTTGAAACTACTTCTATCACACAGGCCTCCCAGGAGTGAGAAAATCTCAAACTGTTCATTGTACTTCACTCATTTGGCAAAAGGCAAATGTGCCATTTGACTAATATTATATCAACAAACTTGAGAGGCGCTGGCACACATTGTGGAGCCGCTCTGCCACAGTTTGAAGATTCAAGGATTTGTTTATTTGGTTTTGTGTTGGATTTTTTTAACCTGCCTGATTCTGTTGCTTCTTAAAAACAGAGTTTCACTTATTGAGCACTTATTGTATGGAGATAACATAATAGGATTAACAAAATGAGGATCATAAGCAGTGCTAACTTTCAAAGCAAATCTGATGTTTCAGGATTTGCATTTGTAATATGAGAGCATGGAAATAACATGTGCACAGTATACACCTGCCCGTGAAAAAAACTTTAGTAAAGCATGGATAGGAAAAAGCAACAGTATGCAAATGTGAGTGATATATCATCACGGTATATTCTAGCTCAAATATATATAGTACACATACGAAAGAAACATATTTTTTGTGAATATTTATATTGAGATTCAAGTATTTTGTCATCACAACAGGGTTTAAGACGATCTTTCCAGTTCAGTGCAATGAATAACAATGAGGGAACGAGTTGTATTACTTTTTCAAACAAGTTTTTTTTTTAACAGAAGTTTTTCAATAGGTGCTATTTTTTCTGCTTCTTTCTAAATGCTTTCATTTCCTAAGCTACAACCTTTTCAAGTACTGAGTCTATTCTTCTCATGCGCAGCTACAATAACAATACGCTGGGCCATGGACATTTCTAAAACATAGATGACCGACACTCAGAAACGTCCTTGAGCATCTCCCAAAAAAAACCTTTTCCAAATGACACCTGACCAACACTTCATATTGTCCTTCAATGCTACTCAGAGGGTCCAACTGCTGCTTCTGCTCAGTGAGCTGTTCATCCCAAACACCACCAAAAACATAAAAACCCTCCCAGAAAAAGCCCGACTGTTAGTGTGTAATGTGATGTTGATGCTGATATGCTCATGCAAAGTCACACCATTAAGGCAGGTAGACCGTAATTTGTTCTATTGCCAGCTAATCTTACATATTACCTATTTTTCTCAGTGTTTTAATTGGTATTGTCAACTCTGAAAGTAGGTCAGTGCACATATACTGTTGTCAACTTCAAACAACTTGAAACTTTGCATGCGATACACAAATTCACACCAGGACTCAGAGGTTTCTTCATCAACATGACTTTGATTGAAGTTATTATGATTCCAACAAATTCCAAACTTTCCAACTGTACAAGACACTTTCAATTAAAAAAAAAACAAACAAACTTCACCAAAACCCATTTTCAATCATCATGTAAAGAACTTCTACAACCTCTCCAATGAAGAAAGCAAATATGGAAAAAATACACGCATTTGCAAGTTAAAGAATGAAACAAACGGCACACTACAGCAAACCTACTCCAGGAAACCTTCTAGCCTTTTGCGATTTCACAGTTGTAACCTCCCAAATTTGTCAACAGCATCTATAAACATTTGAACTTGTAGTATTTTTACAAGTGACGGACATCGGATACGAGTCTTGATATGAAGCTAAAATATATGCGTTGATTATTTTGTACAGTAGAAGCCTCAGCTCTGTGTTTCTCCTTTGCTGATCAGAGATAAATTCAATCGCAAACTGATTAACATCTTTTATTTGGCTTTATTGAATTAGCTGGTGCTGGTGTCCAAAAGCAGTTTAAAACAACACAATACATATAATCCCATGTTACTCTGTTATTTAACTTCTTTAATACTGATTTAAAGGCAAATGCACAATTAAATAGAATCTGTCTGTCTGTCTTGCGTCACACTGTTAATCACGTTCACAAAATCACACATGACGGAGGTGCTTGACCGCTAATCTGTGGATCAAAGTCTGTGATATAAGGACCGGGTGAGACGTGACCCACCACAGCCGCCTCTTATTCTATCTATTATGTTATAAATTAAGTTATAAATCAATATAAACAGAAATAACCCACTTTTTGAAGGATGGATTTGAAAGAAGTTGAAAAACACATTTTACTTTGTTCAATCACACGTTTGTTGGTAACGCCACAGTGAAGGAGGACACGCACTGTTTTATGTCTACACACTGCATTTATATAGACAACAACTTTAAAATCCATTCTCTTTAGTTTTTGTATTGATAACTAGTGAGTTGTGTTTGGGTGTCGACATATCGATTACCGCGGCATCAATTTGCCCTGCAGTGAGGATCACTCACTCTCCATTTTTTTCCCCCAATATCAATGAATTGTTAAGGATGTTTTGTGCCTCAGAAAATGACTCATTTGTGCTCTTAAGAAGAAGAAAAAAAAAAAAAAGCACTGCGAGTGTTTGTGTTTTCACAGACAAGGACGAGGAGCTTCAGCAGCTGCAATCCCAGAAGAAAACCTGCTTTAATTATGAGACGCAGCTTTTGAATCACAATTAATGAAGGCTGGGAAAATAACAATTGTTCAAGGGGAACGCACACCTAACATTGAATTTGGTAACTGTGGATTTGTTTGATGTGTGTAAACACTATTAGAAATGGGCATTTGAGCTCAGTGAGAAAAAAAAGGTTAAGCAAAAGCACCAGAAGTGTAAAGACGTGGCTTAATTAAACTATTAAACAGCAGTTGTGGTGCTCTTCAATATAACTAACTGAATAATCATCCCCGGAGTCTCTCTATAATCACAGTTGAATTTATGTGAATTCACTTATCTCAGGGAGCTTTTAAGATCGGTTTGTGTTGCGTTTGGTTTTTATCGAGCCTCACGCTTCTTTCCTTTGATTAGTCCATCTTATTCTTCGCACCCCCCCCCTTCTAACTTGTTTCCAGTGTTCACTGCAGGATGCCTATAATCCTGGAGCGCGATATGCATTCGGCGGCGGTCCTCGAGTCTCCCCTTCAGGGAGAAACGCGATAGAGAGATGCACATGCTGATGAGGAGGCAGGGACAGGACAGACTCAAATGAGGCTGATAAGCCAGAGCCTGGGGACGACAAGAAACGGATTTGCTTAATTGGTAAATTTGTTCCACTTAGATAGCAGCAAGCAGTGTTGAACCACACCACACCTCATCCAGCGGGGGCCAGGTCTTACGGGAGCATATGTCCGGGGTGGGCATGTTGACCACTGAGCAGCAGTTACGCTGGTGAGACGCACTAACCTTTGTCTCTCTCTTTTCCAGGAAGAAGAGAGGGAGCAAATCAAGAACTGACACATTAGAGGTAGCATTAACAGTCTGCGGGGGGTCTTTAAACTAATGACGGGTTTATGAGTAACTGGGAAGTTGTAAAATACGGAGTTCTCAGTAAGAATAATCCATCATCGCACTGTCAGATCAGGATAATTACCCAGGGAAGCACGAGCAGCATTCTGTGCTGCCTTATCCTGTTCAGGAGAGCAGAAGACTATTAGTGAAAGAGAGGGTACACCCTGGACAGGTTGTCAGTCCATTCCATTAAAAAAACCCACAAAGACTTTCACTCGTTTGGGAAATTTAGAGTCACTAATATCACTCAATTTATGTTTTTGGACTGGAATACCAAGGGAAAATATACCTTATACCAAAGCGCGGTGCCATCCATAGCTTAACTTCACGAGTCCGTCGGGTTTCTCTGTGGAGCGGGCCGAGACACTCGATTCTTCTTAAAGCAGACGTACTGACCTACATTTACAGTCATTTAAATGAGAAGTGAAGGCGACATGGAGACGATTACAAAGCGGTGGGTTTTGTTCCATCTGATTCAATTAAAGTTGAGTTTCATTAACAGGCGTTCTGCTACCCCCACTGCCGCCGCCCCTTCGTGCCTGTATCTTGTCCGCCTTCCCTCAGTCATGTATGGCCTTTTCTCAATGCAACAGCAACTTTCATGAAATCACATTAAACAAATGAGCCTTCCAATTCTGACAGCAACATATTCCGGAGGCGGGAGGGTGGCTAAACCCTTGTCGTGTCCTTGGTTTATCTCCACACCGTCTCTGGAAATGTTATGTTTATAACTGAATAATTACATTTTAAGCACTTCAAATGACTTTGGATGTGAGGCTTGATGATTAATTGCACTTGGTATGGAATAGCAGGGTGGTTATTATGGAGCTAATGATTGTAAACTTTTTTTTTTTTCCCTCCCGCCCCTGAAGTTACTGTGGAACATTTTTTTCAATGCGCCAGTAAACTTTTAGCCTTGCAAAGCCAATTTACACCTCGGTCATTAAGAGCTGGCATAGCTGAGTGGGTATTTTACTGGCTGTCACTTTAAGTAGGCTTGTATAAAAGAGGTGTAAACAGTTTCCTCCTCGAGTCAGACTGACGTGAACACTTCCTACATGCTGGATAAACTAATCACCTTCCTTATTGTGATAAACACATTTTTCTCAGGTTCTCACTTATTTTTCAGGGAGGAAAATTGGCCACGCAGCTCCACAATCATGAGATATAAGCACAGAGTTCATGAGGTTTGAAAGTTTCATTATTTATTTTTACTCCATCACCGAGTACGCTTCCTATAATTTCCTGTCATATTTACGTCTCAGCAACTGATTATTTTCTGATGGTTCTCTATTAGATTTCTTAAATCAATCATGCAGATAATATTGACATATTGTGACTGATGTTTAAACACTGAAATGAAATAATGTATAAATTATATGTGTGTTCTTAGGAACTTCCCATTTATGAAATGTGTTGCAAATAGTCTTGTTTGATCCTGTGACAAAATAAATGGGTAAATACTTCAGTCACGTTTTCTATATTGTCTATCTCAAAATGTGCCATTTGTTATTTGTTTTTAATATCAACACCGCCTCCCCATGTCTACTGCTGGTACAACACCTGGTTCGTATGTGTCGGCTTCAAGGCGACAAATAAAAATATGAACAAAATGAACAGAGAGTAGAGATATAAAGGCTTGTGTGTGACAGTAAGTATATCCAATGTTAAACATGAATCAGTCTTAAATCGGCTGTCATGGACGGAATGACACTGAGTATATATATATATATATATATATACAGCTTTGTGTTTACAGTACGGCACTGGAAAACTATACTAAAGTTAATTTCAAAGGCACTTTCAAGTGAAAACTGAAAACTTTAATTTAATTTTGGCTGTTTGTTATCACAACACAGTAATCGTTAAAAACATCTCCCAAGGTGGAACCGTTTGAAAATGCTCCAACTCGCATCACAAAACATAATCTATTGTGCTGATTGACTGTGTGGAAGTCGACTAAGTAATTTTATACAATATTTGAGCATAAATCAACACAACTATTTAAAGGGGTGATATCACAACAATAAATAGGTTTCAAAAAATTCAAACAAACAAAAAAGTTACACATTGTTTTTGTAGGAGACATGCTTTTGTGGGAATAGCAGATTGGCGTTTGATTCATTGCTAACTTTTACTCTCACAACAAAGAAACACACATTTCTGTACTTTGTTTGAAATTCGGGAATATCAACTTAAATTTTAGCTCAGTTGTAAGAAAAATAAAGAGATGTATGTTTTTTTTGCCCCTTTCTGCTTCAATAAAAGCAGATGATCTTACTGAACATTAGAGTGTATAGAAATGTGTATTGTAAAAATCGAGGTCTATAAAAAAGAGAAGCCAGTTTAAACTCTTGTCACCAATAAACCGGAGCGGGCTTTAAGCTGTTTTACTATGATCCATTCTCCGTGGTCTGACTTGGAATGTGCGCAGATTATTGCCTCTATCACTGCTGGGACAGATAATATGGCATTCTCTGATTTTCATTAACATCCAACACAGCAGCCCAATAAACTCCCGGGTGGCTTAGCCACGGCAAGATGCGGATAAAGTTCTTCCCTCTCTCTCACTGTTAGCGTGTCGCCTCTGAGAACGCGAACAGAGCAGCAACATAAGGGGATTTCAAGCTGTAAACTGGGCTGTTTGTGTGTTAAAACAGCACACAGAGTTGGACCCCATTTCATTTGCATCATGTCAACTGAGCGTCGTGAACTGAGCTACAAAAATTAAGTGTTCGTATCACTTCAACAGTATTAATTCTCATCAGACTAAGAAAGGTTAAAAAAAATAAATAAACAGCCATCAGAACCAAAATAAATATGCGTCAGAATACAAATAGAGTTTAGCAGATCACACAGCGTCGTGACCTCAATTCCTTGAAACTGGAAATGTAGCCGAGCTTCAGCTTCTCCCCGAGCCAAATTTCACAGTGTTAGTTGCAAAAAAAAAAAAAAAAAGGATTTAACCTCTCAGCAATGCCTAAAGTCATAAAAAAAAAGAGCAAAGTCACATCTCAAACTCTAGATACTTCTATTTATTTATTAATTTTTTTGGGGGGGAGGTGCCAGTCCGACTTGAGGGAGCTGGATTTGTCGCTGCATTATTTACTAATACCATTCTCTTTGTTAGCCGGAGTCACATTAATGAATGCATGAGGAGTTGCCTATTTGATGACCACAATGCATCGGGGAGACTCGTGGTACACCGATGCTCCATTTGTGTGAGCTGAATCATTCATCAAACGCACACAGGCGCACACACAAAGGCACGGTTTTAGGTGCATTATGTGTGCCACAGAGTTCTTTGTCACCATTAAGGGGTTCAAAAGCCCAATCCACATCTTTTGGGTGACCCTTTTATTTAGCCGGCATTGCGGAAAATAACAATGCGGCATGCTGAAGAAAAAATATTTAGCCTCAAGTCAACAGGATGAGGCACACTGAATACACCTTACAATTAGACACTGTGAGTCTGCAAACATCAGCAGATACATATTTATTGATTCTGAAGTTTGCAGTTATCTTTGGCAGTCTGTTTTTTTTTGGTTGTTTTTTTAATCGAACAGTATCTGTTTCAGATCATGTGGGTGGTATGATGATATAGTTGTAAAATCCATATATAGCGATAAGGGACCTGATTTGAACCTGTTTTGAGAGCCATTCTGTGAGGAGTTTGCATGTTCTCTCTGTGTGTGTATGCCACCTTTCTTGGTATTTTGGCTTTCGGAAACAATCCAAACACAAAACAACCTGTAGATTTACTCGATGATAAATAAAGTGCTTCGAAAAATACTATTCATGAAATTTTTTTCCATATTTATTTGACACAATCGCTTGTTTAATGCTTAGACTTTTATGATAAGTGATAAGCCCTCAGTAGGTAGCCTATCTGATATCTATTGTTTACATGCTTGCAGCAGTCTATTATTTATGATGTGGTATCCAGTTTGAATGGATGGCATGGTATCGTCGTGGTGAGCTCTGCCACCTCATAGCGAGACATGTCCTTGTTAAAAACCTGTTGGCTGCCTCTGGATTTCTCCTGCTATCATTGGCATGCTTTCTAAGTTCATCTGGGACTTTCATCTGCTGTAGGTGTGAATGTGTGAAGGTGTGATTGTCTTTTGGTGTTAGCTCTGTAATACACAGGATGCAACCATATTCACACAGTCAGCTGTGATCGGCTGCTGCTGCTGCTCCGCATGACTCGAACTTGGATGAAGCAGGTGCTGAAAACAGTGGGAAGGATGTTCACTTGAACTGAAAAAAAGCGATATAATATGATGACAAGAAAAGTCATTTTGTCTTGCAGTAAACATTTTATAATTTATTTATTCTGGCAGTTTGATGCATCCCACAGGGAATGGTGTCTTTCCATCCTACACTTTCTACTTATACTATTTCAACTTTCACTACATTGCTACAACCGACATTGGTAGTTATGACTATGTTTTGATTCTTTCTTTATTTCATTGGGTCCTGTCTTTAGCAACACACCATACTTTTGCATTAGAAACTAAGGCGAGATAAAGTCTTGAGATATAAAACCAATGTCTCTTAAAACAAAACAGAAATTTTGAAATCTATCTCTATTGAATTATTTTCTTGAAGTGCAGTTTCAATTCAAAAAAATATTCCAAACAAGGCAGCACATTTTGTCTGGCATTAAGTAAATGTATCTCCTATATGTGCCTATTTATTACTAAAAAGGCAGGGAAGCATGCGAAATGAGCTGGCTAGCTAATGATAATACAGTTCTCAGGACTCTATTTATTGTAAATACTGTAAGTGAGCATGAAAACAGTCATCAGAGGATTAGACACAGCAAAAAAGAGTAAACACTTGAATAATCACTCCGGCAAACAGTATTACCTTTGCAGCTCTGAATTGCAGCAGCCATGCAAGCTCACGCAGAGCAATGCTAATTGGTCTTTGCATTATAGGCGACTTCAGCTTAAAAACCGTGAAACCACAATCACAATGCCAGCTGTAGTGTGGCATAATGATAATTAAATATATAAATGAATTATTCTGAATTACTAATTTTCTACTTATCTACACATTGTCATGAAAATCAACAGACCCGTAAGTCCTGCAGTAAATCCCATTTTAGGATTCCTTTATTATTGCGATACAAAGGTGTGGATCAGAATTCACAGTGATTTTTAAGGTGGATTTCTTTGTTAAGTTTTAATTTGTGTGATTTACAAAACCCAGCTTTAAATCAGCTTATTCAGGATGACCTCATTTACTTCTTTTCAATAAAATCAGTTTGCCTGATCACATTGTACAAATATAGAAATGTATTGTAAGTTCACACGCAACTACTGCAAGTCCACTTAAAGTGAAGCTCTCTCTCCCGGTTTATCTGCAGAGTTCTTTAAAATCAAAACTTTGAATGGTTTGACAACAAATACTTTACTGTGAAGGTTTCGATCTTAAACTGATGGATTGGAGGGTAAAGGAAAAACTTCAAGAGGTAGTCGGTGATACTCTGTAAGTCAGAGGACACATTAATCAAATATTCTACCTTAAAAAAGTTTTGTTTTACTGAAAATCTGTCTTCCATTTTGAAAGATGAGATCACTGAGAGCAGATCTTCAAACTCTTTATCTCTGTCATTCTTGTTGTGAAACATCAAACAGGAATCCAGAAAAGTCAATACCGGTAGTTCAAATATAAAACAAGTGGCATGCAGGATTCTTACTGATGTACTGTATATAACGTGAAAATATGAACATATTTTTTTGAATGTTATATATTTGTTCTTGTATACCACATTTTGTCTTCTGTCTATCGATTGATATGATAAAATGTGATCCACCATTTGACAGCTTCTGCTTGCGATAGCATTACACTTCTCAAAACTTTCTTACATACAGAGTAGATCCAGGGAAGAATTCAATTCCATTTTATCAGCCTGTGAGTCAAAATAACCAACTACAGAAAGGACTTGTCAAATCCTGGCACATAAACATATGTAAATCATCCATTTAGGAGCAGATATAAGCACTGATCAGTCATATTATGGATGTGCTAAGAGCTCAATTTACATTGATAGCAGGCTTGTTATGCACTCGAAATAGGAATGTAAAGGAGATCTAACAAAAACACTCACTTGTGATCCAGACTCAATGATGCAGTTAAAAAAAAAGAGGAAACCATACAACATAGTTCTTGAATAGTTGGAACTCTCTCCTTCTGTCGAGCTTGTAGCCTGTTTTGTTAAATAGTCAGCTGGGATTGGCTGCAGCACCCCAAGACCCCAAGTTGGATGAATTGGTGTGAAGATGCACCTTGAGATTTCTGAACCATCCTGACATGATAACTATAATCAACTTTAAGGAAGAAACAAGTAGCATATGAAATATATTATATCTGGTCTATATTTATGGCTTCATATCAGATCCAATGTGTTTGAAAAAAAAATCAAAACGGATGGGAAATGGGTCATGATCACAATCACCCACAGTATGGAATGCAATTAAAAAGTTTGACTTGTAGAGTGTGTACATGATATACAAGGGTTTTCACTGATGTAAACAAAAGCTCTCCCCATTATCACCACAAAGGATTTATAACTCATTAGAAAGCGTATGTAAAGGACTGTCAGTCTATTTGGCCATAATAGCAGGGGGTTCCGGTCCTGTGCTTTGAAATTCCCCGCTCTGACTGTCATTTTGTTTACGAATAGATCACAGACTGTGCCTTTAAGTAAATGCAAAGCTTCAGATGCTTGGGCACACAGGCTTTGATATTGACATATCTGTCGACTGAGCCTCCACATGAAGGCACACAACATCAGAGCCGCAGCGCAACACACCACTCAACAGGACTGTCCATGAGAGCCTCATTTTGTATTCATAGTGAAAATTAAAATGGCAATGACAGACGCTCTTGTGCGCGTGCACACACACACACACACACACACACACACACACACACACACACACACACACACACACACACACACACACACACACACACACACACACACACACACACACACACACACACACACACACACACACACACACACACACACACAGCAAGAGAATGATAGCGAGAGCAAAATGAATACATGGCATCAAAATAAGTCACAGCCATGCATCCTTTTACCTGAGGACATAGCACACAGAAGACATAGCGATGCATATAGATGGATATTACTCCCAGCGTATGAGTGATGGCTCCAACTCCAACACAGTAACTCTGGCAAACTAAACAAATAGTGGCTTCAGCTCATCAACTGCCGCTCTGATTTATACAAAAACTGAAAGGGGAAACGTGCCGATGTGCCTTTGATTTGGTACAGCTGGAGAGCAACAAAACAATGCATCACGGAAACAGAGCCGCGCTGCGAGCGAACCAGACAGATGACGGCTGCTCTCCAGGCAAAACAGGAGAAAATGTTCCATGTTTGAAGTGCAAGGAGCCCTCACCTCAGCCACGGGCACTCCCTCTGGGGGACGGCAGTGCAACACAATCATGCCATTCAGAGGCACCTCGGTGCCTTGGGGGTCCTGCTCAAAGTTCTTCCTCAGGTCTGTGGAGCAGAATAAACAGTCTGGATTAAAGAACACACACAATAGCATGAAGGGAGGGATCAAACATGCACATTACAAGTCACGTTGTTTCACGCGTGACCTTTTCTGCCCGCACTGAACACACGTGGACACGGAGGAGAACGCTCCTGCAAAATCACACCTCCACTTTGAAGGAGGGTAACCTTTTCAAAGAAAGTCAGGCCAGGCTGCTATCAGAGTGACGCCGAGTTGCTTACAGGCGATGCGGACGGTTGCCTTGCGGCTCTTGGAGGTTCCCAGGTGACTCCAGGCGACGCACAGACACCAGTAATCCTCGGGGCCGTGAAAGTCCTCCACCTGCTGACGTGACACGTTGATCATCACCTCGCGGATCTTCAGCCCTGACAAACAGACACACACACACAAAAAAAACAAAGGATTGCTCAGATTAGCTCTCATTATGTGGCAGGGATGATCAATCAAAGAGATGGAGATTTGTTGGGACAAGATGATGAGTGAATTTTGAATCTGATACGATTATCAGCTGTAAACAGATCTGCCGCTTGCCCGGAGGAGACGGCTGAAAGAATGCGTGTCAAGCCAAATAAATTTCACAGATTTTGTTTGGACAACAAATTAAGCTGGGTTACTTTCTTCTGACATAAATTCATGGGGCTGACCGCATTGTTGGGTTTATTAATATGTCTGTCATGATTTGTCTTTCGATCATTTTTTTTTTTTTTTTAAGTCTCAGTTGGGTTTTTGTCCTTGTGAAAACTTGTTAGTGAGTCTTCATATCTCCTCTCGGTGTGTGTAGTGCGTAATCAATTTCACACAAGTGACACTAAATGTCTTAGCATAAACAGAGGAGGAACACATTAGCTTTGTATTGTTTCGTATTGTTCTGTTATTTTTCTTTGAATACTATTAAAAAAAAAAAAATGCATTTGATTTCAGGTAGAAGAGAGATTGTGCCAATCCAGTGTAATCAAATACCACGTTTTTGACAATCAAATCATGCCGCAGAACTTTGACTTGATGCCATGCAGTTCATTCTTTACAATCTGTGTGTTTTGCCTGTGATGCAGCCTGTAATGATCCAGGCCTGAAATGAGCATTTTCCAAGACAACTGATGGGAATTTAAAAGCCCAGCATTTCAATTATTCCAGACCATGTAAAAAAAAGATGACAGGCTCGGACCATTAATGTATAATAGGAGAGCTTTATTGGGTATCTAGGAAATTGCAGCTTTCACCCAGCGAACATAATTTCTGCCTCACCCTGCAGAAACCTGCATTTTAAACTTGCCGACAGATTTATTAGTATGTGGATGCAACGTTAAGATCGGCTAATGTTTGGTGTCTGGTGTCCAAACCTGCCGCATCCTCCCACAGCATGCAAATATTCTTGCACAGTGGGAAGTGGAGATGTACTATAGCAAAAAACTCACCCAAAGGAAGAAAACCAGTACGATGGTCTATGAATAGTTTTTTTTAGGGGTGAAAGCAGCAACACAAGCAAACAGTGTCATGTCTTACTGTAATATTATGACTGTGATTTTATTTGATGGTAGCATCAAATGATTTTATGATGAAACCTTTGTGTAGGGCACTTTTGTTTGTTTTAAATGTGATCTATAAATAAACTCACTTGAGTGTAACCAGAGTGTCTTTTTCCACAAACCGAAAATTATTTTCAATCGTTTCTAAAATGGCTCATATTTTGAACATGCAAATAGAAAGTTGTTTCATATCTGCATAGAGCAGCTGATGTACTTCCAAGGCAGGTTGTCAATTTCAGGCTATGTAACTGGAAGTTTCAGTTTTGCTCAAGTTTGATGACATCGAAACCACCATATTTGGTGCAATACAGATCTGATGCAGTTAAAAAAAAATTCTATAATCAGGACAACAGTCTTCATTGCAGGAGAAAAGACAGTTACAATGAATGACTACACAATAATTGGTGTTAATGATCTAATGAAAGCACTGCTGATCCAACGAGGAGGAACACAAGAGTGCAGGTGTTTTTTTAGTTTATTTTAAAGGTATACTACTTCTTCACTGTGCAGCTTAATGCACTTTCATGCCGCTTTCGTTAAAAAAGACTTCAGGCATCTCTTTGGTGTGTCTTAATGGAAATGGAACACTAGTTGGTGCGCAATCAACTCCAACAGGTGCATCTAAGCCTGATCTGATTCTATAGAAAATAGAGATGCGGCAGTAAAAAATAAATACATGATCAAGTTTTGTCACGCTACATGATGCCAACCATTACAATCAGCATTAATTGTTCTCTCTTGGACCTCTATAAATGATCCATCCATCCACCTCAACCTACTTCCACTGAGTTTCTAGTTGGCATGCTATATAATTTCACCTACCTTTTGTTTGTTTTTGCCAGTCACATAAAATTATAGGGACATTTTTACAAAAGATGTTTTGTTGTCAATTGATGCCACTTTCTCATTTGGAAAGTGATTGACAATCTGTCCTCTATTATGATCCACAAAGCAGTTCATAGAAATATAAAAACATTTACACAACTTGAAGAAAATTCCATCTTGTAATGATATTTAAAAAGAAAACAAAATTGAAGTGAAATTGGTGATGTAACACCTTGATTATTGATTGTAAACACTTGTTCAATACCCAAGAAAACACTTTCAGCAGCGACTGTTTCAGAAATACAGGAGAGTAACTTGTGTTTTACCTGTCTGTGGGGCATCCCACCAACTCATACTGGTTAATTACAAACATCAGTCGATAAGCAGCCTCTTCACACCAATGGCAGTTTATTGTCAGTAAATCTTTAGAGCTGTGGCCAGCTCTGCTTGTTCCATTCACCCTGGTAATATTTGAAAAGGCCAAAGACGGCTGCCTCAAGAGAAAATGCCAGAAGTAACCAAATCTTACACTCTACATGCATATTTGAAGAATGAGCTCTGTGCTTGTTTGTTTAATGCTTTCCTCTAAAACAAAACTCCACTTTTGTAATACGCTATATTGTTATAATTTGAATGAACAGCAGTCAGAAGTTTTGGGTTTGCTTTTGCATCGTCTTCACACAGATTTGATATGGCTACTGAAAAGGGAACAGTAAACTACAAGGCTGTTATCATCGAGACAAAACTGCAAACAGAAATGCTGGATTACATGCATGCTTAGTTTCCAATCTCCCATGTGTAGGCAGCGAATTAAAATGGGAAAGGCGGAGGGCAGAGTCCTCAGCGAAAGTGTAAAATCGAAAGAAAAGAAGTAAAATATTTAAAAATGCAAATATATATCATATATAATCGGGTGAAACATTCATCTATCTTGGTTTTATAAGTGATTCATCCAACTGAGGGTTGCTGGAGCCGATCCCAGCTCGCTGAAAGGCAGGGCACACCCCCAACAGGGTGCCAGTGCATCACAGAGCAATCCCAGAGATAGAGTCATACTTACAATTTAGTCACCAATTAGCCTCGCAAGTTTGTTTTGGGATGGGAAAAGAAGCGAGGGTGCGAGGACAAACAGATGCATGCAAAGGGCGAACGTGTAAACTCCACATAAGGCCATATAAGGGTGGAATCAAACCTTGTTTGAATGCTACAAGAGGATGATCATGACTATTATTTAAGAGCAACTAAGAAGTCGTGCTTACCCACACATCTTACAGCAGCTGTTGAGAAATCGCTGCAAAGCTCTGCCTCTCGTGGCTTAATGCTTAATTACGCAGACCTACACTTGTAGAAGAGTTGTCTCTCCACAGGCTTTTTGCCATGGCGCCGTACATTGCAGACAGCAGCTTAGACATGGGCTGGGATTAAATGAAAACTAATAATGTGAAATGAAAGGTTATCAAAGGGAGCCTAATGAAGTAATGTAAAACAGCAATGTTCTCTGAAGACACTGTAATCCTCTGCAATGACTGACTGATATTATGTACAATGCTCACCCCCCCCCCCCACACACACACACACACTTCATCTACTCCTCCTCCTTTCCCCTGCTTCAAATTAGAGTCTTAATCAACATGCCTGATTAAGTGAGAGATTTTACTACACGCAAATAAAAACACAAGATTGCTCTCTAGTGCGGTTACATTTGTCATCAAATCGGGAGAAATTTGCAATGTCATCGTGCCACTGAAGCTCAGTTCCATTAGCTCAGTGCAGCAGCGGGAGATTGAATGTATTATTTCTATGGAAGATACTAAAGTTATCACGTGCACACTGATAAAATCCTGCATCACTCTCTCATTTGTGATTTGTCAGAATCTCTGCTGACGCATCTATGACTAATGCTCAACGAGATTAGAAATCATGTCGAGATATGGTCAGACTTCACATCCTCCGTGTTATACAACATTTGTTTCAACATGAGAACAAGTGATTGCCATCTAGAACAAGATGTTAACCCCTTGAGGACCGTCCTCCCCGATCGGGGAAGGTTTGATTTTATTTTTGCTATTCCAGTTTTCCTGAGGTTTTCATATTTTTCGCTATATGTATATTATACCTTCTTTGAAAGCTTGCTTTCTGTACAAAAGACATACTGTGTTTGTTTTATGATACAAATATAACCATTGAAGTAATAATCAGGAATCTAGCATTCTGTACATTTTGTTTCTGTTGGTCCAGTTGAACGCCAGTGAAGGCCTTCTTGTGCAAATTCAGGTCATAATAATCCACCAAATAAGAATATCACATATTGTTCATCTACTCCTATAGCGTTGACATTTGGGTGTGTATAATCACAGAAACTCAAAATAGGTTCTTAGTCAAAGGATTGGGAAGGATTCGAGATGTTTACCTACCTAACTGTGATACATTAATGAGCTTTCAGGAGTTACAAGATAAATTTCATATAGATAAAAAACATTTCTTTAAATATCTTCAATTGCGAAGTTACATACACAAAACCCAGAACAATATACTAACGAAACCTACACACTCAGACTTAGAGGAAATTATGACAAAGGATAGTCAAAAGAAAGGCATAATATCACAGATATATAATTTTATGATGGGAAGAGATCCTGAAGATTCATATGGCAGACTCAAAGCTTGGAACGAGGATTTGTCATTGGATTTAACTGTGGAGGAGTGGAGGGCTGCATGTAACTTGGCACATACCACATCTATTAACGTACGCCTCAGATTAATACAGTTTAAATGGTTAATGCGAGTATATGTAACACCGGTAGATCTTCATAGATATAATGGTAACATTCCTGATCTATGTCCAAAATGCACCGACTGTAGGGGAACACTGGCTCATTGTATGTGGTATTGTAGGAAGATTATAATGTTTTGGGAACAAATAAGAGGTGTCATTGAAAAAATTATGTCTAGGAAATTTATATTGGACCGAAAGCTATTCATATTTGGTTTATACCCAGAGGAATGTACATATACAAGGAGTGAAAAAATGTTTATAAATATAAGCCTGTTGAATGCTAAGAGATGTATATCACTATTTTGGAAAAAGAGTCATGGACCTTCTGTGGAACAGTGGAGGCAGCAGATGTTGTCAACACTCCCATTGGAGAAGATCACCTATGTGTTGAAGGGCAGACAAAATGTTTTTGAGAGTGTCTGGGGGCCTTTCATGTTGTATGTCAAAGACCTTTGAGCATGAGTAATAGTGTGATGGTTACTTTACCTTTGTTAATTCTTTCTAAACGGGCAGTGTGATGTGTTTTTTTTTTTTTGTGTGTGTGTTTTGTTGTGTGTTATGTTATAAAAATTAATAAAAACTTTTTTTGGAAAAAAAAAAAAAAAGGTTCTTAAGAGGTTTAAGGGAAGGAAATACACACATCAAAATTAAATATAAAGGCAGCCTTAGGAAAACGGACAATGTTAAAAACAGTTTAACAAGTTTAATATGGGCCTAAGAATTTAATGCATAAGTTAGTCAAACTAACTCAATAGTTTCCCAACAGAGAGCTTCAGGCAGCGCAGCAGCAGCAGAAATCTGGGGATCAAGGCGATGCCTTTAAATTGTAGAATTTGTTCTCATTCATTTTTTTTTTTTTTTTTTGAAAAGAAGCTGGTTTAATAATCATGATTAATGGTGGAATTTTATCGTACGACTAAGGGAGATGTACAAAAACTACACCCTTTAAAAAAAAATAAAGAACACAACAGTAGAAAACAGTAGCAGACAGAAGACTTGCTTTATATTTTACATGTAAAGCCTTGAACTAGCACTAGAAGAACTCTGCTCTTTATGACCTTCGGATCTCAATCTCAATGTGAGAGAACCCCTGATTCTCCATTTATCATCCATCCTTTCCAAACTAATTTATCCTATTCACGGGGAAGGGACGCTGGTGCAGATCCTAGACTATGGGTGAAGGCAGGGTCCATCACACTGCAAATGCAGATGCACACAATCTCCCACACTCACATGCACAACAAAAGGCAATTTACAATCACAAGTAACCTCAAATGCACATTTTGACCTGGAGTGCAAACCACTTCACAACAGTAGACCCCCTCCCAATAAGCACCGGTTTCTTTATTTGTTTGGTAAACCATCAGATTATCATGTTTTCTTCATTCAAATATTGACTATCAGCAACAAATTTGCTATTTTTGTGACTTTATCAACACAAAGCAGCTCGTAATTTGTCTTATCTCTGCGATGTAAATAAGTGCAACATTTACTCTGTTAAATACTGGATGTTTGTTGTACAGTCACAGTTTGCTTGTATAACAAAACTTATTAGTGTTTTCAAAGCATACCATTACTTTGTTTATATAGGCTTTACTGAACAAAGCAATCTAAATTCGTTAAACTCTTCGGTAATTTCATATTCCAAACACATGTTAATAACTCAAAAACTTAATTCAATCAATATGTATTCATACATTGTTAAATAAATGATTGAAGGCAAATATTTAAACTATGTTGAATTAATTTGACGCATGAGCTCTTAAAACATGATATATCACAATTTTAATCATTTTTGGAGTTAACACACAATCACTCCATGTAATTCTGCATACTAGACCATGAACATGAAGATAATGAATGTCAATAAAATTACAGCAGTTAATTGTTTTCAAGGTAAATGCTTTAGAATTTAGCTTTATTTGATTATATTGTACTTTAAATGTGAAGCGCAAACGTCTTATAGATAAAAAATAAAAATAAACAAATACAGCCAACAGGGGTGGTTCACTAGTGGATTGAATTCATCTTCTCAGCCAACTAAACAAAACATTAACTGAAAAAAAGATCCGTTTCATGGAACAACAGTGGTTTATTGGGGGGAAATTAGGGTAGTCTGTCATAACCTTGCTTGAAAACAATGGTACAAAGTTGAGTTTCAAATGTAAAACTTTAAACAATTATTCATTTCAAAATCATACCTCTTATGTAATCTCAGAACTTGTCAGTGCGTGTAGATGTAGTTTCACTTCTGATTTGTGCCTAAAGCATTAAGAAGGCGAGGGAAAAGACATTGCCAAATTTACCGTTGCTTTTCCCCCCCCCACTATCAGACCTCCTCATCTTTATTAATGATTATAAAAACAGACAAGAACTTATGAATAAACAACAATCTACTGTTCCTGACATGAGCCGTTAGCCCTGCAGACTTGCTTCAAAAACGTGCATTTTCCAGGACAAAGTCAACCACTGAAATTTTTTTTCAAGGAATCTTTCTCCATATAATGTGCAATAATATAGATATACTTTATATAATTGTGTGGAGACTGGAGCGGAAGGTATTGTTCGTTTGACTGAAGGCCATGGCTTGATTTAAGAGGGTGAAATAAACAAAAGGAGGAAAATCAGAACGACATTCTGACTTCCAGGTTTTCTCACATTAGACCAAGATCAAAAAGCTGCAAATAGCCTGAAATGACACTGTGTTGGGGAAAAAAAAAAAAAAAAAAAAAGATCCAAAAGCCACTCAGTCACGGTGACAATGACGGTCACTTCTCTACATTCAGGAATACAAACATCCATTCAGCTCCATCCATGTCCCTGGATGCCTCTTTATTTTCCGTCCACCTCTTCCTCTCTCCCCCCCTCCAGGCTCATGCCAGAAGCTCTTGACAGACCGCCACAGAGCCTTGACAACAGACCTCAAGGTGGAGCAGCTTCCACTTGCCCCCTTAATCACGTCCTTTTAATGCGGCTCTAATCTTGTATCCATAAAAGAGTCAAGAAGAGATATGCTGATGCTCGCTTATCATCTCGGGTCGTTCACGTTTTGTCCCCCCCCCCCCCCCTCTTTCATTCTGTCTCTCTTTTAGTTTGCCTGGCATGAAGCCTGTGGTGTCTTTCTTCCAAGCTTTAGTCCATTGTTTCACTTTGGCTGCAATTATGAGGAGCCCCTCGGAGAGCCGGGCAGTGCCAGCTACAAGTGGCTTGATCTGGGCGGCTGGTCTGACTGAGCTCATCCGTGTCTCTGTTGTGCTTTATGCCACAGCAAAAAAAAAAAAAAAAAGGGGGGGGGGGGGGGTTCAGACTTCTGTTTGTCTGAGGGTTCCTCGCGAGGCAGCCGTGTACATAGCGGGTGACACAGCGTGGGCTGCGGGTTGAGGTGGATGGATATAGCTTTAGGAGAGCGTCTGTCTGATGTGAACCCAGCTTTGGGGAAACGTTTGCGAGATGTGACACTGCTGCATGCAACTCCGCATGTGGGGGCTGCGAGGGTTGGCTAAAGGCCAGACGTAGACGAACCCTGGTAGACAAGCGGAACATGCTCCCAGCAAAATCTTCAGTCTGGTCCCAGCTGTGTGTGTCATACTTAATCCAGGAACCAAAAGGGACGCATTACTCCATGCATAAAAAAAATCATGATAATTCAGCCATTAAAATGCTGCGAGTCCTTATTTGTGTCATTCCCCCGGTTGTCTTGTTTATGTTTATCCCCCTAAAAAAAAAAAAGCCAAAAAAACCTGTGTGTCTGCTTATTAGGAACCACTTCTGCATACACAAGTAGTTTTCACTCTGTGGGCCACTTCATTTGTTTCAGTTCCATTTCTTTAACTAATAGTTTGCGACAGTGAGAGACTCGGAGGCATCGTTCTTTTTCCCCCCCACCAGTCCACATCTCCTCTTCTTTGTTGTGAGTTCATGGCTCGTTGATGATATCTAGCAAACTGCCGGGATCATAATACATAACACTGGAGTCTCTGACAGAAGCATGAACAGGAATAGATATCCATACTTCCTCCCTCCACCCTGCATTCATACACTTTGCCTCAACCGCTATCGCTCCATCAGTAGATCTGCAAAAGCTGCTGCTATCCTCTCCTTCTAGAGGCGACCAGCGCAGGATCCATTTTCAGCCTCTCTTTCACCCTCTCCATTTCCAATGTCCTCTTTCTCCTATTATCCCCTCTTTCTCTTATCTCCCCATCAGAGTATCATCCTTTCAGCTGAGGTCTATAGGCACAGATATCCCCTCTGTTCCACCTTCGCCTCTCCTCTTCTTACACTCTGTCCTTCAATAATCTCTTGACTTCTATCACTCATTTCCATCTCTGAGCCCTCTTGCAGCATTTCAATGAGACCAAAATAAAGTTTTCTTCCACGATAGGTCAGTACGAGCGGTTGGCAGCCTTGTCATTGAAATTTCAAGGCTTTTCATTATAAATATAACAGAAACTGATTGATTTACTGCCTGTAAGGAGCCAATGCAGCCAAAGGAGAGAAAAAAAAAAGTGAATGTGCCGGCTGCTTTCCTGAAGGGATTGCATAATCTGGGTAGTGAGGATTATTTGAAATATCGAGCTGCGTGTGATTTATCAGAAGACTGCTATTGCAAAGAGATGAAGAAATCAGAGCTGTTGTAGGAAATCTGTACACACACACACACACACGCACGCACACGCACACGCACACACACACACACACACACACACACAAGCCTGCTCAACAACAACAACACCTATATATTCATCCTCTATAACAGCTTCACTAAGCAATCAATCAAACTTTGGACTCACCTTCCACACAGATCAGTCTCATTCAGCCTGTTTTACAGGAACATTTATATGAAATAACAAGGAAAAAAAACTAAGTAAATAGATTAAAGGTGGATTAAAATACCTTTATGAAGACAACTAAACCACAAAACAAGGTAAAGTATTACACTGGCAAAAAAAAAAAAAAGATTGACACCAGGAAGAACAGCATTTTAAGCACATAACATATTCAGATCTCATGTTAATATGCCAAAAACTGACGTTCTAACACGTGAGGAATTACAGAAATATATAACAAAACAAAATATCCAAATTGAAGCAGTTAGGATGGAATGGTGAAGAGATCACACAAGATATTTAATGACTGCTTAACCTAAAACACAAGTAAGCTGAATCCATACAAATAAGAAAAGATGCAAACCTCAAATAGAAAGACCTGGAATCAAGCTGCTGTGTTTCACCTGGTGAGGCGAGAATTCTAAATAGCACCTCGAAGCCTTAAGACAAGCAATGTACTGCCTTTACAAAATCCATACTTTAGCTTGAGAGATGTTCTTCATTTCTTTCCTCAAAGAGGATTTTATTCCCCCATCGAAGACCAAACATTATGATTTGAAGTACAATGAAAGATTCAGAGCATTAAACCATCTGTGTTGTACTCTGTTATATCTCCGCAGTGCATTTCACTCTCAGTCTCATGTATCTGAAGACTTTGAGGGAGTGTCGTTTACCTGAAGCTTGACAAGGCTTCACAGCTTCAGGACCTGCAGAACAATTTTAGAGCAAGTACTTCAACAGTGTGTGGGACCCCCCCCCATATATATAATATATTTCTAAAGCCCTCAGAAGCCTGCTGCCATGATTGAAATTTTGCAGTCTCATCAAAGTAGTAAACAGGTAAAGCAACACATGCAATGGTGTCATGTTCATCACCTCATCGTAGATGTGAAGAGAATCACGAAGAGATGACGTTTGATATCGAGTCAGTAGGTAATCATAGTCAATTATTCATTGAACTCGATCAACCATCTGCTTGTGAAACCGTCTCTGTGAGCAGTCATCGCTTCGCCAGCGCGCACAGACGCTGCTTAAAAAGTATTCTACATTCTCACACTGAGGAGTACAGATTACATATTTTTTATCTAAACGTGGAGAGATCTTCACTCATCCCGAGAACCTGACTTGGATTAAATGTTAAAGGTGGATGAAAATAGTTTTAAACACCTATTATAAAATCTGTGAGCAGCTGGTAATAGCGTCATCTTTTTTCTTTCATGCGCACGTTTTATTAGAAGTTGATTCGCTTTCTGATGTAGAGTATAACTATTTGCGCATTGTCGCATCATTTTGGCACTTTGAAGTATTATAATGATGCTGCCAGTCTGTCTGATAGCTAGCAGTGTTGATAGAGATAAATAATGCATTATGAATGAATTACAGTAGCTCCTTTTACTATTGTTAATACTGCATTAGTAATTGATCAATATAATGAACTCAGTAAGGTTTATTGTTGTTTTTTGTAGATGAAAACAGTGGGAGTGCCGTTCCTGAATGGTCCTGCTCAAAAACATAACCGTTAGCATTGGCAGAGAAACCCTGTTAATAAGAATTGCCTCATTATTTCTATACTTATCCCATCCTGTTGGCAGCAAACAGCTGTAACATTAAAGTAAGAAGGTATCTGAAATACCAGAGATGTTGAAAACAATGAACAGAGGCTTATTTTGCTGCTGCCTGCATGTTGGTAATTAATCGTCACACTCTTAATGGAATCAAAGTTTTAAACTCTCGATTTGTCATTAATGTAAAATTCCAAGTGTTTTTAGGTTTTCAGTAAGAGGCTTAGCGTCTCAACCTTTGAGATTAACCTTAATGAAAAAGACAATTATAACATTTTCTCTCACCGACAGATTGACAAATAAATCACGGTTGTTCAAATGTTTTGTTTGTTTTTTCCTCCCTGTGGGTTGCTAACTTGGACTCAATGCACAATGCGGCGTTCGAGGAAGCCAAAGCGGTTGATTGTTGCGCAGTTTTTGTCGTCGCTTCTAACCAGTCAGCTCGTTTTCCGCGGCGTGCGTCTCCTGAAATACAGCATCCTCTTTCGGAATATCTCCCCGAGAGCTTATTTTTTATGTCAGACCACGAGGAGCACTTCCGACACGTCTTGTGTTTTTCTGTTTCGTGTTTTCACATCCTCCCCGGTTTGTTTGAGGAGAGGCACAAACAGTTTCATTCAAATGAGGCAGCGCAAAGGAAAGTGTTGGGTGTTTTAGTGAAAGCCGGATCACAGATGTGCTGAGAATAAACATACAGGAAGCAGGTCTTGACAGTAAGTGCATACCAAAATCACGGGGAGGGGATGGGAATAATGTTACCAGCATAAATAAACTATTTTAGGTAAAGCATGCAAAAGACATGATGTGACTTAAAAAAAAGAAGAAAACACTGTACTTTACACTAAATATGAAAAATAGTTCAATTACAAATGTGGGGAAAAAGCTGGAGCGACATGTCATGAATGGACAGTCTCCCCTTTGAAAAGTAAAGCACTGGGCAGAGGCTCTGTGTGCAATGATTCAGTGTGTTTACATTGATTAAACCATATGCAAACACAAGCAAGCTGCCGCACGACAACCACACAGACTTCTGGTCACATCAGACGACTCGGTTAGATCTTTGTCTCCGTGCCAGTTCTCCTCTCGTGCCGTCTTGCAGATGCAATGGACAGAAGCAGTTGGAAAACCCGGAGACAATTAAAAGTTCACACTGTTCTTGTTACCACTAATTCTTCTCCTTCGTTCTCTTTTCCAAAAAGACAAAATTACCAGCAGGCAATATTCCCGTGTGCCACGGCCTACTTTTCTTGGCCAGGCAAAAGTAGTGTCTTGTTTTTAATTCTTAAATGTGTTTTTTTTTTATTTTTTAGCTCAGATATGTTGTCAAGAAGTAGAATTAAAAGTTCAGTTCTTGAAATTGTCACCGTTTCTGCAAACCGATATGTACAAAATATACAGTGAAACTGGGCAATAGCACGTTGAACGATAACATATCTCCAACTCTGCACCTTCAGTATTTCCACAATTTGCCTTTAAATGCCACACCATCTGTCTCCGGCTGCAGATTTGTTGTGCCCTATTATATTCACGTCAATAAACTCTGCATTATTCAGACATTATTTTCCTACTTGGGGAAAGTGTCTCCTCTCCTTTTAGAGAGTCGTTTTCAAAATGTCACTCTGATTGCCACATCTGTATAAAAGGAATGAGAGCAGTAATGAGACTGTCTGGGAAGTTTACAGACCTCTCTCTTGTAATGCAGCGCAGCTCTAACCTTCCCTATTCAATATTTTCCATTATGCAGCTAATTCTTTTCAGAGCTTTTAATCTGTTTGTTTGTTGGTTAATTTTATAATAATGGGGTGGCGCTGTAAATGTGTAAATGCTTTCTAAATATTTGGCATTCTGACAATATGTTGATTTGCTTTCTCAAATTATCCTAAACAGTAAGCCTGGATCTTTTTGCAGATGGAAGTATTAAAGATCTTGTTGGAGCCAAAACAAAGTCAAATTCATTAATATGAAACTCAAGTTTCGAGAAGTTGCTTGTCGAGAGAAGATGAAATGTGGGGATGTGATAGTTCTTTTGCTTTTTCCTTGATCTGTAGTATTTGTATGCCAAACCTATAGAGACGGAATGATTTGTTGTGATAGCCGTTTATGTTGTGCTTTATTTGAAGTAATGATGGCTGACAACTGGAAGCAACACTGGAGGAAAAAGTACAACAGGTTTTGGATTAAAAGGGGATTTTATGTAACTTCTAACCAGTAGTTTTTGTTTTCTACAACAACTTTTAAGGTTAATGTTACGTTTGACCTCCAAGTTTTTAATTATCTGTACTTTTTAATTTTCCGGATTCTGTGCTACTTTTCACTGCGTCATGACAGTCAATTATTGAAAAAAATGAACCGGTTTGTGATTATTTTGAAAAATCCACAAATGTATTGGTGGTAATTTTCACTGATCAGATCTGAACTCTTGTTATTATGGTTTTGACTCAAATTTCGTAATCGTAGGATGCAGATATGTTGATCGGTATCTAGATACTGAAGAGACCATGGGCCAGACTCAGTAGACACCACATACACCATAAATTCCTCTTTTAACCCTTTGAAACATATTGAAACATTGAGCATTGAGCATATATTTCAGGTCATTGGTCTACAATGTTGTACAGTCATACTGCTTGTGTGTGCATCATAGATTAGCAGAGGGCTCTGCTACTAAACATCACAATGAGTTAAAGAAACTACACTACATGTATCTTGGTATTTTGGTGTGGTATTTGGTATTATTTCGATGTGCAACATTGATGTGCAACATCCCTTCATCTTCGCACGATTACTGTTGTTTTGTTGTTATTTCATGCCATTTATTACAGAGCCATCTGGGAACTTGGTTTGGGGTGAGAGATCAGTTAGTTTTTGCTGAGTGCGAATCGTTAAAATAAAGGAGATACTTTTAGATTCCAACTGACAAAAGATGTTAAACTCCACTTTCACAAAGTCTACATAAATAAGTGTACTCATCCTCATGAGTAGATTCTTTCACCACCTCAGCCCAGGGTCAACAGAATCCACCTACCAGGACCACTAAAAGCTGTAGGTGAATTTACAGTTTATTTTCTTTAAATCCCTCAGGGAAGCTGAAGTCATTGCTGGGAGCAATACACATTAGCATCTGGCGACTTCGGTGAGTATCTGTCTATGGAGGGGGATTTAACCCGGGCTGGAAGGCATCGCATCAGAATTTTACTACAAAACATTTGATATCTCATTTGTTTCCATCCAGCTCACATTTGGTTCTTCTTATTGCACGAGAGCAAATAAGCACATTTTCTGGAATACCTGAGAAACATTTGGCCTCGTACGACTTGCATTCCCCAAGTGCGTCACGCACGAATGGATCCAGTGTGAAATGTTCATCGAGCCAACACGTTTCCTCTCTTCGCATTGGACCCCCCGCTGTTGATGTCATTAGATGCTCTGAAATTTTGGGAGTGAACCTCACACTCACCCTCACGGTTTAATCTCAAACAAAATAAAAAAATAAAAAAAAAAAATGGGGGAGAAAACATCTCACTCCCACATAAAAAGCTGCAGCAAAAGGCGAAACAGTCAAACGATCTCCAATAAAGAGAAACGGCTTTGATGTCAGCTATTCAGTCTCTCAAAAACATTTCTTCCACTCGGAGGTAAAATAAATTGAAGTCCTGAAGCATTACTCTGAGTATTATCATTTATGACCGCAGAATGGCAATAAACAAAGCATTTGAGGTTAAAAATGAAAGGAGAAAATTATAGATTTACTCTTTGAATCCTGACTTGTGTTCAAGGTACTATGAGGGAAAACTCTTTTACCTTCAACTTTTAAGATGGGAGCCATGGACTCTCTTCTTACATTAAAATAAATGAACCATACTGACAATTCATTGTACAGGCTCTTCATTGTAGTGAGTCGGACAGCACAATGGCAAATCTCAACACAATCAACCTCAAGTCAGGAAAACGTCATTAAATATTACTTTTGATCAGACTATTTTTTGCTGCTTCAGAAAAATGGATTTAAGAGTAAAGTTACATTCAGCTTCATCGATGCAGTTTCGCACAGAAGCAGCTGTTCAATGCACAAGGTCATCTTTTGTGCTGCAACTCAACATTTCCACACATATCTTCACTTCTTTAACTTGCTTATCCTCACCGTTGAGGTTATTTTAAAGTTAAAGCCTGTGTCGGCTTTAACTGTGAAAACACATCGCAGTAAGACAAATACGCCCCGTCTGCACCCCCTCTCATGCTGCCATGTTAAATAAAAATGCAGGAGTGAATGACTCAAGTTTATAGTCGGTTTTAACACTTTCTAGCTCCAACATCGACTGCATTTTAAAGTTTGTGAGCAACCTGCAGCTTCATTCCATGAATGGATCTGCATGTCACAGATGGTACATAACAGAATTCCCACTTGCACTGTGTAGTTTTACTAACTTTTTACCAGTAATGACATGAGCAACCTGTTTTAAGTGCAAAATGCGACTCATTCCAGATTTATTAACTTTCAATTTTGCAGACATCTGGCACAGTCATGGCTGACATGTGTTTGATCCTAAGACTAAGCACAGGTTAGAATGTAATACGTTGTCTTTTTTTTATTCAATAATTGTATTCTTTTTTGAGTTTTTCATCTGTGGGGATTTTTATGCACAAAATACACCTAAAAGGGTGAAGAAATGCTTTATTTTGCAGGAAGCTAAACGATTAGTCCACTTCTGTTTGATATTCTAAAATAAATTTTTAATGTAGAAAATCTGATTTCATCACAACTGTCATGAACCAAATTTTCTTTAAAAACAATGGTTTGAATTTAGTTTTGGTTCCAAATGTGCAAATCCATTCTTGCATTAAGCATTATTCGCAGACATTACCCAATAAATTTTTTTTAGATCAGTATTATTCTTTTTTCATACATTTGAGGCCTAGTTTTGTACATTTTCTCTTTTTTTTCATTCACTAACATTTGAGTGAAATTAGATATATATATATTTTTTTCAAATGTGGGACAAACTGCAAATGCTGAAATGTCATTTTTATCATCTCATTATTTTTCTGCTGCCAGCTTACTAAAAATGTAAAAACATGTAATTCTGCATGTTTACATGGGTTTAAGGTATATTCAAGAACTCTGTATTTGAAACCAAATAAAGACACTCCAGTGCATGTTGAATACAATTTTTAGAAGCCCAGGAAACAAACAAAGCTCGCGCTCACTCAAGTGAGTCAGGATTAGCTCTCAGAGAAGATGAATTACAGGTATGAAATATTTAGCTGTGACATGATGGAAAAACATATTTTCCACTGCTACACATCTTACAAATTGGGGAAACACAAGATGATTCATCCGGCTGAAACAAGTTATATATACCCTGCCACAGTTTCTCATATTTATGGAAGCAGATGCTTTTTCACATAAGCTGCAACGGATGTCGTCTTGGATACGTTTCTACACTCATTTGCCGCTCTGTCCCCTGGAAGGCAGAGCCCGACTTCGGCCAAATCTGAGAATAAACAGCACAGTGGTTAAATATTTCCCCCTAGCTGAGTTAGCTGCCTCTGGATATACACGGTGTCTGTCCACTGCCTTAAACCCTGTGGTCAAACAGTGTCCGGGCATGTGTTGTTGAGTCTGTCTGCATTTAATTCACAGCTTACCGCTTTAATAGCTACAGCCCCCTGCGTGCTGCTGAACCCAGGGGCCATTCTACCACCTGAGTCAGACTATAATAGCTTGTACTGAGATATAGTTGTTCAACTGCCTCCTACAGACGAAGCTGGATGGACAGCTAGAAGTGTCTCAACAGAGGCAAGATGTTCATTTTCTCAACATGTGGCTCGCCTGCCCGCCTCTGCCTGCGTGCAACACGGACACCACTGACAGACACTGTTGAGAAACGCTCTCTAAATCCCAGGTCAGGTTCAAAGAAATCCTCTGCACTCCCAACCGCAGAATACTGAAGCACACCTGAGCAGCCACACATCACCATGCAGGCCAAACACACCGCATGCACTTGAGCTTTAAGGTGATGTTTGTTTGTGTGCATGTGTTAGGATGAAAATAAAAATGGAGGGGAAAAAAAGTGGGCAGGAGGCAAGGCAGAGATGGAGGATAAATGAGAGACGGTAAACAAAAGGAAGAAAAGACAAGGAGAAGAAAACGCGTGATATTTTCCAAGTGTGTCAAAACGTCTCTCTTAAAAGAGGAGCTGTCATTTCACACCATAAAAGACAATGTGCAGTCAAAGAACAGCACAGAGGCACAACAATGAGTCCTAAAACCCCCAAAATAAGCTGGTAGTTTTGCAGTTATGGGGTTATTTTTTCCAGTGAAATACAATTTTTTGACGATATGAAACTTAAAAACGCATGATGTTGGAATTCTATTGTCTTCAATGAAGCCAGGGGATGAATGAAACTACGGTGGCTGCAGGTTCTGTAATTACAAAACCACATGCTTGTTTTCTTTAGGGAGCGTGCTGTGTTTAATTTCTCACTAACTTCGGCTTCCAAGGTCACATCGGTAGAAAAGGGTGGCGCACTAAATCACATCACAACGTGAAAATTAACCAATGGTGACACTGAAATCATTCAGCTTGTTTTCAGCCTCATGCTTTCTATTTTGTGACATTTGGGCATTAAAACTTAACAGCTAACATGGAGCAAAATGATAAGATTGTACCTTCATTGTTAACATGGAGTTGTTACCTCCATAAAATACACAATAGTGCATTTTGCAATTAGCCAAAGCCACACGTGAATACCAAAATGATTTATGTAGTTAATCCATGTAATGGAAAAGAAAAGCTGCCTCTGAATTGGCCTTGAGCTGCTTTAGCAATAGTCATATACTTTCCAGCCAGTAGCAATGATCAATAGCAACATTTTAGTCCGCACATTAAGGTTTTCCACTGAACAGAGAAAAATGCAGAATTAGAAGTCATTATTTTTTCACATTAGAACTTTTTTTGTTCAACCCAACCTCACTAGAAAGTACTGGAAAGCCAGAAAGTGATGGCCAGTACGGCTACCAGACAACACTTTCTCCATTTTTGCTTCAAAACCCATTTACGATTTAACTGAACAAAATAAGCATTTAATAGAGTGATGTCTGAAAAATGAAAACAGTCAGCATCACAGGAAAAGAAGCTTTTTGCATTGCCGCTCAGTTAATGATCGAACCGATGGATGTAGAATATCTTATTTGGCCCCGGATGTTATGACATGCGCCAAAGGACTTCTCCACTGTATCCAAATGATCCATGCAGATATGATCATTTGAGTATTTCAAGCCATCGACTGCTTTCAGAGGGAGGTGTGCAGTCACGTCCAAGTGTGGGTTGTCAAAGATGGCCAGGTCCGCCCTTCTTTAAAGAAATACACTGAAACTGGCAAACATTCGGGGACATTTTCTTCTATCGTGATTTTGAGGTATCATCCAGAACAAATATCAGTAAGACTCACCAGATATTTCAAATTTTAATTTATGTGTGTTTTTGCATTTAATGTGAAGGCTGATCCATGCTTATATGTTCATCTTGCTTGTTTTTTTGTTGCTGTTTTTTTTCCTCAAAGTGTGAATGTAGACAATGAGCTGATGAAGAGGCTGCTGTCTTGTGGTGTGATAAAGTAAAAGCCATCGCTACCTGAGCTGCACTAAATTATGCACCTGGCAACACTGATGCTGATGTTTCCTGTGTGCTTGCATGTGTAGTAAGATGTTTATGTGAGATTTTCCTGCTCCAACTCCAATAAAATACAACAAATGGTGTTTCCAGTCACTGTACATTTTATGTACGATTCACATCATTTTTTTTTATCATCAAATTTGCCAAAACGTGTCTATTTCGTATCCAAACAACAAGGAGCTTCACTGTGCCTCACCTCAGATTAGCCTGCGAGTTCAGTGCATGTCTTTTTCTTTCTCACGTTTGCATTTCTTAAGTTCTCACAATCTATAGAAACATGAATGTACTGTATTTCATGTGTATGTGTAACATGTTTTAACTTTTTCTGACTCCGCAAAACAATGAAAAAGCAAGAGAAGAGAACACGAGAACCTCTTGACTCACGTCTGCTGTTGCTTCTCCTTTTCGTGGAGACCAGATTTACTCTTTCAATTGTTTGGAGTGTGAACAGTATGAGACAAATTTATAGAAATCCTTCATCGAATAATATACCAAAAAAAATAAAACCCGCACATTTAGTATTGTGAAGTTTCTCTGTGATTTTAAATAATTTGAAAACAAAAAAAAAACCCAGAAGAGGAATAATGATAAACTTAAATTTTAGCTGAAAATTCCATATTTTCTGATGACTTCTAAAGTTAGTTTTTTTTTAAATATCTGGCAAGGAGGACGGCCTAAATACAAATAATACCAAAATCATAGTTATCTTCAATGAAGAGGATTGAGGTAATTATAAAGTTTCCACGAGTCTCTCTGCACAACTACTTTATTGCCTTAATTAAAACTTTCTGAGAGGCGCGCGACTGTCTGTGAGACTGTCGACTTGGAGTGCTGACGATGTAACAGCAGAGTGAGGTGTTAACAGACAGGATTCAACACACAAAACTTAATTGAGAACTTCCGCCGCGTGACAATTCATCTTGGTGTTTAGGAAAACAATGTCAACTGTTCAGTTTCTGAGCCGCCTCAGCCAAGGTCAGCACAGACTTGTAAAAGTCTTGAAATTCAGATGCATCCTGTCGGTGGGGGTGGGGGGGGGGGGGGGGGGGGGGGACACGTCCCGACTACATTCTGGACTGAGCTTTTCTGCTTTATGAGGTGCTCTACTTTCCGGCTTTCATTCTCTCAGTCAATCTTCTCCCTTCTGTACATCCTGTTCGTCTGACTGTCCCACTGGAGCAGATATGAGTGGTGATAAGGAGCCAGATGGGAGGGGAGCTATGAATCCAGACTGGAGGCAGTAAAAATTTAGGGGTCCATTGTTAACTCTGGAAGGAGATATCACTTGGTGCTTCCCGTTAAGTGAAGCACCAACACTGTTGTACTAATAGCCGCGAAAGCAGGCCTATAAACAGCTTGCCGTCATCTGCATCTGACAAACAAACAAAAAAAAAAGTGTTGCTGATATGTTTATCACTGCACACATGAATACTGCAGAACTATAAATCCAAGTCATTCCACTGCCTGGTTTTAAAAGCAACTTTTTGCAAAGTATGCTTCAGGATCCATTTAAATGTATTACAAGAATATTATGGGGGACGGGGTGTGACTTTGAGTAATGACGCTGTTCAATTTGCTGTACAAACATCAATGAACTCGTGAGAAATTTAATGCCCATCGTGAGATGATGCAACCGAAACAAGCGGGAGTATTAGAAAAAGGGAAATTTTCTTTGTGGTTCGACTGGATTCATTTTGAAGTTACAACAACAACTGAATTTCAGCTCATTGCGTCAGTAAAAGACACAACTCCAAGTTGGGAGCCAAATCCTGAAATTGAACAAGTTGGCGCCTTTCATGCTCTAACAGTTGTCATTTCAGTTCAAATCAAATGTGACACACAGTAGCAAAGTGGAGACGCAAATATATTTATGGGGTTGGACGTAGCCGCAGGCACTGTCACAGAGCGCCACTAGCAAAGTTCATTCTCAAGACTTCAGTCCCTGCTGTGTTTTTGTAACAGAAAATGACAGGAAAAGGTCTGAAAGGACAGACATTTCTTCAATGTTTCAAGAAGTTTAGATGACCCCCAAGTTGCAAAATGACTGACCCGCTGTTGAATAAGGAAGTGGTTTATAGATTAACGTCATATTTTAAGCATTGCACTGGTTTATATTTGATGTACTGGGATCAAATGTGTTTCTCAAAATTTCCAACATTCATTTAAGTTAAAGCCACTGATTCCAATATTTACTTAGATCAGTGGTGTGGAAGACATTTTCGTTCAGGAGTCAAATACAACCCAATGTCATTTTGAGTGGGCGGGACTGGTGAAATAATACCATAATAACCTTTAAATCTAAACTTTAAAGTTTTTCTATACTGTGGCACAGAGTGTATGCAATGAAAGTGACCAAACAATTACTACCGAAGATGACTACGATCTCAACACAAAGCCAATTTTAATGAAACCTTCTGGTGCAAAATACAATGTAATCTCCCAAAAACTCTTATAGCTGTTGCATTACGCGTTTTTTTTTTTTTTTTTTTTTTTACTTTGTGTATGGGTCCTAACACATAAAAGTGTGAAAAGCAATAAAAAAAGATTGAAAAAGATTAAGTCAGGTGATAAATGTGAAATTAAAATATCATTAAAAACAGAAGAGAAAATGATCAATTAAAATGAAAATGGGGTGAATTCAAGAAATGAGAAAAAGTGATATTATTCATATTTTTATGTGTTTATTGAGGAGGGGAAGAGGTCAGAAAGTAACACCTACTCAGATGTTACCCTCTGGCAGTGCACGTGTGAAAGATGCGTCCAGCATGCTGCATTGGCTCAAATTTTTGTTCTCGCGTTTCGCTTTGTTTTAACTTTTTCTTTCCAAGAATTTCCCTCTGGGATTAAGAATGAATAGAGTATGTCAATTCAATTCAATTCAATTCTGACACCACTGCTGTTAAACTGCCCAGTTTGCATTTATGCTTGAGGCTACTTTTTGATCCATAACTGTGCAACTCTAGACATCGCTGATGTATTATTATGCAGTTTGGTTTTATTTAACAAAAATTGTGTCAGTACATACATTCATGTACACATTCAGTTTCTCCTTATTACAACTTCAACCAAAACTGCTACTTTCCTATACCAAACCCTTAACTACTAACATTTCACTCCAACTTCTCAGACATTTGTTTATCTGAGAAGATCGGAAGATGGGATCAGGTCTGGAACCATTTACGCTAAAAGTCTTGAATTTTGGGGTCAAATTATTTAAATAAAAATGGTTTTCAACCTGCATGACATGAACACATTACCAAACCCGAAGCATGCTTTTAAAACAAGTTTGAAAGTTTGACAAACCTCAGACCCTCCTTGTCAGGTACTCATACATTATGTAGCCACAGAAATGAACTGGAGCCATTACCTGTGTTGAGGTCGGTGTGCTCCTGAGACATGTGCTGGCTCTGGTGGACCCATTCACCGTTGCACTTGAAGAAAATCTGGAGCGCGGGTCGAGCTTGACACCGCAGCTTGATGGGGTTACTCTTGACAATGTAGGCATCGACGGGCTCCTCCAGGAAGTGGGGCAGCGTCCCCGACTGGCCATGCTGCGGGGCTTCACCGCGAGGACCTGGAGTTCAGAATGAAAAACAACATCATCAGACTCAAACAGAATAACTAAACAAATCGCATCAGAAAAGTGAATGCTTAATTGGTGACAGCGAGATATCTGATTCAAAGCATTTAAAATTCATGTCACGGCAGCCGACTCCCCCTTCAGTTGTCTGCAAAACAAGCACAGCCCATTTAAACGAGCTGTCTTTCTGTCTTGCCTCCAGTTTTCATCCTTCACTGCCTCTGAAACTTGAACCATCTTAAAGCCATTACTTACTTAAAAATGTTGCATTTGAGATAAACTGTGTAAAAACAACAGATCATGAACTTGTCCCCACAGTCCATTCTCCACCATAGTATTACAGTACTGTTTCTCAGAATTACTCCACTGTTGAGCTAATCCTCCTGAGGCATTATAGTGTTTAATATTTAAACACACAGTGTATGTACATGAGATGGTTTGCAAATACGCACAATGTTTATGATTAAAAAAAAAAATTATGTCTGGTTATTTTTCTTTTTAAATAATTCAAGCTAATAATGTTATTGTTTACCAGATTTTTGTCTCTTTATGCTTTGAAGTGTGAGGTGTTTAGGTCCTGTGGGAATTTGCAGACTTTGGGCAAAAGTTATCTTGACTGTACCGTAACCTCTCTGATGCCAACAAAGGCCAACGGCAGAAATACAGCTGTGCTAGAAAGTGAGAAATCCCAATTTTATGGGAGTTTCCTGGGGACAAGGCTCTGGAGATCTGGCTGGGCTGAGCTGAGGGACAACTTGTAGCAACGTCTCCCACAGTGCAAATCTCCAACAGCTTAGAGATTAATACCATTCTCACGATGTGTAATCAAGAGCTGAAACATCTTCACAACCAGCTCTCTCATAATTCAATGGACAACTCAAAGCTAAGGCATTTCTATAATTTCTACATTCTTAAAATTGTAGTGCCATGCATCAAAGGTCCAATATTATGGCAATGACCTCTGTACCTGAAGTGAATAGCTCCACTTTTTTAACCTCTGATAAATAAAACATCAAAAAACATCAAAAGATTTAAAAATACAATAAAAATGTGCATCAATCACATGTTATATTTTGAGCAACTTGGAAGATACTGTTAAAGGGGCAAAAGAATATCCTTGCGGTTGGAATAGAACCGGGGTCTTATAGCTGTGAAGTAACAGCGATTGACAAGTATTCACTATGCCAGCGCCATCCAAAGACTCAAACATCAGTGGAATAGATATCTCACTTCAAGTTAACAGGCTGGAGATATATCATGATGATCAAGCCAGTCTGCACCGGCCCTATAAATACCACTTTGATCTCAGATGATGGTGTTCACGGATGCCTGCGAACTCATTTGAAGAATTCACTGAGAAAACACTGGCAACACATTAACAGGCATTACTCCCTTCTTCCTCTGCCCCTCTGAGGTGTGTTCCAGTCGGCGGACGTTTTGCTTCTTCTGAGGCCCACAAGTGTAATTACACTCTGACTAATCCCCTAGTTTGCTGGAACCTCTTTCATGCAAGTGTGAAGGGTTTAGCGAGGCAAACCATCCCACATCCTCGTCTCCCGAAACCCAAACTCCCCACGCTGCACACCGCGTGTTTCTCCACAGCGATGGGTGCACCTCTGAAAACCCCATCAGGATTAGAGAACCCACTCTCCCTTTTTCTCTCCCTCTCACTGGCTAATCTAATCCTCCTACCTTTCCTGCCGGATGTCTCCTGATCGAGGGAAGCAGATAAAAGAGTCTATGTGATTCCCCGGCTGTGAAAATCACAGCACTTGCTCAGTGTTCCTCTCCCCTCCGTGTGACACATTCGCATTCTCCCCTTGATTCCTGGAACTGAGACTGAACAAAGAGGCATGCTTTTAATTTCAAAATGACTAGCCCCTAGGCAAGCTTTTCTTGTACAGAGTGCTCCAATTTGTTTTGCACACGGAGCATTGACATGGTGTGTTTGTGTTTGGATGGATGCAAAACATAGACGTGAATGCACAGCCAGACAATGATAGATGGGAACAAGAATGCACAAACACGTAGCTGTCAACCAAAGCCACGGCCCTCCAAGTAATGACTCATTTGCTAATAGATCAGGTATTATATTAATGCTTACCATTGTGACAGCTCAATGCGGCTGAAACCAATACCTGATACATAAACACATCTGCATTAGTGAGGGTTTCACAATGTATTATACGCCTTTAGTAAGCAGTCCGCTCGCTTTTCAAATTTTCATTTTTTATTTAGCAGTTGCAGCAGTATTTGCTGCAGACAGAAAGGAAACTGTGGTGTGATTTAACCTCAGGCTGGTGGTGGGACATGTGGCTCTAAGGGAAACACAAGCACTTAACTGTCTCTTGGAGCAGCATAACATTGTCTTTGCTCTCGAAATTGCTGAATATAGATCACAAAGTGCAACACCAGGCAAGGTCTATAGCTACTGCAGGACGCCCCTGTGGCTCAGCAGCTTGGAGTGAGCACACAAATGGGAAAGAGTCAACCCCTCATGGTACCACGTGAGAGGTGCCTTGATAAAAAAAAAGGGTTGCTGGTGTTGATGCTGTAGGTTGTTTTGTTTTGCATTCTCTACAATCTGACAATTTACATCGTGTGGCCACTGCAGAGAGGTTATTGTTCATCTACATGCTCCCAGGATAGACCATAGACCAATAGCTTCTTCCAATATGCTTTGCCGCTGTCATTCAGCGTGCCGCTGTGCCCTACGCTTCACAGTATTCACAGTGATCTACAACCAATGCCTCAACTTGGCAATAACACGTAAGGGGCACAGATACATCGAGCCCACTCTGAGAGGAAAACAAGATATCACTGCCAAAGGGTTGAGTGATGGCTCTATCAGGAAGGCCTTTTTTTTTTTCCTTCCTTTTTCTTGCTCTGCCTCCGAGTCTGCCACACACACAAAGTTTTGTACTGGAAACACCGTCTGACAGCTAATGCCGCTTCGACTGTGATGCAACCTGTAAGCGAAGTGGAAAATGTTTTAATTTCCTCGACTACACCAAAGACTCCAACTCTGCACTTTGGAATTAAAAGTGAAGAGTAAATGCAGTCTCTTATGTCAGTTCAATGTATTTATGGCTTTTGAGTTTAAAAAACAAAAAAACAAAAAAACAAAAAACCTTAAAGGAATTCAAGAGGGGAACAGAGCCTGGAGCTGACTGGGCTAATTTGGTTAAGCTTTTGGGTGGTAGCACAGGCTGCCTCACAAAGAGGACGATGACTGCTGGTCCAGAGAATTCACAGTGATTTGGAGAGACTGAAGGCAGCTGCCAGGCTGATGTTTGCCAAATTCTCCCCCAACACTCGGCACACTCACAACCTCATATTCTGGCAGACGAACTGCTGTCCTGTTTTCACGTCAAACACCAGCTGATGCTATGGATAACTGACTTCTTGATGCACAGACTGCAGAGGATCAGGTAGATCCTCTCACTGTACCAGTGCACACACGCCATCCCAAAAGGCATTAGTCCTCCTCCTGCCGCTTCTAGTTCACCGGCTATGCCGTCCCCCACGTCGTCATGTTTGAACACAGCTTCTATTTTCCACCTGAGAGTTCAGACGGAAAACGACGGGCCAAATTGACACATGCCGACTTGTACTCGTGTCCTCCTCTGACAGATCCCAGGGATCCCATCTGCGCTCCAATTACTTCAATAGCTTTTGTCCAAACGGAATCATTTTGATGCTATTTAGAACTACTCAACTTCCTGTGATTTGATTTGAGAAGAGACTTTGGGTATTTGGTCTTCACTTCTGTTCACGACAAAAATAACGTTTTTTTTTCATTAACTTTTTGTGGGTTTAGAAACTCAAGATGATGGACACTTTATTTGGACAGTTTGGTGGGAAAGGTGGTTCAGTTAAGGAAGTCGAGGGAGGATAGGTATGTAGGGAAAAGGTGTGCTGTAGGCAGAGCAAGGAAGTTTATGGAAACAGTGAAGACGTGAAGGCAATGGGTGTGACTGAGGAGGAAACATAAGACGGGGGGTGATGGAAGATAATAACCTTGATGAAAATCTTAACACATGAAAAATTGTAATAATAAACGTGATCCTTTAAAGGCTTATTGTTTACATGGAAGTTGCTCAAGCTCCCTGTGCTTTGTATTCCCAATGACTCTACTCAACATCAAAATGGGAAATTTATTTGAAAAAAAAAATGGCTCTCCAAATGAAGTTATTGGCACCAAAAAGGTTTTACTTCACCGATATATGCATATCTACAAAAACAAAGGTGAAGTGTCCTTCAGAATATAAGAAATGCAGAAAACACCATCGGTCCAAAAATGCCTCATGTTTCATGTACAAAACCTGACCTTCCTGTGCACCCTCACAGCCGAAACTAGTCCCCCCCCCCCGTTTTTTTTCTTCTTTATCTCCTTAGGTAACAGACAGTATCCTCTATTAATATACCTTGACATTCCTGTGCAGGATTTTACTTTCCTGCCTGGTTCTGACCTTTGCCTGGATCAGATTTTTGCTCGTCTGCTCTTCGTCTCTTTTGATGTGCCTCTGCCTGCCTGTTCCCGACCTAACCTGATGTAAGTAAAGCCTTTATGACTTTTACTTGTGATTCACGGTTTTGAGTATTGCCCTTTTTGTCTGTAATACTGCAGATGAACTGACTCAGCTTATCCAGTGTTGCAATAAATTACCGCTCTCAACCTCAAGATCACAAAGAGAGAAATTCTGGTGCTTTACAGTAGGTGGGAAACAAAGTAGAGTCTGAAAACAAAACCCAAGAATTACCACGACAACCGAAACCCTTATAAGTAACATGAAAGAGTCACCTCAGAGCACTAAGATCTTGCATGCTCACACGCATAGACTTTGCCTGCGATAAGGATAATACCACAAGTGACATCACAGACAAACAGGAGTATTAAAATTAGGATTTTGCAAGCATTAGGCCATGTTTAATCGAGAACAATCATCTGGAAGGACTGGATCGAACACTGAGCACCCACAAAAACACACAAATGTGGAGTTGGACGTGTCAGTGAAGGAAGATAATAATGAATAGAGAGATGAAAATTTGATAAGAAATTAAAAAAAAAAACCTGGGAGATGTAAAAAGATGTGAAAAGTCAAAATGTCCAAGCTACCCACTTGAATGTAGAATTGAACCAATGTTCAGAGATTACAGAACCAGTTGCCATCTGAACCTCTATAGCAGTCTTTTTCTTCACAATAGACTACTGCGTTACCCTCTTCAACACACAACCCACTTGTATGTATGATGTCACTTTCAACAATGCATTGTAGTCAACAACTAGCTCTTTCCAATCAGCTGCTGAGGGCAGAGAAAACCAGCCCCGTCCTAGTTTTTCACCACATTTCCATCAAATGCGTGTGCTTCAGTATGAAAAACTCAAAATGGATAAAAACTAATCTGCATCTGCAGTTTCTGGAACTGCAAAAAAACCACTGCTCTCTTCACTTTG